>NC_135433.1:11511540-12236540 GCF_051991255.1 Vanacampus margaritifer | reverse complement strand
CGCTGCTGCAGTCTGCAGACTTTTCAGTGGGCTGGACGAGCGCTGATGCCGTCTGGCTGAGCGGGTATGGCTGAGACATCTCGCTGGCTGTGAGCAGAGCAAGCATCCCCGCCATGGGATCTTCAGAAGGAACGATCAGAGGGAGTGGCGCCTCGGAGGGGGCGGGGGTTTTGGTGACATTTTCATTCCGGCTCGGAGTGTGTTGCTTTGGAGTAGTTGGTTGATGGGATTCACATGCCGCACTTGTGCCTGGCTTAGTGGATTCCTGGAGGTCCAGATCAGCTGTGATGGGCGACGAGTATTGTATTCGCTCTGGATCCTTGTAAACCACTGTTTCAGGCTCAGTTCCATCGAGTGGAGAAGAAAACGCATCCTGACACTGATATGCGTGTACCTCTATTTTGATTTGTCCATCCTTTTCTTCTAGCCTGACATCATCCACTCTCTGGCTTTGCTGCAGTGGAGGACTAGGAACCTGCGATGGTATGGGCTGAAGCTTCAACGAGCCCCCTTCGTCCTGTCTATTCTGTCGCGCTCCGACAGGACTGCAGCTACGCAGGAGAGGAATCAGTGGTTCTGGTGCCGAATCGCAACGTTGCTTTTCCACCACGGGATCCTGTTTCAGGAAGGACTCATTCATCGTCGTCAGTTTTTGTGGTTTGAGGTCAGCATCCAGCAGCCTTGAATGGAGGTGGGATGAACGCAAGGAGGTACTCAAATCCAAAGAGTGCGAATGGCGCCGTGGAAGAGCGTCTGTGTTTGTTGTTGTTTGCGCTGGGATATGATAAGTCGGGACAGGTGCACCAAAAGGAGTCGTGATTGACCGGTAAGGGTAACCTGGTGAGAGCTCTGTAACCAGAAAAAAATGGACATAAAGGTATGCAAGTTCAAACAAAAAACACACACACAAAAAAGTCGAGCGCATTGGGATTCTTAAAGGGGAAGTCAACCCAAAACATGTTGCTAGAAGTCTATACACGGTATATTCTGATTCATATTGTGTTTGTTGAATATGAATTAAACAGCAAAACCCATCCATTTTTTATTCATCTCAGGGAGCGGCCATTTTGTCACTTGCTGTCAACTGAACATGACATCACAGTTGCTCAGGTGACGACCAATCACAGCTCACCTGTTTGCTGAAGCTGAGCAATGATTGGTTGTTACCTGAGCTCTGAGCAGCTGTGATGCCAATTTTAATCAACAAATGGCAAAAATTTATCATGCTGCTTAATCATATTCCACAAACACAATATTAATCACAAATACCATGTTTAGACCAGTAGGGCTGCACAAAGGATATTGTAAAGAACATATTTGTGTTGATCTACCCTCTTTAAGGAGAAAGTCGATGACATAACTACACTAAAACTTAATCACTCACCTGAGTAGATGCCTTGAACAGCAGGTTTATGTCCATTTCTCAGCTCCCCTCTTTCAGCCTGTCCATCATTGGCAGACTCGTGTTTCGGGAGCCGTGGCGAGGCCGGAGGCGGTGAGGCCGAACACGGGGAGGGTGCGTGTGGCAGCGGCGCGGGCGAAAAAGACGACACTCTCGGCCTCCCTTCCTCTGACTTGACGTTGGTGACTGGTGAGGGCAGCAGTGGAAGCGGGGTGAGGGAGGACGTTGAGGGCGTCGGCAAACGAGACGGCGGGGGAGGCTTGCGGGGCTGGAGGACGGGTGAGGGAGATGGGGAAGATGTTGACGACGGTCGGGGTCGGGGTTTGGGTTCGGTGTTCTGCTTCTCTGCTTTGTCATCCGGTTCTGGTCGGTGCTCGCTGGCCTTTAGATGCTCCTGAAATTTATATGATACACCGCTTGGAAATGCGTTGATTGACAACTTTCCAAATAATTAGAAGAGATGATTTGGCAGCTTCCACATCTTTCAGGTCCTTTGAGCACAAACGACACTTACAACAAGCTGCGCGTTCCTCTGCAGTTCCAGAACCTGCGCCGTGTGCTGCTGGATCATGAGCAGCTCCTGTTGCCGGAGCATCTGCTGCTGGGAGAGGAGTTGGAGCTGGGCTGCATGCTGCAGCGAGGCACCCGTACCGTACACCCCCGGCCACACAGGGGTCCCGCGCTCCAATACATCTCCTCCTGCACATGAAATTAAACGGCAACAGGCGGAACATTTAAACAGCAGCATCTTGGCAGGCATCAAATGTAAAATGACAATTTTTGTATTGATGGTATTGTTACAATGATAGTATTTTCTTAGTGGTAAGGTGGTAACAAGCAGTCCACGGTAGATTTACATTGACAGAAATGCTTTTATACCGTAGTGTGGCAGGTGTTCCGTCGGGATGACTAGAAGCTTTCCAGTTTGTGAGTCTCTTACAAACTGGTAGGGTGGTGGTATGGAGCCTGTTAAGGACGGTGGGTAGCCTGGGGGAAGTGTCTGGTGCAGGGAGGAAGAGCTCAAGCCTGAGAAGGGTTGCGAATGGGAGGGAAGCGGGTAAAAGGCAGAGAAGGGAAAACCAAAGAGACACAACGACAAATATTTTCTTAAAAAAGTTCAAGACTAGCATGTTTTTTCATCCAGTATTTATACCCACTTTGAGGACATAATGAGTTGGGCTCACATTGAATTTTGCTCCTTTTGAGAGTATTGTGTTTTTCTTCCTCAAGTGTCTAGACTGGGATGGCCCTTGGGGAGCTTTGTACGCCTGCATGTGTTTTGCGTGTACAGTTAACGTGCAAGACTGAAGAAATGTGCGAGTGTTGATGCGGTTATTTCTGGACTGGGAATGAGGCATAGGTCTGGAACGTCCTGCAAAGTTCAGGAATGTCTGCGGCACTTGACCCTTGGAGGCGGCTGCTGGTGCACCAACCACTTGAGAGAAAGCCAACACTTCCCTCTGTTACTGCACCAATCCAAGACCGCTACGCAGCCGCATGTCGAATTTCGCAAGCATGTCGTATGCAAGTGTTAAACGGAGTCGGACTGTCTTTAGCACCAGGTTGAATAACTGGGATGTCAAAGAGGGCAGCATTGATGTCAGCTGAAAAGGCCCACTGTTGCACCTGCTCACATCTGGAAGTGGGGCTTTCGTTTATATATAAAATAGAAGCTGCTTTATTAGGATTTTTTATGATTAATCAGTGAATAAAATAGTTTGTGTCGAAGGATCACTTTTGTTACAAATACGTACAACCAATAAAAGCACAGAATCTATCTGTCCACATACTGTATGGTGAGCTGGGGAGCCAAACTGGAGAGGCTCCGGGGCGAGGCAGCCAGGGGTGCGAGGTCAAAGTTGATGGGTCGGGATGCCATCTCCCGGCCCCTCCGGTCACCATAAGGTTGGGGGTCATGAGGCTGGTTGTCATCATACTGGGCGTCAAGCTGCTTGAAAGCAGGGGAGGGTGCAGCTGGGTGAAGTCGGACAGCTCTTTGGGGTCTCTGCAAGGAAACAAGTTGCAAACTGCATCAACAATGTAAAAGCTGCATGAAGCAGTTGTACATAGCTGCAAGCATAATTTGAAAAAATAAATGTCTAGACTGCCAGGCTCTTTCAATCGCGGTTGTATTTAAAACAGGCCATCCCTGAAAGATGTCCGCCTCACCTGAGCATTTTGTCATCACGAACCAAACGGCCTGCGAGCATTCGGTCTTCACGATGACGGACGCGCTCTTCACCTCGTTCTTCATCTATGTTGACAACAGAGAAGTCACATTAGTTCAGGTAAAAGGTGTGTGGAAATGATGAACAGGGTTGAGACTATTTGGCTGGCCAACGCTTGACTGCACTGAATAATTAAAACTGCTGAATTTCAAAATGTGGCGTCATTATATAACACGACAACAAGGCCGTGTGCACAAGAGGTTAATTAACTGCAGGTCAGTTTGTTGACCTCAATCTGACCGACCATTCAAAATGCATCGCCACACTGTTGACCTGACAGGATGCACCGTGTTTGATGTCTCATAGCTTCCTGCTGCTCTGCTCGAGTGAACCATTCGTCACAGATCCTACACAGCGGTCAAGCCTCAATTCAATTCAACTGGATGCATTTTGAAGTCTTTCTTAATTACACCATACTGACTGTATATACTTTACATTACATGTGACACAACATGCATTTGCTTAATTAATCAATCCAAAGTCAGGCCAAATTACAAACAACTTCCAAGCCCTGACCATAACCTCATTAACCACCTTTAGGATGAACCAAAACAGAGATTGTGGCCAAAAGACAAAATTATCAACTACAACAATTTATTTCAAACTAACCGCAGCTCTAAATATATCTATAGTATACTTTGGTTTCAAAGTAGTATTTCTGGTCTTTCAACCTTCTCAGCTAACTAGCCAAGTGTCACAGTAGATTAGTGGCTGTCTGGATGCACAGTGAACTTTAAACTTGAGTTGCTAAAGATACTGCAATTCAGTGGGCAATGTCCTCACTCTATCAAGGAAAGAATAAACATGAGGATCTCTTTGCACTCTAGGCCTCCACCCGGCCAAGCTGACTCAAGGTCCCCGAGGTACAAAGATGGAGAGAGAGGTTTTTATACCACTTTGCTGAACCATTCAGAAAGAGACTTTAACCAACCCTGACATGCTCCGCAGGAAAGATTTCAAGACTGTTACCAAGGTTACAGAGAGCCTGGCCCACATGCTATCCTCTGCGCATCACAAAGCCAGTGATTAGCCACCACCTTTTATCCCTCGCTCACCTCCCTAATACTCGCTTCTTTGCATCCCATGAGAACTCTCTCATCCCATCCACCCGTCCGTCTCATCTTAACACTGCCGCCTGTCTCCATCCTTGCATCCACAACTCCTCCTGTTTGTATTTTTCCACAGCAAATCCTCTGCTGTTTGTAAAGAGCTTCTTTTGGACAGGGGGACTATTTGAGAAATCAGTCTAGCCCAGCAAGGAATAGACTAAAGCTCCTACCAGGGATGGACGTGCATGCACAACAAGATGCTAATAAACACTCCATGAGTCATCTATTGTACCTCACAAAAACTCACAGTCTTCTACACAAGTCCATCACTCTTGAGGCTCATCATTGCTTAGCAACAAACCAATGGTCTTATTGTCAATCAAGGCTTATTTGTAGCTTTGAGCCGCACTCTGTAATGCCATGTTTAATGCAGAGTGGGTGGAGGTGAGGCTGGGAACTGTAGGCAGCCCACAAGCTGCAGAAAAGAGCGGGGAGAGAGAAGGGGGCCCTGAGGTGGGACAAGGAGGGTGTGCTTTGCCAAATAACTCAGAAGTAGAGACATTGAAGGAAATGAAAAGAGAGCAGAGGATGAAAAAAAAAAACACTTGGAGCTGTGAGAGACAGAAAAGAGACATTTGGATAGAGACAGAAATAAGAGCAAAGACAGAAGGGTGCAAAGGGAAAGCCAATTGACTTGCCAAAATGAGCCCAACAACAAAATGCATCATATGACGCAATTAGTAATCTGGACAAAAAGATCCCAATCCCATTATAGGCATGAATGCTTTCAAGTCAGACAGAGCTGAAAAAATATGACTTTGAGCCAAAGAAAAATGAATCATTATTAATTCATAGAAACCTAAATGAGATGATTTGCTCTTGGTTCATTTAATGAAGTAGATCTAAGTTCCCTGCAGAATCACTGGGAGAGAGCTGCAAAGGAGCATGCGATTTGAAGGCAAAAGGCAAAACAAAGTTTAATAGGAAATGTTGCACATTTACACGCCGCCAGACACTGTCAAATACTGGGAACAGGCGAGTACCGACACCAGATATCCATATCGAGCTAATACCCATCTGGATTTCAAGGTATCTGTACTCGTGATGGGGACCGATACCAGTATCAGCTGCCCTCTTGTGGCCGTTTTATGATCAGGAACTCAAAATGACAAATAAGAAGAATAGAAAATTGCCATTATTTCATGCCAATTTATAAGGGGAAGTCAATCCAAAAATGTTCGTTACAATATGTTTAATGCAGCCCCACTAATCAAAACACGGCATTCTGATTAAGATTGTGTTTGTGGAATATGAGTTAAGCAGTGAAATTATTACTAGTTTTCATCAACCATCTCCAGGAGCGGCCATTTACCCACTTGCTGTCACCTGAAAATGATATTAGAGTTGCTCAGGGCTCAGGTAATGACCAATCACGGCTCACCTGTTTTCTGAATTTGAGCCGTGGTTGGTTGTTAGAATCCTGAGCAACTGATGTTATTTTCAGTTGACAAAAAGTGGCAAAATGGCTCAAAATGGATTTTGCTGCTTAACATATGTTCCACAAACACCATATTAATCCGAATGACATGTTTAGGCTAATGGGGGGCACGTACAGCATATTGTAAAGAAAATATTTGGGTTAACTTCCCCTATAAAGAAAAATGCTACATTGTGATGTATCGGTCTTTAAAAGGTACAGTGTGTAATACTTGACCACAAGATGTCGCCAAATAATAGAATACAGCCGAAGGGCATGCCTTTCGAAGCACGCGGACTACGGTTACTCAGAGAGACCAAACTTCGCAAGCCTACCACCAATGTTATTATTGTCGTGAGCGAGGGAGCATCTCGGCAAGCGACAGCGACTTGGCAGCAAGCGACGCTGAAAGACCGAGAGCGCTGGAGGTAGCAGGAGCAGCTAACAAGAATGGCTAATTGGAGATAGCCGAGCCACAGGCTGGATCGAGGGCTAGTCAGGTCAATCATCTTTATTTATACACAGGGATGTGATTTGACCAAAGTGAAATTATCTGAAAATTTAGCCGGAGGTCTGGGGGCCGCTGGCACCCAGCTAGGTCCAGGGCAGTGCCCTGGTGGGGGGACAAGGGGGGCGAAGCCCCCCGGAGCTCATGGGTTTTCCGTGTTTTTAAGTACTTTCAATGCACTCACATGACAAAGAAATAGACAAAACAACAGCATAAATTTTCAATGTATATTGAACTATCCCATATAAAATGTCAGTTTTAGTCAACTCAAAATCAGTCACATTCAAAAACATTGGACTGCCTTTGCTTTTAAAAACTATCACTGAGAATATCATCATATCTAACTAATGTGATTACTAAGTTAACACATAAATAATGTTGAAGAGTTCAAATTTCATGAACAAATAATTGTATCATGACCAAATGAAAAGTAACTCATATTAGAGCATACCACAAATGTCTTTGTTATAGCAGAAGATGTTATCTGTCGGAGTCATGTGCATACGCAATGAACTACTAAAAAAATAAAAATAAAAAAAAAAAGCGGAATTTTTTTTTGGGGGGGGAGGTAAAAAAAGCGGAATTCCGCGAATTAGCGGAAAAATCACATCCCTGTATATAGCAGTGGAAGAAGCTAGTAAAGGCTTTATTATTAATTAACTAATGATTTATTATTATCTGTCATTGTTTTAGGGAGGAAATGTTATGTATCAAAAGTACTTGTTATATCAATATCGGCGACTACTGAAGAGTACTGTAACGTACTGGTATCGGTCTGGGAAGAAAAAAAAAGTGGTCTTGAATATCCCTCTAAATTGCACATCAATGTGTGATGTGAAGTTACTAATCTCCGATGCACAGGTGTGGAAAAGGAAGGTCCCAACATTGATTTGCCCCCATCTCCCAGCAAAAAACAATCATTACCTTTAATAGCTGTTGGCAGCAGGGTTCTCTGCGGGTCTGAGGATGCGGTGGTCTGTTTACTGCTGGTGCTCTCTCTCTGCCGGGCCACAGCAACAGCAATGCCAACAGGAGGGTGGCGCACCTCGCCCTCAATCTCTCGACCAAAGGAGCGGGCGCTGTCGGGCCGATCCTGCTCTCGTTTCATCTGGGGAGGCACCCTTATTGACCCAGAAGTACTTGAGCCAACAACTGACCTCTCTCTGTCTCTTTCCCGCTCTCGATCACCTTCCATCACAATACTAGCCAAACCTCCGAAGGGCCCTCGGGTGTCCGCCGTGAGCCTGGAGGAAGAGGCGGGTCCCTCAGCAGCAAAATTGCCACTGTATTTAATGAGACTCTGCATGGCTGACACCTCCGAGGGGCCAGAAGCTCTCTCTCCACCAGCGGACACTCCTGGTCGGTAAAGGGCTGACGGGTCCAAGTAGAGCCTCTGACTCCCTTCCTCACCCGTGCGGCTCTGTCCATGCTCGGTGGCGTGCGTTTGCGGGGAATGCCTCTGAGAGTTAGCGTTAGTGGCGGGACGGTTGTTTGTGTGGGGGGAATGAGAAATCTGTGTGTGTGACGGCTGACTGTGCGGAGAAGACTGCGTGTGTCCGTGTTGGGCGGCGAGGGCAGCCATGTGATTGGTAGCGTAGTTGGTCAAAGGACTGATGGAATTCCAATTTCTCTCCGGCCCAGACCGCTCTATGCCCAAACGACTCGAGTGTTTGGACATGTCGCGCGCTTCCGGGCTAAACCGTGATTGATTGGAAGAGTGAGAAGAGTCCTGGCTTCGTTTGCCAATCGAACCATTGGAACAAATGATAGAACCTTCCTCTCGATGATTGCCCGAGTCACCAGACTGGGAAAGTCGAGGATGTTCTATCAGGCTCCTCTCCGAAAACCTGTAAGTTTCCCGTTCCAGCTCTTTATCATTCTCTCGCTCTCTGTCTCTGTATTTGTCACCGTGCTTGTCGCGGGCCTGCGATGCGATCTGGATGGGCCCGACCCGCTCATCATAAACCTCCACAGAAGGTACGTATGTCGGCGCGCTGACTCTTTGCTCTCTCTCTCTGAGCGTGTGGGGGAGGGGCACTGAAGTGTTGGAGGGCTGCAGGGAAGGAGGAAGGGCGTAAGAGAAGTGGAGTGTCCCTGCCTGCGTCGAGTCATTCCTCCTTTGTCGTTCTGAGTGAGACGCTGTCAGCAAGTTTGAGTTATTAGCGTTTGCGTTAGAGTGATGGTGGGCTCTGGAGCCCGCCTCCCCCTCCCGACACCCTCGGTCCGTTTCGTGTCCAAGGAGCCTGCTCATGCCTCTGCCCCCACCTGGAGGGAAGGAGGGGAGCACAGGTGATGGCCTTGACCTGGCCTCCCCTGTGGCGGGCTGAGAGCTTGATTTTGGTTGATGGTGGTGCGGATGTAGCGACCAACCATCTCTCTCCAACGTGTCCCTTTCCCTCTCTTTCTCTCGCTCCTTATCTCCATGGCGCCCGCGGCGGTCTTCCTCACTCCTCCCATCCAGCGTGAGGTCCACCACACTGTGCGGTCGCAGCTCCTCCCGTGACCGCTCTCGGTCTCTGTTATTTTCACGTTCCCCCCGATAGGACCTTTCTCTGCCCGCGTCTCGGGATGCCTTTTGGGGTGGAGTCGAGCTGGAAAGGGTGCTTTGAGGAGCAGATGGTGGGTGGGGGTGCAGGGGTGACTGGCTAACAGCAGCTGGCAGGAAAAAGCTCTCTAAAAACAGACAGAAACAAAAATAAGAACACTAACCTCAAATGCACACTTTTGGGCATGAGGACAAATTAGATGCTAGAGTGCATCCACAGTAGCAATATTTAGAGTGGGGGGAAAAAAAGGAAGACAGTGACTGACCTTTATGGGATTCATAGAGGTGATTTTGGGAGATTGAGGGTGGGTCCAAGTGCCCCAATGATAGGTAGGGACTTGAGTACAGGCTGCCAGGAAGAGGGTAGCCTAGAGACATAAACAGTACGCATCATTTGATTATGTTTAGAAATAGCACAACAGAACTGCACCCCTGGTCCATTTAATCCACTTTCAATTGTGTACAGTGCTCAACATAATTAAGCTTACTCCAACACATTTGTTTAAAAAACCTGGAGATTATTTTCTTTTTCGTTGACGTTTGTTAACGTGCACACACAAAATGCAACGACCAATCATGGCTGACCCGTTTTCTGAAGCTGAGCCGTGATTGGTTGTTACCTGATACCTGAGTGAGCAACTGTGATGCTGTTTTCACTTGACAGCATGTCACAAAATGGTCGTATCCTGAGATGGATGAAAACGGTTGGATTTTGCTGTTTAATTCATATTCAACAAAGGCAATATTAATCACAATGTTGTGTAGTGAAGGTGCATAGAACATGTGCGTTGTAATGAATATTTTTGGGTTGACTTCCCCTTTAAGAGAAACCACAAAAATTCAAATTTTGTCGTGCTCTCTGAGAACATTTTTTTTTTAAAAAGACTTTTCCTGGCACTCATTTAATTTGAATGGTGAATATACATATTTGAGCCCACTAAGAAATTTGGACAATAGCCAGGCAAGCAACAGATTTAAAAATAATAATAATAATACAAATAAAAAATAATAATAAATTTTTTTTAAAAAGCTTTTACTAATCATAGCAATAATGATAGCCTATCATCCTTACAAAGTGTCACCCTCTTAAAATAACTGCCCAAGTCAAGTGTCACCCTCTTAAAATAACTGCCCAAGTCATTTTTTGCACACAAAAAAATAAAAAATTTCCTAAATCATCTCCTCATGACGCATATGGTTTCATTATTTTGTGTTTCCTGAAAAGTCTGAAAAAAAATAACATAGGCAATTATTTTAAGAAGGCGTCGAAATACAGAATGTTTACTAGTATGTTTGGTATGTCCCATGTCCTCCAACACAATAATATTACAGGTTCATTTGCAATTGGGGGCGACATGGATCAGTGGTAGAGTGGTCGTCTCCCATCAGTGAGGTTGTGGGTTCGATCCTCACCCCTGGTGAACATGTCGAAGTGTTTTTGAGCAAGACACGGAACACCGATTCACTTGGCAGCAGCCAACCATCGGTTTGTGTGAATGGGTCAATGTGAGGCATTGTAAAGCACTTTGGGCACCATATGGTGTAGTTAAAGCGCTATATAAAAAAACAGCCCATTTACCATTTTGCAATAGCAGTAAAAGGCTAGCCAGGCAAGCCACACCCACTATCTTGAAAGTAAGAAAGTGGGTCTGGACAGGCTCCATTGGCCGCTGTTCATCTCTGTTCAAAACAAACTGCTGGGACATATTCTTCGCGAGCAATGTCACTCTTCAGCGGTGGAAGTCTATCCTCATATAACTTTCAAGATGGCGCACGGGAGCGACAATAGTTTTTATTTGGCATTTAACTCTGTTTCAATTGACCAGAAACACAGCCATTAAAACGCCAGCAGCTGACGGCACTGGAAGTATTTACTGTATTTACTCGCAATCGCAAAAAGTGAAGCCACCGGCAGCCATCTTACGTTCCCATTAGCTAAGTTTGCCTAACTTGAACACACCAATTTCTTTGCATCATTTTCACGTTATATTCTATCTCCATGGTGAAAAATGCCACCGTGTATCGCACACGGTTGCACTAATACGACTGGGAGAAAAATGCACATTTCACAGGTAAGAATGTGATTCCACAATGCGCAGAATGTCAGCCATGTTTACTGTATTCTCCAATTACGGCAACTACACTAGAGCTGTGTCTGAATGTGCACACTATTCCCTATATAGTGCATTGGGTCACGCCATTTTGTAGGGGTGACTGAATGTCCAAAAGAAAAAATGTAGGGCACTCAAAATTACCCACAATGCACAATCAACTGGTTAATTTGATGAAGGTGGGAAGTCAGAGTTATCCCACTCTAACTGTCACAGTTCCGACCTCAAAGTGTTCGAGGCAAATGTAAACAACAAAGATGGCTGATTCCGATAAATTGTTCGTTGTTCTGGTTAACGCAGTCATTCCAAATCACGTTGTGTTACGTGAACCTATTTCAAATAACTGAATTAAAGTACCAGTACATAAATACTGTATAAATAAATATCTGTTTAAAATATTGTAAATTAGGTTTTGCCATTCACGGTCTGTCTCTCAATGGGGGTCGCCATTGTCGAGTGACGTCAGATTGAAGCCGGTGACTTGGTGTCCTTTTTTCCCTCCGGCTTTGCAACTCGAATGTACGAGTTCAAAGGGGCGTTCCCGTGCTCACTTCCTGGTATGAAGTCGGACAAGTCCCACTTTCCTTGAATGCAGCAAAAGGCCACAATTCATTGAGAGTAGGGGAAAAAATGGCGCAAGCAACACTGCAAGCATGAGAAGCAAATCGGTGAATTAACTATACACTACGAAAATAAAATACAGTTTTAATTTTTTTTTATTCACAATAAATATTCAGAGATTTGTACGCTGCTGCATCATGACAGGTACGGACGGTAGTTACGTGGTATTCGACGAGGAGCAAGCAGTTAACTGGCTGTCCGAATTGCCAAACAGAGTGGCGGAACTATATATTAGGCTACTATATAGTGCCGGACTATACAGTATAGTGAATGAGGGGGTAAGGGATTAGGGCGGACAATCGGACACAGCCCTGATCAAAATATTTAGGAAGTGGCTTTTCCGTCATTACGTCCACTTTTCACTTATTGGTTCATTCCACTGTCTGTCTGCTCATGTTTGCCCTGCCTCAAAAATGTTTTTTAAATGAGACTTGCGACCAGGCTAGTAAAAGTGAGTGACCAGCCATACATACTTAATATATTTCAAACCCAGCATTTAATATTTGAGTGCCTGAAGGAGAAAATACTGATTAAAAGAAATAGTTGTGGCTCAGATCCACTTAAGAGAATATGCCTGCACTTAGAACCACTTAAGAAACTTGGCCTGATTACAGAACATTCTACCTGGCAAAGCAACACATCACGTTTCAAAGTTGGATTGCTGCTTTCATAAACATACAATATCCTTCATCCTATACGGCTACTTGATAGTTCCCATATTCACGCAGCATTACAGCGATTTTACCAGTTTATAAAACTGTGTATGTTAATTTTTTTTTTGTTCGACCCCTCCAATTTAAGCCAAAAAAGATTGATTAAATTATTGGCCTCACATTCATTGAAGCTAAGCACAGAAGGAAAATAAAATGAATTGGGGTCATAGTCTGAATGCTTATCTGAGCTTCCTATTTGAGCATGACAACATCTGGCATACTTCATGTCAGACTTTGTACACTTGTTTCTTTTTCTCCCCCTGCTCTCAGTTGTTCCATACGTGAGGTCAGCAGTGGGCTCGAATCTGCCTCGGAGCCAGCTGTTGCTCTCAGAGACCAGTTCTTAATATAGGAGAAAAAAAAGTATCTTCCCTTTATTTCCATGCTAGCAATGTGCTTGTTTGTAATGCCTATGCTAACTGGTGTTGCCACACATTCCCACATGCCCAGAAAAACCTTGCCAAAGCATCTCGAAAGATGTCGCAGCCATTCCAGTGTGAAACGCTGAAGAGCAGAACCAGCGTGTAAATATGTCTATGTCTATATGTCTTGTGAGAGGCAGAAATTGAGAGGTGAGCAGTGCTGCTGCGTGGAGGAAGGCACAGTGAGGTGGAAATATTAAAGGCACTGTTAGACTGAGAGGGCAAATTAATGCAGGGTAGCTTTATCACTAAGCTTCCTTTAAACACAGCAAACATCTAGCATTCATCCCTCACAGCTTTCATAGAGAATTCCTGTAACGCGTGGGTGTGTCCAAACCACATCCAAAATCGGACTCTTAGCTGCTGCCCAGAAATGCTTCCAATTTTTACCTTCAGGTGCTGCTACAACCAGGCACCAGGCATTGCGAACCGCCTTTAGGCCATGAAGGATTTTATTTATATCTGTATCTACTGTATGGCCTCTTGAATCAGCAGGGTTTGTTGTTTTTTTTTGCAAAAAATAAGTTTTTCAGCCAAGTACTCCCCGCCAACTAGCACAAAGCATTTCTGATTTAAAAATAACAAGAAAAAAAAATGACTTAAAACCGAGTGATGTACCATCATTGTCTGATTTATTAAACTTTGGAACTCTATTTGTATTTATGTGGTCTCGAACTATTTGGAAATAAAAAGATATAACGAGAAAAAAAAACAGAAATACCTAATTAATGTAATTATAAATAAAGATTTGTTCACATACACATTATTAGCAACATAAATTGTCATCTTTTGGGGTCGCAGTAAAGATGTGTTCTCAAAAAGAAATAATTAACTGCATTTCTAAATAAAGTTTTCACGTGATTGACAGGTGATTCTAGGTGGCATAAATTGGGTAGAACCATTCTGATATGGGAGAGATGCTGGGTTTTTAGGACACTGAAATTGAATACCCTACTGAATATAAAATACATTTTATGAACTACTATGTTTCTGAAATATTTACATATACTTTTTAAATATATTTTAAAATCTCACATACCCCCTGGAGTGTCTTCAGGTACCCCCATTTGAGAACCACTACAGTATAGCCTTTCCCAGATGCCATTGCAACTTGCAAGACATGCCTCATTCAATGCTTCCTACCCCTCTAACCAGTAAAGAGGGCACACACATTCAATCACTTAGTAAATTTAAGAAGGAGAGCACAGAGGACGGAGACTTCCCAGGAGGAGACAAAGACACTCATACATCCATACATGCATACACATTTGTGTTGAAAAGCTAGGTCAGGGAGAGAGAGAAATGTTGAAAAGTGGGGCAGGAGAGGGAGTTGAAGAGCATGTTGGGCAGGGGGCTTTTTAAAAAAAGAACAAAAGCCGATAACACATTAGAGCGAGTTGTGGCAGGTGAAAAAAAAAAAAGTGAGACTGGCTGACTGCAGGAAAGAGGAAGTGAGACACATTTAGGACAGAGCCAGGAGCAGAGCTAACAGCAGAGAAATGGGCGGGGGGGAGGGGGGGGTGTAAGTGATGAGACAACCAGGAAGAAGAACAGGCCTCTGGGGGCAAATGGCGAGTGCCGAGTGACAGCACTCTCTCGGCAACGCCACGTCATTTGTCTTTTATGGTGCCGATTGATGGACTTGCATGTATTTACCTTCGTGAGCATGTGATGCCCAAAGCTGAGCCATAGGCAAACCACTGGGATTGGCTGTTCTGTATGCGGGGTCAGAGGTCAGGGGGGAGGGGCATGGATAACCAGCCAGGAAGGGATTGGATCCCGTTGGGAAGGCATCACCTGGAAAAAAAAAGGACTGTCAGTCACCATAGTAACCACCACTAACAAAGTAATAACCAGCCAAAGCCAATCAATAGACAGTACTATTTAGAATACATATTAACGGTATGAATCGCTGCTGAGGATGTAAGCATGTGAAAGAAGACGACATTTGTTTGTTTTTTTAAGACATAAAATTATTTAATCACAAGGTGACATTCTCTTCTAGGAATGACATCTTTATTGAGAGGAAATATAGAATAATCAGGCTTAACTCAACCTGACTTCTTTTTTTTTTTAACACAAGGGCACCTTGTGTTGAGCTGAGCTGAGCCAAACTCTGCTGCAAGGATTTGCATTTCAACAAGTTTGAGTGTATCGCAGACATTTTAGGTGTCAACCATTCCAGCTTTTCACACTACACTACGACAAACTGTTGTCAAAGTCATATAATTTAGAATTCAATCAATAGTTTCAGGGGATGAAAAAAAAAAAAATCACAGAAATCCACAGGTCCAATTGCTGCCCCTTTAAAACACATCTGGCAATATCAAAGTTGAGCTCAAGAACATGTTTTATTTTACCTGTGGTAAACTTATTCAATATGTGTGAGGTAATGTTGAATTTTTGTTAAGGTTTTATGATGCCAGCAGTTTGGTCATGGTTTGTGACCGAATCTAAATTAAAAAAACAAAAACAAACTGTGTTCGATGTGTGTAGCGCAATGTGTGTAGCCTTTTATTATGTCTACTATTGGCTACACAGTATTCCCTTTAGGGCTCAATGTTATTCGGTTTTATTAGGTTTATTTCAGATTCAGCAGACATCATTCCTAACTTGATTATCATAACAAACAGGCATCAGTTGGACCATGATGATGTCCACTGCGTCTATTTAACTCACGCTAACCTCATTATAGACACATGCAGGACGCACTGTTCAAAGAATGCTGAAATCAAACAACGTTTAAAACCTAACCCTTGTAAGACAGAAACCCTCGACTCAGCAATGATACTTTTATCAGGCTATTTTTAAGTAGGCTCATCCAAGCACTATCAGACCATTAGCAATCTTTGAACCTTTGAACTATTGCTGCTTCCTCCAATCGCATATCTTAAGAGCTCGAAAAAGGTTTCACGTTTAACTGAGGTGTTCCACCATTCACCCCGCCACGCCCCTGACCAGACCATTAACCAAAAGCAGCGCAGAGCCATTACACTGATAAAACTATCCATGTGTGTAGGGGAAACGGTGCTTTCGCCTCTTCCACATGGGGGTAGGGGAAAGAAGTCTGCGTGTGTACTCATCCTATCTTATGGGAATCAAGATTCAAGACACGCCAATAAATACACATTTCCAATTAATCACCAACATAGACCTGCACACTCACATTCAGCATTATGTGGAATCGTGGCTCCTTCTATGCACTGCCCAATTACACAGATTTAGTCAAGTGGCTCCAAGTTTGTATGTGTGTCTTTGCCACATGAGTAAACGTTCAGTGTTTGTGTGTGTGCGCGTGCCGTATGATCACCAACATGTGCAAACAGTTCTGTATTTTCAGTGAACGCTCGTTGAAAGAGGCGTGTGGCCACCAAGTGCACATATTTTGTTTAAACACCGGCACACAATGCACACTCACGCACACAAAAAGGAAAAGGGAAAAGAAAAATGACAAGATGTGTAATGGAGAGGGAACAGAAAAGTGTTTGTTGTAACTACAGCTGCTGTACTATACACAGTAGGGGTGTTGGAAAAAATTGATTCGGCAATATATCGCGATATTACAGTGCGCAATTCTCGAATCGATTTAATATGTGGCCAAATCGATTTTTAAACATCAATTTTTTATGGGAATATTCAACATAATGTCTTACTTAGGGTTAGGATTTACACTTTAAGCATGGAAGAATGTTATAGTAATGGAACATTAAGTCTTAATATTTGATTTCAGTGCTGTTCAAACATGAAACAGACTGCAACCTGTTTGTTAAATGCAGCGGCTCAGTTATAAGCTTGAATTTTCAGATAAATACATTTTCATACAAATCTTACAGTGTACATGTACAAGTTTACTGATTAGTATTTTCTAAATTTGAGTTAAAAAAAAGAAAATCGCAATAATCAATTTACAGATTCGTATCGGGATAATTCGTTATCGTATCGAATCGTGACCTATGAATTGTGATACGAATAGAATCACCAGGTACTAGGCAATTCACATCCCTAATACACAGTCCTTCTCAAATAAGGTGGTGAGCCTCCTTTGGGCACGGTGCGATGCCAGGGGGGCATGTGTGACCCTAGGGATTTATTTATTTATTTGTTGCCGTACTAAAATAAAGTGTAATTGCACATCCACTACAGTAAGTGGCAGTGGCGCTCTCATTGTCAGAGACTGCACCAGGACCATTAGCTCCTCCGCTGCGGTGTACTTACAACAATTTTACAGACCAGCATACCAGTATTATAGTCGCAGCAGAGAGTTTGGGCTGAATATATATTACCCCAACCCCACTGGGGAAGTGTAACAAAAAAAATGACTGAGAAGCACCGTTATAACCCAAAATAAATGCATTGTGTTTTCCTCCTGAGACTTTGTGTGTGTGTGTGTGGGGTGGCATTTGTACAATTACCAATATTGTTGTGGGGATTTTTCCATTTTTTGTGGAACATGTTTAGACTAAGCCAATGAATTGTTTTAACAGTACAAAATTCTTTTTGTTGTTCTTACATAACAGCAGGAGCTTGACTACAGTATTCAGTGACATTTACACACACACACACATTTTCTTTGTGGTGAGAAGCAGATGTGCCATTACCATGGCATCTTCTTGCTCATTTATTCCCTTTTGTCAGTAGTTAGCAATGAAAGAAAAACTCTGCCACAGATCTCTCTAATACAGCAAATGTAAGGTCAGTATAAGGGATTAATATAGCCACAACTTGCTTGTAGCATGTAGTCACACACTTTTTACACACGGTGCAGCCAATCACCAGCTGCCGAGTGGGTTTAATTCCTCGGCAGATCACATTCCTTCAGGGCAAAGATCAGGGTCGCACAAAAAAAAACGGCACGTAAAGCAGCACAGTTGCCCCAGTAGAGTATGGATCATTCTTAGCATCACAGCTGCCTACAGGCCCAGGCAGGCTCCATGTGTGCACACACGCATAAAAGGTGTGTCAAAAAGTTCCAAGACTGGTGTCCCAAAAGATATTTAAAATCCAAACTGATATTGTCAACATCTTGAAAATGGAATTAGAATTGGAATTTAGATGTTTCTGGGGTTGGTGAAAGACTCTGGTTTGTAACCCGGTGGGTAGTAGGTGATGTCTGGTCGGTGCTGGATTTCACTTTCCTTTCTTTTCTTTGATCCATCCTCAAGTCTCCTGTCAACCTCACGACTCTAGCTGGATTTTGAAGTATTCGGTTTAGGGGAACGGTATGGGATTTTTTTAAATAGGTTTTAGGTGAACTAATGAGTACACACTCACACATGCACACGTACATACAAAATAAATAAATAAAAAATAAATAAATACAAAAAAAGAGCAATGATGATGACATGTCAAATCGGTAAAATTACCGAATGAACAATACTGAGCTCTTAAAAAAAAAAAAAACATCAATATGGGTCCTCTTGATGATGCCCTTGAGCTTGGGAAAGAGGGGTGGGGATGGGGGAAAATCACACAGAACCAGTTTGGGGGCATAAGGAGGTTGCTTTATCATAGCGACATTCTTCTCAGTCGGGAACTGTCAGATGCTCCGGGCACTGTGAGCAAGCATGTTGGCACGGTGAAGCAGTCATGAGTTCATGCCACAGCTCTCGCTTCTTCTCGTGCACTGAATTAAGCAAAGCAGCAGGATTTCTTAGTTGATCATCTGGTCCAAATTTCGTAGTTTGCAGCTTGAGTAGTGGGGTTCAGATATAGTCCTGGGACTTTTCTGACACAACTCAAGAAATTTTGTGGCGAGTGGGGGGAAATACCATCCTAAAATCCATCTTAGCTTTTCTTCACAGTGGAGGCAAAAGTAAAGGGAACGGAATAGCAAAAGAGAAAACATTTGTTCTCCTCGCTCCAGAAACAACAGCCAAAATATCTCTTTAAATATTTTGGAATTAGTCTAATTACTTCTCTGGCCTTCTACCAAGCCTTTCTTTTCCTTCATCTCTCAACCCTTCACCATCCCATCTTTTTCCCACCCCAGTCCATTCACTTCACACGCGCACACAAACAGCTCTCACTTCACACGATTGTTACTTTGCCATATTGGTGTGATTGGGTTGCCAGGAAACATGCTCTGACTCCAAGCATCATCTGAGCCTCCGTGTTCAGATCCTCGATAAAAGCGACTGAAAGGTCTGTTGGAAATCAATTCGGGGAAAGATGCTGCCTAACCAATTGCCGACAGTGGAATCAGTGATTTGGACTTGGTGGGGAAACAAACATGTGCACAAATCAATGAATGATTTAACAAAAAATTGATCATTAAAAAAAGCAATATTGAAATGGGTACAAAAGCAAGATGCAAGTAAACAAAAAATATACATCAGGAAAGTCCTCCACAGACAAACACACACGCACACACATACACCATCTGTTATCCATCAGTAGTTGGAGGGATTTTGGCGGGTGTGGGTGTGTGTTGGGTGGGGGGATCAATTGATTTCTGTTTTTTATTTCCTCCAAGAAGAAACAAACTATAAAAACTGTGCTCTGTTTCCAGTCTCCGCCACCACCAAGCAACACAGTGCCACTGGTGAACGTAACAAGAACCTTTTCTTTCCATTGTACAAGAGAAGGCGGATGTAGATTTACAACACAGACATTCACGTGTGAAAGTCTGAAACGATTACATACTGAGTATGTGGCATTACTGAAAAATATGTTTTAGATTATCTGTGACTGCCATTTGCTGCTCTTTGATACAATGATTTAAAACCACAGCGGTGACCATTTTCCCAGCTGATAATCAAATAATTTAGTATGTCAGCAGTGAAGCCGTCTTGGTATCTCAAGTATCTCCTGCAGTGCACATACTTTGGAAACAAAGCTCAATCAGTAGTGCATCGGCCTCTGTCAAGGGCAATCTATCTTGTCTGTTTGACTTTTGTTTTCTAGCTTAATGCTAACACACAATACGAGAACAAAAGAGAAAAACTTAGATAACAAAAACGATCATCAATGACGAAGTTGCAGTAGTTATAAACCGTTGTATGTACATTAGAACATAAGGAGAGCACACAAAAATACTCAAACACATTTTCCTTTATCCACTGCAAAAAATTGCTAATATTATTGCAGCTTAGTCATGACTGTCTTCTGTGATTCATCATCAAATCAACATGTGTGTGTGTGTGTGCGCGCGTGCTTGTGTTAAGTAACAAAAATCCTTTAAACTTTGGAACACCGTTTGCATTTATGTGGTCTCGAACTATTTGAAAACAAAAAAGACATAAACAAACAAATAAATAAATTATAGATAACGATTTGTGCACATAAAAATAACAAAAAAAATTTAAAAAATTACACTGTCAAGATTAAAAACAAATGACGCTGATAAAAATTTTCATGTAAACATTACATGTTATAACGTCTCCTCTGGCATAAAAAAAATAAATAAATGCATGACCATCGCCAAGCTATTTGGAATTAAAGATATGTATAAATTAAATAAACAACACACATGCTGTAACTAGTTATTGTATTTGAAGGAAATAAAATGGTTTTCTGACATTTTACCAGCCAGCCCCCCAAGTCATAAGCATGGTCACAAAATGATTTATCCTTCAAAGTTCAGTATCTTTACATCTACAATGCAATCATCATTTTATCTAGTCCAGTGATTCTCAACTACTGCACTGTGGCACATTATTGTGCCGTGTAAAATCCAATCCAATTTCATGTAAACGTTCCAAAAAATGATAATTTATTAACTGCAAGTCTGCAAATAATGCATCTTTGTTTATCTATCCATGGCAACTATGTATAGTGACAGCCGCAGGCGGAACTATTAAATGCAACAGCAGAAGGTATCAAATGAGCATGTGTATTTCAGTGCACTGTATATATACAGTGACATTTCTACCTGGTGGTGTGCCAATAGATTTTCTAGTGTGAAATGTGCGCCTTTGCTTAATAAAAGGTTAAACACTACCTTAATCAATGTGCATTGGGTCTGCAAGATTGCGGAGCAATTCTTAAGACCTCGGACATTCCGCCCCCAAGTCAGCAACCGCAGTGTAATCTTCCCAAAAATGATGATTAACACAAAGCTATCACCATACACGACTTACACTTAGAGCAGATACTAATGAACCGCCGTGCTTCCAGCAGCATGTTCACAAAGTGAAGTGTCGAACAAGTGTGGAATTTGCTTGTACAGTTGACGTACAATAGAAACAGCGTGGAGTGCGAAGACGACAGCCAATTGTTGATTAAACAAAAGGAAGGATCAATGTGCCGGAATAACACTTTTCCCTGACGCTTTCACAACACTACACATTGGCACTGTAGTGCGAGAGGGTCTTACTCCAAATATGCAACCTTTTGTAAGGGGACATGCAGAGACTCACCAGGCAAGCATAAAGACAAGCCACCACTCTGCATGTGACCTTTTTCATTTAAGGGATTGTTCCGGCAGAGCAGACAAGTTAGCTAATGCACTGAGTATTTCAACATGCTACAGCATGCTTATTTGTGCATCGCCCGATGTGTGTGCGCGGGTCTATCAGTCTCATGTTTGACAGCTGTATGCGCGAGCTTTGCTTGTGTGCCGTTTGTCTGCCTCTGACAGGTTTATTGTAGAAGGGCAGCGGTGCCTTGTGCTTACCCTTAAAGAGCCTGTTTTCTTTCCTGAAAGATTCAATTTATCTGAGAGGGGACGTGTCCTCCGTCTTCTTGCGCGCACACACACAGAGACGACTGTGCCTTGCTCACATATAAACACCCACACTCACTACATTAATATTAACGTAAACAGACGCTATCCAAGCAGCGTGGAAGACAAATTGGTATTGGCTGAGACAACACAGTCCTGCCCTACAAGCTGCATGAATTATACTTGCACTCCAACACCTCACCGGTGTGCATAAGTACGATATGCATGTGTGAGTCACAAAGAGAGAGCTTTTGAAGGGCTACCACATTCATCTGACTGTATGCGAGTGCATTGTGGTCAGGATAAATCTCTACGCAGCTCGTCCCAGGGGGAAACGCCGGGCCCGAGCAGCAATAAGCACAATCACATGCTCCTGTTCCCACACACAAGACATTTCTTCCCTGAAGAAGAAGAAAAGATGCTTCCCACCTTGGGGACATCAAGCCAATAGAGTCTTTTTCTTCAGTTTGTTCTCAAGCCCACACCTCAACACCTTCATTGGCTGCTCCTTCTCTCCAATAATCATTTGGTCACTTGTGCATGCACAAGCTACTCCGAAACATTGGGACTGGCTTGATTTCAAAAACAGCTGTAACGGACAATTGCTTTACTCCAAGTCAACTGACACCCTGGCAGTTTGAATCTGCATCTGGAATTTATACATTTATACAGAAGTCACGGGATCGCGAGGCCGCCCCTCAGGGTCGGGCAACTTTCCAGCGAAGTCAGCTTTGCTTCTATTGAATTTACACCAAATGTTATTTTGTTATTGACTAATGTCACCCCCCCCCCTCCACTTCCTCAAACGTTACTTGTGTAAGCAAGACGTATGCAGAAGATTTAGCTTGACGCTCTTTGCATCGGTACACGTTGAAACGTTTGGTTAGTGGAATCGATTGGATTACAAACATTTGCCGATACTGCCCGCAACGGACGACTAGAAAATGTATGCTCTAAGGTAGGATGGCTCTCAAAACACGGACATTCTTGCGTCTTGTGTACTGTCGGATTTTATTGGTTGCTATGTGCATTTATCAATTGTGTATTTGAGGTGAAGAATCTCAGGTTATTTTTAAACCAAGTAGCTAGTTCCCCCGAACACGCTAGCTACTGGCGCTAACATGTTACAACGAAAACAACAACAACAACAACATTGTTGATTCATCACTAATATTCGTACACTTTAATTAAAATTTCAACTTTTGGTCTGCTGGGAAAGGAAAATAAGAGACCTTAAGGAGGGTATTTGGAGAGATCTCAAAATCGAACATCTTGACCACAATTCTATTTTTAGCCAGAGCTAGACACGGCTAGCGGCTCACATATATCACAATCGCATTATGGTAAAAGCATTTTTACCATCTTACAATGACACTTACCTTAATCAAAATGGTCAGAACACTCTTTGGTAGACTTTGTTGGTTGGAAACCCTTTCGATGTATCTTTGTAATTCTGGACACTTCTTTGCTGTTCCCATTCGACATCCACAATGTAGGGCAAATGACGGCATGTGAATACTACCATTTCACATCTTTGTTCGCCCAATTTTGCACTCGTGAACAGCACACGTGTGCACCATTGTGAAGCGGTTCGTGACAATCCGGAATGAATGAACAAATGAATGAATCAAAGTAACTTGTAGTAAGCAACACGAGTGCTCCTCAGCATTTGGTTGTGTTGTCTTGCTGGTTGTTTGCCCCACGAAAGGACTGCCGGGTCGATAGGTGGGGGTCGGTGACGTCATGTGAATACTAAGTATACCCACAACACTCATTACTCACCAGCGATGTCATACACCACATCCACAGCAGTCATTTAGAAGGTGGGGGGGGGGGGGGGAATCACAATTCCAGGGAAATGCAATGCAAGTAAGCATCAAGGCTTGAAAGTGTTGCCAAAGCTGGGAAATAGGTCATTTTTGTAAATTGCACAACTAAACACTGTCTGGATTGTCAACATGCATTAGAAAATAGCCTTCAAATGCCTCCAGCTTTTTAGTAACAGTAACAGTGAATAGGGACTTTCTGGCCTTGTCTCGCCCATTCATCAGTGTAGTTACATTTGTGTAGGTCCTACATCTGCTGCTCTCCATGCACAAGGGAGGTAGCAGGACAGATGGCCTCAATCTGGTGACGAAAGGCTTCAGCAGACCTCCGTTAGACAGAGGAAAATGTATAGCCACAAACAGCGACTCAAATCACATCCTTTTAGACTTGGTGGGAAAAGTAGCTAATTGTTTATAGTTTAAAAGTTGTTCGTGATTAAAAAGCTCAGAATCAAAAGGTGTGTTTCTTTCTTCTTTCTATATAATTCGTAATTTGCCAACCTGTGACATACACAGCTACCTGCAAGTATGCGGGCAGTGTTGAATCAAGAGTGTCTTTTACACCAACATACAGTACCAGAAAATTGATGTTAATGAGGAATAAATAAAAAGTACATATTAATCCAACTGTACCTTTCATACAGAACCCAGCAAAGCAAGTTATTACAACAACTGTGTGCCTTTTAATGCAGCCACGTATCACGCAACAAATCAGATCATTAGACGCAGGATGACGTCAGAGCCAGCATCTGGTGTGTATTAAATACTACTAGCAAATACTACACTAACAATTGCTTTCTACATTGCAGGGAGGGAGAGGTGAATGTCAGGTGTTAAACTTTACACATCGTTCTTGGCACTGCTCTACAGAGAGCTCTGATACTACACCTCTGAATGACCCAGACGCATGGAAAAAAAAGATTGGAAAATGCCAGATTTCACAGGTACTGCAAAAGGATGTTAAAGCAAACCATGGTAAGGGTGTGCTAATCCAATCTGCTACAAAAGTGGAGTGCAAAAAAAAAAAAAGCTTCAATTCCATGCAACAAAAACACCATCTTAACTAATTTGATTACTCACTGGGTACTTGCTTTGAGTTCTGGATTCAAGCTGCTTGTGGTAATGAAAAGTGTAACATCACTACCATTTGCAATTACCAAATAGCTGTCATGTTGTGAAGCCAGGGTTTTATTATTGCAAGCACGGGACTGGTATCTTGAATCCTGTTTGGTTGATGTAATCTGTAGGGATTTGATATTGAAGAGAAGCCATAAAGCCAAACGACCTGATTCATATGCTGGTGTGTGGGCTGGTGAGTATGCGGAGGGAAAGAGTCAGCAAGTGAGAGGGTTAGTGTGTGTGTGAGCAGACACAAACACATCCCACAGTTTCATAAGGGACAATTTTTGGACCAGTGATTGGATCAATTTCACTTCACAGCCCTCCCTCTGAATACACCTGGACATTGTCCACACAATGCAAGATGTTTTAAGTCCTTTTCACAGCAAAAGATGGAAAATATATATATATATATATTTTGTATACTGTATATATGTGACTCAATTTGGTGTTGTCGTAATACCAAAAGAATGCATAAAGAACCTTGACACCGGTATTGAAATGAAAACATGCCAAAAAACTAAAACATCAGTCAAAGTAGTGATATCAGATGAAAAACCATGGAATTGCAAATTGTCCATTATCCTCACTAGGGGCATATGTGTTCCTCTTGATAAAACACATATTTGACTCAGCAGTTCGTCAATTAAAATCAGTGTAAAGCTAAGATGAACCTCTTCTAAATTTGACACATCACAGAGTATAGTAAACAACCCTGCCAAAATTAAATAATAATTAAAAAATCGTCAAATACATAAAAAATACACTTCTTTAAATGGTGAAAAAAAAAATCAAGATACTCTCTCCACTCTGAAAGGTTGTAGGCATGTCATGCCTCGCTCAACTGTCAATCAAATACAATTAACTGCTATGACCTGGGAAAATGGATGCAACTTTCTCATGCATATACAAATAACTACATGTTTGAGCCACGAAAGCATACCAGTCTCAATCCTCCGGTGTAAGGACTATATCCCACCAGGCCGTGGCAGGGCTCTTACACACAATGAGGCACTCTTATGTCGAGGTCAGGCTACATGAATGTAGTAGGCTACACAAATGTACCGTAGTAGAGTTTGACCCGGCAGATGTGTCACAGACAAATGAAGCGCGTTGTGGCCGATTTTGAGTTGTCTTGACATGTCGTACCCACTCAGTGTGACATACTCAATCGGTCGTCTGGCTTCTGGGACGCTTCGCGACCACAACAAACATTGCCTGGCATGCATAAATTGTTTTGCTGATGAGAAGCAGGTGTGCTGTGGCATCTTCTTGCTGATTTATTCCCATTATTTTTGTCAATTGCACAGTAGTTAGTAGTGGAAGAAAAACGATGCCAGAGAAAACAGATGACAATAACATCTCTCTCATAGAGTAAATGTAAGGCAGACTTAGGGGTGAGAATCAATAAGTACCTGACGATTCTATTCGATTCCAATTCAGAGGCCCACGATTCAATTCGGATGCATCCCTACACTGGCTTACATTTTATACTCTATGTAAAACACTGGCATCTTTTTAAAACGATTGCAGAACTCAAGGAAGAGCAAGGATTCATATTTCACACTTTAAATGTTATTAAAGTGGCATGGCAGCCTGGTTTGAAATAGTGTGTCAGCACAACTTTCAAAAAGTACCAATGGCGGCATTTTCTGTAACAAATGTCTGTAAATTCTCCTATAACAATGCATTTACAAAAACATATTTAAACGTATTAATATGATTTAGCGTAAGCTGCATTTTAATACTTGAAAATGCAATATGCAGGAGACAACAGTGTTTTTTAGCTTTTTATTTAAACTTTAAAAATCTATTTTTAATACCTCTGAATCGATTCAGAATCTTTCTAATACGACGAACGATGCGAACAAAAAAAAAAAAAAAGATCATCGTTCCCACTCCTGGTGTGGCATGTCCTACGACTAGTTCCTCAGCACTGACCAATAGTTAGATGGAGCCAAACACACGTCGTTCACTGACCAGGGCATTGTTGCTCCCTTTTCTGCCCAAGATATTTTGCGGGACACAAGCGTGGGTCCATGCCGGAATTTGGCTCCACGGGCACAAGCACATCTCACGTAATCCTGCCATTGCTAACTACCCTTGCCTCCGTCTCTCCAAATATTTTTAGATTGCTGTTGTGTTCATATTAACTATATTACACCGCTATTTAAAAGTAATTAAATGCAGCTGCATAGTATAGTTGGTGGCTCGTCCATAATCCACACTACAGTATTGATTAATTGCCTTGTTGAATGCAATCAGCCGAGCACAGGTTTATTAGTCAAAACCAAAAAAAATGGGCTTGTTAGACTTTTATTTGCGCTTCAGACCAGTACAAAAGGTTGGGACCATTTCTTTCTCACTCCCAATATGCAAGAGAGCACTGTGGCTGCATAGTCACATACTGCTGCCTGAAGCTGGCTGTGTTACTGTCACTCCAAAAATAAAGATTCTGAAAACAAGTGATTTTGTGTCATTTTGAAACGCACGGTATCGCAGCAGTGCAAAGCGAAATCAAATATATACAAACTGTCCACTACTTTAATCAGTGGGCCTGGAAATGATTTCCATGTCACCCAAGAATCTGAAGAAGAAAAAAACTGTCATGGCGCAACACACACAGTCAATAAGCTCTTAGCTCCTAATGCTGATTGCATGGTTGACGACATGGTGAGCGTGTTTGTGTGTGTTTAGGAGTAAGGGTGACAAAATGAATGCTCTTTAGTCTTTAGACGTAGAGGGTCTCGGTTCATTTTACCTCTGAAGCTGTATGCCCCTGAAGCTGAAGAATTCTGGGCTAAATGTGCCTCTAAAGCCGATGACATCTTCGTGCATGTTGACACACCCCAGTACAGCGAAGTGTGGTAAACCTTTGGCTGTTATTATTTTTAAGAGCAGAGCGATGTCTGTCACCTTTGCATTACGCCTTCACCACTACGGTTGAGTGTTTTCTTTTTACATCTAAATATTAACAGTGGATGGTTTATTTTTAAACTTGTTTGACGGTTAAGACTGTGCTTGTACGCTTAAAGATTAACTTTACTCGCAAATTTACTCTAGAACATGTTTTTCCCCATTGATGTTTTACTGAAATGTATTCCAAATTTAAAAAAAAAAATCTGAAGTCAACCGGTGTAAAAAAAAATAATAAAAATTGTGTTCATCTCAGTGGTTTCACCATACACTGTACCCCACGTGACACAAACTACACACAAACCACATTCGACAATAAGATCGAAGAATGGCGCTCATCTGAAACATTAGCATCTCTTGGGGTTTACCCTTGAACAGAAACCAGAGAAACTGTAATAGTATATCTGTCTGCAGCTACATGACTTCAGGGGGGACGTAACACGATGACAGTATTTGTCAGACTTTCCATTTCTCCCCCAAAAAAAAACCACATCCACAGCTGTAACCTTTCCTCCTCCTCCATACAACATGTGTTTAGAACCTACAGTAGAGGGTTCTGACGTTCCCCTGGTTGACCACAAGACTATGCGCACACATACAAAACTTCCATTACTAATAACAGGAGGCGACGTGACATGGCAGTGCAACTACAAGGTAAATCACTAGCTCAAAAAGGAATAACAAACATTGCATTTGATCTACTGACTGGTCAGGCAACGCAAAAACACTCACTAATCAGCTAGAATAACACAAGGGGGTTGTTAAATGGTTTACAGCAAAGTCCCTTTATTCCAGCAAACGCATAAGAACATTCAGCTCGCCCTTTCAAATATAGATTTCTCAACACAAAACAGAAATGGAAAGAGGAGCAGCAGCCACGGGCAAAATGTTCCCAGAGAAGAGTGTTCCTGAGCCGTGCAGATGTATTGTCACTATAATAAACGCCGCAATCCAGTCCAGCCAGCAGTAAGTATCACATTGCTGCAACATCACACGTCGAGCAGTCAAATTCTGACAACACGCACAAGCGAAGCAACATTTGGAACATGAATGGCGGTTTAATGGTCCACATGCAATCCAAGAGCACTGCACTCTGGCCTGCCCACTGCTGTGCTCCTGTATGGGCCAAGTACTTTTCCACTCATGTGCTGCCCATCGAAAGCGTGGGAATCCTTCACACATGCCTTTCTTTCCTATCTCAAACTTGCCCCGGCTTCTTTTTTTATTGTTATTATCATTTTTACAGTCACCGCCTCCATAAAACAAGACGACATCTGGTCTAATTTCCCACATTATAACATCATCCAGTAATGAACATGCATGCCAAGTGACACAAACAGGCCGCCTTTAAAGTTAATAGTTAATCCTTAGGGGTGTATTTTATGGCAGCTGTGCTGGCATTGAAGTAGAGCAAAAATGTATACTCACTGTGGTGTCCGTGCAGGTTAATGGCCGATGGTAAGAATTTTCCGGAGTGGAGAGGTGGCGGGTGAGTCGCGGCCAAGTGGCCGGGGGAAGGAGGGATCCTCCCGGCTGCTCCTGCAGCCCCGAGTCGGTGCGGCTCCACGGCGAGCCCCGCCAACAACGGGGGAGGGACGTGGACGGATCGGGGAGCTCCGAAATCTCGGCCATCCATTATCCACAACAGGGAAAGTTAGGATAAGAAATCGTCCTTTCGGATTGGTGAACTATTCCGAAAAAAGCCAGTTTGGGCTATAGTAATAATAAAAACAAAAATAATGTTTTTAGTAGTCCGGGAGATTCGGACTCATTTCCAGCCATTCTGCCGACCTGAGAAACAAAACAAAACAATCACTTGATTTACATTACCGGATTTTTTTTTAAGAGATACTTTCAATTTGTGCATTTTTTCATCGTTTCGGCGATCATGCAAGCGGCGCATATGTGCTATGACGCAGTTCAGGGAAAAATACTTAAATCCGACTGTTGGTTTGATATCACTATTATACGAGTTAAACTCAAAGTAGATCATTTCATCGCGATTGTATCTAAATAAATCGACAGCTTTGTGGTTCAATGATTTAGCGTAAAAGTGGCGCTCCGCCCCCGATGCGAAGCGAGCATTCAGCCGCTGAAGGGCTTCGCTTCCCGGGGAAACACAACCAGCACGCACCGGGCAGTGGCTCCGCGCCGCCATGAACATACTCGGCGATTGCCGCATGGTAACTCTTACGTTCATATTTTAAAGCATTTTCGGTCAGATTCACTATTTAACACCAATTTAATACTCAAGGTTGTAGTCATTGCGAAAAGCATTTCGAACCTATTAAAAAAATAAAAGTTGTAAATAGACAGCGGTCATTAGTCAGAGCCACCGTGGCGTTTTGTTGCACACAATTTTAGTCCGGGGCTACTCTAAAATGACATTTACGATCAAATGACGTCGTCGATGCATACTGTATATTATTTAAGTGTGTTTTTAAATGACTTTGAACTACTTTGTAAATTAGCTTTCTGGGAACAGCACTTAGTCTCAAAATAAATGTAAAATAAATGATTGTGGTAAAAGCAAAAGGCTGGACACATCGTGCTGCCTTTTACGCAACTATTCCAAAAAATGCACAAGTCAACTTTAAAAAGAGGGCGGCTACTAATTGCGGCTTTAAGAGTTATTTAAAAATAATGAATGGGTCCGCGCAAGAAAACCGAATAACGCACAGTCACGTCGAAACATAAACGTGATTTCAACGCGGTGTAATGTTTAGAAGGCGAAAACAGAGCGAAAGTGGACTTAACCTTCAAATGCTGCAAGCAAACATTACAGCAATGACTCGTGATATGCAGGCGGGCAGGATCTCTTTCTCACACACGGCTCACTCGGCAACAGTTTTGTATTTTTGAACGCAACACCGCACGCACAGTTAGTTCCCCCTAGCAATGTTAATGAACCTAAAGGCAGCATTTGGGCTGTGATCTGCGTGGTTCAGTGGCGGAGAAACACGACATTAAGAGCCACGTTTCAAAGTTTGCAGCCAATCCGTTAACGGCTAAACTTTCTCTGGCATGGGGGGGGGTATTTTTTTAAAAAGTCACGTTTTCACTCCGTAGATAATCTCAAAAGAGCCTCCGCGCCCGGCCAAAAACAATGTGGCTTGTGAGAAACAGCGAGAAATCAACATCTTGGCGTCCGAAGACAAGTACGAAAACAAAGTCAAAGTCCTTACTTGGAAAAGTGAGGGATGTTAAAGAAGCGAGGACACGATTTAAAAATGCCAATGAGTCTCGCAAAGTGTGTCCAAGTTGCTTGGAGAACTGCTGTAGTCCATTCCAGGCTCACTCGAAGGTGAAATGGGGGGTAAGAGGGGAGAAGCGAGAACCCCCGTCTCGTCCGTTTACTCCTCAGCAATGAAACGTAGCATTGTTTTACAAGCCCCGCCCTCCTCGATGGTAACCGCCTGCTTAAAAGTCCCCGCCCATTGGTTGACCAAAAACTCCTCTGTGATTGGCTGAATCTCACGTCGATCAATTTCCAAACACTGGCCCCTATAAAAACCAATTATGGAGCGAGAGAGGCAGGGCCGTTTCAAGGTCCCCTCTCGCCTCACTCTGGACTACGCGATCAAAATTGAGGGGTGCTGTTCTTGGTTGTGGGGTTGCAAGACGACCCCCACGCTCACCAGTTCCACATTGATTAGAATAGACGCGCAAAGCACGGGGGAAACGGTGAAAATGCAGTGTTTTTCATGTAATTTACTACTGATAGATAGAGAGAGAGAGAGAGAGAGAGAGAGAGAGAGAGAGAGAGAGAGATAGATAGATAGATAGATAGATAGATAGATAGATAGATAGATAGATAGATAGATAGATAGATAGATAGATAACAGACAGGCAGGGCCACCGTGACTGCTTTTCAGGAATCTTCGAGATGCAAATGTCCCATAAAACCCCTTGGGAAAGTGGTGCAGCTCTGTATGCCTCCTTTGCGCATTCAGTGGGTACTCAAATTTGCATCAGAAGAGGAGGAAAATGTCGTTGTTTTTATTTTACTTATGCAAAAACTCTGCTGGAAGCTACAAGCGAACCCCGAAACTTCCCACTGCGCTCCCTATCCACTCCTCCTTCCCACAGCATCTGAAGCTGCGCGACTGGGTGTTATGCAGTTCCAACAAATGTTGATTAAAAAATCTGACACGGTTTCAAGTTGCCCATGTCACTCCCCCTTTCCCGAGACTCCAACCCCTCCTCTCTTGACAGTGTCGGTTTCAAGGCAGTCCTCCAGTAGCGTAAACCAGGAGGCTACGATTCCGTGAAGGAAGAAGCTTTCTTGTTCGTCATTAAACGGAGGGATAAACAACCCAAATTACATACACGCGCCTCGATGAGATCACCCCTAGTCGCAAAAAGGACAACATAACCCGGATGAGGTAGAACTAGAGGTTGATCGTTCATTTGGAGCCCTCTCGGCGACTCTCACCCTCGACAGGACCCGAGGAGGGAGTGCCCAGGCTGGGATCAGATGTGTCCGATGTCCCGCGCCGAGCCCTCCGAGGGGACCGAGGCGCCCTTTGTTCTCCTCCCTCCAACTGAGAATCCACACAATGGGTGCAGATTAGGCTCCCATTGTTGCTCTCTTCTCCCCACAAACATTTGGCAGGTTTCATCTTCTCCTTGTTTTTCTTGTCAAATTTTGCGGCCATGGTGGGGGGTCTTATCTCCACTTTGGAGGTGGGTGGTTTATGGAACTCGTTCATGCAGAACAGTTAGGAATATAGGACGTTTTATGCATCATATTTACAGCACGAATATGAAAGTATTATGTTATTGTATTGTTACTTACTCGTTTCACGCATCCCACTCGATCTGTTCAAGAATAACCACAAATGCCGCAGAAGCAGTATTGCACACCTGTTTTTAATGGCGGTAAGTAGGCTAAAAGTCACACCAAATTTACATTTATTACCAATGTCGCCTAATGAATCTCAGAATAATATTGTTGGGGGTTTTGGTCAATACATAGTAAATGATTAGAGCTGGTGACAAGAATATCTGATTAGGCATGTGGCTTCATAAACCCTCAGGGGACACAGCACAGAGACAGCATTGATTAATTCAGTTGGGGGGTTCACTGCTCTCTGCAAAGGACTTGTAAATAAATAAATAGAGGAAGATGTGTCACAAGCAGCCACCCCTCAGTTCATAAAACAGCCAGAAGAGACCCATACCCACTTCTTTTCCTCAACCACGGTGAGCAGCAATAAATAACCCACCTTTTAGGTGACCCCGCCCATTCTGCTCACACACTTACACTCAGTGAGAGCTTGCATGCCCACGGGGCTAAATCCTTCACCATCTCATGCTCCAGTCCGTCCTGTTATAGTTATTGGGGCGAGTACCACTGCATTGCAGCACGACTAATCTGAGGACGGGTTTAATTGTAGCATTGTGGTTTCTGATGGGCTCAAAGATACATAAACAAACACACTGTATGACACACAAGCCTCTGCCATGAGTGACACCAACCCCCATATGAAGCAATTCAACATACTGGTCTCATGGGGTAGCTGTCAATCACCAGATGGTGCCTTGCACGGTTTTACTGGAGGTGGTAGTGGTGTGTGTGTGTGTGTGTGTCTGTGTGTGTTTTCTTATACAAACTACATTGTGAGGACCAAAATACATCTTAAACCAACAGATTGAGGACATTTTTGTGAAGTGAGGGCATTTTGGCCAGTCCTCACAACTCAAGACCTCTTTTTGAAGGTCAAGACTTGGTTTTAGAGTTTAGGTTTGAATTGGGTTTTGGTTCAGGCTAGGGTAAGGAATGGGGGTAGGCAATCATTTTTGATGGTTGGGGTTAGGGGAAGGGGCTAGGAAATGCATTATGCCTATGGATGTCCTCACAATTATGTAACTACAAATGTGTGTGTGTGGTCTTGTTTTTTTTACATAGTGGGGCCAACATTCTGGGATTTCACAGAGTTGTGGGGCCCACCCATCCATGTGGGGCCATTTTGTTGGGCCCCACAAGTTTAGACCTCTTTTTGAGGGTCAAGACTTGGTTTTAGAGTTTAGGTTTGAATTTGGTTCTGGTTGAGGTTAGGGTAAGGATTAGAAGTAGGCAATCATTTTTGATGGTTAGGGGGAGGGGCTAGGAAATGCATTATGTCAATGAGATGGCCCCACAAAGATAGTAAAACAAACCTGTGTGCGCGCGCGCGTGTGTTTTGGGGGTGGTGTTGCATGTGGTCACACACACACCCATTTAGTCATGTTACAAAAATACATAAAAACACTCATATAGGCATCAACTGCATAACATTTACAGTTGCAGCAAGGTGCATTAACAAGCTTGCGGTGCACAGTGAATTTTGTGAGTCACTTGTGTTCCTGTGCACAATGTGTGCGGTCAGAGCTCTGAGAAAACACAGGGGGTTCCTCACAAACCGACAATCGGCAAAGCACAAGGATGCTCAAAAACGCAGCACACCTCATCATGCTATTGTACAGTAAAAAGTACCTGCAAGCGTTGCAATCGGATACGATTTCCATTATTATCTTTGCTCTTGAATTTGCGTTTCTTCGATTTGCACAATCCTCATTGCTTCTCTAATTATCTTCAATATGCTGCCTCGATTACTGTCTTATTGTTGTTGCCAGGCAACAGATAGATATTATAGTTTCCGGCTCACTGCTTTTAGCTTTGAAAGCCGCAATAATCAAGACACTCAATGGGGAAACATCAGTACTAAATAACTAAGGCCCATAAGCAATCTATTTATTCAAATTTAACATTCTTTAGTGCTGTTGGCTCCCATGCAGTGGTGAGACTCCGCTTGCTGAATTAATAGACTGTTTCGGTCGCTTTAACATAGCCCAGCAGGTCACTCTATTAAACCAAACTACTGCGACTACTTTGCGTTACGCGAGCCACCATTTATGCCTATGGCCAATTAATTCAAAGTCTTTAATGAAACTAACATGCATGCTTTTGAATGTGGAAGGAAGCAAGCACAAGGGAGAACATGCAAACTCCATACATGAAATTCAAACCCTGAACCTCAGGAGGACTGCCAGGCACACATGCTGTCCTTTTAACCATAACTGTTATGATACTTGATGTTTAGAGGACCTCACAACATTTTTATTGCAAACAGGCTGCATATTTTTGATGCCAGACATGTTTCAGAAACCACAAAAAGGTCAATACGGAACAGAAACGTTCCTTCATGGGTTAGAATCTACTTCAGTATGTACACATTTAGGAAAGCTTATCATACTATTGTTAAACCTGTATTCTATGTGCTTTTGCAGGACAAATACTGTATATTCATTAGCTATATTTGGTCAGCCAAATGGAATAAACAATTCTGAACATCCAGGCATTTCTGATAATTCCGCAATGCAGCACAATACAATTTTGCCTGTGACTAGCATACAAACCAGGCAGATAGTCAAACGACATTGCATCAAATGTTAAAATCAAAATAATCCCCACAAATCAAATTACAACGATCCAAAGTCCAATGCTTTGTTTTCAATGAGTGGAGAACTTCCTTTCACTGAGTTGACCGCCATTTTGACTTGTGACGTACGCTTGGAATTGTCAGGTCAGCATTATTTAGTGTTCATTCGGGCATCAATTTGCCCCTCATGGGTGCGAAACAGCACCTGGCTGAAAGAAACCACTTTCACATCTGCTGCTGTCAAGTCAATCGAAGTCATTGATATGTTCAAGAAGAACTGAGCTTCGGGGGAGCATTTTCCTCATTCGGTAGACTTCTGAACACTCGAGGATAAAATGAAGAGGGGCAGCAGCAGTATGATGCATTATTTTCAGCAGGCCTTTTTCTGCCAAACATGGTTCGTGCGGTGCATTGGCTTCACCTGCTGGGGAAAGTGAGTACTGCATGTGTAAGTAAATTGATGACCACATAAAATCTTAATCGCATTAAGCCCCCCCCCTTTTTTTTTTTTAATATATATATATATTCGCAAATAGGTGTGTGTGTGGGGGGGGGGGGACGTCTGAGTCAAGCACAGAAACATTTGCGTGCACGACACGCAAGCAGTTTCCCTGGTCGTGAATGTTTTGCTGGGAGGGCAGTAAAAGGATATCAGAGAGGGGAAGCATTCTCAGCAGAATCGTAGGGCGGTGCGGGCAGTGGAATAGAATACATTTCCAATACTGAAGCACACAATCTATGTGAATGCAGCTGGGCTGTTTGCATGCACGCTGCCCTAAAAGATGCAAACTCATAAAAATAGCGAAGAGCACACCAACCTCTTATATATGCATCTGCTATATATATGCTATATATGTATATATATATATATATACACACACACACACACAATGCAGCAGTAGCGCCATAATAGCGAGACCCTCTGATTAATGGGCTTGGTGTGATTTGTACTACTGGATATTAAGCCCTAACCGTACAGTACACATGCTTTCGGTCTTTGATGTTGCACGCACGTAGTCTGATCTGACTCTTCAGAATACAGTACTGTATTTACAATCTATGCGTAGAGACGGGAGTTGTTGCATTTAATTTAGCTCCATCTGGTGGTTAAAATGTGTTACTGTGCGCATAGCGTGAGCTTTAATTTTACATAAAGCGAAAGCTGTTTTTAAATATCCAAGTTTTAACTCCGCAACTATAAATTAAGTTATAATTTGACAAGAGCTTTTATTTAAAGTTAATCTTAGCTAAAAAATTCAAAATATTTTCTCCAAGCTAAGGTTTGGTGTTAAGCACATCTTTAGATTTTAAGATGGTGTAAATTAAGAAAAAAAAAAGTCATTGCCCCGTATTGTCAATAATTTGTCAAGTTTCAATTATGTAACTAGTACCGAAATTGACTGACGCAGTACTTTTTAACAGGTCACACTCGTTTGAGAGGCAGCCATTTTAAACACATATGGGTAATCTGAACCAGTAATATGTACAATTTGTTCATTAGTCTTGTAGATAGATAGCTTTACAAAGTGTGCTTACAAAAAATAAAAAATTTAAAGCGTCATATGGCTGATAAGGGTGTTTTGCAATCTATGATTTATGGTCAAAAGGCAGGTAGTCACATTCAATTTCATCATTGGGAACATTTCAGTAAATTAAAAAAAACAAGCAATTTCTGGTCTGAACACATGTGCACTTTATTGGGATAGTCAGTGTACTTTTCTGGCACCCCACATTACCCCATCACCTCAAGACCCCTTGCCCCACCACCCTGGGGATGAAACTGCCAACAGGGGGAAGAACAGGTCACAACTGGGTTTTGCATAACAAAAAATAAAAATTAACAGGACCAAGATTTTTTAAGGCTGAAAGTACAAAAAACCCAGACATAATTTACATACAAGCGATACTACCACCATGTTAAGTATGCACCAACCACTGGGCAGCCTTCACAGAGGCGAATACGTGTCTGAACAACGCAGTTACCATTTGGAATCATGTGTCTTATGTAGTTAGACATTTGGAATGACTCAAAGAAAAACATGTACATTTAAGTCCCCAGATGCAACTGCAGAAATGGGGTTGCTTTATTGAACCTTGCCAAAAAAAAACATTACTGTCATCATTCCAGTTTCTTTTTTTATCCTGAGTCAAGCGCCAAAAACTAACAGAAGCCATGCCAATGAATTGGTCAACAGGCTCTGCGCTTGAATATGTATGAGAATGTTGTGATCGTTTTGCACAGAGCTGAAAATGTTGGGCATTTGGTTGGGGAAGGGGAGGAGGAACAGTCTGTTTAGAAGCATTTGCGGTGGACAATGGAGGGGCCGGACTCATCATACTCCTGCTTGCTGATCCACATCTGCTGGAAGGTGGACAGAGAGGCCAGGATGGAGCCTCCGATCCAGACGGAGTATTTACGCTCAGGTGGGGCAATGATCTGCAGAGGAGGAGGATAATGACCATTAGCACACATTCCATTAATTAAAAAAATAATAATTTTTTTAATTACCAAAAGCGAAACTAGTTTCTCACCTTGATCTTCATGGTGGATGGGGCCAGTGCTGTGATCTCCTTCTGCATCCTGTCAGCAATGCCGGGGTACATGGTGGTACCGCCGGACAGCACAGTGTTGGCGTACAGGTCCTTACGGATGTCAACGTCGCACTTCATGATGCTGTTGTAGGTGGTCTCGTGGATGCCACATGACTCCATACCTGAGAGAACAAGCAATCATAAGCAAATGCAAAGGCAAGACACCCAGGATGCATTTTGGCTTTGACATTCAACATACCAAGGAAGGAAGGCTGGAAGAGGGCTTCGGGGCAACGGAACCTCTCATTGCCGATGGTGATGACCTGTCCGTCGGGCAGCTCGTAGCTCTTCTCCAGGGATGAAGAGGAGGAAGCGGTGCCCATCTCCTGCTCGAAGTCCAGGCCGACGTAGCACAGCTTCTCCTTGATGTCACGCACGATTTCCCTCTCAGCTGTGGTGGTGAAAGAGTAGCCACGCTCTGTCAGGATCTTCATGAGGTAGTCTGTGAGGTCACGGCCAGCCAAGTCCAGACGCAAGATGGCATGGGGCAGGGCGTAGCCCTCGTAGATGGGCACTGTGTGGGTCACACCGTCACCGGAGTCCATGACGATACCAGTGGTACGACCAGAGGCGTACAGTGACAGCACAGCCTGGATGGCAACGTACATGGCGGGTGTGTTGAAGGTCTCAAACATGATCTGTGGGCAGAAGAGGAACACTTGAGAATGACTCACAACAATGTTCATTGCCTTTAGTGACCACAGCATTTCTACATGCATTAAATGTGAAGATCAGAGCTAAATTAGTAGAAACAAGGTGCAGAAATGCAACATTCCTTCACACTTGTGCGTGTCAATCTAATAATGCTCAGCTAAAGGAAGAAAAGGCACACAGTTCAAGAGACCTGTTGATGACAGATCATCTCATAGAGAGATCCTGGAGAGAGGAAGGAAGGTGAATGAGACTCAAATGGAGGGAGCGGGAATGAGGTCAAATCCTGCAATGACTTTTGTACATACCTGGGTCATCTTCTCCCTGTTGGCTTTGGGGTTCAGGGGGGCCTCTGTGAGCAGGACAGGGTGCTCCTCGGGGGCAACTCTCAGCTCGTTGTAGAAGGTGTGATGCCAGATCTTCTCCATGTCGTCCCAGTTGGTCACAATACCGTGCTCAATTGGGTACTTCAGGGTGAGGATACCCCTCTTGCTCTGAGCCTCATCACCAACGTAGCTGTCCTTCTGTCCCATGCCAACCATCACGCCCTACAAACACAAATTCAAACATTACCATCAATGTCTAACAAAAACATTTTCCCAATTTAAGTTTATAAAAAAAAGAAGTGTCCTCACCTGATGCCTGGGGCGGCCGACAATGGAGGGGAAGACAGCACGAGGAGCATCATCTCCAGCGAATCCGGCTTTGCACATTCCGGATCCGTTGTCAACAACGAGTGCGGCAATTTCATCTTCCATGGCTTATCTGAAAATGAAAGGGGAAAACAAAGCCATTAACATTAAAGCACCATATTCATCTTGAGAGCCCTTTCCTTGATTTGTCATCACTCTCACTTCCTGCTTGCATAAGGAAGTGACGCAGGCCACCACTAGGGGGAGCGCGCGAGCCAAATTCCTTGTGGCCAGACAAAAGGAAGTGGCGTTGTGTGCTCTTGTTACCATATAAGGGCATGGTTCGGGTTTTGAGCAGATTTGCAGCTACCACCGCCATGGCGCACAGCCAGGGCGGCAGAGTACTGAAAGCAGTCAACAGATACTGCAGCGACCACTCCCTCCAGCCCATTGTTACATCCCCCACTCTAGTTTCCCCATTTTTTGGGAGAGGCGTGTCTCACAAGTAACAACCCGACGTCACTCATTCCTACTCGTATTAAAGTACAGTACTTTTTTTTCTTCTTTTTTAAGTTGACGCCATCTTACTCTAGCCTACGACACCGGCAGGCTCGAGTCATGCTAATTAGTCAAGCCCAGACCATGAAAATTCCCTAAAAGCCACGCCTTAAAAAAATAATCATAAATTCAAACTTTAATATGGCACTAGTTTGTTATAAATGTCTGGTAAATTTTAAAGGCGTTTACTAAATAGGCCACATGGGTACCAGGAAGCGGAAATATTTCAACTCATTCAAGTTTGAGAATGAAGGGCGGTGGCAGGCAGCACGATGGCGGCGCTAAGCTAGCATGCTAAAGTAGGTCACACCCCGCTGCAGCGCGCACAAAGGAGCAGTCAGGGTCCAGACACCCTCGACGCCAATTAAGAACCACCTTGCTCGACAACCATTAAGCCGTAGAAACCCCAGACTGGTTGCTTGCAAGTGTACGACGTCAAATACACCCTAAGCCACCGCTTAGCGCAACTCGCGAGGTTGCACTCATGATAAGCCGGTTACAAAGCTGATTGATAAGTGCAGAGACGCCAAGGCCGGCTATAGCTAGCCGCTAGGCTTGAATACCAGGTGGGGGCAAAAATAACCCATAGCAGTATGGTTTTAAGTCATTTAAGCTTTCATCGGCAAATATTAGTATATTTTAAACACAATAGAGCCTCAGCGTCGCAAACAGTTGTAAAACTCATATCAGTTAATTTTAGCATAGTTGGCCCAAAATACACAAATATGCATAAATATAGGGATTAAATGTAAAACGAGTCTTCTTACCTTTGGGTGGGGGGGCTTTTCGCTTTAAGGGGAGTTGTTTCAGGCAAATGATATCCCGCACAAGCTGTGTGTGACGGTGCTCAGAGTGAATCAGCTCGAACACGGACCACGGCTTTTATACCGCCTTCGTGGCCCGGCTCATGCCATATAAGGTAAACTTTGGGAATCGCGCCTTCTGATTGGTCTAGCGTCATGAACCGGGCACGTCTCGTGCACGCCGCGCTGCACTGAGCACTCGCGATTTGAGGGCGACAAGAGAGAGGGAGGCGATCATGGCTAAGGGATTGGAGAAAATAAAGTGGGAATGGATTGATGGAGAACATTGCTAGCTTAATCCCTCGATTAAGAGCATTTTACACGTTAAATTAAGACACGCATAAACTGACACAAGTATGAACGAGGTATTTTTCACATTAAGATGGACAAGACTGGACCCCCCCCCCCCCCCAGTGAAAATGCTGCCTGATACATCAGATTTACAAGGGGTGATGTGATGCTGATGTTACTGTGTGTTTTTTGCGAAACAGGTGCGAGGTCAGTGCACACAGCATCACCAGGTCACTAGCATGACAGATCAAAGAGAGACTGGGGAATGACCACATTTGTAGGCCACCCATATCCCCTCTTTGCCAAAGATTCTCAATAAAAGTGTTCTGTGATTACATACTTCGAGCGGGATGCGGGGGAAAGGAAGGGCAAGGAAGGGGGATTTTAACCAATATTAAAAGCCCATTTTATCTGGTACCCCAATTGCAATCATGAGTAACACACTTCCATTCACATTTGTAGAGCCATTTAAAGTTGCCAACTAGCATCTACATCTCTTCCTCTCCCTCTTTAACACTTCCTCTAACATATTGCAACAATGTCTTTTTAAAGGCCTTGTCAATCCTCCTCATTTCAAGTTAGTTTTACTTAAATTTTGATTGTCCTCACCTGACCATAATGATCAGCAACAGTACAAGCCGACATACAACACACAAAGTTCTCACAGCAATAAAATGAAACATCAGTTTCGTGAATCTAATATTGGAAATGTCAGGTTTATAGGTAGAAAGAAGCATGTTAGTGATGTCCCAAAGCCCTTAATCCTCAAGAGTTTACCCACTACACTCTAATAATTCTGCCTCAAGTTGTACGGGGATGCTATTAATTTGACTTGTGATAACTCATCTGAGGATATCTCCTCCATCCATGCTGGTGTCATAACAGAATAAAGTGGACTGGCTGCGAAATGTTTAACCAGCCAAGAGGGAGTGCCCCGAGGTTTCCACAGATATGAGTGAGTGACTCATGGTTCCTGTGGCACCCACTTTGATAATGGTGACATTCATGATACTCTCCACAATGTGACAAAATCATATGTTACTACTCAATAATTGTGTTTAATAAGCTGTCAGTGGGTGTAAGCAACAAGGCCTTTGGATATGCATGCAATTTATGTGTTGCTGGTTGTTTCTGCCAGTTTAAGTGGTGTGCTTTCAACACCTCTTCAAGGGAATTGCATCCAGCCAAGTGTCGGGCGCAGTGTCCTGAGTGGACTCTTCTCACGTGTCATAACACATGCGAGTGTATTTACAACCTGATTGCCATTTTATGTCGTCTGCTCTGAACCTACTTAAAGATACATTTATCAGGATGTTTTATCTTGACAGCAGTTTACACAAGGCCCCTAAATGTTTTTAATGACCTGCACTATGACTAGGTGGTGATTGGCCATCGTTGTTTCTAGCAAAATGCAGTACAGAAGCCATTTAAAACAGAAAGAAAGCGTGCTAAAGCTGTGGCCTGGGGTTCTGGTACATAAATGACTTAATAATACTATTCAGTGACAGGTGATCAGCCAGATGTTGTGTCAATACAGAAGTTAATGAGTACCTAACCACTAGTAAATGTGTGTTTATATGAGTGTCCAACTCAAAGGGCAACAGCCAAAAAAATAAGCACAAGCCATTCTGATGACACTGCATGTGTTTGCATTCTGACAGCGAAATGAGCCTTGCTTTGTGCTGACCCATGTCGGCCAAACAATATATAACAGCAACACCCACATCCACGCAGACGCACACAAAACAAATCTACCAAGCATATGCAGTGCAGTTCCAATGCAAAATAGTTCACCGGTGGTTTGAAAAATATGTTGCGACACCCTCGTGCGAGGTCATCAAGACAAACGAGCAAACCAACCAGCCTGGCAGCCAATTCGGGCCACGCATTCATTCATTGCCACTCCCTGTCTCACGTCATGGTCCGTTCTAATGTAGCTTCCTGTTCGTTTAGATATAGGATGTTTGCAATTATGTAGGACTCATATAAAGACCTGTTGCTAAAACAAAGTTGCAAATGACATCTCTATGACATATACAATTGCCAAACGTACTGCACTGATGTCAACAAATACCATCAAATGCAATCTTATTTGAGGACATTGCTTACTTAATGTGTGCAACCAAAAGTATCCAATAATCTGGCCTGATCTTAACCCAAATGTAGCAATCTCAGGACTTTTTCTTTCCTCATTCAATGCAGTGACTCACAAATTTCTACACTTGAGTGGCTGCAAAGTAAGCAAAAGAAGTTGTCATGCTGCAGGCCTTATGCAAAGTAACCGAGTCACCTATTGTTTGCCATCTGTGTCTGGTCACAGAGAAACGCCATTCACCAATGCTGCCTCCCTCTCCCCCTTCCTGCCTGCCTCCCTTTATCTCTACCCGCTTTCACGAAGCAGCCAATAGATTGGTTGTCTGCAGCGTCATTGATCCGTGGGTCACCACGGCAATAGTCCTACTCCAATGGGCCAGTTACCAGCTGTGCGTGTGTGTCTACCAGCTGCCTTGTAGATTCTTGCTACCATTGGATTAGCTTTCCATTTACAGCCCAAATTGATCTCATCCCCCACCTCTTCACTGCCACACCCTCACCCCCAGGACATCAAGGGACCCTGAGCAGTATCTTACATCATGTCATCAAAGAAACCAGTTAGTCTGAAAATCTGGCCACAAATATCTCAATTATTAGCCCAAATCTCTGGCATTTTTTTTTTTTTACTACAATATGACTGTTATGACCTAATGATCACATGCTTCAAGTACATGACCCACTTTTGTGTACCAAACTAATGTAATAAGCACATGCAGCGCTTAAGGCCTTAGTTCCTCAAAAAGTCATAACAGAGGCCCCTCCTCTTGTGTTCCTATTCCTCAATACCCGCTTTACTTCCTCCCAGTGCTCACAGCTCCAATTGGCTAAAAGTGAAGGCTTTAGGTGCCTTTTAAGGCGATCAAGCAAACCAGATGACTGAGTAACTGACCACAACCATCAAATAACATGAAATCTCACTTTCATATCAAAAGCGCATAGACTATATTGCAACAGCTTGAAAACACTATTTTATAATACAGCAATGCAATGCAAGTGCCTTTGGGTGACTTAAAAGGCTCTTAAGCAAACCAAACTCAGTAACTACAACCATCCCAGCCATCAAATGGCAACATCAAAGGATCCCTTTCAAATAAAGTGCATTGACTCAATATGATTTTAGGGGAAAACACTTATTGTATAAAACAATGAAATGTTATATTCAGCAAAGCAGAAATCTTAAAAGATTACCAGGTGAGCGCACACACACACACACAGGCTCACGCACACACCTTCATTCACTCCCAGAGTGGTGAACCGGATGTTCATCTATTCTCTACCATCTGTCTGTTGTAAACACTTCACATGCTAGCATTCCCTTCCTCATCTTCCACATCTCATCATGCCCTCTCACCAACACCAACCTTGAACAAGTAGGCCTAGCACAATCCAGCCACCTACACACACATGCACACATCCTTGCTGTTTGACCTTTCCTTTGCATAAAATCACAGGAATTCTACTCTTTTAAGTCAAAGGTTACATTACATCACATCAGTCAGTCTAGTCTTTGTAATCACAGTGTAATGTTTATAATTAAAAATTGTATACAAATACCCCAAAAAGTTTGTAGCTTCAGCGGTTTCTATTACTTTCATCAATGCTCCATGTATTTAATTCTGAAATCTACACAAAAATAATCACTAACATGCACCAAAAGTCATAAAATGTCAAATCCTTTACATAACTTGAGTTCGGTCCTGAGTCCTTTGTGTTCAATTCTCAAGTAACTCCATGTAATTCATACAGCAAAGCAGAGCATTTATCCACAAATAGTAACAATGACAACACTATGACAATAGTAAAATGATGGCAAAGTCATCAAACGTCAAATCCTTTACATAACTTCCAAAACGACAATAATACAAAATGATGGCTAAAACATTCAAGTATGCTTTGACATGCAGCACAATTGTCACATAAGAGCTCAGTGTGAACTGTGAAAAATTGCTACCTCATCCTAGTACCCACAGGGAAAGTAACTTAGCATAAACAGGTAATAGCCATCCTACCTCGATTTGATGCTTGAAGCGATGAACGCAGGAGAAATGTTCGGGATGTGCGGTACCGAAGTCGAGACGAGCTCAAGTGGACTAGAAAGCGCAAGCGTGACGAATTTATAGTTTAATGTATACGTTGACAAAGGAGTTTTTCACTCTTTCATGTCTTTATGACGCATAAAAATGCATTTTCAAACCATGCCGTAATGTTCTTGACGTCATCACCTGGCGCGATTTTAGGCGCGTGACAACTTTCTCTTGTCGCTTACTTTTTTTTTTAATCACTATTTATAGTTAACTATGTCTTCCCCCTACAGTATTTTTACATTAGTGTACTTTAAGAGCCTTCAGTATCACAAATATTCACATTATATTTTTGGTGCAAAACATACGTAATCTGTAGGAAAATATTCTGCTTATGCGAAACGCAGAATGTAAACAATATCAAGATCAGAAATTCCTGATCTCCGAGGTACTTTGAACGCATCATAAAAAGCAATGCCAGTTGTTTCAGTTTGCTGGATACATCTTTTGCAGTTTGAATGAACAGGACGTTCTGTTCTGTTCTGATTGGCTAGTCTGCTCCGATCTGATTGGTCGACTGTGCCTGCCATATAAGGAAATGACAGCAGCGGCAGAGGAGGCAGGAAATGGGCTAAAGCGGAAGTGTAGAACCGGCGCCCTGCCTGAAAGCGTGCCATTCCAGCATTTTCTTCATCTTTTTCTGCTGTTACGCTTGACTAATGTCTAATAAACACTATCTCCATGACACTCTTTTCTCTTATGTATTTTCCTTCACAAAAAGCACGCCTTGAGTCATTAAGGGCAGTGGTTTCAGTGGAATACACAAATGCTACATTTTTCCTTATAGCTGATTGGAGGACAAAGTCCACGTTGAGCAATATAGCAGTATAACATTCTGTTTGGAGCAATATATTGTATAAGCGTGATGTCATTGAAACGTGTTAGGCGTTTAAATTGAGACTGATACCTAGATATAAAAACTGCACAAACATGACTGAATGAATTAAGTTAAAGCTAACATTAAAAAATAAGTAATTTAGCTTGGTCATAGAATAAAACAAGTTGTGAGGCTTTTATTGTTAGAGTCCATTTGACCAGGGAAAGTTACAGGGCTAGCTCTTGTAGCAAGGCCAGATGTGAGTAACGTTTATACAACAATGCAGAATGTGATCATATTCATACTATCTTGTGCTTTTCAATCTTAACTCATGCTTAATTTGCCATTCTCTCTGTGTGACATTCATCATCCCAATGAAGTAAACAGGGCAAAGATCATACCGGTCTTATTCTAGCAGGCCTCATCTTTCCCACTGGCCTTGTGACTGAGAGGAGGACATTGTGATGTCACCACTCCCGTCGCTTTGTCTTTGTTTGTGTTTATATTAGCAAAGATGTGCGAAACCTTGCGGTGTGTGTGCATGCAGCTTTGCACATTGTTGCCTATGAATTCGTTAACCTGGATGTGAATGAGTGAGGCCACGCCCTTTTGTTAAATCGGGCATCCATAAAAGGAGATCTTTAGGTTTGTCACATGACAGCAATCTGAGGAATGCAAGGCTGGTCACATGGGATGCAATCTCAAGTCCCTTCAAGACTATGAAATGATGTGGACGTCATTGTGTTGTTCCCGAGTTTGCTTGTGAAATGTCTTGAACTGTGTGTTATGTTCACCTTGAGTGAGATTATAGGATTTCAAGGCCCAAAAACTTTCACTTTGCATTTTTTTTCTGCCTATGGAAATAACAGAAGAGGTTGATCATTTCATAACATGAGTAATTTTATACTTCAAGTGTGGCCTGTAAGCATGTAAATTAAGATTAGTAGTTTATTTTTATTTTTTATTATTAAATCAAACATTAGGAAAATTTCCCCTCTGATTTTCCCCTTTATGCATTCTTCCATCTATCTATATGTGGTATGAGTCATCTCACTTTTCTACATATGTGTATTTTTAAAAGAAGTGGAAAAATACACCTTCCCCTGTGGCTACAGCATGAGCAGGTGCTTATTTGCTCAATGCCGTCCCCTACAGTTGCTCAAGTGAACACTAGAACCCTGGCCTTGTCATTTTACTTACAGAGCGGTGCTTCCTCCACTGCCTTCAAGACGAGACACCATATAAGGTGAAAAGTCAGCAGGTATGGACTTTACGGCATGACTACAGCGACATAGGCGGATCCGGGCAAACTCGGGTTCGTCTTCACTTTTATCTGCTGCAGTGTCAGCATGCACGTTAGTCATGAGGAAGGAAGTTTTAGGCAACTTTGGCAAGATCTCTGACTCAGATGTTGCACCTACCACATTTAATCACACAATTTCACTGCTTACACACAGCCACACATTCAGATTTTCCATCCTTTTATTGCTTTGTTTTTGTCTTTGTATTCTTATTGTGCCTTACATGTTATGACTGTGACATCTGTATTTGTGTTAAGAGTAGCTCACAAGTGTAATACGGCAAACAAAGCGCCACTCCCTCCTTTTCTCTTTCAATCTCAAGACACTCGCTTCTCCCTCCCCGCGAGGTGGTTTGCACAAGCTGTGGTATTCACTTCCTCTTGAGGGGGGGTTGAAGTGGAAACTCTTGTTTTACAAAACAGGCACAGTGCGTTCTACGTTTGTGTATGTGTGTATGTATGAGTGCATTGGAGTGGTATACAGTTTATCCTGTGAAGTTCCCCAAGCAGACACAATTGGAGGGCCCCCACAATGTAGGTCGAGTCACACTACAGTACTTCCCTTGGTTTGCGTTGTTACATAATCACACATACACAGCGCAGCTTGTCTTACTTAATGTCGGCTCACTGGGAATACTCAGAAGGAAGTGTGCAACATTAATGTCTGGTATGCTCAGTATGCCTTCCTTAACGTGTCTTATCAAGAGTGGTTAAAACTTTTCTTCTTTTTTTTTTTAAAAGAATGGCAGGTTGATGGCTCTCTGCAGTGATTGGCTGTTAACTGCAGGTAATCACCTGGACTGGATTACCTTGTAAGGACAGGTAGTACTGTCAATCCCTCCTCCCAACTAGCTCCTCCTCTTCTCTATTCATTTTGCATTGCAGCTTTCAATTTTTTTAATAATCATTCCTTTCCTGATTTTACGCTCCTCACCTCAGCACGTTTAAAAAAATTTTTTTTTTAAAGTATTAGAATTATTCATTTCCAGCTCCCCTGTTGCTTTTACACACTCTTCTCTCGTGAAAAATGCTAATATGAGGACAATAAGAGGAGGAAGCTGGGGAAGGACATAAAGATGCAAGATGGAGTGAGCGAGCCCTTCTTGCCTTCTTGTAAATTCACAATCTGGAACATACCAAGGCTGCTACTAGTTATGAGGATTAGCAGACTCATTGAGAAACAGACATGTATGTGTGCGTGTATCTGTGAGAAAGCAAAACAAAAAAAAACATGTGTCACAATACGCCACACTTTGTTTTGTGTTTTTCTCCTGTTTCTCTGGTAACAAAAGTAAAACTGGGTCAGTGGATGTTTTTATGTAAACGTTATACTGGGTTTTCATTTATGCATGCTTGAATTCTCTTTTTAGAACCCCACTTTTATCATCAGTCAGAATTTGTAGGCCGTAGGTACGTTTAAGTTGAAACATAGCATATGTAAGCTAACGTCGTCATTGTCATTAATCACCAAAGTCACATATTTTTTGTGTATTTTGTTAAAAAACAAAAAGCAAAAAAAAAACTTTGCACTAGTGGAGGCTCTATGTGTTTTCAATTCATAATTGGGCATCCAAGACTATAACCTAAACAGGACAAAAGCACATCCATCCCATAATTTAAATCATTTATTATATTACAGACATTTTATGATTGTTACTCTATGCTGCAACTTCTTTACTTAAAAGAGAAGGGACAATTTTGAAATCATATTTAATAGTTGTTTTTTTTTGCAGCGAATGTGCGCGTGTGTGTGTTTGGTCTTGTTTTTGTTGCATAGTGGGGCCAACATTTCGGGATTTCACAGAGTTGTGGGGCCCACCCGTCAGTGTGGGGCCATTTTTCTGGCCTATCTGGTCTATAGACCTCTTTTTGAGGGTCAAGACTTGGTTTTAGAGTTTAAGTTTGAATTGGTTTATGGTTGAGGTTAGGGTAAGGAATAGAGGTAGGCAATCATTTTTGATGGTTGGGGTTAGGGAAAGGGGCTAGGAAATCATTGTCATTATGTCAATGAGATGGCCCCACAAAGATAGTAAAACAAACCTGTGTGTGTGTTTGTGCATGGGTTTATATCACATCATGGGGACCATTTTCTGTGTTTTTACTATCATTGCGGGGACACCATGTCCTTGTGGAGACATTTTGGTGGTCCCCATGAGGCCAAACCTCTTTTTGAGGGTCAAAACTGGGTTTTAGAGTTTAGGTTTGAATTGGGTTTTGGCTGGGGTTAGGGTAAGGCAGTCAGTTGTGATGGTTAAGGTTAGGGTCTAGGAGATGTCCCTACTAGAAATGTAAACCCAACATGTGTGTGTCCGTGTTTGTTAGTGAATGTGTCGGACTCGGGAAATGTGTCAGCACATGGTGTGTGTCCATCACACACAAGCACTTTTCTAGCAAAGGTTCACAGTCATCAATTATTCACACTTTTAGAACAAAGAAATGAACTGTAAAATCAATTCAAAAAAATGATACATTGTATACGTTGAAACAACAGCAGTTTTATGTCTCTGTCTCAATTTGTGGGCTATACATGCATGTACAAAAAGTATACCAAAAAAAAAACATTCTTGAGGGCGGCCATGGGGATCTGTAATAAGAAGCCGGCGGCGCCCACAACTGCTGTGTTGTATGCAAAGCTCTTAAGGGAAGGCCCCATCAGCTCTTTGTGGCACAAGAGCACAAAACTAGCGTCTAAAAACTCCTGATTGCCAATAATGAGAAAGATGAAAAGATTTGAAGGAGGGGGGTGGAGAGGAAAAACCGGGGGAAAGAGAGAGGATGAGTGTGGGGGGTTTCCAAAGGGCAGGGGAGCAGGGAAGTGGTGGCAATGACCAACAACACCTGCTTGTGTTCGTCCATTCACAGATGTGCTGTGAAATCTATTCTCTCCGGATGCTGTGAGTGGTGCAATGGTCAGTTGTTGCCAGTGGGTGGCACACTAGAGCTCTTTAAAAGCAAGCAGGCGGTAACCGTTATTTCTCTTTAGTTCTCATAACATAATTCATGCAGACAGGATGTGAAAGCTATCCGCATTTGGTGCCCGGGCCTTCAGTGGGGACTGAACCAAATCCACCTCTTAATACCAACACTATCACATAGCAAAATTTATGGAAACCATTAGTACAATACAAAACGACAAATTTGAAATCTGATTGGTTGAGGAAATATCCACATTAGTGATATAGTTTACATTACATGGGTCTCAGCACTACTGATTCTGAAGGTCTGAAGATGCACATTGAGCAGGGGTCAGCAACCTTGCCTGTCAAAGGAGCCATTTTAGGCCAAACAAAGAACCAAAAATCTGTCTGGAGCTGCAAAACATTGTGATGAACGAAAAAGTGCGTTAGTCTGAGGGCCCAAGAGCTTAATAGAGCTGCACCATTTTATGTCTCTCTTCTTCCTTTTTTGGGACATTTTATGTGTATTTTCTCTTTTTTGTATTTTTCTATAATTTTAATGATTTTTTTGTGCAATTTTGTGGACAATTTATGGTATTTTTTTTGGGGGGGGGCTCATCTTGTTTTTGGACATTTCATAGTTTAATTTGGAACATTTTCTTTTTTGCCCTTTTTAAAAAATAATAATAATTTTGCAATTTTGTGTACCGTACATTATATGGCAATTTTCTGTCTTCTTTTTGAACATTTCATGGTTACTTTAATATTTAATTATTCATTTTTAATCTAGATTGTTAATTCATTCAAATAATATTTTATCTAAAAAATTAAAATATATATGTAAAAAAAAGAGCCACGGGGGAGGGACTAAAGTGCCACATGTGGCTCCAGAGCCACAGGTTGCAGACCCCTGACATAGAGGCTAAAATCTAGCTGCACAGTGCGGACAAGATAAATGCTACAAAATAGAGAGGATAGACTTTTGGAATTAATTAATACAAATTAATGGAACAAATATATGTAAGAGTTTAGTTTGGAAATGTCGATCAGTGCTTTTGATAGTGGTAGGACATGTGTGTACATATAAAATTTACAGCTGCACTTATGGCTTTATGATTATTATTATTTTTAAAGTGATGTACAAACGGTTTGTTCTTGTGTCCAAAGGAAGCAGCAGTTGGTATATAAGACAAGTAAGGAAACACGGAAGGAAGTGGGAATACTCGCGTCAAGCACCGCAGTGTCCATTCATGTGGACAGGATGTGTCAAGAGGAGGAAAAGGGTATTTTTAGAGGTTTGCCTGATCAAGTTTCCTCTGTAGTCACAAGTATCAATGTTTTGTTTTCCTTTTTTATGCTGGGAGGAAAGGCCACCTGCATCATGCTCAGTCACACACATGAGTTGTCTATGTAAACACATTTATGTCTCCACATGACAACACGATACATATGCACACTTGCCTACACACTTTGATGCATGCACTGGTGTCTTACTCATGCCTCACATTTCTGTTGACTGACCTACATCTTGCTGTCAGCTGCAGGCCACCCCTTCCATCCATATGCACGCACACCCCCCCCCCCCCTCATAAATGTGTTAAACAGAGGAGAAAAGCCATGTACTGGCTTCCATGTTGTTACCATGACAATAAGCGAAGCTGGGGGTGCAAGACCAAAGCACACACACGCATGGGCACACACACTGCTCCATTGTGACCTTTGACCTGACTCCTGTTGGGGAGAATGGCGAGTGTGATGGGTAACCCAGTTGCTCGGGCTTCCAGCTCTTTGTTGGAGGAGAGGAGGCCCTTGGTTGGGTTGCAGCTGTGTGCACACACTCGCAAGCTAAACGCACATTCCTTTGCGATTGCGCCACTCGCACATATGGCACCCTCAACTTTAATAAAGTTCCTCTGTCATCCTTATGCAACTTTCTACATTTTTCATTGAGTATTCACATCTATCTATCTATCTATCTATCTATCTATCTATCTATCTATCTATCTATCTATCTATCTATCTATCTATCTATCTATCTATCTATCTATCTATCTATCTATCTATCTATCTGTCTATCTATCTATCTATCTATCTATCTATCTATCTATCTATCTATCTATCTATCTATCTATCTATCTATCGATCCATCTATCATCTATCTATCTATCTATCTATCTATCTATCTATCTATCTATCTATCTATCTATCTATCTATCTATCTATCTATCGATCCATCTATCTATGTATCTATCTATCTATCTATCTATCTATCTATCTATCTATCTATCTATCTATCTATCTATCTATCCATCTATCCATCTATCTATCTATCTGTCTATCTATCTGTCTATCTATCTATCTATCTATCTATCTATCTATCTATCTATCTATCTATCTATCTATCTATCTATCTATCTATCTATCTATCTATCTATCTATCTATCTATCTGTCTATCGATCCATCTATCTATCTATCTATCTATCTATCTATCTATCTATCTATCTATCTATCTATCTATCTATCTATCTATCTATCTATCTATCTATCTATCCATCTATCTATCTATCTGTCTATCTATCTATCTATCTATCTATCTATCTATCTATCTATCTATCTATCTATCTGTCTATCTATCTATCTATCTATCTATCTATCTATCTATCTATCTATCTATCTATCTATCTATCTATCTATCTATCTGTCTGTCTATCTATCTATCTATCTATCTACATTAAACTAATTATTCATTATACTCTGAGGTCTTGTAACACTAATGAGTCGTATGGCATTCAGATTTTCTCTTAGGGGTGTTGTCACTTTTGTTGCCAGACATTTTTGGCTGTGTGTAACATTATTTGTAGGGGACATTGAATTTACAATGTTATACAAGCTGTACGCTGACTATTTTACACTAAATAAATACAATATTTACCCAAAAATGTGAGGGTGTACTCACTTTTGTGAGACACCGTAGATAGATATATTTCAGATAGACAGTTGCTACTTGGTCATGGTCTGACATTGAACTGGTGCTTCTTGTTTATCCCTCTGGCTCATAAAATGTCTGATCCCACTGAAAACTGTCTGCTTCTAATTTGTATCTTCAACAACACTTGGGCTTGGGGTAAGAGTTCCTGCCGGCTTTTCTTGCTCAAGTGGAAACATGACCCACCCAGTCACATGACGCAATGAAGCGAAATGAAGAGAAAGCTAAGTGCCACCATGAATGGAGTCAATACAATCAATAGAAACACCAGCTGTGATTAGCTTGGGGGAATGCTCAGTTCATCATGGCAAGTGCTCACAAAGGCCCAAAAAGAAAGAATTTGATCATTTATGAGCAGCATATTATGCACCTCATATTTCCCTTTCATTGTCACGCTCCCAAGATGCATCTCCATATTTCTATACACTTGCCATATGGTTAGGAATGTGTGATGCAAAGACAACAAATCATAGTATAACAAATAGAACAATTTAAAAATTGAAAACAAAAAATAATCTGCTTTTGGATTTGGTCTATCAAAGACGTTCCCCCTTATTAGCAGACACAATAACGCAACTGTTGAAAACCAAGTTGTGATTGGTTCACACTCAGGGGTGTGTGAGGAAAAAGTATGCTAATTGGCTAGCTTTGTCTTTTGCTGCAGCAATGCAGCGCTGCGCCATCTGTGGGCGTAGTGAGCGCAGCAAGTGTGTCAGAGTGTGTGTGGTCTTGTTTTTGTTACATAGTGGGGCCAACATTTCAGGATTTCACAGAGTTGTCCATGGGGCCATTTTGCTGGGCCCCACAAGTTTAGACCTCCTTTTTCAAGGTCAAGACTTGGTTTTAGAGTTTAGGTTTGAATTGGGTTATGGTTGAGGTTAGGGTAAGGAATAGGGGTAGGCAATCATTTTTGATGGTTGGTGTTTGGGGGAGGAGCTAGGAAATGCATTATGTCAATGAGATGGCCCCACACCTGTGTGTGTGTGTGCGTGTGCGTGGCCTGATCACTGCAGCAGGCAGCGTGCCCAGTTTGTGAGTCTGCACCTTGCAAACTAGACACCACCCACTTCTCCTTCATCAGGGTGTCATTTGTGGGCCTCAATGTGTCTTTAGTAATACATTTACAATAATTTGTTGTCAAAGCTCTGGATTGCAGTTAATAGTGTTTCAACATCCAGTTATCGGTTTCAAAATTAGGAAAACAATTCAGGAAAGACCCCCTTCTTTTGTACAGCAAAAAACAAGGTCTGTGTAGGTATGGACAGTATGGATGACTTTGATGTAGAAGAGCATCTAACATCTGTGACCTCTGACATCACAAATGTTGTACTAGATTAATGTAAAAACAACTCACAGGTAACAATCCAACAAACAGTATTGTAATCTAATTCCTTTCAGAATAGTAAAAACAGTTGTTTCTGAAAAGAAGGGACCAACTTCACATTTCTAGCATTATCAGTTCCTTCTTTGAAAAACAGCTGTCCTAATACCTTTGTCCGTATAATGTATGATTTATAAAGGCCACTTTGGAACTAGACAGAAATCTTCTTTGGAATTTCCTCTTGGTTCGCGTGCAATCCTCTGGATAGAGGGGAAGAATTTTTTTTAAATGCTTTTTTTCTTGGCTATAACTTCACCCCACCACAGAATTTGGCGTCTAATTCCTGATTCAGTAAATGCCGGTTTTACACAATTAGACCCACTCTAAAAGGAAAAGATGATGCTCATTTCATTGTGTTTATGATGGGTCAGAGGTCGTGGAGAGCTGCTGACATAACATATTGGACTTAAAGCAAGATAGTTTTAGCCTTGATCGTTGATTTCCGCAACTCACAGACTTCCCCTGCATCGCAACAAGGACATCAATAAGGTACAGGCGGCCAATCAGGTTCTGAAGACTCCTCTGCTCACTCACGAAGATGGCTGAGGAGCATCTGTACTTTCACTTGGAGTGAAATATGGCTTGAAATGCATTTTGCATGTGTGTTTGATTGCACAGTCATGCGCATGTACGGAAAGGATGCACGCCAGGATCTGTTTGGCCTCTTTGTTTACAGAGCCAGCTCTCGGCTTCCCTCTGATGTGCGTGCCGAAGCCGTGAATGGCGCTTTGTGTGAGGATGCACATCCTCATGATTTGAGAAGAGAGAAGGCGGTGTGATATTATAGACTGAGTCTGGAGGAAAGGTTTATATTGGGGGGAAAAAATTACTACAATTTAAAATCCTTAATTTAGCCCACTCTTAGCAATCACCATTACATCTCAAAGGAGTTCTAGGGTCCACCCACTGTAAAATGGCTGGAGAGGAACGCGACCGACCTTGGAGTCCCATAATCAGCCGGATGGAACACATTAAAACACATCATAGGATTAGTGATGCACAGCATGTATTTAGTCACTATTTCTGTTATATCAAGAGAGCAAATTAAACTTCCCATTTGATAATATGTAAGACATATTAACAAACACTTACCAATTTTTAACATCTTAGACATTTTTTTAATTGTGAGAGACACTACACAGGACAAAGAAAGAAAAAAAGTGCAACTGTGTGCTTATAGGCCTTGTTGTACATTTCCTCAATATACTTTAAGGTGCATTGTGGATTTGGACACTTTTTTTTTTATACTCGCGACTGCCACTGCTGGCCCAAAGCGTAACTGCAACCTCTTTGTAAAGCTCGTACATGGCACTACTCCCCTCCTGACCCAAGAAACTGTGTTCACAATGAAGGGAAGATATCAGCTGATGGGTGCAGTCCCAGTTAAGAGTCAGGGCTCTTTGAATTTATCCGGGCATTGGTGGAGTATGCACGATGGAGATTGTAGAAACAAAATCAATCTTTATTATTAACATTTTAACTCCACAATGCACCTCTAAGTTCAAAAGCATACAGTCATGATCTTTCAAAGTGCCCAATCTAAGAAGATATATTTTTTTTAACTAGCCTTGACTCAAGGTTTTATGCATCATCTGAAGGCCATGGATTGGAAAAATGTCCAAATCGATGCATCATTATTGCTAAAGCTCCTTGATTTATATTCCACTGTATTACTTTTCTTTATTTCCGCCATTTTTATGTTGGGTCGTACATCTGCATTGTTGGGAAAACATGACAAGCCTATTTTGACAAAGTAAAGATAAAAAACAAAGTAACCTTGAATTTCAAGGCTCAGACATGTCCTCTAGTTCACAACGTTTTAATGAAGATTCACAATTACCATGCCCTCCAACGATATTCATATTGCATTTGATCAAAAATCAAATGAACAATTCTATGTGCTTAAAAGATCATAATCAGTTTTTATTTGAAAAATATGAGAATATAAATAGGTAAAATAGGCAAAAGAACAAAAAGTATAGGCAAGTGTTCTGGGATAAGATCTTTTACACACGGCCCATTTACCAAATGTTGTTAAATCAGCAAGATTTAGACAGCTAACACTACACTTACTGTTGTAGACAGACAGGGTGTAGCAATGTGTTATTGTTTCTCGTCGACTATTACATTTTTGCTACTTTTGTTATTAAAGTATTTTTGATTTGATAACACCCTTAGTAAGAAAGACAGGTAGACAGTGCTTTTTATTATAAATGACCTGCCTGAGGCACTGGTAATACATTTTTACGACGACAAGATCATCAGTTGGAAGTATGATAGACGAACCATATTTACTGATTTCAAAATGGATCCATGGGCTGGAAGGAACTAATGGAATGGGCCAGCTAGAGTTGCGGCAGGAACAGCATATATTGCAGTCCGGCCCAGCAAGAATTCACCAGAACGTCCAGATTACCCAATCCGGGCCTAGGGATATTTATTTTAAAACGTAAGGAATAAAAGTAAAAAATTGTGAGAAAAATAAATAAAGTGCAGTAAATACTGTATACCTGAAAAATCTACATAAATACAGCCATGAAGTATTTGCACTTTGTTACCTCCCACCACTGGATAAAATTGATTTTTTTTTAACTTTAAGACGTCAAAAATGTATTTTAACTATTTTTATTAGTTTAACATTTTTTCCCACTTTTGTTAACAAGAGTATGAAAACCTATAATATTTTATTGTACATTTAGAACAGATATATAATGTGTGATTAATTGTAAGTTAACTAGTGAAGTCATGCGATTAATTATGATTACAAATTTTAATTGCCTGACGCCCCAAATTTGTAATAATGTTTTTTATTTTTATTTTATTCATTCATTGCCATTGACGGCTATGAACGTAAAAAAAATCATTTAAACTATTTCTATTAGTTTAAAAAAAAATTCCCCACTTTTGTTGACAAGAGTATGAAAACCTAGAATTTTTTTTTGTACATTTAGAACAGATATAAAGTTTGTGATTAATCGTGAGTTAACTAGTGAAATCATGCGTTTAGTTACAATTAAAAAAATTGTCGCCCCTAATTTTTTTTTTTAATTTTTATGAATTTATGGCAGTGAATGAGTTCACTTAAAGGATCATTGTGCAGTTTGTCACTTTTTTACTCGCTACTGCCACCCCTTGCCCAAACTGTGACTGCAACATTTGTGTCAGGCTCGTTCATGGTGCACGTGCGATTATGTGCACGATTTTAAAGCGACAGCCACAGTTGACAAACGAAAACATGACTTCAAATAAGGTAAGAAAAACTCCGCCCCTTCCCTCCCCAAAGAAACTGTGGCGTGTGAGGGTCCGCACACTCTACTATAAAGGGAAAATAAAGGCTGATAGATGCAGTCAGAGTAAAACAGTCAGGGCTCTTTGTGCTCATCTGGGCATTGGTGGAGCATGCATGATGTAGAAAAAACTTTAACATGACCTTTTTAAACAGCACAATGCACCTTTAAAAAAAGTGACACAGTAACATATTACAGTAAGACAGGCAAATAAAGGGATTGGGTGGAGGGCGATTATGTACACATTTGAAAAAATAATTATGTATATTGTAATAGTCATAGATAACTTAGTCACCTCATAGGTGTAGCTGTAGCATATCAAGATGCTATTTAGACAGCATCATTAATGTCCAAGATTGCCTGGGCTGCTCACAATGAAAGGCCACTCTAAAATGTGCAGTTTTACTGTATATGGGGGAGGGAGATCCAGGGTCCAGTCAATATCTGGTGTGACCACCATTTGCTACATATAGGCTATGCAACACATAAGTGCCCACAATAAAAGGACACGATGAAATCTGCAGTACATAAAGGAATCAGTACATTTACCAGAGTATTTTTTTAATTGTATTTTATTTTATTTACACTATTAATTAGTGCTTCTACTTTTGCCACCTCTGGAAAAGTGGCAAAGTGAATCTCCTTTGCCAAGTACCACAAGGGGCGTGGTTTGTAGGTGACGTCACTGATACTTATATAGGCTGCAGCTGTGGCGGCGGGCTTGCGCTGATGAGGCAGGCAGAGGACCCGGGGCGCGCGTTCACGGACACACTCCTCAAACAAAGAGAAGCACGCGAGGCACCACCGCATCCCACCCTTTAACAGGCAGGCAGCTCCTCTCACTACAGAACTGCCCACCACCATCAAATTCCCTCTCAGACAGAACCGGACCGAAGCCACCATGACAACTAACGGCGCCACCAACGGAACCAGCGACATGCTGCAGATCCAGTTTGGTCTCATCAACTGCGGCAACAAATACCTCACGGCCGAGACGTTCGGCTTCAAAATCAACGCCTCGGCCTCCAGCATGAAGAAGAAGCAGATTTGGACCCTGGAGCAGAGCGGCGACGACTCCAGCGGCAACGTGTTCCACCTCAAGTCACATCTGGGCCGCTACATCGCCACCGACAAGGATGGCAACGTGACCGGGGACAGCGAGACTCCGGGCCCCGAGTGCCGCTTCATCATCACGGCGCACGACGACGGCCGCTGGTCCCTGCAATCCGAGCCCTTCGGCCGTTACCTGGGCGGAACCGAGGACCGCATCATCTGCTTCGCCCAGACGGCGTCTGTGGCGGAGAAATGGAGCGTGCACATTGCCATGCACCCGCAGGTGAACCTCTTCAGCCTGACGCGCAAACGCTACGCGCACCTGAGCTCCAAGGTGGACGAGATCGCCATCGACAGGGACGTGCCGTGGGGCGTGGACTCCACCATCACGCTGGTGTTCCGAGAGCAGCGCTACCACCTGCAGACCTCCGACAACCGCTTCCTGAGGAATGACGGCGCGCTAGTGGCCGCCACGGACAAGAGCACCGGCTACACGCTGGAGTTTCGCTCCGGCAAGGTGGCGTTCCGGGACTGCGGCGGCAAGTACCTGGCGCCGTCCGGGCCCTCCGGCACCATGAAGTCCGGCAAGAGTGCGCGCGTGGGCAAGGACGAGCTCTTCCAGCTGGAGCAGAGCCACCCGCAGGTGGTCCTCACTGCGGCCAACGAGAGGAACGTCTCTACCCGCCAAGGTGTGTGTCTTGCTTGTGCATGTGTCTGTCAGTGTCACAGGAAATGTTACTGTGATGCGATGGCATGTTTTACCGCCCCCCTCCCCCTCCCCCTCCCCTCCCCTCCCCTCTCAGACGGGGTCACCATCTTTGTCACGCACTGCCATCACAGCAGACACTAGGAATAGACCGATTATCTGCCGGGGCCATTACCGGCACCGGCCTTGTGACGAATCTAAAGGCCAATAAAGCTGGTATCTCACTGAGCGGTGAATGCTTGCGAACGTAGCAAATTTAGGGTTTTCATCAGGTTTTGCAAGATGTTCACAGACAGTTTTTACTTGTGGCAAAGACATTTAGAACATATTCAGACAATTTTTCACTGTCTGTGAAGATCTTTTGAAACCTTTTACAAACCTTGACGAAAACCACAAATTAGCTACATTCGCATGCATTTGTCACAGTGAGATACAGGGAACTTTTCATTTATAGATTTATTTAAATTTCCACTTTATTAAAAATGAGGCTATCACTGGGAACTCCCTATACTTTTTATTTAGAAAATATATAATTAAAAATAAGAACTTATGTTGACAAAGGAGTGCAGACCTGTTTGATCTCTAAATATTCAAGCCGCTGTGATGTCAAATTTGTGAGCTTTCATGAATATTTAGCAGGTTTGTCTTTGGCGTTGCACATGTTGATCAGTTCATGCTATGTTTTGCTACATCCCATGTACAGAAAATCTCTTTGCTATCGTCAGGCCCTTGGCTTCTTTTGTCCTTGTTTGAATCTCTGCTTGTCAAATCCAAATTGTCAATAGCCAAAATGGCAAATGAAACACATTTATGTGTAATCGTCCTGCTCGTATAAAATATATCTTTTAATGATGCTGGTGGGAGCCCAGCTGACCCACGATTAGCCTCCTCAGGTTAGATACTGTGAGTGATGGTTGTGGTTTCCAGCTACACAAGTGGTAGACAAAAGCTTGTTTCCTTCCTTTCTTCCTTCCTCCCTTCCTTCTCTATCACACCTCTTGCATAATTTCCCTCATGGTGCACCACCCCCACCCTTTTCTAGCAGTCAGGCTGGTCTGCTGTGCGTTAAAGGTCATTATCAGGGCCAAGACTTCAATTCATGAATAGTCCAATTGTGTTAATGAGCATTGTTTTGTATTTGGGGGGGGGGGGGGGGGACATTTAACCATGCGTATAGGACTGATTACTCATGTAACCCTTAAACGGGCAGAAAACAATTAGTGGTAGCTTAATAGTACTATAAAACCGGTTACCACCTAAATCTATATTTAGTCTGTGATGAGCGCACTGCTGAGCATTCTTTGCTCCCTTGTGGTTTGGCTTCTCCTTTTCCCAAAGAGATCCTTCTCTTCAGCTCTGTGACACTCTGAGCCCGTTTGTTCCATCTCCCCGCTGTGTTTACTTGTTAATGGATCATTCATCTACTTTTCTCGCCATCAGCACTTTCTGTCTCGTCTCCACAAAATGGAGGCCAGTACTGTTGCGTCGGAAGTACACGGCGGCGCTCTCTGTAGCAAGAAATGTGAAAATGGCTGTTAATGTTCCTCTTGTGCATGTTGCATGATCTTGTCTTTTAATGACAATCCCAGGAGGAAGCCAAATGTTCACAATGCTAAATGGCAGGATCGTTGTGATGCGTATTAAAAACCAGATCGGAATGAAACTGGCTCCAGATGTTTTTGGACTTAGAGCTGCTCCTAGATTCCCTCTGTAGCGGACCGGAGCCAACATGGCGGTTGAAGCCGCCTGGCTCGCATTAGCGGAAGCCAGGGTTATGCTGTCCCTCTAAATGCTGCTTACTGTTATCAAAATGTTGATTTACTTCTTGTGTGTTGGTGATCGACTTTGCACACTAAAAAGCAAGAAAATACAAACGAGTGTTGATTTGTTGTGTGTGTGAAAAGTGCCCATGAATGAATGTTTGTTTACCTTAGCTTAAAAGCCTCAATTCTTTTTTTTTTTTTGCCTACTTCTCTTCCTCCAGACCCAGCTGTAATGGGTGAATCTGTGATATAAACTATTTTAATTAACCCTGGGCGTTATTATAGTTTGATTAAGTTCTTGTCATTTGTGCCAAAATCTGGCATTTCCTTTGAAGTGTGATAACTTAGTCATTTATGAATATTTTTTTTCACTTTCAACCGCTCAAAATGTTCACTGGCATCAGACCTATCTATACATATATAGTTTAAAAAAATAAGTTTTTTTTAATGCCCTCTATGGACAATAATAGCAGTATTATGCTAACAGCAAAATTAACTATGCTGTGTGTATATATATATATACGTGTGTGTGTGTACGTGTGCATGTGTGTACAGTACAGTACAGTATATGTTTATATGTAAAATAAAGTTCTAATTTGAATATTTCATATGACATATTTAGAGGCTTGAATAAGTCCATAAGTCATAACAATAGATTTTTTTATGCATGCCCAGTTTTCACACAATGGCATTTTTCTGAATAGCACAAAACTCTTGTAATTTCGCCAAAATCAGGCATTTGCTTTGAAGTGAAATAACTTAGTCATTTATGAATATTTTTTTCACTTTTAACCACTCAAAATGTTCAGTGGCATCAGACCTATCTATACATATATAGTTTTTATTTTATTTAAAATTTTTAATGCCCCCTGTGGACAATAATAGCGGTATTATGCTAATGGCAAGACTAACTATGCTGTGTGTATATATATATATATATATATATATATATATATATATATATATATATATATATATATATATATATATATATATATATATATATATATATATATATATATATATTATATAAAAGACTAATTTGAATATTTCATATGACATATTTAGAGACTTGAATAAGTCCATAAGTCATAACAATAGAATTTTTTCTGCATGCCCAGTTTTCACACAATGGCAGTTTTCCGAATAGCACAAAACTCTTGTAATTTTGCCAAAATCCGGCATTTCCTTTGAAGTGAGATAACTTCGTCATTTATGAATATTTTTTTCACTTTCAACCACTCAAAATGTTCAGTGGCAACAGACCTATCTACACATATATAGTTTTTTATTTTTATTTGTTTTTTTTAATGCCCCCTATGGACAACAATAGCAGTATTATGCTAATAGCAAGACTAACTATGCTGTATATTTATATATAAAATAAAATAATAATTTGAATATTTCATATGACATAGTTAGAGGCTCAAACAAGTCCATAAGTCATAACAATAGAATTTTTTTATGCATGCATTTTGTATTCATTTATTAGCCTTTGGCGCCACCTAGTGGATTTTTGTGTTAACACTCTAAACACACAAATTCCTCTATTTTCATGTTTATGACTCGTCAAAGAAGCGATTGCATCAGTAATCACGGAAAATGCATTATAACACATGAGGTTTACAGCATATCAAAAACTGATTTATAATGTGAGTCAATGAGCCAAAATCGGGCATTATTACAACAACTTCGTGTGAATCTCTCCCTCCTGTTTGGAAAAAATTATAAATTACAGCATGGCGCCAATTTGAACTTCTACATTTTTAAACAATCCTGGTAAAATGTCACGTCCCTAGTGTATTTTTTTCAAATGCTTTTTCTTTGATGAAAAACAGAAAAAAGCCAGAAAATGGACAAATAACGCCCAGGGGTTAAGAAAAACCCACACACGATTTACTATGGTTCTACCCGTCTTTTAAACGTATTAAAATTCAAACTTATTAAAACACTTAAAAGTACCCCTTAGCACATTTACTCCCTCTCTGTTGCACAGTTTTCCAAGCGGGTCACGTTCAGTTGAAGTTTACTCTAAAAGACGACAAAAAATAATTAAACATTACGTATTTAAACAATTTGTCAAACGATAGTTTGCTCTCTTAAAAGGAACCCCGACTGTCATGACAAGTTTGCTCTATATTATTTATTTGGTTGTTACTAACATACTTATGAGATTAATTTAAAAAAAAATATTTCCAGTTTAATAAGTTTTGTAGAAACTTTATTTGGACGTACGGCACCAGTATTTACGTCACACCACATTGAGTGCGTAGTGACGTAGAATGGTGGCTGTCAAACGTCTATAAAGAAAGCAAGGTAAGCCTCTGTGTCGTTCCTAAAGGAACGATCAAAACTCTTGAACACGTCAAGTAAATGACGAGAGCACGAGGTGGAGGGCAACTCTCCCAATCGCATGTTGTTTCTTTAGGAATGTTACGGAGATTTACCTTGCTTTCTTTATAGATGTTTCACATTGCTCGGCAAAGAGCCAGCCGCCATTCTACGTCACTACGCGCTGAATGACATAAATAACAATGGCGGCGTACGTCTAAATAAAGTTTCTACAAATTGTATTAAGCTGGAAATGATTTTTGATAAATGAATCTCCTAGTTATGTTGGCAACAACCAAATAAATAATATAGAGCAAACTTGTCATTACAGTTGAGGTTTCTTTTAATGCTAACATAATGGTGTAAAACCCAATAAGTGGGCGATAGGAAATTAGCATACATGCTACTGTTTTGAACGTTTTAAAAAACTGCACAATATTCAGTGGCAAATAGTGTAGTCACTTTATGCTCTATGGAAACTGACTACAGTTAAGTTGGAGACCTTCTCTGCTTCTTCTTGCTCTTAACTCATTCACTGCCATTGACATCAAAAATTCAATATTAATACTATTTTTATTGGTTTCACATTTTTTTTTCCACTTTTGTTAACAAGAGTATGAAAACCTAGAATTTTTTTTTTTTATTGTACATTTAGAACACATATTTGTGATTAATCGTGAGTTAACTATTGAAGTCATTAATTACAATTAAAAAAATTAATCGTTTGACACCCTTAATTTTAATCTTTTGTTTTTTTAATTAGGTGCATCAGGCAAATTTTTTATTGTAATTTCAATGACTTCACTAGTTAACTGACGATTAATCACAAATGTTATATCTGTTCTAAACATACAATACATTTTTTTCATACTCTTGTTAACAAAAGTGGGGGGAAAAAATGTGAAACTAATAGAAATTGTACAAATTAATTTTTGACGTCTATAGCTGTCAATGGCAGTAAATGAGTTAATTACACTGCATCTCTTCCAGTTGAGCTCAGCCTTGCGTCACCTGCACAACCCTATACAAGAATGAATCCACACATTTGTCATATGTCACTATCATATCAGAGCGCTTTTGTTTGGGCCCAAATATTTTGCAAATTGTTTTGCGGGCCCCCCAAATTACGGCTCATGGACAAACTGGTGTTCATTAACAGATCAGCATATGTAACCTAGCCACGGGGGGAGCCCAACTCTATGCCGGTCCGAAGTCGGGTGGTTTGGGGGTCAGGAAGAGCATCTACATGATCTAAACGGTCCATAAATATTTCAGTCAACTCTGTCAGTCCAGCTGTTTCCTCTCATTAGTGCTTGCGGCCTTAATTGCCATGGAAGTGGCCCTACTAGATACTAATTTCATCCACTTGCTAGGAAGCTGGTGGCGAATTCCCAGAGAGACCCTTTATGGCCTGGGACACCATGTTTGGAGTCCGTTAGCCTTCAGCTCAATGGCCTTTTTAAGTGGGAAGATTGAAGGCAGAGATGGCTTTAAGATGGCCGTCGTTTCCTGTTTGCTACTGTTGAGCACTGACTCGCCTTTGCATCTGGTTCCACACCAGCAGTAGCAGCTTGTTATGGGGAGGGGGATGAGGTCAGCTTTCACTATCTCAACAATGCATTTTATTGCAGTCTCTGAGGAGTGGACTACTTTGGAGGCCTTAATTAGTGTGACACACTGCCTGTAAATTCAAGGACTATTTTGACCTTTGAGTATGAATTCACCAAATCTCTGGCCTATAATTCATGCGGACGAGCCAAAATTCGCCTTCTGGCCAATACATGAAGCAAAACCTCCTTGGATGTATTGGTTTACTCCAATTTGGGGTTAATGACTGGTTAAATGTGCTGTTTCTTTGTGAGGAACACTTGTCATGTTGTCCAGAAGGTCGCTGCATGCATCCGGCCTTGAAGCACGTGTTTTCATTAAAATGCCAAACGGGAAATGTTTTTGTGTAATTGGCCAGCTTTATAAAATTTGCGGCTTTGTGGTTTGATTGATCTTGGTAGCTCAATCGGCTGAAACGGGCATCTACTGGAGTCATTAGGGAACCCTATACAATGTTTGTTTTGATACTGTCATAGTTAACCCTTTAACATTGGCTTATTGTGGCTGTAGGTTGCAGTTGTGTCCAACTGCACCGAATTATACCGAGAAGCTTCCATTTTTGTTATTACGTTAGGCTCAGTGTCGTTGAACCCCGACACCAGTTGTGTGTCCTTCACCCCCTCCGGCTGGCAGGAAATGAAACATGACACACACAACTCTGTAAACTGTGACCATGCGCACACAATGGGAAAAGAGCGCGAGTGATTGTTGTTATCATTTGGTTGTTTTCACTGGCTGCTGCAGAATGCGTAAACTGATATGTTTAAAGACCATCTAGTTAATGTGTTTGGAGACTATTAGTGTGTGTGTGTGGGAGGCAGAGGGGGGAATCTCTCCATGCTATCCACTTCATTATAGGTTTGGCTTCCTGTGTGGGTGTATCTCTGCAGAAATGCCCTTCACACTCAGCATGAGTTGCAAATCAATTTCACTCCGTGACCTTACGGTTTGACACAGGGAGGGTGAGTGTGTGTTAGGCTTTTCAAATCAGGTTTTTAAGGGGAAGTCAACCCCTCCCAAATTTCTTGAAAATAATATGCAGCCCCACTAGTCTCAATACAGTAGTGGAATATAGGTTAAGCAGCAAAATCCAGCAGTTTTTTATCAATATCAGAAGGCGGCTATTTTGCCAGTTGCTGTGGAGTGAAAATGACATCACAGTTGCTCAGGTCTCGGGTAACAACCAATCACAGCTCATCTTCACAAAACGGCTGCACTGTGATTGAGCCATGAGCAACTGCGATGTCATCTTCGGTCAACAGCAAGTGGTAAAATGGCCGCCCTCCGAGATGGATAGAAACGGCAGAATTTTGCTTCATAACTCATATTCCACAAATGTGATATTAATCAGACAGTCATGTTTAGACTAGTGAGATCACATATAACATACTGTTAAGAAATATTTAAGGTTGACTTCCCCTTTAAGGCACGAATGGAGGTGCCGTGCATCTGAATCGGAACAAAGGCTGATGATCTGGTGGCTCCCCGTTTGTGCCCCAGCTGTCCGCCTCCTCAGTCAGGCCTGCCGAACAATAGCACACACACTGGCAAGTGAACCGGGTACAATCGCGTGCGTTCACAGCAGACCTCTAGTGCTGGCTCACATTAAACGGTGGCCAACAATCTGTGCTTTCCCTGCCTTCATCCCGATGGATGAATTGGCTGCGGTGGGCAGAAAGATGGAGAGGGCGTCTTGTGTGTGTGTGTGTGTGTGTGGCTTGGGAGGGTTCTAAATGTGTGGTCACTTTTGTTGTGGTGTGCAGTCCAGTATCCCTTGGGAACATAAAAAAAAAAAACAGAAAAAACTGAGTGTCCACTTATCTGGATTTCACACACAGCTATAGACTCTCCGGGTCATGGCTTTGTTTCTCCAGGCGTCACTTTAATGTTTTGTCTGTGTCACTGTTATAAATTTCGGTGTGTGTTTTTCTTGTGATATAACCTCGATTCAAGGCTTTGTTGAGTGTTTTAGTAAGGAAGTTTATCCACGCCCAAACAACGTTCCACTTCAGTATAGGCCACAGTTCACTTTAGTTTTAGATTTGTCTAGGTTTGTGTGTGTGTGAAGAATGGTAAATGAAGGTGCAGTTGATGAATGCACAGTCAATTTTGTAGAGTAAATTTCACTCGAAACGGAGTCTATTCGGTCCCACTCAAAACAGAGTAACATTTACACTTGGAAGAGAGTCAAATATTATGTATATAGTATTTTTATGGTGAATGAGAGAATTGGCCTACCCCATGACAAAAACCTAGTAATGGTTTTTTTTTTCACTCAAATTCAAAGGGAATTTTAGAAGAAACATTTTTGAGTGCATTTTATTAGTTTATTAAAAAAAAAAAAGTTACACAAGGGTTGAGGAACGAGCTCACAACCTTCAGCTTGGGAGACGGCCACTCTACCACCAGATTTATGCAACTTCTACTGTTTGCCAATCTCCAAAAGGAGATTGTTTTTGGTCTCTTGGAGACACGAAGATTCCAGCTGACTTGAGTGATAGAGTTAAGGCCATGTATACACATAGCCGGGTTTTTTGCATAAGGGATATTTTTCTGCGGCTTGCCCTGTCATCCACACATCCACGAGGGTTTCTAAAAACTCTGGCTAGTGACACTCTTTTTAAGTGAACTGAATCTTTAGAATCAGTTCATTAAAAAGAACCGTTCAAAAGATTCGTTCGTCTAGAAAAGAATGAATCACTTCAGGAAGTGATCCGTTCACTTACGTTCACTGAAAAGTGAGATTCGTTCTTTTTTAACAAAACATTATGTGAACAACACAACACTAACTCCGGCCAAAGTTAAGATTTGCGTATTTCTCCGGCCCCGCGGTCACGTTTGTCCGTTAGTAAAAGAAGTTTTACGTCGTTACACATCACTCAATCGCAATCCTTAAGTTGTTAGGAAAAAGGAAAACGTAAGGCGTGGATTCGCTTCCCCACCGGGGAGACACCATGTTTGTATATATATATGTGTGTGTGTGTGTGTGTGTGTGTGTGTGTGTGTGTGGTGAGTGAGTGAGTGGGGAAAAAAGTTGTTAAAATAGGTGAAGCTTTTTAAGATTTTGTATTTATCCGTTTTGTTTTCCTCTATGCTACTGAAGAGGAATAAAATTATTTGTCCTCTTTGCGTGTTCCAAAATTTGAAGACAGATTTAATGTAAGAAAAAACACCTTTGCAAAAATGATTTTTTAATCCAACAGAGATCTCTGGACATTTAACAGCCTCTAATTCATCACTTAAACAGGTGGGATTCAGAGCGTCGAAATGTGTCTCTTCCGCGTCTACAATGGCTTCTTATAGTTAAAAGACCTCCTCTCTTTCATTTGTAGACAAAACATACTCTCTGGGTACTTTTCCATGAGCGATGGCGAAAACAGAGTCAGGAGTGCGTGTTCGAAACTGATTCTGTTCTCAAGGACCAAATGTGTTTTCGCACAAAGCGCTGAGAAGGAACTTTTTTAGACTAAATAGTATGTCCCAGCTTAAGGTCAAATTATACCGAAATCAACACCATCTGCTCTTCACAGGACACAAAACATCTCGACAAGGTTAATATAAAAAATTAAAATGTTAATAATGTGTAACAATGGTTAATATATGAAATGAAGAATTAAAAATGTTATAATATCTATCACTACGTTTATGATGTACTAATTGACTATTTACAAGTATTTTTTAAATTAATTAAAAAAAAAAAGTCTTGTGTGCGCTTACAGCACTGATCCGCATATATACAGATCAGCGGCTGACAGTCCGTGCTTGTGTGACGTTTGGTGAAGTGACGTCAAGAGATGAGCAGTATTTGGCTAACTATTGCCCCTTAGAGGCTTGGCATACATCTCATTGTAGGCCCAATTTGTGGAAGTGGCGTCGCCAGACGGAGGCGTACTTTGATTGGATAGGATTTGGGGAACTGTTGCCACCTTAAGGTCTGGAATTGTTATGAACTTACTTAAAAACGCATTAATGCGGTTAGCTGTGGATGTTTTCTTTTCTAAAACTATTTTTTCCCTACACCCAGAGCAGGGAAATATCAGTTTAAAAAAAATACCCAGCTCCGTGTGTACATGGCCTACACAGATAGGCGGCATGGCTCAAAGTTGTGGGTTTGTTCCTCAACCCTTGAGTGACTTTATTTTATTTTAATAAACTAGTCACATTTAGTCAAAATCTCTCCTTGCAAAATTTACTTCGACTTTCTGAGTGAAAAATCTTTAGGCAAATTCTCTCATCAACACTTTGAGTAAAATTTACTCAGAATATTTTACTCTCTTCCCAGTGTAAATTTTACTGTTCAGAGTGGGACCAGACTGACCCGGTTTAGAGTAAAAATTTACTCAACAAAATGTACCGTGTGTGTTTGTAAAAAGTTAAAGGTCACATCTACAGCTTGCAGTATTTTCAGCTAAACAGTAAATGACACAACTTTGCTGAATCTAATATGGAGAAAATCATTTCCACCAAGAAAGTCCTTCACTACTCTTGTTTTAATGAAAAACTGCTGCTAATGACATCAGGCGTTTGCATTAGCTTCTAAATCACGCCCATTGTGCCTGCCACTTTGATCTCCTCACTGCTCAAGCATCACACTTGTCTGCTGCAAGTTTGAACCACCGTGCTGCGCCTCAGCTTTTCTGTCTAATCCCTCACAAATCGTACACAAGTCACAAATCTTGTGCTTTGCGGCACTTAGATGGATTAAACACTACACGGGCTCCTGACACACTCGTAACGTAATCTAAACTCTCCTCTGCTACTGTGCTGGAGGAGTGCTGGCCTGAGCAGTTAACGGCGAAGATTAGAGAGCAGTTTGAAAGATGTCTTGACTTTAAGGTGGCATTCTTCATTTTTCTCCTCCTTCTCTGAGCATGTGCTTTCCATTAAGGTCTGCTATGTTATCCCTCTCAATCTGCCTATCTGCAGAAACTCAACATGTTTGCAGTAGTTTTTAGTAAGCGGCATCCAACAAGGAATAAGGTGTCGTTTTTTTTTCTAGGGGTTTAGTTAACCGCATGACTTTAATAGTTAACTCGCGCAAATTTTACATCTGTTCTAAATGTACAATAAAATATTTTTTCCTAAGTTTTCATACTCTTGTCAACATGAAAGTGGATTTTTTTTTTTTTTTGTAATTTCACGATTCATAAGTGAGTTAAAATGAAAAAAGATGTACTGAGAGATTGATTTTTATTGGTAATTTTTCTGCCACTAGATGGCATAATTGCATTTGTTAGACGGCTCAGTGCATTTTTCTTTTCATGTTAAGAGCGATCTAATCTTTAACATGAAATAACTTGCAAAACTTGACCCCCTTTTTCCACACATATAAATTTATTACTGCTAATTTTTGACGTGGACTTGTCTGCTGCTTTGCGACTGGTATTCCCTCCAGTACAGGCTTTCCAAGTAAGGGGCAGTCAATAGCACATTTAAAAAAAATTGATGGCGTTAAAAGAACTTTAAATTCACAAAAAATTAACGCACTAATTGTGACACTCCTGGTTTTTTCTATTACTCCCCCCTAAAAACAAAATTTGAGCACTATCACTGTTATGCAAGTCCCTCAGAGGTCTTCCTTGATTTTGAGTTGTTTTTTCATTGGTGAAGTTTTCTTTGTCTGATTTTGTCTTTCCTGTCTTTTTTTTGTTTTGTTTCCTGAGGTGTGGGCAGCAGGAACAAATGAATGGTTGCCTTGAATTCTGCCTAGCAACAAGGGGCTGTACAAATGTGATTAAGCATGACAAACAAACCTTAGCTGATCTGATCTATGTCATATTGAATATTTGGTGTCTTTGTAGTTGGAAGAGGTTTTTATGGAATGCAGCCTAACTAATTGCTTGGCGCCCCACTTTTTTTTTTTTCTACATTCACTGTTTGGCTTCAGTTAGAGAGGCAGATGTCCTCTAAAGTACACATAGTCACAATGGCTTTGTTTAAAATCTTGTAAGTGGTATTGCTTTGGTTTGAAATGAGAAAAATTGAGTGGGAAGTTCCTGGGCATCTGCCGCTGAAGGTCACCAATATAACACTGTAGTCGTTGTTCTTCTTAACTTGAATCTTGTGGAATGTTCCATTTTAATAGAGCAAGATGGAAAATGAGTTTGGAGCATCTGGGAGGGTGTCATGCATGAAGAGGAAGACCGAAAAAGAAAAGCACATGATTACATTGGCTTACTCAAAACACACATTTTGTTCTGCACACATTTACACAAGAGGCCAACACAACACTCTCAATCAGGGCCTTCGGCTAACGGTCAACTATGACCTCATAATGCACAATAGCATGTATTGTGCTCTATCAACTGTGTGTGTATGTATGAGAGTACAGTTGTGCATGCGATCCTGTAGACTGACATTGTTTACTTCTCTGTAGCTCATTGTGAGACTGATGTGATGATAATGAGGTCAGGAGTTGTGTAGTTTCATGGTGCTGTGTGTGTGTGTGTTGAAATCCTCCGCTAATCCAAAATGTCTGATGCTCATTTAGGATGTCTGATCTTAACCAGATGATTTGCATGGGTGTATCTGGATCATCTCTATTTGCAGCCGACCCCGCCCCTAACCTAACCCCTGTGTGTCCCCAGGTATGGACCTGTCGGCCAATCAGGATGAGGAAGGTGACCAGGAAGTCTTCCAAGTGGAGATCTGCCGTGAGAACAGGAAGTGTGCGTTCCGCACCGCCGCTGGGAAATACTGGACCCTCACTGCCAACGGAGGCCTGCAGTGCACCGCCTCCACCAAGTATGTGTGACGGCACAACCACCTGTTTGAATGCATCACACATCTCAAGGGCCTGGGGAGGATGGTCCATCACGAGTCAGATTAGTTTGGAGCTCCAGCTGGATATTTGAGATGCGTAGTGTGGGGTTGGGAGGTCACGTGTGGGTGCAAGGGTCATGGCCTTGGCGTGTTGAAGGGTACTGAATGCCCTGTGCAGTGATTTTCTTTCACGTCTAGCCAGAACTCTAGCAGTTAACCTTCGACCCCGATTCGACTCTGGGTGCTTTCTCCGAGGCCATTTTTAGTAGATTTCAGTTGTGCTAAACAAACTCTTGATTGGAGTGTGAGTAAAGGGTGCTTTTTCAACATCTTGAAAATAAAATAATTGAACACTGAATTATTAGAAAGCTTCCGCTACTCTAACAGAAGAAGAAATGCAAGCTAGGCTAGCTGTTGGCTTATGTGGTGACTACATGCTGTTGCGAACTCTTTTTATTTTATTTATTTATTTTAATTTTTATGGTGATAAACAACCACGACACAACCAGTTATATTCCTTAATTTATCCTAATTAGCTCTCTTTCCATTTCACAACACAATCACAGAACTTTTGGCTCGGCCAAATTATGTTGACCACAGACATGAGGTTTTGTATTTTTAAATATGAAACGGGTTTCATATTTACGATTGTTTCCTCAAGCAAATCTGGAAGGATGGGGGAAAAAAACACTCGATGGATAATTTCTCAGAGCAACTTTTTTTTTTTTTTTTTCAATTTTAGGCTACCTCGAAGTGATTTAAGTGTCATCCATGAGTCAAAATAGTTTGTTTGCCCATCATTAACATGCAGAATACTTTAAAATGAAACAAAAAACAATGAATAAATGGCCATTTCAGTTAAAGGGGGAAGTCGACCCTAACATTTTTTTTACAATATGTTGCAGCCCCACTGATTAATATTGCATTTGTGGAATATGAATTAAGTAGCAAAATCCACCCGTTTTTATCCATCTCAGGTGGCGGCCATTTTGCCACTTGCTTCGACTGAAAATGACATCACATCTGATCAGGGTTTAGGTAACAACCAATCACGGCTCAGCTTGCAAAGGAGGCTCAAGACACACCTTTTTAGTTTGGCATTTCAATAATCCTTTTTTTTTTTTTAACCCCTTCGTTTCTTTATTTTTAATCATATTGTCTGCTAGCTTTGTTTTCGCCTTTTATTCTGTTTTCTTCTAGTGTTTAACTGTTGTTGTCTTTATTTGGTTGTTACTAGGTTTTTAGCACCAGTGTTTCCTCATAAGGGAGCCTCAGCACTGGAGAGGGATGGTTGTCTTCTCCTGCGGGCAGGCGGTCATCCTGGGGGCCCCTTGGCCCCGGGGGACTGTGGCGCGCTTCACTCTGTGTGAGGCGGGCCGCGGTCGAGCGGGGCCTGAATTCTCTGGGATGACATTGCTCCTCACAGGGTTTTTCTGTGCCCCGCCATGTGTGTGTGTTTGAGCATCGGGATGCTGGGGGGAGGGGTGTTTTATCTTTTTATTGTACTATGGATGTTTTAATTGTTCAGCACCTTGAGTTGCGTTTTAATGTATAAAAAGTGCAATATAAATAAAGTTTGATTGATTGAAACGTAATGGCATCAATCTTAGAAAACGGGTGAACCGTGATTGGTCGTCAGACAGCTGGGAAATGGGAGATTGTGAACAGATTAGTCATGTCTCTTTTAAATAGCTTATTTTGGGGTCTTAATGTTTACACTTGTGTTATAATGTTTAAAATATGTAATCATTTGTTTTTATTTTCTGAAAAGGGTTTAATTTTTTGTGACACGCGTGGCTTTTAAAAATGTTGAAATGTTACCTAAACATGGCCTGAGAGTTAATCAAGACTTTATGATAGCAATCAAAGGTTCCAGTTTGACTCTGGAAAGGAGTACTCCTCTAAATGTATTTCCATTATTTCGTTCACTCAGGTCAACTCAGCATTCCGGAACATTTTGACTTCAGAGGTCCCACTAACCTTACTCTCTTATCTCAAAGGTGTCGACTTGAGATAAGACAAAACCGAGACAAACATCTTAATGTGGTCACATTCCATGGCTGTGCTCTCACTTCTATTCTTTTGACGCCTTCCACATGTAAGCGCATTGAATTTCCTCTCTTGGTTTCACCTCTAAGAGGAGAACTAGAGAATGTTTGAGCTGAAGCACAGGTTTGGTTCTGGTATGTGAAATGTACACCCGAACGTGTTATCGAAGCATCTCCTTGTGCCAAGTGCAGGGAAACGAATGAAGGTGCCGGCTTCAAATCCAGCAGCTTCTCCCTCGAAGCGTTTGTGTAACAGCTGAGTGTGTTTACACTTGCTGCTATGCAGGTGCCACGTGAATGTGGGACCATCCTCCCTTCCTGATCCCATGCCTTTTAATTTGTCTGTCTGCAGGTCAACTAATTGCTACTTTGACATCGAGTGGCGTGGGAAGAGGCTGACTCTGCGGGCCGCCAACGGGAAATACGTCGCCGCCAAGAAAAACGGCCAGCTAGCGGCCACCATCGACTCTGCCGGTCAGTTTGATTCCTTGATGATGAGATCATGGATGGATCCAAGTCGTTTTCTTCAGTTTTGCCTTTCTGATTAGGAATTATTTTTGAAAATCTTATTTGAATAGTTTCCATTTCCCCTCCTTTTTTTTAAATTTTTTTTTTTAGGAGTTCGGAAAGTTTTTGATTGAAACTTTGTAATTAATTACCCATACAGGACCATTTGTTTTTAATTTGGTTGATGAATATTGCTGGCATCAGGTTGAAGCCTCATAAGTCACAATTTGGTCAAATTAGTATTTTTTGCTATACTAATGGTCAATCCAGTCTTGTTGTTTTTCCAAATTTATGACCAATTGTAATATTTTTGATGATATAATGTTAAAGGTAAAACAAACATGCCCTTTTGAAAAGTGACTATTTTGGAGGTACCATACCAGTGATATACTTGAAAATGATTTTTGTTTCCCCCAAAATTTGTGTAGAGGGGGGGAGGAGAAAGTGGTTGTTTCTCTAAATTGCCAATTTTGGTAATGATTTGTAAGTAAATGCTGTCTGGAATGTTAAATCAACAAGATCAGAAGCTGCTCTATTTTTAGCTGCGTTTGATGCCGATATGACAGCAAAAGTGTTCTGATTTTGGAGGAATGTTGGCTATTGTTAGAAACGTCTCCACATTGGAGATGTTTTGCTCCAGTTAGTCAGATCAAATGAGAACAACCTACTAACTTGTATTACTGGAGTCAAAAATATACCTTTACCCGTTCCCAGGTGAGTCCGAGCAGTTCATCATGAAGCTGATCAACCGCCCCATCATCGTGCTGCGCGGCGAGCACGGCTTTATCGGCTGCAGGAAGGTGACCGGGACCCTGGACTCCAATCGCTCCTCCTATGACTACTTCACGCTGGAGTTCAGAGATGGAGCCTACAGCCTGCAAGGTCAGCGGCTTTCATGTTGACCTCCATGTGTGCCTACCGAACTGCACTGCACGTGCTCTGCCGCCAGCAGAGACGCTTTGTCGTCGGCCCACTTGCAGGCATGAAAGGGATTACGTCTTTTGCCCATTATGGATTTATTCTAAAAAGAGGGATTTGATTTGGTTAATTAGCGCCAATGAGGGCGGATGTTTTTTTGATTGTCGGAAGGATTATGCAAAAACTCGTTTATATGGAGGGCTGAGGTAGTTGCAAATCCAAATTGTTTTTGACAGTGAAAAATTGAGATTTATTTATTTGTCAGCAAAATTCAATGCAATATCTAGATTTCCTTAACTTGGGTTTTTGACTATTAATAATGATAAATCCCAACATGCCAATTGTTTGGTGCCTGTTATCAGTCTTCTTCCTGGTTCTTGGAGAATGACAAACATATGGAGAAATTAAATGAAACAATTGGGAAAAAAATCGATGAATTTTTAGCATGAGGTGGGAGGGTTACACTCCGAATGTTCTGTCATTTTTCTTTGAACCTCAAAATTTTTTTGATTGACTCGTTCTATGCAGTTCTACTAGTTTAAATACAACAGTAGTCGGATTAATATTGTTGTTATTTAATATTAAGTCGAGCTGCAAAATCAATCAGTTTTTATCATTCTCAGGGGGCGGCCATTTTGTCAGTTGCTGTCGACTGAAAATGGCATCACGGTTCCTCGGCTAACAAATCGGTCACGGCTCCGCTTGCGACCATCACATGACCAAACCCACATATGTGAGCCGTGATTGGTCGTTAGCTGAGCCCTGAGAAACTGTGATGTCATTTTCAGTTGACAAATAGCAAAATGGCCTCCCCCCGAGATGACTGGAAATGAGTGGATTTTGCTGCTAAACTTATATTCCACAAACACAATATTAATCAGAATGCTGTATTTAGACTAGTGAGACAACATATAATTGTAATTTATTTTATTTTTTTGGTGAATTGGTTAAAACAGTTTCTAGTTTTTCTGCTTTTGTCAAAGAATTTTTGCCTGACTCATATCGTATCATCCTGCGGTCTTCAGACTCCACTGGCAAATACTGGATGGTGGGCAACGAGCAGGCCGTGGTGAGCAGCAGCGACACGCCCGTCGACTTCCTCTTTGAGTTTTGCGACTACAACAAGCTTGCCGTCCGCCACGCCAACGACGGCAAGTATCTCCGCGGCGACCACGCCGGCGTGCTGAAGGCCAACGCCGATGACCTCGAGACGGCCACGCTGTGGGAGTATTAAAAGGAGGGAGGGGCGTCACAACGCAGCACCCGCCCTTGATCGAACCGTCCACTTATATCCCGTTTCCCACACCCGTCCTCATATATGACGTCTTGTATGACTTTACATTTTGAACTGCACAAAGAGAAGAGGAAGGATGGCAGAGGGAGGTTGTTCTCTGCCTCCCTGTCCTTCCTCTCGATCCCTCCCTTTTCCCAGCCGCCGACCTGTGTATGTTGCCATAGTTACCACGGGGCTGTGCACTTTTTCCCTCGTTCGCTGCTCGTACCCCCCCTCCCCCCAAATCATCGCTCACCCCTTCCTCGCCTTAGCACCGGCTGGTCTCTTCTTTCTACTTGTCTCTATTGTATATTGATGTTCTCCGACTTGATTCCAAAAAAACAGATTTTACATCTGCTTCCAAGGCGTGGGGTCGATTTTGCTGGCTCGAGTAGAAACAGATTTATTTGTTAGTCTGGAAACTTCTATCAAGACCAGACCAGATGTGCGCGTTTCCTGGGCCTGTTGGTTGAGTGCAAGGCCTTCTCCTTAACATGTAAACTAGCTTCCTGTGTTGTCCTCTAGCTGTGTTCCTATTGGTCGGTGGGGAGTCTTGATTGTTCGGGACCAAACAGGATGTAGGAAGTAAATGTCCTGCCCCCCTCATTATTGTCTCCAGAATAGTTGAAAAATAATTTAAAAAAATAAACGTGAGTGCTATCACTGCATGCACTTCACAAGAAAAAAAAAAGAAGGAAAAATAACAATTTGGGCTTGGAGTGATGTACAAGTCAAAGTTCAAGGCACAGACATTATCATGGTTAAGTGACATAGGGAAGCCCAGAAATCTATTTGAAAGCTGCTTTTTGGATCAATAAGCACAACTTGAGTCTCATTATGTATGTAGACCAAGCCTTGTGATTTAAACTGGATTCAACCATCGCGTCATCTCACATAAAGCCGATATAACTGGACCGTGGTGCTACTAATGTGTGTGTGCGGTTTGCACCAACTGGTAATATTGATATTTTTTTTCCCCCTCCAACCAAACCCAGTGAAGCATCTCATCCTTCGCAAAGCACTCGAGAGCCTTGTCATGAACCAGATCTGCTGCTTCTTGCGTTCTTTTGTTTCGACTTTGACCAGTGTCATATCTGCCTTTTGAAATGAGGTGTGACTAAATATTGTTTAATTTTTTATTTTATTTTTTTGGGGGCTTGTCAGTGAATTTGTAAGGTAAGAGAAGGAAAAATAGGAAGTGGTGTTCTACTTTAATGTTCTGCTCACCAGTCATGTAGCAGTGAAGCCATCAGTCCTGACTTGTTGGCCTGCTTTCTCCATTAAGCGCCTCTTTATTTTATCACAATAATTAACTAGCACTACGAATGAATTATGATTGTAGCCAGCGTCTCATAACGTGTTTTTTTTTGTTTTTGTTTTATAGTGTTGAGAATCTCCAATAATGACATGGTGCACTTATCGTCAGAGATACTGTTTCCATGGTAACCAAGGCTAAGACAAACGGATGTGGAATGGCAAATGTGTGGTAATGACTGTGCCTTACGCTTACGTTTTGGGCAGTAGGAAATTAGATGGTTTAAAAAAAATAAAATAAAAAAATCCACATCTTTGCTTTGTATAACTGGAACTTCCTTTTGTATTATTTTTGTATAATTTGTTTGATATTGTGGATTCATCTCTCGTGCCATTGGTTCACCTGAAATCCAACAACCAATAAAACTGGGATTTGGAGCAATGTGTTTCTGCTTTATTGTTGCCACGAGCATTTTTCTTTTGTATGTACGCGCACACAGTTCTCAATGCTTATAATCCACAACAGAAAGTTTTACAATGATCCATCAATTGGTAAAAACGTTATGCTAGCCTGTATTTTTAAAGCTTAGCTTCCAATGCTTCCAATGAGTTTATTCCAATTAAAATTTTTCACCAAAGTGATCAAACTGAAATCTTTGGACGTTAGTTGTTAATGGTGTTCAGTAAATGTAAAGAATCATTTAAAATGTTTTGTAACAGATGTCTTGGCAAATTAGTGAATAGTCCTTCAGCTGTTTGTTTATTAAAACGACTTAGCTTAGTCTTTCAGCCTGCTAGCTAAGTGCTAATGCTAACATGGTGCTATAACCCTTGAAACAAGGGCTTCGAGACAAACAGTGCAGCAACATGGATGATTGAGTCATGCAATATATTTGTATGTTTATTTATTTCAATGGTAAACATAATTTGAGTGTTGTGAGTCACTTGCCCACAAGCGTGGTCACGGAACAAATTACATTCAAATATCTCATGGCACCACTATTTGATCTTGAGATATTTTACCCCCAAAATATACAACCTTGGCAGCATTCACTTTTAAAAGTTAATCACTGCGGTGCCACAAAACATGGTGATGGTATTGTTAGGTAAATAATCCGTATCATAATCCTGTTTGATTCTTTGCGGAATCGCTGTGCTAAGTCTTTTGACCACATGGAGCGGTGCCATGTGCTATGACGCTAACATACACATGCGGGGGCGCACTATACTTTCCCTGATTCTTCTGAATAGAGCCTTTGTGTTGAAACATGAATCTAGCGCACGCACACACCAGTCACGATGGTAATGTAATGATGGAGCCTCCAGAGCAGGTCTCTAATCCATTTCCCTCCCATCATCGTGCGGATCCCTGAGGGACGCCTAACATAGCAAAACAAACACACACCTCCCCTCCACCCAACACCTCTCCTGCCCCTTGCTTCCTGCATCGGTCGACAGTCAGCCCACCATCCGTGCCCTTGCACCACCCTCCCTCCTCCCTTCCACTTAGCCTGAAAGGATGAGTCACACAAAATATGACCCAGATCCCAGAAAAAATGGGAGCAGTGGTTTGTGGGTAAAACGTCATGCTGGAGGCACGTCCGACCCTCCGCTTTTTTCTTCTTCTCTTTTTTTTTCTCCCCCTGAGCAAAAAGGAGAGGCTGGGGGGAGGGAATGGCAGGGAGTCTGCGTGTGTAAGTGTGAAATGGCTGCCACCTCCACCCCCAACCGTTCGGCAAAACTCATCCCCCTGTCACCATGGCAACCAAAAGAGAGCGGTGACGAGCGGAGCTGGGTGTCTGAACGTTCATCATCCACAATGCAGATGGACAGCGGATTAGGGGGGGGGGGGGGGGTGTGAGTGTGTCTCTCAACTACTTTAATTGCGTGGACATTTTGGCTGGCTCACACAAGAAAACTGCTAGGATGAGATCCCTTCACACTCCGTGCGTCTCTCTCTCTCTCTCTTGCTCTCCCCCCCTATATGGCAAGACTGTGGGTCAGTGGGTCATTGGATAATCTCTTTAGGGGGGGGGGGGCAAATCAATCCCAGAATTCCCAAACACAAATTCAATTCCACATTAAAAGGGACACACACGAGTCAGGCCCATGTGGAAAAGGCTCAGTGTGCCGTGTAAGCATAATTTCACACCAAATAGAAGAATAAAAGAGAATGGAATAGGTCTATTATCCATTATCGTGGAACATTGAAAAAACAGTTTAGCAAGTCTTTTATTAAACAAGATTTTCATGTACAGTACAATTGAAAAGCCCCAATCGTTATGATAGTGAGAAATAAAATATACAACTTTATATTAATCTTGACGTTAACCCCATCCGGTCCACGCTATAAACTGCGGCTGCTAGCATTAGCATCTATGCTAAGTTAAGGTTTGGACTGGAGTTGTATGCGCCGTGTATGAAACCTGGCACAATGTTTGTTGAAAAATATGATGTTGAAAGACCAATTTTTTGCAGTTTTTGACTATTTTTTTTTTTGTCAGTGAGCGACTGCAACATCTTAAAAATCCATGACACTTCACGACTTTTAGGGGAGGCAATTTGGTACACTGCTTGTCCTCATTAGCATTGTAGATTTTTCAAACTTAATTTAAATTCTTCAATGAACCTAAAATGCATGTTTTTTGGAATCTGAGAGGAAACCAGAGTGCCCGGAGAAAATATACCAAATATTTTATTTTGGTGGTTACGACATACAAATGCAATTTAAAACAAAATCTAATTACATTATTTTCAATGAAATTAGCCCGCTTTACTGGCTGTGATGATTCTATTGGGTCTATCGCCTTCAAGTCAGAAAATATGGTTTGGTCTTCCTTTCCTGGAAAAGAGTTACAGCGGAATTGTTCATGTTGCTATGGTGACTGGTAGTGGAAACACACAGAAGGATTTTAGAACGATGCCTGCTACACCATCTAAGAGTCGGTTGTGAGACATTTGTTCTAAAAATATAAATAAAATAAAAAACTATGAAATTGAGGGTAGCAAAAATCATTGGGAAGCCCCCTCGGGGATGTTTATAGAATCAGGAAGTCAATTTGACACTAAAGTGAATTAAAGGAACAGCCATGGCCAAGAGGAAACGTTTTGTGGACAACTCAAAATTTCTTTCTTTTTAATTATATGCTGCCAGAACTAATATTCAACAGCACAAATCCTTTAAAGAGGCCCTAAAAAATGAGTATTGTATATTATTAAACACATGCACTACAGAAACAATGACACACATACTCACACAAATGGTGTAAAGGTCATCTCAAATGGGACATTATACAGTTGAAGTCAGAGGAAGTTCAACGTGAGCCACAGGAAGTGGCAGTTCTTTGTATAGGTCATATCTGCTTCATTGATTGCACCCCCCCCCCCTTTTTTTTTGGTACATGTGTGCACTTTGTCATCATGTCCAGAGCACTTTTCACGATGTGTGTGTGTGTGTTTAAAAGTTTTTGAATTCAGAACTGTGGCGCCACTACTGACCTGCAGATTTGTGCTATCGCTAAGGTTAGTTTACATGCTACAGACACAATGAGAGCTGTTCTTATTTGACACAAACGGTCAGGAAAGGAACTTATTGGGCTTTTATGTTCCTAAAAACATGTTCGACTGATTTAACATCATCTCTTAAACGCGCCATTTTGGTTTTGGATGAAATGAGTCATTAGCAGATAATGCTGGCTAATGCTACTCTGATGATAATCCCTATCCTGTGTCTGAAAGGCGTGGGGTGTCATTCAAGGACAAAAGAGGAATAAGCAGTGTAATGGGATTTTCTCAGAAATCATTAGAAAGTGATGATGTTGGGTTTGGAATGGATGATGAAATATCAAAACTTCAGTGACTCGGCATTTATTCCCATTTTACAGAAAATAATGATTTGGTAGTTTTACCACACATTTTTATTTGTTATGTAGCAGGCTATAAATATTTAGGTTATGTTAACATTATTAACATTTTTAATTCTTTATTTCATATTCTAACCATGTTGAAATGTTTTATAGATGTGTAGAGCAGGTGAAATAATGTTGAACTCAATATAATTCGACCTTAACCTGTCTGGTACCTTGTTTTTGTCTAAAATTTCTTCTCAGTGTCCAGCGTGAGAACATATTCTGTTCATGAGAGAGAACGCACACACACAGTTCCCACAACTATACTACATTAGGAGATGTCAAGTTCAATCTGTTTGTGAGATTTTGTTTTGGGAAATAGTACGAACTGGTACACTGAAGAATATGTTGTGTCTAAAAGATGAACACAGGTGCGAACTATGTACTGAGATTCTGTTTTCTTCTGTTATGTAACATTGTGAGAACCAATCTGTTTTTCTTATTCATGGGAGGAGAAAAAGGCGTTCTTCTACAGACTGGGGTGTATAAAGAGCTCTCTCTCGCAAGGGTGGGGGCACGCACTCTTGGATTGACACACTCTTTACGTGATATTCAATTTGTGTGACCGGAGATCTCTGTAATAAATCATCCTTCGAAGGAGCCTTTTTCACAAAGAAGTCTCATCTCCAATTTTTGGAACACGCAAAAGATGACAAATTATATCATCATTTAACAGTTACAATGGTAAAAAAAAAATACTAATATGGCATTTAGTGTTCACCTACACATACTACGTCACTAGCCTAATGCCATAAAAGTCATTTCAAACGTACTATCACAATAATGTGCTTGCCTCGAGGCAACTGGACTTCTTATTTGTTGAATTTGTCTTTTTTTTTTTTTTTTTTTTTTACTTTCCAAAAACGTTCCCTTGTGCAATTATACTATAAGTCTAACATGGTAGTTACGTTTAATTGCCCCTTTTGGGGCGGATGATGAGGGGGGTCTTTTAAGGATTGAGAACCCCCGCTTTAGAGCATTTATTACAAAAGAATATTTAATTATCTGAGAATACTTGTTTTCCTCTCCTGCCATTCTAATGTTATTAAGTTATTTGTAACATACGGCTGGACCCACATGCTGTTTTATGAGCTCCACTGACCTTTGTAATAACTGAGCCTTCACTTTAAGAGGGCGACGTCACCGCAAATGAGGAAAATGCCCACAGGGCGTTTGGGAAGTCTCATGTGACTGCATCACAAGAAAACAAACTGGAGTATAACACAAACATGGAATGCGGATGGAAGTCTTCACCCTACTAATGAGGTACGAGTAGTACGAGACGTGACATTATGACATTTCTGCGCACAGATTATGGCACCAGTATGAAAATATTATGTGGTAAAACTGCACTCAGGTGACATCTGTGTATCTCGATTACTACTAGTGAACCGCTAGTTTTGTAATAGAGTAGGCCTAATGTAACATACTTGTCACCTGGTGCAGTTTTGCTTAAGACAAGCAAAAAAAAACGGTTCTTCCACTACTGTATAGCATTTCTGTGCTCTAATACGACGATTATGGTTTATTTGAAGCCAACACAGAAATGAGAAACTCAAAATAGTTGAAATGTAGCAGGCGTGATGAAATCTATGAAGCTTGAGCATGCTGCTTTTATTGTCCCCATGCAAACACGCCACGCTCGCAGCACACTTGGCTGAACAAAGAAGTCCACTCACAAGGCCGCCGCCACGGCGCTATTAGCTTGAACTAGCATCCTCTGCTGCGATTGGTGCGTAGCTGTGGGCTCACTTATCACCAGTCAGCTGTTTTTGTGGGCAACAGAAAATAGGATTGGCTTTAATATTAGCGCTTCCCTCATTCGCAATTCAAAAAGGGCAGCAGTACTGTCTAACCACGAAGTTTTAGGAAAAAACAACTTAAATGGGAAGTTAACCAAAACTTTTCTTTACAGTATGTTCGGATTAATATGGATATTGCATTTGTGGAACATGACCTAAGCAGCAAAAAACATGTTTTTTCTTATTTCAAGGGGCGGCCATTTTGCCACTTTTGTCAACTGAAAATTAAGAAAATGACCAATCACGACTCGCCTGTTTTCGGAGTTTGTTCATGTGACATTCGCAAGATGAGCCGTGAATGGTTATCTGAACGACTGTGATGTCATTTTTAGTCGACAGCAAGTTACAAAATGGCTGCCCTCTAAGTGTTAACCAGTGGAGCTGCATAGAATATATTATTGTGAAGAAAATTTTGGGGTTGACTTCCCCCCCCCCCTTTTAACAGTGACTTCTGGTTAAATGCAGCAGAAATGAGGCCTGCTAATGATAATGGGTTGATGAGGAGTGTTATTAGGTCGAGAAATTTTGCGCAGACCTCTCAAATTTTGGGAGAGCTTTAGGGTTGCTTCTTAGGATGTGGGAGGACGCTGAAGAAAATACACACGCGCTTTGGAAGAACTTGCAAACAGACTGAAAGCCACGACCCCGGAAGTGAGAGGTGGTCATGCTAAGCAGTGGGCCACGGAATCAAAAACAAGTTTGACAAGCACAAAAAAATGAACAGAAAACTTTATTAGAAAACCAAACAGCTTCCCACACGTTTTGCCAGACGTGTAGACAGGAATGCTCAACTGTTTTTCTTGTCATAAATTTTTTTCTTTATACAAACTTGAAATATAGCAATGCTTTCAGAATTATTATTTTTCTAAACTGAACAGATGTGGAAAACAAGTGTGAGAAGGCCAAGTGTGTGTGTTTGTGTGTCTATACAAATGTAGCAGGCCAATAACTGACATCAGATGAAGGCTGGCAGCAAACGGGCGAACTGAGAAAATGTTTTTTTTTTTTTAAACACTAGGACATTCTGAAAACATGACCTTGATCTGTAGTGAGGGTGTATGCGTGCGTGCGTGCGATGTAGCTGACAGTGAATTAATTCCTGTGTGTGTGTTATAAATGCCTGAAGTAGTGGTGGGCGGGCCCGTAGTGCATGGGCATGTCAATCATGTTCATGTTTAGAGGGTGCTGGTCGCCGTGCAGATTGTTGTGGTGGTGATGGTGGTGGTGGTTGTCGTTGTTGTTCAAAGGGAGCAGGTTTGGCAGTGGGGGCACGTAGGGAGCTGGCGGCAACGGGTTTATCATGTACATCTGGCCTTGGAGTACGGCGGGAGGGTAATGGGCGCGAGGGGGCACGAAGAGGGGAGCCTGCACCGCTTGGGGATGACGGGGAACCGGGGGAGGAGCATTTTCGGGGGGAGGACCCACACGAGGACGTTTGATCTCTTGGACAGCCTCTGGGGGCGGGCCCACTCTCTTTCCCGATTGATCTGAACCAAAAGGGGGGGGGGGGGGGGTTAGTGTCCAAGGGTCTCGGTCGACCCTTTCACATCACCGAGAAACTCACCTGCAAACTTCTTATTGAGCTCCACTTCTCCCTCCTTCTGGATGGCCTGAATGTTTCGCTCGTCATCTAGCTGCAGAAACACGCCAAGACACGCAGGCAACATTAGCGAGTTAGCCACATTTGTCCGTTGTCTCCTCTCAAATGAAAACAAATGGCTCCTAAACAGAACATTTTTGTTATACTGTATATCGTTGAGTTAGGGTTGTCACTTGTGTACCGTGGGATCGGTCCAGAGGGAACACTTGCGGCAGTGGCGGCAGGGAGCGCCTGGCGAGCGGGCGTGCTGGCAGAAGTGGTTGTAGCCGGTGATGGCCTCTCGGCACAGGTAGCACATGAAGCCGCCGCAGCGGCACGACATGCGGTTGCAGCCCTCAGACTTGACCAGGCCCATGCCGCACTTGACGCACTTCCTCACACGGGCGGCCGTCATCCGCTCCTCACTGACGAGCACAAAAACGACACAAGAGTGTTAAAAAGAAAAAACGCGACGAGATGATCCCAATCCGAGTTGCGATCCCTTGGCATGTTTAAGACCGATGGCTGAGGCCGAATGTCAATGGGCTGCTTTCAATTTCACATTTCGCAAGAGTAGGCTGAAGCTATTTTATTATCCCAACAATGGGAAGAGGTTGACCTTTGACCCACAAATTCTGCTGCTTTTATAACCTATTTTGTTTCTTCTTGTGGTTAAGCGACTGACATTTTAATTGCTCGTATGCAAATAGTTGGGTCTCTGGAGTGGCAAATAAATATAAACTCTATCCGTTTCTGAAAGTGTGAACAAGCTGTTTTGGACATCTGCTGTACTGTACCTAAGAGTGGGCGGGGCTACTTGATCATTCTCTCAGCTTTGTTGAAAGGAGGCCAAGTAAGTCTATTAAAACGGCGTGACATATGTCCAGAATTTTGGAAGACATTTTTGTAACTTTCAAACAAACTGTCAACGGTTCTTTTAAACATAGCAATTTTCTTTTAAAAACATTTCTAAGTCGTAGTGTAGTGTAGTCTAGTACTTCATATCAATTTGATCCACTGATCTTTCCACCAGGACACTTCCTGTCTCTGTCACGACCAGGAAATCGGAAGATCTGCTCAATGGCTCAAAACAGGAAGTACTGCCTAAGCGGGCCCACGGGAAGCAGCCGGCCACTTTGCTTCCCGTAGCGTTGTCCGGGAAACGGAGCAATTTACCTAGCATCCTCTTTGGCGTGTAGACAGGAAAGGATGGAGGATTATAAAGAGACTGGAGAGTTTTTTTGTTTTTGTTTTGTTGTGTTTCCACTTACATGAGCACCCTCATGCGAATCTCATCTTTCTCCAGGACTTGCTCGCACGTCTTCCCCACATGCTGCTTCCATTGCACGTGGCATTTTCGACAGCTTTCCTACACGCCAAGAAAAAGAAAAATGGTCACATTTGAAACGGGCATGTTTACTCATTTGGACTCAAAGCAGAGAACAATATCGGCCTGCACTGCAGACGCAGCGAGGTGTGGCCCTGCATCTCGCAGGCGTGGGGCGGCGAGATTTGCCCTTTTACCAAGAGCCTGGTTGCCTAGAAACTGAAAATCCATCCTTTGAGCTTTGGCGACAACATGTACAGCATCGCTCGGCTAATGCTAATCCATGCGTCGTCGATATTTGGCTCATCTGACATTGCGTGCGGGTGTTCGTTCGGCAGAGGTCAGATGGAGGACAAGGGGGGAAAAAAAAGCAGGATTTTAAGATGATGTGTTCAATACAGAAAGCATGAAAAAGATGCAGAAATGGACTGTCATGAAAAGTGTGGCTAACAAAGAGGGGTGCGAGTGTGGTCAACCATCGCCCCCTACTGTTCCCCAATCTTCACCAGGAAGCATGGCTGCTTAACGGTTAACACGCATGCAGTAGCGAAGACCACATTTTACAATGCGGCCCACGTCCGTTCCTTCGAGCCTCAGCTTGAGCCGCTTCGCAAGCATCCGTCTGTCCTGCGCTGACTTGCCATGACACGCCATCCCCCCGGGGGTTCTCCACTTCTTCATTCATAGCGTGCCTTTCCTCTCTTCCTCCACTTCTGTCACTCTTTTGTCTGCACATGACCTTATAAGGTGGTGCGAGGCCTATTGCAGAGGTTCTGACGGGGGTGGGGTCTGCATCGCGTCATGATACCAGGCGCTTTATTGATGACGCGCAGCGACATTATTGCATTAAAGCAGCAAATGTGCAGCAGTTGTCAGACAAAGACAATTTTCCACTGGCCTACATTTGCCATGGAGAAATCCAATGCGGGCCAGGAACAAGCTTGTTCACATGTGCTCATGAGCACATGTGGAATACATTAGGGGAGAGCGGCTGAGGGCGGGGAAGGAGGGGAGGGGAATGCGGGTCAAACTTGATGTGAACCACATTTCAAACGGAGGAGGAAGTGCTCTCGGCCAATGGGAAACAAGGCGGAGGGGTGCGGAGAGCGGGGAGGGAAAACCGTGGGCAGGCTCGTGGAACTGTGTAAATTACATAATAAGGCCCCGCCCTGGTCACAGGCCTATGCAGATCACCAGGCTGCTTGGCAGTTACTCAGTGAAAAGCAGCTAAATAAATACATTATACTCAACAAAGAAAAGCACCAACTTTCATAACAGAAGTCTAATTAATTCACATATGGGGGTTGTGCAAAAAGTCACCCTTTTTAAGCCTATCTGCTCCAAAGAGAATACATATATATATATATATATATATATATATATATATATATTTTTTTTAAGTATAATAGCCAGCTAGCATTTTCAGCTGTTGCATATTAAGATATTACTCCCCGGTAAGGGATCTTGGGCGTGTGCCTGTGCTTAAACAATGTGCAGCTGTGCAATGAGCACACACTCTTCTCGAAGAGTAAAGGGCTCCACCTACAGCTTCAAAAGTGGAATTGCATGAGAATAAATAAGCACACAGTCTTTTTTCATCCATACATTTTCTATACTGCTTGTCTCGGGGTGATCTGAATCATAAAACCATGTGATTTTGGGGTACACTCTGGACTGGTCGCCTGGCAATCGGTTGTCAATTAAAAAACAATTCACATTCACACCGATGGACACAACAAGAGTCTTTAGTAAACCTAACATGGGAATGAGGAAGCTGGAGAACAGGCAAGCACAACAGGGGAGAACATACAAAACATGGTCTCTGTCACGGCTACTACACATGTAGGAAACAAAACATATTATTGTATGGCAGATTTGCATTTCCAAACAGAAAAAAAAAATGTTCTGGGAAATTTCTGTATGGCCCTTGCTGCTTTAAGCTGTCAACTTTTTGAACAGCTTTTTAACAGCTCACAAATATCCTCGCTTGAGCAGAGGGCTGCATTCTCACTGTGCTGCCGTAAAGATCCAAGGCTTGCTTTTAACAACAAAATCACATGTTGAACAGGTAAAGCAACTAACTTGCAAAACTGAAGCTTCAACTCCCCGTTAACTCTTTGACTGCCAAAAACGTTAAATAACGTTTAGTAAAATCCTAGGGAGGAGTGCCAAAGACGTTTGTTTCAAAACAGAGGGGAAACTAACCATTTTCTATTGTTGATTACTGAAAAACGGAATAAGGTAGAAACAAACTTTTTTTTCTGATAAAAGATGAGAGTCCAATCTTTCATTTGGTAGTATGTGTGCTTCCATAGTCCAAACACATAATTTTCTGTGGACCTTGAAAGATCAGTCAAAATGCTTAAATCGGCTGGCACCCACGGCATCCCTTTTCTGAAAACGTCTGGCAGTCAAAGAGTTAAGTGGCAATAGAATTGTCAAATTTCATATAAATGTCAAATACATTGCGAAGCGACTAAGCAGGCCAGACTGCGTGTGTAGGAATGTAGGATCGTCTACATCCAGGGGGCTCAAAAAGAAAAAGAAACTATCTCCACTCACTCAGCTTCTTGGGTTGGCGTAAAAAGAAGAGGAAGAAAAGAACGGTAGGAGTATTGCATGCGCACACAAAAAAAAAAGGAAAAAAGATTGCAGTTGATACGTGGGGGCGCTCATCCTGATAAAGGTGATTTACAGAGTGAATTGCACTGCACTCCACCCGCCCGCATTCCTCAAGACTCTGGGAGGAGGCAGTGATAAGAGGCGGCGACCTCTCCAGATGGAACCATTTGGTCCCCATCAATCCTTGCGCTCACACTTTGGTTGACCTCTGCACCCTCAATGATTCTTGTTGGACAACCCACTGTCATTACATTTGGTCACAATTGAACAAAACATTCATTGGTGTTGTCTCCTACTTAACTCTTTGACTGCCAAAAACGTTAAATAACGTTTCGTAAAATTCTATGGAGGAGTGCCAAAGACGTTAAAAGACGTTTGTTTCAAAACAGAGGTGAAACTAACCATTTTCTATTGTTGATTACTGAAAAACGGAATAAGGTAGAAACAAACTTTTTTTCTGATGAAAGATGAGTCCAATCTTTCATTTGGTCGTATGTGTGTTTCCATAGTCCAAACACATAATTTTCTGTGGACCTTGAAAGATCAGTCAAAAATGCTTAAATCGGCTGGCACCCACGGCATCCCCTTTCTGAAAACGTCTGGCATTCAAAGAGTTAACTCTCTCTCAATCATTCCTCTCCTATAGAATGTAATTCACCCTTTTGTCATCTGATAGTTCAAAAATCGTTTTTTCAAATCAAGCAAACGCAGGACTGACCTTCCGGCAGCGAGGATTGGGACAGCTAAAAAGGGACATATCTTTGTCCAGCAAGGCTGGGAAGTTGCAGAAGGGACACCTGGGGGAACGGGTGAAAGTGACGATGTTAATGTTCATGTTCAAATCACATTCAATCCCCAAAAAATGAGCAACATAATTCAGTACAGACACACATTGAATCCAACTTGAAAGATTACTCATTTGAATCCATGTTAGTGACATTCAGTGTTACTGCCATATTGGAAATAAATACTTAATATTTATTAATGCCATGTAATTCAATATATATGTATTCATTTTTCAGTCAACAAGATTTTTGACTGGATTCCTGCTGCCAATCACTAATCCATAAAAATATTGATTCTAACAAGAAAACTTTTATAAAACATCTGTTGGGGGTGTTGTCATTTATATATTAAAACTATATACAACTAAATAAGGAAAAACTATTCACAATATGATTGTTGTACAGAAATAGAGACAACAATAATGACACTGCCATCAAAAGCACTCTCCTGAAATTTGTAAATTAAAATCAGGACAAATCATCGTTTCATAGCTGATGAAACTGTCAAATTTGGCACCCCTCAGACTTGCTTCAGTGAAATAAAGCGGTAACTGTCAGTTATCTGCTCAAAACGTTATTGAGGGTTATCAACAAAACAAAGTCAAAGTGATCAATTGGCGTGATTGGTAGATGTCTAGCTTAAAGGCCAAACCCCAAAGTACACACTAATATGTCTAATCATTTACAGCAACACTGCACGGTTGGTTATATTGGTAAGTATTGCTCTGTATATTCCACACTACCCGTACGCAGTATTGCCATTGCAACCTGCTCGGGAGCAAAAGCCCATTAACGTGGAACTACAAGAGACGCACGCACGCACACTTAATTCATTCTTACCTTACTAGTTCATCCGCGCAGGTGGCAGCAATGGCCTCTTCCGCCTGCCTCTCGTAGTATTTGCAAAGGATGTTTTCTGGTAGGACCTTTTCCAGTTCACAGACTGGGTACGAGCAAAGGCAGCCCGCCTCCATGCAGCTCAGCTGTGACTGCATACACGTACACAAAGTAGTTTTGAGTAACTTCAGACAATGTATATACACGGACATCAAAAAGTATTAGAACAGTGGTTAAACAAATGTATTGATTTTTGCTAAAGGCCGAAAAACATTTGGGAATTTTGGTTTGACATCAAAGGAGGAATATGAGAGAATCGTGTCTACAATCTACACTCAAAAAATGAGAGAAAAAAAATTACTATTAGTAGTTTTACTGTCATTGGTTTGACATAATTAGACAACTATGGCATGGTTAAGACCACCCACTATAAGGATTAAATGTATTTAAAAGGACCTAGTTTGGGGAAATCAAATGTTTTCCTTAAGAAGCAGTAGCCAGTAGGGGTGGGAATCTTTGAATGGCTCACGATTCGATTCCGATTTTTGGGCGCGCGATTAGATTCAGAATCGATTTTCGATTGGCAATGATTTTTGCTTCAATTTAAAGAATTTAAGGAATCGTAATGATCTACTCCAGTCCGACTGGCTAATGCTAACTAGCACTCTACTCGCGGCACTTTTATCACTCAAAAGAACGGCTCCACGCTGCAAAAAAACAACTTTTATTGGAATAACTTGATCGTGACTTTTTCCTTCTACTCGCTAATGTGGTTACAACTCAACAGTGTTTCAGACCGCGTGGAACCACACTGCCCCTCAGTGGCCAGATCGGGTACAACATAAACAGCTCTCCCAATAAAGGCACACACAAACAAAGGGTAGACAGTATAAAACAATTTAAATAAAATTGATTTGGGGACATTTAAAATAGATTCTGATTCGTACTAAATGAGAATCGCAATTCTGATGAGAAACGATTTTTGGGCACACCCCTAGTAGCCAGCCAGCCAGCCAGCCATTAAAATTCCTACATCATCATAGCCCTACTCATTGATTTTACAGATGACAAATGCTGAAACCTTGTTTTTAGTGTCCAGCAGAAATACTATGGTAGAAACCATTTCACTCAAACAAACGAAAAAAGATGAATGAAATGGATGGGCCCTTATTTAGTTCAGTTTAAGTTTGAATTCTATTGAGACTTGCTGTAGTATCTTTTGGCACTGTTGACTTTCCAACTATTGCTTATTGGCATCCAGGACGTACCTTTCCGGAGCCAAAAACTGCCTCTTGAGCATATTTGACCAGGCACTCTTTACAGAACAAATGGCCGTCCGAACACTGCGTCATTTTCTCAAAGGCAAACTCTCCGTAGCAACAGCCACACTCAATCAGCTGACCATCCTGGACAACAAAATGGTAAATGGAACTTGATGGTGATCAAACTACAAAGTCACAGGTCAGGTCAAAAGCATTTTCAAAAATAATCAGGAAAAATGCTTCATCATTTTAAGTAGGCATGAAGGTAGAAAATGACATCTTGTTTTATAGAGCACGGAATAAACCCTACTTTCTTATATTCATCTTCATTGACTTGCAGCGCCAGGAGGAAGTCCTCATGCTGGAAAGACAACAGCAAAGAAACATCTTGAATCACACTTGAAGCAAAGTGTAAGTACATGGGACAAAAATAAGAGTACCTCTGCCCATTCCTTGGCCTTCTGTTGAAAGAAGGTAAGCTCTTTTTGTAACGAAGCCTCCAATCTGCAGTACGTCCTGCAGTAGCGTCGGCCTTTCTCCAAAAGATACATCCTCTTGTCAATCATGAGCTGACCTGCAGCGCAGACAGGCAAAGTTGCTAGATGAATGAACACTTATTCTAGGGTTTGAAATCAATTAACATACACAAACATCCGCACAAGTACACCAGGTTTTTTTTCTTCCCCTCACCATGCTCAAAATGGAAATCGATGTAGCAGCGTTCAGTAGACATTCTGCTTCGTCGTCGCTTTCCTGAGGGGTCGCCTGATTCTTGAAACTTCTTCAGAGCTTCAAATAAGGCCTAAGAGAATAAAATCGAGAGACCACTCATTGTACACAAAACATACATTCCCCATTAGAATACGTCTACCTAAAAGTTGGTAAAAACAGAATATCATATACATTTACACAAACAGAACTTTGAGCTTAGTTTATAAAACTTGCTTTTGTGAGTCCACCTGGCATCAAATCGCCTTTTTGTTGCAATTCCTTGACAAAAACAAAACATTCAACCTTGTGGCTTTTGGTTGAATTAGACTTGATGTTAAGTCTTTAAAAAAAAATTTGGGGGGGAAATATATAGACGCTCCCCTACTTACAAACATTCGAGTTACGAACAACGGTACATACAAACATGTCTGCGCGCATGCGCGCATGTCAAAAAATGTTCGGAAATTGATGCTGTAAGTTCGATTTTGTATTGCGCACCTTTTTCCGAGTACTGTAGTGCTTCTTTCCGCCGCTAATACCGACGCTTGGCGCTGTGAGAGCTCACCCAGCATTGGAGGCTCAGCAACGTGTCGAGGAGGAGGAAGAAGAAGAAACGCCTGTCGCTCATAGATAAAGCCATCGCACTCTTCGAGCAGCAAGACCCAAATATTGAACGTTGCACAAAGGTTGCAAATCAATTGAATGATGCCATACAGTGCTACCGCATCATTTATGATGAAAAAATAAGAAAACTGTGCAATCGTCGTTAGATCGCTTCTTTCGGCCAGTTTCTAGTAAATCCTCCAAGGAAGATACTCATCAACCCTCATCTTCTTCTCCGCGACCCTCAACTTCTTCCTACATTGAAGTTACGGAGGAGGAAGTAACTTTTGAAGCCCATTCCAGCGACGACGAAGAACCTCTCATGATATAAAATCCTCCTCTTCCTCCTCCTCCATCAAATCCTTAAGCATCGAGTACATCTTCCAAAAGTAAGTTAAACTTCATTTTATTTATCTTATTACGTACATGTACATACTGTGTGTGTCTCTCGCTCTCTCTCTCTAACATACGTAGTACAGTACTGTACGTATTCTCTTTAAACATAAATTATAATACAAAATATAGCACTGAAGCAACTTACGAACAAATTCACCTTACGAACGATCGCTCGGAACGTAACTCGTTCGTAAGTTGGGGAGCGTCTATATATATAAAAATCGGGCGGGGTGGGAGACAATAAGCACCTTGCGTGTGATTGCATAGTGTCCTTTCAGTGCATTGAGGGCCCATTTGATGTCCTGACAGCTGATCATCCTGAAATCGGCCATAAGCAAGTCTGCAGCTTGCGTCACCGTCTCCGGACCTATTGGCCCCAGCTTGGCGTAATCAAACAGATCCTCAGTTACCTGAAATAGATATGCAAGGAAGTTGGATTTTTTGGGGGTAACAATTCAAAACCGTTCCCCCAAGTGTTTAAACAGCATAGCATATTTTACACACAGTATTTCTTGCCATAGTGAAATGAGCCTGTTTTGTCCGTGTGGCCTTGTCTCATGGATTCATTTCACACTTGGACCGGATAGGCAAGACCGCCCAGAGAGCCAATTACTTGCATACAAACGTTCATGTCGCCTTTTTCGACATCATGTTGCAGTTTTCTTTACTTGCTTCCAAGGTGGTTGGTTACCTCTGTGTTACTGTCTCCAGACTCCAGTAAGATGCTGGTGGGCGCTGCTGTGGCTGCAGCAGCTTCTGTCTTTGGATATTCGGGGTTCTCCAACAGCAGGTTACAGATACTTGAAAACAGCAGAGGGAAGGTGCATGTAAACATGACTGTGAACTTATTAGTTGGGTGCAATGATGATCTCCCACAAAAGACAGATCATTCACTCGCAGTACTTGTGCTGTGAATTACAATAAATCGCCAAACATGTTTATTGTTGACAGTCGAATGAGTCCAAATTCCTTGACAAATGCATTCACTAAATTGTGTTCTGACATAACAGAGTGGCAAATCACTTCAAAAAGAGAGTTCAAAAAAATCTTACACATTTAGGTCTTTCACATTATTTGTCTGGATCAGGTGTGCTACATAGGCTTCTTGGACATTTGGGAAGAGATCCAACTTGAGAGAGCAAGAACAAACAAAATTTAGGCCAGATCATACATTGGAACTCGGGGGAAGTGAATCTGAAAACATTTCTTGACAATAATATGTTATATGTGACCTCACCAGTCTAAACATGACATTCGGATTAATATCAATATGAATTATGCATCAAAATCCAGCTGTTTTTAATCCAGCTGTTTTTAATTCATCTTAGGGGGGTGGCCATTTTGTCACTTGCTGTCGACTGAAGATGACATCACAGTTGCTCAGGGCTCAGGCAATGGCCAATCACCGCTCACCTGTTTTCTGAAGATGAGCTGTGATTGGTTGTTACCTGAGAGCTGAGCAGCATTTATTTGACAGCAAGTGGTAAAATGGCCGCCTTTTGATATTGATAAAAATGGCTGTATTTTGCTGTTTAACTCATATTCCACTAACACAATATGAACCAAAATACTGTATTTACACTAGTGGGACTGTATAGAACATATTGTCAAGAAATGTTTTGTTTGTTGACTTCCCCTTTGAGAGAAAACGACAAAGAGGTGAATACAGAACAAAACAAAACAAAAAGATCGATGTATTTCAACACAAGGTGTCAGTCTGTGTAACAATCTGGATTATAAAACAAAATCATCTCAGCTCGTTTGCATTTTTTTTTAAATGTATAAAAGCACAATTTATGGATAAACATAGTTAGCACAGGGTAATTTAATTATTTTTGTTTAATTGTTACTCAGAAAACTTCTTGACTGTTTTCTGTCATTTGTTTTGTGTTGACTTTTTTACATTTTATTTTGTGTATGTGTTGATTAGGGACAGATGCAAGTTTTTCACCTTTCTGTCCCCTTTCATTTCTTTTTCTTTCAAAGAATGAAACACATTTTTTGAATTGAATTGAAAGAGGTGCACATTATAACTTACGACACCAGTAATGAGGGTTCTGATGTGGTCCTGCCGCTCCAACCTCTCTCGTGGCTCAGAAGGACCAGGCCTTGCATCCTCTATTCTGGGAATGTCCTCAGCAACAGGCGGGAACGCGACTAGACCGGGGACTGGGTTGACCCTTTCCGGGTTGGGGCCGAGATCCAGAATCTGATGCATGTCTATCCTGTTGTGGGGCACCAAAGCTGCAGGAGCTGGAGCTGGCTGAGCAGGATGGTTTAAATTGGCGTTGATGTGGGTTTGTGGAAATGCACCCGAGGCGCCACCCTGCGGCTGGGGATTGAGACCAGCGTTCCCGGCTGCCTGGCTCCCGAGCATGATCTGGTGGCCCGCCTCCGGAGGTCCCAGCCTCTGAGGGGCCGCGGCTATGAGCACTGCAGACTGTATTCCAGGTGCCACTTGACGGGCCTGGGGGGCCTGGGTGGGAGCCTGGGCCGGAGCCTGGGCTAGAGGTTGGGGTTCAATCTGAATAAGATTGCCGCTCATGGTCTGAAAAACAGGCTGGCTTGTGGTCTGGGGCTTCTCCTGTTGCTGACGCTGCATGATCAACGCGAAGGCTCGAATGGCGGGTTGTTGGGGAATGATGACGGGGTTCAACTTCTTCTCCTGGAGAAGTTGGGCTACTGTTTTCGATGAGCTGCTAGGGTGAAGTTGTGTAGATGTGCTTGCTTTAGGCTGTGGCTCTGCAGATGAAGTCCTCGCCTGAGGATTGTCTTGCACGCTGACACTTTCTTGCGCCCTTTCTTGAGATGTCGTGGCAGAAAGCGTCTTTGAAGCAACACTGTGAGAAGTGCTTGGCTGTGGCCTAGCTACTAAATGTCCCGTGGAGCCAGCCAGTCCAGATGTGCCAGGCTGAAGGTGCTTTGCACCAAGTGTGACAGCTTCAGCGAGTCCGGAGGTAGGTTGGGTTTGAGACAAAGAATCAACTCTGGCCTCCACCTTTATCTCTTGTGGCGTCCCAGCTTTTGGCTGCGCGAGTATGGATGTGCTGACTGCAGACGAGTGTGCACTAGCATCTCGGGAGGTAGAGGGGGCACTTGGGTCTCTCTTAGAAGCCCCAGAATTTGAACCGTTTGTAGTAAGGTTTTGCGAGGCCCCACTCCACTTGGCCGCCGGCCGTATTAAATGTCTGCGTGCAGGTGCTTGTGGCTAGGACAAAGAGATTGCAAAAAAAAAAGAAAGAAGACAATATATACATGTCATTGTCGGTGACAGTTTAAACATCCTTTTGCTGGGTTACTAGTCAAAGTAGCAAATAGAAAAGATTGTACCTACAATAGAATGAACGAGAGACAAAAGGACAAAGTAAAAAAATAAAGGCTGATGAAAGTGGGGGAAAAAAACTATCTATATGCATCTTATGATGTCACACAACACTATTGGCGAAAATGTGGCTTAAAACACCTTTCTCTTTACATAATAGCCTCTTTCCAATAAAACACTTAAGTCAACTTTGACAAATATTTCATGAAGATGCATCTCTGCCACAACTAATTATTTTGTTCATGAAAGGACGGTGATGCGCCTATAATAAGCACTACCCACAAAATGTAGGAGATATTCAGCTTTTGGGCAAAATTTCAGATCCTAAAATGCACTATACCATTTACAGGTGAACATAATTTGACCTTTTCTAAACTTTTGAATGCACATCTGGATAATGTGGAACAGCAACTGTATTACTGACCAATACATTTCTAAGGAGGTCAATACCACTATAAAGTCCTGTTGCTGTCCTCGTCAGAATCATTCCGTCATCGTAACAAAAGCAGCAGAATTATGAGATTCTGAGGTCCTCCTCTAAATGGCTAAACATTTGAACACATTATGAAAAGCCTCTTCAAATGCTTCCTTCTGTTTTTATAAGATGTGTGCAAATTCAGAATGTCCCACACTGTGCTATGCTAACTGCTGTACGTGTAAACAGGATTCGGGAATCCAGGTCCAGAAAGTAGAAACCTTGAAATAGTTAGACTTTAGCCACTGGTGCTTCTACTCATCAGGTTGGGACAAGCTTGTTTACCTGACAAGCTGAATAGAAGCCACTGTGGCTAAAGCCAATCTGTGGCAGGGTTTTTACTTTCTGGACCTGGATTTCCAAATAAGTAGTCCAGTCTCTGCAGCCTGCAAGAAATAAAACTAAAAGAAGACTTCCCTTTACAATCGCAACATCTATCACCCCGGCCACCTTATCTATTCTAAAGGAGACTTCAAAGCTCTCTACAACAACTTCATACAAAATGGAATGTAACTTTTGTATGCAAAAAGCTAACGTGAAGGCGGCTAATAGGCTATGGTGTAATTTTGATGAAGAAGACTTACTATTATTATTGCCATTACTTTGTTTTGGTATTGGTTTAACAGTCAATCAAAAATGCCTGTTTTCCATGTTTCCCTCCTTCAGCGCAGCTGAATCTAATGATCAGCTCATCAGCAAGCTTTGCAGAAGCCTGATACCGATCCTGATCATGAATCAGGTGTGTTAGTGGAGAGAAACATGGAAAACAAATCACATAGGCCCTGCATGCATGCACCCTATAATGCGGTACGCTTTATGTATGACTAAAATACAGAAATGGAACCCAGAATTGAGACATTAGACCGAAAAATGGCGGCCCCCATAGGCAGAAACCCAAAGATAGAGAGCAGTGTTTTAACCCTACAATTTAGAATAAATAACTTTGTCGATTTTTTTTTTTTTAAAAAAAAGTAAAAAGTAGCTGGTTAAGAAGATATGCACATTTAAAATATAACGAAGTTTTGACCTCTTGGGTTTAGTTCCCCTTGTACAAAGAATTGTTCCTCACCTCTAGTATGCTCACATCATCTTCATCAGCATCATCATCTGGAACTAAAACAGGACTGTGGGACACCAAAGTCACAGTCTCATCATCAGAATCATCAGAAATGGTGATCAGCTCCCTCTGACGGGCACTGGAGCCTAAACAAATATTGACATTTGTAAGATTTTTGTTGTTGTTCCGACCTCTGAGTCGGTGATCAACAAACGAGATGGAACCAGATTTGCGAACACTTCACTTCTTCTTTATTCACCTGTGCCATGTCCAGCAGTGAATCCCCCACATATAACACACACATATATCTCGCTAACTCACAGACGTCAGAGTCCGGCCCTCGAGGGCCTGAGTCCTGCATGTTTTCGAAGTTTCTCTACCCCACACACCTGACCCAATGATCAGGATCATTATCAGGCTCCAGCAGAGCTTGCCGATGAGCCTAAATATGAATCAGCTGTGTTGAACGTGGGATGCCTCTAAAACATGCAGGACTCAGGCCCTCGAGGACCGGACTTTGACACCACTGCTCTAACATATTTGTGAAACCCTCCTTAGAAGTGGTGGCGTTAACCACCAACCTCAACTGAAGGGTGACCTTGCCAATTCATAAAAAAATTACAAACATAACTACACAACCGGAAAAAATACATACATGTAGAAATACAGTCAAGTTATGTTCTTACAAATCACGTTAACAAATGTCAAATAAACATTGCCTCACAAAAAAAAGAAGAAGAAGAAGAAAAAAAAAAAAAAAGAGTTCCCCTTCCCACTAGGGACAGTCCAATGAGTTCAATCTGGGGGAATGAGGTGCACCTAGCCTGCATTCACATGGGCACGGCTCTATGTGAGTGCTCTAATCATACCTTTTCAGTGAGGGAGGGTGGACAGCTCCCTCACAACATTGTTAGACAACATCCTGGAGAGGCAATTAAAAAATTCTGAGGTAATTTGTACCTGATCTTTATATCTTTAATGCTCTCTATATTGTGCTAACAGTAACTACAAGAAGACTGTATATTCTCAATTGAACTATTAAATGGCTGCCTGAAAGATCGAGACAAAGCAGAAAAAAAAAAGAATCTATTTAGAGCGTGTATGTTATTTCAATTCCACCTACGTACAATGTATTCACACAATCCCATGCTAGAACTGGCTGCGTTGAATGAAAATGGAAGCAGGTGCCGTGTTGACAGACCGTCAAACATGAAAAGAAAGCGTAAAACAGTCAGAATGGCTGCAAAGAAACGGGAAACTGAAAGGAAGTGTTATTGGAAGCGCTTGTCATACATGAGCTGAAAGATCTGTGCTCTACCTCCTGCATTTTGCAACCAAGTTACGTATGATCTGCTGTTTTGATTGTTATTAGAAAAATGAGAAGGGTTATCGTGTGAACGAGGCAATCTATCAATATAATCTAAAGAAATTTGTAGTGAATGAATCTTCTAAATGACAATGTGACATGCCATTGAATTATTATTATTTTTTTTAAATATAAAGACAAGCTTTCCTGAATTGGTATGCCAAAATCTACCAATGAACTAGAAAAGAAAACAGACATAAGAAACACTTGAATTCGATTTTCTCTATTATGGAAGAAGACTCTTTAACTTGGTGGTGTTATATACATATTACGTACATCGATTTATGAACGTTTCATGTTACAAACAGGCTCACTGAAACAATTAAGTTTGTAACTTGATGACCCACTAATGTATTTTGGGCCTAGTTACCTTGGCTTCGGTGAATGTTGAAGCTTGCCAGGTGAATAACATCGTCATCACTGCATCCATCTGCCATGATGATACACAACTCCACAGCCCCCTAACTTCAGTTGTACGCAGTCGCTGCTTGATTTACACCATCTAGAACACACAAACCAGTTAAAGTACATTAAATAAAGTGAATCATGAGGGAATTTAGATTGGCGTCACTTAAGACACACAACTCCGAGCTTGACGAGTGTTGATTAAAAGTAAGCTATTGAGATCAGAACACCAGCAACGTCGCTCATCGAGCCTGGGACGTTGAGTTAAAAGACAAAGACTAACCAGACTAAAGTTTTCAAACCTGTCTGTGTCTGTATGTTATGTTCTAACGGAAATGATGATCAAAGCTATGAACGACGTCTAGCGGCAAAAACTGTCATATTAAATCAAGTTCATTTTGACATTAGCGCCAACAGAATAATGGCTTCCGTGCATATAGGAAGCCGCCGTAAAACGTAAACATGAAGAAAAGCAATCGATTATTTCCGCGCAAATTTGAAGAGCGGAAATAACCACGCTAAGCTAACGTTAAAGAGCTCGGCTAGCTAGCGAGCTAGCCAGTAGGTTAAGTAGTTTGTGGACTTCTAAATTAGTGTCCACAACAATGTCTCAAACCACGTACATACAATATAAGATCAACGTGCTAGGAAGAAAGATAACAGAACAAGACAATACCGCCGCTTCTTGCTGCAATGCCAGTACAAACCGTTTTATTTGTAGACGAGATAGATTGCGGAAAAGCCAAACAACCAGCCAAAACAAGAGCATCTGGGAAGTGAGTGACGTTATACGTACAAAGCCTGGTGACAGTAGTCATGGCGTCCAGGGAAATGTAGTCCTCAATGGAGTTTTACCCCGAAAAGGAATAATGCGACTACCTTTGAGCATTTTAAGACCCTCTCATTCTATAACGGACACAGTTCGGTGAAAAGTGGATCGATCAAAACCTTGCTTTCATAATCCAAAATTGTATTAAGTAACGACAATAAATCTAATAATTGACCAAAAGTGACAACGATCGTGTCAAAGTGAATGGGGAGGCGTGGTTTAATGCGGAAATACCTTAATTTGAATTTTTTACAACTTTATTGAACATTGCTATTAACAGAAACTCGCAGAGGATCACGAGTTGAGGTGAACGTTTGTAAGCAGCAGTATGGTTTCATGCAAAAAAGAAGAGAAAGTGAGAAAGTTTATATTAAGGGTGCCCAGAGAGGAACTGTGCTTTTGTATGCGGAAGTCTGGAGTGGCAGAGAAGTATGTTCAAATGGTGCAGGTCATGTATGAGGACCGTAAGACAGTGGTGAGGTGTGACGGAGGAGTTCAAAGTGGAGGTGGGACTACATCAGGGATCAGATCTGAGCCCCTTCTTGTTCGCTATTGGTAATGGACAGGATGACAGACGAGGTTAGAAAGGAACTCCATGGACTATGATGTTTGCGGATGACATTGTGATCTGTTGTGAGAGCAGGGAACAGGTGGAGGAGAAGATAGAGGCGTGGAGGTTTGCCCTGGAAAGGAGGGAAATACTTCACCTTACATGAATGGTTTGAATTTTATTTAAATAATATGAAACATTGCACAAGAATAAGAGCACAGAACATGCGCCCCCTCTTGAGGAGACCGTTATGTGAATTTCAAATCCGACTGAAAGTCATCAATCACTGATGATCAATAAGTAAAGCTATGCAAATATGTAAATAAATTAATAAATTTTGTATACGGATTTTATCAGTTCAGTGTTTAGACCTGCTGTCTCTGCTTCTGCCAAACGCACCACAGATGAAACTCAGCTTCTAGCTAGTTCTGGTTTGTGCAACCTTTGTTGTTCAAAGTCCCCGTTAAATAAATTGCATCTTGAGTTTTTGCATTATTTTACCCTTAGTGGGAATTATATATATATAAAAATATATATATATATAAAAAAAAATATATATATATAAAATAGCGCTCTTATAGATGCCACTGCATTAAAATAAATTAATTAGCCTATGACAAATTCTTTAATTAAAGTAGTAGAACAATAAACAACACAATGACATTTTCAATTTAATTTCTTTTAATATAATCTTATTTACAACGTATTTTCATAAATGTTTTAGTACATGGTAAGTTTCAATACTCTTGCATCCATTACACAGTGAACTCAGAACCTAAAAAAATGCAGATTGAAACCATTCTGCTTAACAGTCTTCAATCTACAGCAAAGCCCAATATTTTCCACATTTCGCATTTAAGAGTTAACTCTTTATTTTTATTTTATTCATTCACATCTGTGGAGGACTGGTAACGGTAACGAGTGCTTGTTCATTCATGGCTGCCTTGAGTTTAACAAGTTCTCGACAAAAGGCTGGAGAAAAATAGATGGTGAGGGGAAACATCAGGGCTGCCAAATGGGACTATTTGTGAAATTGATATTAAACCATGAGTGAACGGCTTGAGCTTTTATGAGGTCACATAAAACATTTCTAACGTCGACTCTTTATTTGCATTTGCTCGGCTCATTTAAAAATTAACCACATCGCACCCCTTGACCGCTCAGTAAAATGACATTTTAAAATCTGGGCTTGGAAGGTTGATCCCTTTCACCTCAATAAACATACCGATGCATTCATAGCTTACAAATACACTCACAAGAATATTTGCATCATTATCCATGTTAAAAAAAAAGTAAAGAAATTTATCAAAAACCACTTGGTGGATTACTTGAATTGGAAGTGAATTGACCCATTAACTCATTGAGAGGGGATGAAAGGATTAGTGTGAGCTCTCTGCAGAGCATATAGCAGCTTGGTCAGTAATCACTTAGTAATAAATAATAACACATTAGAGTGGATCAGAGTGGTCGCAGGTACGAACAAACGGAACAGACAGACACAAAGCAATCAAACCGAGGGAGCAGGCTCATTTGATCGTTTTGCAGCGTGGCCCCCGCGGGTGCCATGCCGCACCCACCCGCGCCCACGTTCGGATACGCGACAGTGGGATGTCGCGCATACGTCACAGTCGGCCTCAGCTTCCTCCTCCATCCCGGACATCGCTGCGCCGTGCCTGATGACGGACGGGCTCTTGATTGGTGACGAGTTCGCTGTGGCTGTCGACATTCCAAGGCGTTGACATCATAGCTTGTTAAAACCAAAAGATAAAAATGCTTCTTCAAAATATTTGAAAAGATTTTAAAATAGTCCCCCCCCCCATTTGACTTCCTTGCTGTGCTTCCGCCTTTAACTGGCAACGGTTCAGGCGGCGTCAGTCCAGAGCTAAGTTCTCGCCATACTTGGCCGCCAGCCATACTTCTGTGCATACTCCATCTTGTGTGCATGTTGTGTACGAAAAAAAGAAACAAAAAAAAAAAAGAAGTCAGAGTTGAATGCAAGTGCAAGCACAAGTGTGACTGGTTTGGTTGCAGGGCCTTTCACTCCACAGCGAAGCCGCAGGTCTCCTCCACAGCAGTCAGCAGTTTCTCATAAAGTTTCTCATAAGACTCGTAGGGGGGGATGTCGATCCTGTTAAAACTAGACACACACACACACACGGACGGTTAACAAAAGCAAGCTTCTGTAAATAAAGTGGGTCAATTTGTTGTGTCTTTACCACGTGTGCGCCTTGGGCAGGTTTTCAGTGTTGGCGTCTATCAAATGGATGGTAAATAGTCTTGGTCCTGCAGAACCTGTAGAGCCTTACACACATACATTCTAGTTATCACTGCTCTATTCTGCTACACAGTCTAATTACTTAAAGGGATACATGACTCATTGTGGCCCTTTTCAACAGGTAGAAGATAATATTTTGTCTATAATTAATGCAACGTCGTCATTATTTTTCCGGAACAGTTAATACCTGTAAAAACAAATTTTGCCACTTGCTGTCAACTGAAAATTACATCATCTGTGCTAAGGAAGTAGGTAACGACCAATCATGGCTCAGTTTGCTGACCAAACCCAAAACACAGATGAGCCGTGATTGGTCGTTACCTATTTATTTTATACCAGCACATGTGATGTTATCTTCAGTTGACAGCAAGTGGAATTTTTTTTTAACTTAATTAATTCATTAACTGCCATTGACGGCTATAAACGTCAAAAATTTATTTGAACTATTTCTATTACAGTAGTTCAACATTTTTTTCCACTTTTGTTGAAAAGCTAGATTTTTTTTATCGTACATTTAGTTTTGTACATAAAATTTGGGATTAATTCCAAGTTGACTAGTGAAGTCATGCGATTAATTACGATAATAAAATGCCCCAAATTTTTTAATTCATTCACTGCCGTTGACGGCTATAAACGTCAAAAATTCATTTGAACTATTTCTATTACTTTAACATTTTTTTCCACTTTTGTTAACAAGAGTATGAAAACCTAGATTTTTTTTTATTGTACATTAAGAACATATAGAATTTGTGATTCCTCGTGAGTTAACTAGTGAAGTGAATGTGATTAATTAAAATTTAAAAAAATGAATCGCCTCGTGCCTCTAATTTTTAATAATCTTTTCTTTTAATGAATTTATGGGAGTGAATGAGTTAATTGTACACGGAAAATAATGATAACGGCTCAATGAGTCAAGTATCCCTTTAAAATCATCAGGAGGGTTTCATGTGATGAACCGGCACTTAATTGGTCTGAAAAATTCTAATTTATTTACTACATTTATGAACATGCTAGTGACATGACAGACAGAGCAATTAAAGGCTTATCCACTAGATGGCAGAAAGCACATTTGAACTGTGTATCCACTTGTGGCCATTGATAAAACAGAATAAATTTGCTTCTGTTAAACAGGCCCAAATTTCACACTGAGCAAATTGAGGTGGGATCATTATTTCATGATCATTATTTCATGAAATTTGTGACATTTTTGTTTGGTGGTGTGCGGCAATATTTTTGTCATGTAAAAATGAAGTGCTTCTGCTCAATAAAAGGTTGACAAAAATATTTATCAGGAAATAACTGTGTACCAGTGCCTTATATATTCGTGTAGAAATTGCAAATCGGAATAAAACGTGTTGAAGGCATGACATAGGTTATCTTTTAATTAGGGATGGGTGAGAACTGATACCAATACCAGGCCTTATTTGAAGGTATAAGTACCGGTATGGCCTATTGTGGCCAATTTACGAGCAGGAACTAGAAATTACAAATAGAAAATGAATTTCATGTAATTTTAAGGAAAATGCTAAAGTCATTATTTTTATTTTTTTTTGTGTGCGTCAAAAGTATTAGTGGTATCAGTACTTGGTATTGGTATCGGCGACTACTCAAGAGTTATCGGACTGGTATCGGTAAAAAAAAAATGGTAGCAAACATCCCCATTTTTAATGAATACATTAAATATCTCGTGAAAAGTGTACATCAATATATGAGAGCTAGGGGTGTGAATTGCCTAGTACCTGGCGATTCCATTCATATCACGATTCATAGGTCACGATTCGATACCGATTAATCCCGATACGAATCTGTAAATGGATTATTGCGATTTTTTTTAAAAACTCAAATTTAGAAAATACTAATCAGTAAACATGTACTGGACGTTGCTGGGATAGATAGATAGATTGATGAATAAAGATGTATTTTTTTGGCAGTAAAATAGATCATTTTTGCAGCCATTATGGAATTTGATATTTTTCCGCGGCACACCTGATCATCTATCAACTATGGCACACACTCACAATTAGGAGTGTGAATTGCCTATTACCTGGCGATTCAATTCATATCACGATTCAATTCGATGCCGATTAATCCCGATATGAATCTATAAATTGATTATTGCGATTTTTTTTTTTTTTACTCAAATTTAGAAAATACTTATCAGTAAACATGTACATGTACACTGTAAGATTTGTATGAAAATGTATTTATCTGAAAATTCAGGTTGCAGTCTGTTTCATGTATGAACAGCACTGAAATAAAATATTAAGGCTTAATGTTCCATTAATATAACATTCTTTCATGCTAAATGTGTAAATCCTAACCCTAAGTAAGACGTTTTGTTGAATATTCCCATTAAAATTTTATTTTATTTTTTTTAATCGATTCGGCCGCATATCGATTCGATTCGAGAATTGCGCGCTGTAATATCGCGATATATTGCCGAATCGATTTTTTCTAACACCCCTGAGAGCCAAGTAAGAAAAGGATGTGTTGTGCTCATATGTGGCCTAGTGAACCAGTGCATGACCCACCCTGCAGTGCTTTGAAGCCCTGTAACGGAACCCGGGTGGAGCCTGTGACAAACTGCAGCAGGCGTCCTCTCCTCTCCTCACTGAAGGCCTCCACTGCTTGCCAGAACCACCGCACCACATTGCTCTCACTTGTGCAGTGCTTCAAGCGCGTATTCGTCTTCCAGTCAGCCAGGTCGATTTTCCCCAACCCGCCGATGATCAGCTGAATTACAGGCAGCAGAGGAAGAAAACGGCATCATGAACATAAACAAATGAAGAGGGGCAGCCCAGCCAGTTAGTTAGTTAGTTAGTTAGAAGAAACGCACCTCAAGTTCTTTATGGTCGAAAGCTTTTAGCAGATGTTGGGGGATAAGTTCGCTAAATCCCTTCTGGAGAGCCAGAAATTGGGCTTCGATTCCTCGCATAAACCTCCAGTTCACATAAAGCCTACGGAGAACAATTAACATGTATGTCCAATACACACGCTTGGGACAGGAGGTCTGTTTTACGCTGCCATTACCTCACATATTCCTTCTTGTTCTCCTCAGTGACCGGGATGTTACGGCCGTTAGGTTTGAGTTCATGTTGTAGGAACTTCCCAAAGGCGTTATGCTCCACGCAGAAGGTGTGGTCCAGGACTGAAGTGATGTCGTTCTCTCTGCAAACACAAGATAATCATGACAATGAGCGGCATCGGAGTAGTAATAGCTTTTACTTTTCTTTCCCCTTTTACCATTTTACTACATCCATTATTAATGATTTTGCTGCTGCAGTGGTTTGTTGTTGCAGATCCGGATGGATCTTTAATTATAAATTGGCGGCTACAGGCCATGGCTGGTTTATGAATTGCATAAAAATTAAAAAAAAAAAAGGTTAATGTTGTCAGGCCATTGTACTTCTAAAAACAAAAAATTGATTCTCATAAGAATCGCGATACTTATTTAGTACTATTTAGAATCGATTTAAATGACCCAAAGTCAATTTTTATTTAAATTATTTTATACTGTCTTCCCTTTGTGTGTGCCTTTATTGGGAGCGCTGTTCATGTTGTACCCGATTTATCCACTTAGGGGCAGTGCGGTTTCACACGTTCTAATGCACTGTTAAGTTGTAGCCACATTAGCGAGTAGAAGGAAAAAGTCACGATCAAGTTATTCCAATAAAAGTTGTTTTTTTGCAGCGTGGAGCCGTTCTTTTGAGTGATAAAAGTGTGCGCTAATCAACATTAGCGAGTCAGACTGGAGTAGATCATTCCAATTCCTTGCACATCTATAAATTGAAACAAAAATCATTGTCAATCAAATCATTTTGAAAAAAAAAAAAAAAAAGAAGAAGTTCTTAATCGAAAATCCATTCTGAACCGAATCGCACACCCAAAAATCTGAATCGAATCGTGAGACATTCAAAGATTCCCACCCCTACTATCAACTCAAACTTACAATATCCAGACGAGACTCTTGTGCAACTCTGGGTCGGTGGTCTCCAGGTCATTGAGCTGAATGGGTTTACCCAACAACTGTTTGTAGAAGGGCAGCGTGAAGCTTCCGTTGATGTAGTGACCATGAAAAACTGCCAGCCCCATTACACGCCCCACAAAGTGGAAATATGATAAGTGATCCTGAAATATGGGCAGACGCACGTATATAAGTTGGAAGGTCAATTGCAGCGTGTTGGATGTGTCTCTGAGCACCCACTGGGTTAATGGCGGAGTCAGGGTTGATCTGTAATGTGTAGATATTGTCTGTGGAGTACTGGAAGAGTCCGTAATAAGGGTTCAACATTTCATGGCACAGCAGGTACAGCCACTCCCTACAGAGAACAACCACAAGGTTAGGAGTCAAACTCATTCATACAACAAATCAGAGAAAACACTAAAACATTAATAATAAACATTAACTCCTTCACTGCCATTGACGGCTATAGACGTCAAAAATTCATTTGAACTATTTCTATTAGTTTCACATTGTTTTTGAATGTGAAAACCTAGAATTTTTTACTGAACATTTAGAACGGATATAAAATTTGTGATTAATCGTGAGTTAACAATTGAAGTCATGCGATTAATTACAATAAAAAAATGTAATCGTCTGACGTCCCTAATTTTTAATAATCTTTCCTTTTCTTTTTATTAGGGACATCGGGCGATAATTTTTTTTTAGTTGTCATTAATCACATGACTTCACTAGTTAACTCAAGATTAATCACAAATTTTATATCTGTTCTAAATGTACAATACATTTGTTTTAGATTTTCATACTCTTGTTAACAAAAGTGGGAAAAATGTGAAACTAATAGAAATAGTTCAAATATATTTTTGACATCTATAGCGATCAATGGCAGTGAAGGAGGTAATATTGCTTTAATATCAGAATAATATATATTGCATAAATAACATCCATATGAAATTAGATTATTACTAGGGGTGTCAAAATTAGTGCACTCATTTTGAGTACATTGAAAGTTCCTTCGATACCACCATTTTTTTTTAACGCGCGATTAATGACCGCCCCTTACTTGGAACGCCGGTACTGGGGGAATTCCAATCGCAACGCAGCAGTCAGGTCCACGTTTAGCAAAAATAAATGTAATAAGAATGTATATATTTGTAGACTGGGGTCAAGTTGTATTTTACTTTTCTTTTCTTTTTTTATGTGCACAATTTCACAAGTTACTTCATGTTGAAGATTAGCTCTTAATGTAAAAATAAAAATGCACTGAGCTGTCACCAATGTCTTACTAATGCAATTATGCTATCTAGTAGCAGAAAAATAAACAACACAAATCAATATCACACTTGTTTTTTACAGTACAGTACATCTTTTTAATTTTAACTAAATTTTATGTACTATTCTGAAAATACTGTGTTAATGACAAAGATGCAGTTATATTACTATTAGTTTAACATTTTTTTTCCACTTTTATGTTAACAAAAGTATGAAAATTGTACAGTTTCATGATTGTACATTTTATTGTATATTTAGAACAGATATAAAATTTGCGATTAATCGTGAGTTAACTATTGAAGCCATGCAATTAACTCATTCACTGCCATTGACAGCTAGAGAGATCAAAAATTCATTTAAACTATTTATATTAGTTTAATATTTTTTTCCCACTTTTGTTAACAAGAGTATGAAAACCTAGAAAAATAATATTGTACATTTAGAACAGATGTAAAATGTGTGATTAATTGTGAAGTCATGCAATTAGTTACAATTAAAAATTTTAATCGCCTGACGCGATTTAAAAAAAGAAAAGATTATTAAAAATTTGGGGCGTCAGGCGATTAATTTTTTGTAAATCGTAATTAATTGCATGACTTCACTAGTTAACTCATGATTAATCGCAAATTTGATATCTATTCCAAATGCACAATAAAAAAAAATCTAGGTTTTCATACTCTTGTTAACAAAAGTGGAAAAAAATGTTCAACTAATAGAAATAGTTCAAATGAGTTTTTGACGTCTATAGCCATCAATGGCAGTGAATGAGTTAATTACGATAAAAAATGGACACCCCTAATTATTATTATTAAATAATACAAAATTTTAATATTGTATAAAATAATTACAATATTAATAAATATTAATATTAGTAGATGAATAATGAGATGAAAAAACATCAATTTTATCATTCAGGTCTTTATGGGTAATGGATTTTTCTGATTTATAATTTTTTACAGCGTTTGCTTCTGTCAACAATACCTGAGCATGTAATAACTGTAAGCTCACACTTCCAAAACTGGTACAAAGTCGACAATCACCTGGCCACACCACCATAGTCCAATCCTTCCTCTCCTCGGAATTTTACCATCAGACGCTTCTTCAAGTCTTTGGGCCTCATCTTCATTATCTGACGGTACGACTCCTAAAACATGAGACGTGCACAAACTTCATTAACACAATCGGTTCAGTGTTTCTCATCATTGTTTTTTTTTTTTTATATAGGTTTTTAATAACAAACCAAATTTGAAATCACAAGTCATACGTTTAACAACCAAAATGCAAGCATGAGAAAAAGAAAGGCTTTGGAAAAATGGAAAAGAAGAAATCCATTTATCGTAGTAAGAAACACATTATGTATTTGCTTTAGTGGGCCATGAAAAAGTCAGTACACGCCTTCTGATGCCACTCATCACAAAATCAAATAATTGTTTTAAAAACCCAATGATTTCCGCCACCCTGACTGCCTGGTGGAAGGCACTAGAAATTACAAAAGCCCAAGTGGAGCCCTGTGGGCTTTCTCCCCTATGGCATAACCCCGACTTTCAACTTAACAACCAACCGTTTTATTTAGGTGTGTGGGAGCAGAACGGAATTACACATCTCCACATAATATGTTTATATCATATACATCCTTGCTCCAAAAATACAATATAAAAAACGGAAATTTTTTACATTATCTACAAGTTAAAAATATGATAAAGAAAAAAATTCCAACACTTCGGGGTACGCTCCAACCGCCTGTTTTAGCTAAAGATATTAACAAGCTTTCTCCGACAACAACAAAAAAACTTTCAAAAATATATAAGCTACTTTCATATACTGATAAAATGTCTTTACCCATCTCGAAATGGGAGACAGACTTGTCTATAGCACCGGAATCTGACTTTTGGTTTCAAGTTTGTGAAAACGCATTTAAAATGACTAAACACACAAATTTACAACTTATCCAATATAAAATTATTCACAGAACATACATTACTCAATATATGATGAAGAAAATGGGACTCTCAGACTCCGACATTTGTCTCCAATGTTTACAAAACACTACAGACACTTATGTTCATGCTTTATGGTTATGTACTCCGGTTATGTATTTCTGGACTAAAGTCTTAGAAAAACTTTCCGCTATTTTGGACTGTAGGATACCTTTATCTCCAAACTTGTGTTTGCTAGGTGACCTAACAACAACTGACTTACCACATAAACAATTTCAATCTACACTTGTAGCCCTTACTATCGCTAAAAAAACAATTCTTGTTAACTGGAAAAATAAACAAACTCTGAATATCGACCAATGGTCTAACCTCCTTATAAATCACATTTTAAAAAAAAATATATCTGCCTCAAATAAAAACCAAACATCAAAATTTATAGAAACATGGTCTACATATATAGAATTTTTTAACCTAATTCTGGTTACTTAATTCTGCCTGTTAGCGAGAGCCACCACATCGTGATAACTTACATTGATGTTTCTGCATTTGGCAATTTATTATTATATTATATTATTAGTATGGGATTTTTTTTTAATAGGTTTTAGGTGAACTAATGAATACACACACACTCGCACGCACGCACGCACATACACATACAAAAAAATTATTATATATATATATATATATATATATATATTAAAAAAATAATAATAATAAAAAGGAGAGCAATGATGACACGTCAAATCGAATGAACAATACTGAGCTCTCCAGAAAGAAAAAAAAGAAAAAAAAATCAAGTCCAGGTGTGCCCACCTCAAATATCTCTTCACGAGACACCTCAATGCGACAGTGTCCTGCTTGGGGCTGCTGCAGGGAGAGCTCGTGGCGCAGCAGCTTCAGCTTGTGGACCAAATCTCTCTCGTAGCGGGCCGCCACGTCCCCGTCGCCCCCGACACCACCTCCGCCCAATCCTCCGACTCCGCCCTCGTCAACCCCCACGTCCATTTGGGGGGCTTGCGAGGAATCCTTCACTTGGGATTGCTGGCTGCAGGTGGGAAGACCCATACTGAGGTAAAAATTCAAATTTGAAATTTTTCTTCTTCTTCTTTTTTTTTTATTTTTATAAATAACATTTTAGTTTATGTAGTGGATTGCACGTCCATACACTATAAGCCGCATTTCTATAAAATCACACATTTAGTAGGTCATGTTCAGATCCAGTGTGAGTTCCGCATTGCAGCAGTGAGATTAGCACCAGATTACATTAGTTGAAACGATTTATTTTTCCCCATGTGTTGGGGTATTTCAACGAGGCGCAGACGGATTTATCGACAGATTTTGAGCCCGCCGGTACCTGATGATGGTGTGCAGACGTGGGTCTGTGAACTGTGTGGTTCTGTTGTTGTGGTCCACGAAGTAAATGCGTCCCGACACTGTGCTTCGGACCTCCCAGCCCACAGGCAACGGACCGAGCTCCTCACAACTTACACTGGCCAGGTCCCTGCATCAGTGACATGCAAGCACACATAAGTCCAGATAGTAGGAAACAAACTCCTTGAATTCTTTTTTTAAACAGAAACTTCAAATCTTCAAAATCATACCTCGGTATCCGAGGGTCATGCCAGGTGCTGACACCCGTCTGTGTGTGAAGGAAGTACACCTGGCCTTGCACTGTTGTTCGCTGCTCTGTACAAAAAGAAAGAAACATGCAAATATAATGAGCGCTAGCCTTATTTGGTTGCAGTCATGTCGGACTGACCATATCCTTCGGGTAGGTCAGGCGGTTGGTGCCCGTGAGGTCTGTTCTGAGGTGTGTGGCCATGGCCTCGCGAATCCTGCCCTCGGATTCGCTGGGACTGAAGACGGTTTTCTTGACTCGGCGAGTCGAGCCGGCAGTTCCCACCGCCCGCAGCACCGGTAGGGTCAGAGTAAGGCAGCGGTTCTTCACTGAAGCATCCCTCTAATACAGGCCTACACAAAGAGTCACACATAAACACACTTGTGACCCGCCATTGCAAAATGAGTCGGAACCCGCACAGGAAGTCGCTGAGACACAACGTAAAATTGATTGGAAGTTTCATTTTGTGAAGTGTTTAAAAAAAAAACATTTTGTGAAAAGGTATGCACCAACGATGTCCGTAATCACAAAAACCAAGACATAACCAGTGCACAAGCTACTTCATGTATGGACATCATTCGTGCTGTGACACATTCAAGTTCGGCCATTTGTAAGTTTAACGGCAGTAATTAGTTTGTTTTAAAATGAAATGCACAACAATGCTTATGATAACTGTAACAAACTCATAAAAGACTTAATCTGACAAGGTTTTGGATTTCTAATGTAAATATCCTGTTCCCAACTTCCCTCCATGCTTTAGTTAGTTAGGTCAGTCATCATTTTTATGTTCTTTGCTTTTATTTTGGCGCACTTCCGAAAGTCCAGGAAGTGCTGTCCACTAGAGGTGGCTTTACAAGCCAACAGAAAAAAGGTCCATGATTTAACGTGTTTCTGACTGACACGCCGATTTTCATCTTTGCGGTCTAAGCACAGAGCTGGAATGGGGACATTGTATTTGTGTTGTTTTATTGTGATTTTTCATGACGTGAAAAACTTTGTTTTTGAATGTTATTTTGAAGTGAAGCTAATGATAACTTTTCATTAGTGGTTGTTTAATGTTACTGTCTTTATTAGCTAACTTTTCATATGTACGACTAAAAGTTGTGTTGAAGGTCTATTTAACTATTGTAAGGACTGTCATTTATGTTTATTGTGTGTGAGTTTTTTTTTAAAGATCTTACGGCGTGTCAACAAATGGAACAAGGAATAAAAACTTTAAGGAACACCAGTACGCTTTACTATTGTCTGGCATGGCTTATCATTACACCAATAGGTGGGTTTCCATCTACCTATTTTTATTCAAATTTTCAAGAATTGCGAAAAAGAAACTGAATGGAAACACCAGAAATAAAAAATAATAATAAAAAAGGCTCAAAATTCGCTAAAAAGAAGCGTATCGAAAAAAAGGAAAATGCGCATTTGGCAAAGGAAACCCGAATAAGCGACTACAAGACCGGATATACGTCGCACGTTTTGACCGATACTACGTCACACGCACGTTTGTAGTCACAATAAATGGCGGATGATAAAGCAAGATATGTTTGGGGAGACGAAGAAACACGATTCTTTTTATAACTAATTAAATAAATAAAAAACATGAATGCAATTTTAGATGGCTTTATCAACATCAGCTCTCAATGCAACGACACACTTCACTTACATGCGGGAGGGAAGCCAACAAGACAAACTACTTCCGTTCAGTCCCTCAAAACCAACATTCCCACCTGGAACTCCCCATTGTCACAAAGTTCCGTCAATACAACGTCATCTCGCGGCGCATATTCGCCAAAGAAGAGTGGGTGGAAACCGGCATAAATCGCATGTCCGTTGTGTGCATTTTCACAAAATTCGCATAAAAATTCCGAAACATTTGGATGGAAACCTGACTAATGACTGCAAAACAAATCAATTAGAATTTTCAGTTGTCAGTCAAGATTTTACCTTGTTTCATGAAAATAATCCAAAATGTATTTTGAGTGCCGGTAATCTACAGGAAAACAAAATGGTAGGCCAGCCAAATACTGTGATAGAAAATGATGAAAAGTAACACAATTTAAAAAAAATGCATGAATGAATAAATACAATTTTAAGTTGCATGATTACTTTTCGTAATTATTGTCAATATTATGTGTACAGATTAGTAGCATAAAGGTCTGAATCCTTACATCTTTAAGCAGTACAAACAAAATGGATTGACCTTAACTTAAAATTCCTTGAAAATAAATTGTCCTGTTAAAACTCACTCTGCATCAGAATTCTGTCTTTCTAGGTATGATGCTGAGCGTAGAGGCTGAGCATTTTCTGCAAGGAATTTTCCGACTGAGCGGATGGTTTGTCCTACTGAGCGACCGGATGAACTGCTGCTGCTGCTGCTTCCTGGGCTCGACGACAAGTGTACTGAACACCCGAGAGTTCCGCACCCCTGCTGCGATGGACATAAACGTGTCCCATGCTAGCAAACCATTGTAACAGTTGTGACGTGACGTGAAGTCCAGAAGAGCCTATGGTTTGTTTATTTATTTATTTAAATTAAACTCGGATTGAATCGTTCCTCAGTATATTCTGGCCTTCTGAGTCAAATGTGGTCATTGTCTGGCTACTCAATCATACTGGTTGCAAAGCACAAGTGATAGGTTGTGATTAAAAAAAAAAAAAAAATGTTAGTGTCATTTTCCAAGTCCGTTATGTCTCAGATCACCCAATTTCAAATTATAATAGCTCAGAGGTTAAATGTTGCAGCACAATGAGGGATCTTTGCATAGTTGAGATCGTATTTTATGAGATAACATCCCCAATAATGGGAAGAGAATGTGCCATGTCCATACAACAGGTCATTATAAATACATTTAAAACAAAAGTTAAACTGCATGAATGAGCCGATGACAAAAATACCACATTGATAAAAGCACAGTTAAGTGTATTTGAGCCAACATATCCTGGTTGAATATATTTTCATCCTGTAGTGTGACTATTTGATGCTGGGAACATAAACTAAAATTTGGTGGCGCACTCACCCATCATTTTCCAATAGGCCTCGACAGTCCACCACAGGGCCTCCGCTACCTATGCGGTCTCGTGTCTGCAGGCTCACTGAAAAAAAAAGAAAAAGAAGAGAGAGAAAAAATCCGAACGTAAATGTCAGACTATGAATATTTTGGGCCGACTGTGCACATGAGACACCAAGTGAGAATCAGCATGTTCCTGTGCAGCCTCACCTACAATCTGTCCCCGCACTGCGTCACTGTCAGAGGGGTTCAGTTTACAAAGATCTAGCCGCTGGTCTGGAGGGAGACATAAAAAGAAATATTGCTTCTTTTTTTTTAACCCCTTTTCTAAATGCTGCAGAAGGTTTGTGTACAAGTGACATTGTGAAAAGACGAGAGCTCACATCCTGTGTCTTTTAGTCTGCTGATGGCATTTGAAAGAAGTCTAATGCACCCCAAGAAGCCTGCCCCCTGCCGTTTATGGATCTTCTTGTGGTTCCATATACTGATGGTGATCGAGTCTGCCTTTCCAATGTAGCTGGGAAAAAAAACACTTCATGCTATTGTTTCCACAGTCATACACTTAAAACAAAACAAAACAAAACAATATAAGCTAACATTAACCTAACGTCAGCATAGCGTGCACTTTTCAAGGAAGTTTGAAGTGAGACGTTTAAAAAGTGCAGAACCAACAGCCACTACTAATAGAAGATCATGTGGTTTCCAAAGCAGAACTAGCAGGACACAGCGAGCAAAGACCAGCTCCTTCAGAGAATTGCTGCGAGTGGGCAAAGGACACTTACAGGTCATAGTGCTGATTCCATTTAGGGTCCAGTGTGCTCTTAACTGTGTCTGTCGAGTGGCATTGACCTGATCCGTCCACCACGACCTTGGCAAAAGGATCCGGTAGACCTGTGGGACCGTCATTCACAACTGTTAGCATCGAGTTCGGTGGCTTTCAATTGTTTTAAACCTCAAACATACTTGGCTCTCCACATACCACCATTATGGCCATTGGCCAACATTAATCTTCATCAAGAACAAGGCAGAGGTTTATATTACATATCACTTTATTACGCAATTTGAACACACAAAAAATCTTTACAATAATATGTTCTATGAAGCCCTGCCAGTCTAAACGCGGTATGCTGATTAATTGTTGCATTTGTGGAATTAGAATTAAACAGCAAAATCCACCCATTTTATCCATCTCAGGGAGCGGCCATTTTGCCACTTGCTGTCGACTGAAAATGACATCACAGTAGCTCGGTACTCAGGTAATGACCAATAATGGCTCACCTGTTTTCTGAGTTTAGTCATATGACACTCACAAGCTGAACTCTACCAAAATAAACGCTTGAAAACTTTTAAAAGATTAAATGCACGTGTACATGAAATTTTAGGAAACAGTGTGTAGAATGTAGTGCCATCTAGTGGTGAACTAATAGAATGCAACGACCAAAACACATACACAACGGTGCCTCAGAGAGATCACACTTCACAAGCCAACCACCAATTATTACAGTCGCCAAATATGCCTCCTTTGGATATCCATAGCAGAAAGATGGCGGTGAAATAGGTCAGCTTCCTTTCAGGCATGGTGCGACATATGTAGTAATATGATTAGCATAGAGCTGGGAGAAAAAGTCAACCAAGTTGGCTGAAAATGTCTGCCTCATAGCTCCGGAACCGCGTGTGTGCCGCCGTCCATGTTTCTGCACGGACCTTTTTTGCAAACACCCGCAGTGGACAGGAAGTTATTGAGCTCATTGTAGCTAAGAGGCAGCGCGGCTCCACTTTTACTCAGGGACTATTGTCGAAGCATTGTCTTTCATGTGTAATGTAGATATAATGATGTAAGTGTGAACTAAATAGTAGTTAGTGTTTGTTTAGCTTGAATGTAATCGCTAGCACGCTAATGCTAATCACGATTGCTAACGGTTTAGCATAGGCTAATTTTGTTGGTGTTCAATAATGCCTATGTACAGAAGATAATGAGTAGTTAGATATATCCACTCGATTCAACTCGCGGTCAACGTAGTGTTTATTTTTAAAAACGAAAACTAAACAAAATTAATTTCGTCAACACATTTTTCACCAGAGTAAAACTGGACTAGACTAAACTAAAACCCTAATTAATAAACAATAACTGGGACTAAATCAGTACGCATTTTTGTTGACTAATGAAGACGAGACGAAAATGTACTTCACTTAATAAAAACTGGACTAAAATCTATGGACATTTTAGTTCATGAACAAAAATGAGACGAAAATTATGATTGTGTAAAATCTTGTCTCTGCTAATCTATTGGTGAAAGGGGGAAAAAAAGTAAATTATAGTTATAATGTACTAAATGTAACATTAATCCAACGGCTAAAGCGTCGCGTTCCAACAATAATGTTAATCCAACCGCTAACTAATGCTGGCTAACTTACTAGCTCATAGCTTGGAGCCAGTGTAGCCACTTGTTGATATACTGTAATTGTGTGTCTAATTGTTTTTCAGCAAAAGGATGAGAGAAAATTTTATGTAAAAAATAGTTTTATATCTGAAATGTTCAACATTATCTGCTGACAAAAATATATATACAGGGGTAAAATGATTGTCCTGACTAAAACTAGACTAAAACGTTGACAGTTTTTGTTGACTAAAATTAGACAAATACAATCATGTTTTCTTGGACTAAAATAAAGACTAAAATGCTAGCTTTATTATACTATTGGATATTATACTAAAAACGGACTAAATAAAAACGGGATGAGGTTGACTATGTTAAAAACTAAGAAGTGTGATTGAAACTGGACTAAAACAGACTCAATTTAAAAATGGCTGATGAAATTAACACTAGTTAAACGTTAGTAGATCAACAACAAAAAAAGTAGTAATCATAATAAAATCGAAACACAATGTTATAGGGAGGGGGCGATTATTCAATGGATTAATCGATATGATAAATGATTTTAAAAAGATTCGATAGTGACAGCCCTAGATTAGTGACCTACAATTATATAAAAAATGTACGTTAATGTGTGCATATTATTGAAATTAATAGTGAGTTTCAAAAATGAAAACATTGAACAATCGTAAAATTCTACACATTGTCACTTTAAATACAACTGAACTGTAATTAACAAATGTACTGGGTGGATTTGTAAAGGGATACTTGATTCATTGAGTCATTTTCAGCAGTAAAATTTTTTTCCCCCATAATTAATTTGATAACTTAAAAAAAAAATTCAAGTATAATTAACACCTTTAAAAATGAAATTTTCCACTTGCTGTCGACTAAAGATGACATAACCTCTGTCGAGGGAGTAGGTAACGACCAATCATGGCTCTGTTTTCTGAACAAACCCAGAAAACAGGTGAGCCACTTCGTCAGCACAGGTGATGTCATCTTAAAGGTGTTAATTGTACCAGAAAAATAATGAAGTTAGCAAAGTAATGCTGGACAAAATATTAAATTTTTTGCTGCTGAAAACGGCTCAGTGGAATCTCTTAAAAAAAAGAAGTTTAAGCCACTGTACCATTACGTACAGTTTGAACATTTATTTTGGTGATTCTTTATGTACCACTAATGGTACGCATTCCACACTTTTAGTATCACTGATCTAACCCAATAATTGCCCAAAAAAAGACAGTATATGTGCGAGAAGTAATATACGCACTGCACAAACAATCTTATTCAATCAATCCCTGATCTACAAACGTCAGCATGGAACAAGCTTAATGCATATGCAAAACAAAAGAGCAACTTACGAAAGAAGTCTTTCTTTGCGAGGTTCTTGGCGCATAATACTGTAGGAGAGGAGAGAACATAATGAATATGGATCATGCACCCGAACACAAGTGATTTCAAATGATGGAGGGTGCCACAATACATGCTGCTATTCAGAAAAATGTCTGCATTAAAAAGGGCCTGTGTGAAAACATGAATAAATAATGCAGAAGATACACACGCAGAGGCCACCCACGAGAGTGGGATCACACATTTATTTCATTTAACTCAGTCACTGCCATTGACGGCTATAGACGTCATAAATTCCTTTGAACTATTTCTATTGGTCTAACATTTTTTCATCACTTATGTTAACAAGGGTATTGAAACCTATTTAAAAAAATTGTACACTTAGAACAGATATAAAATTTGTGATTAATCATGAGTTAACTAGTGAAGTCATGCGATTAATTACAATTTTAAAAAAATTATCACCTGAGACCCCTAATTAAAAAAAATTATATATATATATATATATTATTTTCCAATTTTTAATAATCTTTTTTTTTATTATTAAAGATTATTAAAAATTAGGGGCGTCAGGCAATTACCATTTTTAATTGTAATTAATCGCAATTCACTAGTTAACTCACGAGTAATCACAAATGTTATATCTGTTCTAATACAATAAAAACAATTCTAGGTTTTCATACTCTTGTTAACAAAAGTGGGAAAAATGTTAAACTAATAGAAATAGTGCCAATGAATTTTTGACGTCTCTAGCCGTCAATGGCAGTGAATGAGTTAAATTGTATACAGTATGTAATGGTATTCTAGTTGTGGATCAGCTGCTGCCCAGCCCCATAATGGACTGTGTCATGGGGATGAAAAAATGCTGATGATGGCACAACAATCTCATCTCCTATTGATTGACCGGCTGGTAGTAATTGATTTGCTCCACCACCCAAAATGGCTCTGGGTTCCAATTAAAAACGTCCTGTAGAATGGTTTAGTTTGGCCCAAATGGCTGTTAAGGAAGTCACTCCGCCGCAGGTTTAGGATGTGGTGACTGTGGTGGCGAAGATATGTCGGCTGTGTCCTCATCTACTTCCTGTGAATAACTCGTAGAGAATGGCGGCAAGATATCCTTCCCTTTTGCCTTGACTCACACATTCCACAGTGAGACATCACCACCAGACGAGCGCAACCACGAGACAAAAGGAATCACATTTCTTTATCTATCCTCAATCCACTTACATACTTTCTGTCATTGCTCAACTAAACCCTCCCCTTTACTCTTCCGCCCGCCTCTTGCCAGGAAAACCAGAACGACAAAGATTTTTCAGCCTCTCTCTTTTCAGACTTTTGTCCACCTTTTCTTTGGCGCTAAATGTGTGACGGGCTTTTTCTCAGCATTTCAGGAAATTCCTTTTTCTGCCAAGGTCATGCCTGGTAAAGACACACACACACACACACACACACACACACACACACAAAGTCACTCAGCTGGTTCTCTACTTCCCCACTGGTGCTTTTCCTTTTTGGCATCCAAGCCTGATCTTTTTTAGAGAACCTGCGAGAGCCAGCAGGGGAAGAATCCTTTTCATCCGATCTTGGGGGAAACCAGCAAACATCACAGGGTGACGCTGACAAAAGTGAGCGGTTTGCTGTCTCGAGGAATTTTAAAGCCACAATGTGCTTTTTCAGCACCCGCTCTACAGACATTGCAAGAGTTTTACAGTTGAAATGATTCCTATGAAAATATACAGGTACTTTGTCATCACTTCTTGTGAGACTGAAAGGGAAAAAGACAAGCAACTATTTGAAAGTAGTTATTTGATTTCATGCACACATGCAGCAGCCCAAATACAAAGAAGTGGCTTTTTTATTTATGTGCTTGTCCTCTTTTAAACTAGGATGCATGTGTATGTCGGTGCACATGTTGCAGGCTCAAGCACGGCCGTGAGAGGATTAGAGGTGCTTAGGTTACCGTCCAAACGTTGTCTCCCCTTTCCTTACTCGCAAACTAGTTGCCGTGATTTTGATTCCCTCACTCTTGGCTGTGTATGTCAAATAATATTTTTTTTCTTATCTTGTGAGTGCCCCGTGCCAACTGAGCCAATTGGTGCACAATCCAAATACTTGGCAACACAACCCAAGCAGCACGTGTTGCCTGAGCAAGCAAACATTCATCCGACAATGTTTTGCGCAATAAGCCCACGAAACTCCGTCTTCGCGAGACTAAACAATCCTTTGTACAACCTTTGGCCAAACTACGCTTGAGTTTTTTTTGGGGGGCTTAAATATTCATTGGCATCACACTACATACAGTAGGTGGCACTGAATAGCCAAACACATCCATCGAGGCTTAAATGTATGTATGTTCCTGTTAGCTCGCATTCTGTTTTCTTTCAGGATCAACAAAGCAGTATAAAATACTCCTTCCTGTCTGTTATTATTTGATTCAGCACAAGAAATGAACAATTTAACAACCGTCACAGTATGCTGCACATCCGCTTTTAAATAATTTAAATGTTTAACAAATCACAATGTCATCAAAGCCTTGCAATTTTACATTAAAATCATAAAAAAAAAATCATATTTTAACTCATTCACTCCAAGCCATTTTCACTTAAGCAACCCCCTTCGCTCCCGGCTGTTTTACTGGATTTTGACTGATTTTGCAAGGCCCACAGAATATTAGTTCTATTGCTATAAAAACATGGATCCTAACAAAAGAAAGACCAGAGTCCCTTCTTTCAATGGGAAAAAAAGTATATTTCTATCTGTTTCAGTTTTGCAGCAATTAGCTTTAGAATATAGCTAAGTTTCATCATTATTCACAAATCTGTTTAGAACAGTGGAGAAAACAGCTTGTTGCAACATGGCCCTGGTTGCTCTCTTATAATCTGCTGCCACCTGCTGGCCGTTTTTGTAATAACTACAAATTTTCAAGTGTCACTCTTCAGTTCAGAGGCTGTGTCAAAGCCTTCTGTATGCTATAGCATAATAAAACAACAAACATAAAAAAACATATAAATACGTTTTTGGGACAATGGCAATATTTAAAATAGAACGTATTTATTCGTTTTTAGGAGCAAATTAGTTAATTGCAAATTCAGCCACCTAATTTCGACCTGCATATTATCATCAATCAAATTTGACTGAAACCCTAAACTTTCATCAACGTCAATCATTCGCTCAAAACTTGTTGACTACTCAGTATTGTGTGTATTTACTAATCCTCAAAATATGTCTGAATAAGGCCGTGTTTACACTAGGGAGGTTTGTCTTTGTTAAAACTAAGAATGTCCTGATACGATCACGTGATCGGAAATCGGGCCCGACCATGTGGTTGCTGACTCGATCGGAATCGGACATTGCCTCCCAATCAGGACTCGGATAAATAAGAGAGGCTATTTTTTATAACCTTTTATTAAATCTAGAGTTGCGCGGTGGCACAAAGTGAGACTTCATGTTTCCACATTAGCGTGCGGCATGGCGTCACTTTGCTACAGTGACACTATTAATGCCATCGAGCAGCGGGGCTAAACAAGGAAATGGTGCCGAGGTGTTTGGAAGTAGATGATAATAAGTTATTATCATCTTTAATGTGGAAAGCGGAGATGGTGCGACTTGCACAGTGTGCAAAGTGAGCATTTCGAATGGTGGAAAGGATGTACAGTAGATGCACACTTCTCCGCTGCACTTCATTAGATGCTGGCGACTTGGACGTCCTTCGAAAGGAGCGGTGCTTCACCTAGCCTACTGCGAACCCGGATGGTCGGACGTCCTTAGCGGGGGCCACCAAATCCTGCCCGGGCCGGCAGGATAGCCTGGGGCAAGTCCAGACCCAAAGTCATGATATGGTAAGATGAAATACAATTTGCTTGCTTGCTCTTCAAATGCAGCCTTTTGTTTGTTGTGAAGTTGGCTTGTTTCACAAAATTCACACACATATATACTGTATTTTTTTTTGTCTTAAAGTAAAACAACATTAGGTTAGCCCATCAATTTGTGTTAAGTAACATGCTTTATAATGGGTACAATAGGTTTTCAAAAATAAAGAAAACATTTAAATGAAAAATCAAGGGACTGGTTAATAATAGCCGTTTGAGTAACTTATAGGTGTGCCCAAAAAAATGTTTTTTAATTGTTTTATTTATTAGTTTAACCACTGTTCACTCACCATACAAATTGTGTTGAGGTAGTTTTGTTTAAAAATAATAATAATAATAATAAAATAAAATAAACATTTTTTCACCCCCTTAATAAAATGCCGAGGTATCGGATAGGGACTCTGAATCAACCAATCTCATAATAAGGTGACTCGGATCCCAAAAAGTGGGTCGGGAGCACTTTGGTGCAATGGCTCTGATAAAGTAATGCGGGTACAGACGCTCCCCTACTTAAGAACATTCGAGTTACGAACAACGGTACATACGAACATTTCTGCGCGTACAGTATGTCGAAAAATGTTCGGAAAGAAATGCTGTAAGTTAGATTTTGTATTGCGCGTAGTGCTTCTTTCCGCCGCTAATACCGACGATTGGCGCTGTGAGAGCTCATTGGAGGCTGAGCAACGTGGCGAGGAGGAAGAAACGCCGGTCCCCATGAAGCATGAAATAACTTTTGAAGCCGATTCCAGCGACGACGAAGAATCTCTCATGATATAAAATCCTCCTCTTCCTCCTCCTCCATCATCTCCTTAAGCATCGAGTACATCTTCCAAAAGTAAGTTAAACTTCATTTTATTTATCTTATTACGTACATGTACATACTGTGTGTGTGTGTCTCGCTCTCTCTCTCTAACATACGTAGTACAGTACAGTACTGTACGTATTCTCTCCATTTTATTAAGTTTTTTTCAGTACAAACCAATGCAGGTTACTTGTACAAGCCTTATACATACTTATATAAACCTTCAATATACTTATATAGGCTTTAAACATAAATTATAATACAAAATATAGCACTGAAGCAACTTACGAACAAATTCACCTTACGAACGATCGTCCGGAACGTAACTCGTTCGTAAGGTGGGGAGCGTCTGTAGTGGGTAATAGGGTCAAGCAGACTCACTAATAGGGGTGTTAGAAAAAAATCGATTTGGCAATATATCGCGATATTACAGCATGCAATTCTCGAATCGATTCAGCACGCGGCCGAATCGATTTTTAAACATCAAGTTTTTATGGGAATATTCAACAAAACGTCTTACGTAGGGTAAGGATTCACACATTAAGCATGGAAGAATGTTATATTAATGGAACATTAAGCCTTAATATTTGATTTCAGTGCTGTTCCAACATGAAACAGACTGCAACCTGTTTTGTTAAATGCAGTGGCTAAATAAATACATTTTCATACAAATCTTATAGCGTACATGTACAAGTTTACTGATTTGTATTTTCTAAATTTGAGTAAAAAAAAATTAAAAATCACAAATTAGTATTGGGATTAAATCGGCATTGAATCGAATCGCCGGGTACTAGACAATTCACACCCCTACTCACTAACTATAGAAAGTGGATGGGTCATCAGCACATTCATTGTAAAATAACAAGCGCATATCACCCAGCAGACACCAGTTTGATAATCACACGTTACGTTGCAACTTCATGGTTTGGTCAGCTAACAAAAATTGAGCATGTTCACTCAGAGCGACTGATCCTTTGAAGATGCAGACCAGCCAACCAAGGTCACTCCTCTTATCGACACTCATTTGAAAAATTGACATTCTTAAAAACACATACGCAAATGAGGGCCGAGTGGCAAAATGAGAGCAACACAAGGACAAGGACCACATACAATCATTGACCATCGAGACCATGTGACAGGGGCTATGAGGACGAACATTTTAGGAGTAGATAATGACTGTCAACATTGCACTGCTTTTGACAAAATTCCAACTGTCCATTAGATCATCACGTGGGAATATGATTAATATGAATATGTAGCATTGCTCTTTTTTTATCAGCAAAATGAATCCACAAGAGACTGTCAGTCTAATGTGTAACAAAGTGAGAGGGGGGCAGGCCTTTGTGTGTGTCCCCCTGCCACAGGCACACACGCCTTGTGCTAATGTAGGCCAAACATCCCCTCTGCCTGACAGACTCAACAAAAACACATTGGCCAGCCCACGAGCATTACACAGCTATTGGTTCCAAGCACATTCCTCAGCCAATTAGGATTCCCCTCATACCTGTAGGGGCGGGGCAAAGTCACGGGCAATAACCTTTGTTTGCATTCAAGCAGAACTAATGAGCATCTGGGTCGCGCAGACGCGCACGCCCAACACACTTTCTCTGCTTTCAATCAGCGGCTCATCTGGCTGTTAATGCAAAACAACACATTCGATTGTCAATCTCATTCAACCACATTTTTATACCGACGGCACTGTTAAGATTTAAATGTTTTTTTCTGCTTTTGTATTGGATACAGTGGTGATTAATCAGGGCCAGCAACGCCTTCTCAGATGGCCTAAAAATGATCCTAATCATTAACATAAATTTACAACCTAAATACCAATCTTTTGTTCCATGAAATTGTATACATTTATTTCAAACAGTCTCCTCCTTTCGTGGCATTGCTCTTGGCTGCTAAAGCTTCTAGTACACTCGTGTGGATGTTTGATTTTTCTCCCCCCCCAATCAGAATTTAGCCTCTATGTGCCTCCATATTAATCCAATACATCCAGGACCATTAATCGAGTATATTTGCAACCAACTTCCACACATGGCAAAACAGAATGAAGCACTTTCTTGCAGTTTAGGGTAAATGGTGGAGTCCTACATGCATAACAAGGCCAAGGGACAAGGACAAACATTTTAAAGTGTGTTCAATGTCTTTGTTTGAAGCAAGATGTCTTCAAGAGCCACCAAAGATGACACAATATCCCATATTTAGGCTTTGCACGTGTTTAACTCATTCACTGCCATTGACGGCTAAACATTCATTTAAACTATTTCTATTAGTTTAACATTTGTTCCCACTTTTGTTAACAAGAGTATGAAAACCTAGAAAAAAATGTATTGTACATTTAGAACAGATTTGTGATTAATCGTGAGTTAACTATTGAAGTCATGCGATTACAATTTTAAAAATTAATCACCTGACTCCCCTAATTTTTAAAAATATTCCCCCCCCCCCCCAAAAAAAAGATTATTAAAAAAATGTCTAGGTTTTCAGAATCTTGCTAACTCTTTGACTGCCAGACGTTTTCAGAAAAGGGATGCCGTGGGTGCCAGCCGATTTAAGCATTTTTGACTGGTCTTTCAAGGTCCACAGAAAATGTTGTGTTTGGACTATGGAAACACACATACTACCAAATGAAAGATTGGACTCTCATCTTTCATCAGAAAAAAAGTTTGTTTCTACCTTATTCCGTTTTTCAGTAATCAACAATAGAAAATGGTTAGTTTCACCTCTGTTTTGAAACAAACGTCTTTTAACATCTTTGGCACTCCTCCCTAGGATTTTACTAAACGTTATTTAATGTTTTTGGCAGTCAAAGAGTTAACAAAAGTGGGAAAAAATGTTAAACGAATAGAAATAGTTCAAATGAATTTTTTACATTTATAGACGTCAATGGCAACGAATGAGTTAACGATATCATTCTGTATTTATATAAATAAATAGTATACTGAATGTGTATTTAACTTTTGTGCAAAGATACCACACCAGCCATAAAGAAAACTAAATCTTCAGTTCAGGTTCTAAGCATAACAGCACCAACCCGTTGTTATGGCTTAGTCCGCTAACATGTTTTCTAAGCTATATTAGCAATGGGAGAGCATCTTTATACCAGACTTCAAATTCCATCCTCTGATTGGTTGGTCAGAGCAAAACTTGTTTTGGCCAAGCAAAACACATATGTGGCGATTTTGCACACATTTTATTGTCAACGCCTCTGGTGAGTATATATTAATATAGATTATTGAAATGTTTTATGTTTTGTCTAGGTCTGTATTATGAACTGACCAAGATGATGTACATGGTACAGTTGTATCCTGTTATATTGCGTTTTGGGTCAGTATTGATGGTATCTAAAATTTCAACATGACGGTGGTATGCACAACACGCCACTGATTGGATGGAGATTGTTCTGTGTAATTACACAGTGCATTGTGAGTAGGGGTGTTAGAAAAAAATCGATTTGGCAATATACCGCGATATTACAGCGCGCAATTCTCGAATCGATCCAATATGCAGCCGAATCGATTTTTAAACATAAATTTTTTATGGGAATATTCAACAAAACGTCTTACTTAGGGTTAGGATTCACACATTAAGCATGGAAGAATGTTATATTAATGGAACATTAAACCTTAATATTTAATTTCAGTGCTGTTCAATCATGAAACAGACTGCAACCTGAATTTTCGGATAAATAAATAAATTTTCATACAAATCTTACAGTGTACATGTACATGTTTACTGATAAGTATTTTCGAAATTTGAGTAAAAAAAAAAATCGCAATAATCAATTTATAGATTCGTATCGGGATTAATCGGCATCGAATTGAATCGTGATACGAATCGAATCGCCAGGTAATAGGCAATTCACACTCCTAATTGTGAGTGTGTGCCACAGTTGATAGATGATCAGGTGTGCCGCGGAAAAATATCAAATTCCATAATAGCTGCAAAAATGATCTATTTTACTACCAAAAAAATACATCTTTATTCATCAATCTATCTATCTATCCCAGCAACGTCCAGTAACAGGCAGAACATGTTTTTTTAAATAATTAAGCTAAATCTGTATTCAATATCTGTTACATCGTTTGTTTGGTGGTATACCATGAGATTGTTTCTAATGAAACCTATGTGCATTAATCCTTCAATTAAGCCAATTCTTCTTCGCTCAGTTTAGCATCAGGTGACTAAAAAGTCTGGCCCTGGGCACGGAGAGACATTTCCATTTGAATAGAGGCCCCTTGAGAGCACTGTGGGGTCACACCGGCTACAGTGAGAAGCCATTGTTCCAGCTGTGTCTCTGAATCAGAGAGACCCCTTTATGTCCTACACAGGACGCCAAAAGCAACCTTAAATGGTTGGACTGAGCAGCCAAAAGACAGAAATGGGACACAACGGATAAGGATAGCATCACAGTACGATGTCAATAAGTTATGATGATTAAATTAGCTGCAAGATGCGATCGGCTGGTAAAATCAACACACTCGATCTCTCTAGAAATAAGTGTTCAACGTTTGCGTTCAAAATGGGGTTAAGTATAAATGTTATACTGGGGTGGTGGTTGTTTAGCCCCCCCGATGGGCGTAGCTAGCGAGCATTAGCGGTCAACGTTAACTACAGTGAGCGAGCTAACGCCGACTGGCTTGTGTGAATAATTCATCACATATTAATGGTTTTGAATCGGCTATGTTTCCAATGACCCCAGCGGCTAAGAATAGGCAATCGGCTCGAGTCCAAGTTCCACGGGACAGTGAATTATTTTCTACATAGTGGACAGTGGACTGCTTTCTTGCATTGCGGCTAACAAGCTAGCACTTGTGCCTCTGTCTACCGCACAAAAACCGGATGTTTAGGCAAATAGCAGACCTTCAAAGCTACTTCTTGTTGTCATATTCGGCTTCCTGAACATAAACGACAAACCGCAGTGCACCGATTATCCATATTTAAACATGCAGCGTGTGGTGTCTTACAGTCTCGATTCTTTTCTCTCTCTATTCTTTTTTACCTGTCAGTCGGATTTTGATGCTGGACCCGTTCCGCCGAGTCCCAGGATTCGACATCACTCCGCGAAAAACGATCCACGAACTTCCCCTTCGGGTCTCCTAAAAGAGACCGTTTCACGACTCGGTCGAGAGGTGAATGCCTTCAGATTACAACCACACGGTTGGTTTTTCGGTTCTTCATGGATGCGGATGTATTATTTCATGGCAAAGTCCTGCGTTTCTTCGAGATCCGACAACACGGGAGAACATTTTCGGGCAGGCTCAAGCACGTCATGACGTCACGGTCTTAACTGTACTGCTGTACGTGCTCGCGTCCGGTGGGCGTACCCGTGGAAGTCCTGCACAAAGATGATTATTTTTATTTATTTATTTTTGTATTAAAGTGCTATTCACTGGTTATTATATTTTTTCATTATCTACTATAAATTAGAAACATAAAAACGTACTAAAACATACATGATTAAAATAAAACTAGACCGTCGAGAATGGATTTTGGATTGCTTTGATGACATACATTACTAACAAATCACTCTGAATCTAATTAAATTTCAACAGTTTGTCTCTTAATATTAAGTATTTTGAGCCCTGAAGTGGTTCTGTCTAAAAATCTCACACATGCATGCACCACCAAACAACAATGCCACAAAAAGTATGCATACTGAAAAAAACGATGATTTTGTTTCAATTAACGCACAAATTTACTTTCTTGATGTAAAATCTGGGCCTGAAGACAAAGATGATATAATCATAGAAAGCTTTGACTATCACCTTTTTTTTGTATGTTTTATGTTCAATATTCGATTTTAGTCATGTACGCTTTGTTTCAGATGTGGTTGTTTTGAAAGTGCTATGTAAGTAAAAGTAAAACAGAGTTGAGACTAATAATATTTTATGAATCCATCTAATGAAAGAGCATTTCACTGTTCTGCCTGTACTGTACACATCGCTCATACAGATCGACTAACAAAGCTACATTATTTGTTGTAAATAAATCATAATTTTGGATGGATTAAGTGCAATTGGATAAGTGGTTTATATCACCTGGATAGGCAGTAAATTCTATGCTGTTTCTTCTATATGAAAATAAATTAATAATTATTCACCATTAAGGGTAGAACATTTATCCTCTGTAAGTATTATTTTGTTCTTAACATGCTCATTAATAAGGCTTATAGCATATAATATTGGAATGAGTATCAAAATGAGGGATAATTTAACAAGCACATTTTGTCATCTCTTATAAAAAGGCATTTGAGATGAATATTTAATTAGATCATTTTTTTTATTGCCAAGAAACAGCATACATCATTTTTTTTTTACCCTCTGTATGTAACTCATCACTTACAGGATTAAGCCTATTTTATTGAAAATAGTATCCAGTTATGCATAATTGTAGTCATGTTGAAAAAATACACACAGCCCTCGGCTGCATTGAAGTTCAATGAACACATTACATTGATGGTCTATCATATGATGTGCTTCAAATGTTTATCTGCAAGTCAAAGCGCTTGATGTGCGTGGACTTGGCTACTGGGATTTGGCTGCAGCAGCATTAGCAGGAGGAACAATGGAGCCTCTGATTAGACTGTTTTCAGGGCACAGGATTCAGTAAATCCACATAGGACCGGACACAAGTAGTGCTCACATTCAAACAACAAATACGCAGCTGCTCTTTCCACTGTTGCACAGAGTTTTATAAAGCAGAATCATATTGCTTCGTTTATCCCCCTTTGACACAATCTTCACAGGCTCTTCATCCAACTTTACTTTGTGTTATATCAACCTCTTGCAAATGGATGCCCATCTACAGCTCAAAAGTGGCTGAAATGTACCAGGGGAAGAAACGCAAAAAACGTTCCTCCTCATGTCTTCTTCATCTCGGGCAATGCCTACCAACGACATGTTGCTAGATGAGGAGGGAGAAAGATGGTGACTGTATTTTGTGTTATGAAAATATGACCCTGAGATAAATCATTCAAAATCTTTTCCCACCATTAATGTGACCTATAATTTGTAACATTAAATTGAATTGTTTTTTAAAATCTTTTTGAGTGCGGAAGTAATAAGATCCATGACAAAAAAATTCCCAAACATATGTTGGAAAATGTGTTATGGTCCATTAAGAGCAAGGCTGGACCGTTTGGCTATTTAGTGCTAACAGAACTTGGCTAATCACGAAAACAACACCAGAAATTGAAGCATAGTGGTGACAGCATAATGCTTTTGGGCTGTTTTTCTTCAACTGGAGTATTAGACAAGTGGAGGAAATTTGAACAGTTTGAAATAGCAGTCACTGTTAGCACAAAGGGTGTGCACACTTGTGCAACCACGTGGTCTCATTTGTTTGTTTTCCCCTTTTGAAAACAAAACAATTGAGCTGTACAGGTTATAGGTCACCTTAACTCATTCACTGCCATTGACGGCTCTAAACGTCAAGAATTCATTTGAACTATTTCTATTAGTTTATTTTTTTCCACTTTTGTTGAAAACCTAGATTTTTTACTGTACATTTAGTTTTGTACATGAAATTTGTGATTAATTGCGATTTAACTAGTGAAGTAATGCGATTAATTACAATTGAAAACTTTAATCGCCTGATGCCCTGAATTTTTAATATTTTCTTTCTTCTTCTTTTTTTTATTCATTCAGTGCCTTTGGCGGCTATAAACGGCAAAAATTCATTTAAACTATGTCTATTAGTTTAACATTTTTTTCCACTTTTGTTGAAAACCTAGATTTTGTTTATTGTACATTTAGTTTTGTACATGAAATTAGTGATTAATCGCGAGTTAACTAGTGAAGTAATGCGATTAATTACAATTGAAAATTTTAATCGCCTGACGCCCCAAATTTTTAATATTTTCTTTCTTCTTTTTTTTAAATTTATTCACTGCCGTTGACGGCTATAAACGTCAAAAATTCATTTAAACTATGTCTATTAGTTTAACATTTTTTTCCACTTTTGTTGAAAACCTAGATTTTTTTTATTGTACATTTAGTTTTGTACATGAAATTTGTGATTAATCGCGAGTTAACTAGTGAAGTAATGCGATTAATTACAATTGAAAATTTTAATCGCCTGACGCCCCAAATTTTTTATATTTTCTTTCTTCTTTTTTTTTAAATTCATTCACTGCCGTTGACGGCTATAAACGTCAAAAATTCATTTAAACTATTTCTATTAGTTTAACATTTTTTTCCACTTTTGTTGAAAACCTAGATTTTTTTTTATTGTACATTTAGTTTTGTACATGAAATTTGTGATTAATCGCGAGTTAACTAGTGAAGTAATGCGATTAATTACAATTGAAAATTTTAATCGCCTGACGCCCCAAATTTTTAATATTTTCTTTCTTCTTTTTTTTAAATTCATTCACTGCCGTTGACGGCTATAAACGTCAAAAATTCATTTAAACTATTTCTATTAGTTTAACATTTTTTTCCACTTTTGTTGAAAACCTAGATTATTTTTTATTGTACATTTAGTTTTGTACATGAAATTTGTGATTAATCGCGAGTTAACTATTGAAGTAATGCGATTAATTACAATTGAAAATTTTAATCGCCTGACGCCCCAAATTTTTAATATTTTCTTTCTTCTTTTTTTTAAATTCATTCACTGCCGTTGACGGCTATAAACGTCAAAAATTCATTTAAACTATGTCTATTAGTTTAACATTTTTTTCCACTTTTGTTGAAAACCTAGATTTTTTTTATTGTACATTTAGTTTTGTACATGAAATTAGTGATTAATCGCGAGTTAACTAGTGAAGTAATGCGATTAATTACAATTGAAAATTTTAATCGCCTGACGCCCCAGATTTTTAATATTTTCTTTCTTCTTTTTTTTTAAATTCATTCACTGCCGTTGACGGCTATAAACGTCAAAAATTCATTTAAACTATTTCTATTAGTTTAACATTTTTTTCCACTTTTGTTGAAAACCTAGATTTTTTTTATTGTACATTTAGTTTTGTACATGAAATTTGTGATTAATCGTGAGTTAACTAGTGAAGTAATGCGATTAATTACAATTGAAAATTTTAATCGCCTGACGCCCCAAATTTTTAATATTTTTTTTCTTCTTTTTTTTAAATTCATTCACTGCCGTTGACGGCTATAAACGTAAAAAAATTACAAATAACATTTTTTTCCACTTTTGTTGAAAACCTAGATTTTTTTTAATTGTACATTTAGTTTTGTACATGAAATTTGTCATGTGATTAATTACAATTAAAAAAATATAATCGCCTCTTGCCCCTAATTTTTAATAATCTTTTTTTTTTTTAATGAATTAATGGCAGTGACTGAGTTAATGGTGGAAAAAGCTTTTTTTTTTTAAATAAGCTTTTTCCACCATTTCACTCAAACCAGCCCTTTGAAAAGGGGTGTGTAGACTTTTTATATGCGCTGAAAAATAAAATACTGTATATATTGCTCGTCCTTGAAAAAAAAAGGTAGTACAGTAAAAACTAGACTCAGCAATGGGCTTTTGATAGGAAATCAAGTCAGCTATGTAACCCACTATACTACAAATCTGTATCAGTGCATGCTAGTCTGTATGACAGAAAAAGCTGACAGGAATCCAGTTAGGCAGATCCACAAAGGATTGTGAGATAAGTTTATTCATGCATTTAAATCATTTCACTGTTCAAAGTCAAAAACAGAGGAACTATTATGACCCCCGCGAGATGCCAGAATGTCATTACATGGTTGCATGTTGATAAATAGGGGATGGAATTGCTGCCTGTGTGTAATGAGCGTGCCATGTAATGATTTGTTAAGGGAGCTGCTAAATTCTTCGAGGCCATTACGTGGCATCGGGGGAGATCTGGCAGCTGTTTGTATTGCTCGCGCTCATCCCGACTGAAAACACAAACAAACGTCGGATGGACTCACTGACACATCAGCGCTTCAAATTCTCGCAACTGTCTGCTCTTCTGCCCTCCCTTGTTGCCTGCTGATAAAACTCATGAAGTCAAACTACCAAACTGCATTTCTCATTCTCTGATATGTCTCCAGCGGAGAAACCGGTGCTGGCAAGACAGAGAACACCAACAGGTGATTCAGTACTTTGCCAGCATTGAGTAAATTCTGCAGAGTAAATTTGACTTTAAACAGAGTCTATTTGGCCCACTGATCTGTATATATAACTCAACTGGATGGCTGATTGGCCAAGACTTTTGAAGCCACGAGGCCGCCATATTACCACTCCCAAGAAACTGCCTAGCTGCCAAATCTAATATTGGGATCTAAGGAACTGAGCGATAAAAGAATAAGGGGGTGTTCAAAACAGCACATATCTACACTTGTTAAAAAATAGTGACCACTCCGACCCTCAACTACCCCCCTCCCGACCCTATACTAAGAGCCTATGAGCTGTGTATGTCTAATCTGTACGTATAGTAGCAGGATGGCCGCGCTATGGCTTCAACGGATTGCACGGGCGTTAATCAGCTATACAGCTACATATAGAGATCAGTGATTTGGTCCCACTCTAAATTGAGTAAAACTTACACTTGGAAGATAGTTTAAAAAAAAAATCATTCAAGTGTTGAGGAACAAACCCATAACTTCAGGTTCCTAATAGCTGAGCCGTGCAGCTTCTACTGTGTGTTAGCATATTGGAATCTTCGTTACAATGTTTTTGGGCTCCTTTTGGATATAAGCAAACAGTAAGAGTGGCATAACTCAGGTGGTAGAGTTTCCCATGCTGAAGGTTGTGAGTTTGTTCCTCAACCCTTGTGTAACTTTTTTAAAAAAAAATATGTTTATATAAACTAGTCAAATTTAGTCAAAATCTCTCCTTGCAAAATTTTACTTAGAATTTCTGAGTGAAAAATCTTTAATGGATTTTTCATGAAATTCACTTGTACACACTAAAAATATTTTGAGTAAAATGAATATTATACTCTCTTGCAAGTGTAAATTTTACTGTGTTTAAAATAAGACCAAATAGGCTCTGTTTAGAGTAAAATATACTCTACAGAATTGACTTTGCTTCAGAGACAAACATTCAAATTCACGTTTTGTGGGTTGTGACAGGAAATGTCTGCGTGGCTCCTTCACGCCACACTGACTCACTATTGCCCATGAAAAAACAAAGCTCAATTACAAGAATAGTTTGTCCAGGTGTACATGATGATGCCTCATGTTCAATTTCAGATTTTATTGTTGTGATTCACAAATGCGGCTTTCATACAGCTTGCTCGATCACACTTACCTTATTAGCGAACTCGGGTAAGTGTTTGATGTCCTGGGTTTCACGCCTGAGGAAATAATGAGCGTGTAAAAGATGACTGGAGGCATCATGCACTTTGGTTACATGACGTTCAAACAGAAGAGGAACAAGCTGATGTGAACTCCACTGAGGGTACCCCCCCACCCCCTCTTTTTTACATTTCACCTTTATCCGAACCCTTTTGCTCTCATGAATTTTACTGTAACATCCGTGCATAGATTGCTCATCTCATACACTCTCATCTCTCTAGTAGCAAGATATTAACAAAGATCTGATTTTAATGAATGTGTCACACACGCTAATATCAAAGTTACAAAATGTCTAATTGATTGTTTTTAATCCTATCAAGTAGCAATGGGTGAGTACTGATACCAGGTATTGTTCTGATACCATTTTTTTCAAGGTATTGGTACTGATACTCTTGCGGCTGTTTTATGAACAGGAACTAAAAATGAATTGCCATTAATTTCAAACAGTTTTAAGGAAATATGCTATATTGGAATATATAGGCCGTTCTTTAAAATAATCTGCCACATGTTTGTACATTGTTGTTGGGGAAGTTATAGCACTCCTTCACCCACTCGCTCACCATGATGGTTTCATGTTGCACAGGCTCATTTGTTTGCTTTTCCATCAGCAGCCCATGGGGATCTCGTCCATCCTGGAGGAGCAGTGCGTGTTCCCAAAGGCGACAGATGTGACCTTTCCAAACAGCTCTCTATGACAACCACTTGGGCAAGTCTTTGAATTTCATCAAGCCCAAAGGGGGAGAAGAAAGGAGCAGAGGCCCACTTTGAATTGGTGCACTATGCCGGCACGGTGATTCACGCTTGAGCTTATACACCGTCAACGTAAGGACAGGGGCGGAGCTAAACATTTAGGGGCCAAAGACAACCCTCCCACATTCACATGTAACTAAATGCATTTGCTAAACTATTGAATTTTTTTTCTATTTTGACTAAAGGTATGTCATTTAGCCCACATTGTATAATACAGGACACTTTTTACAGTTTCACAAAATGATTGATTGGCACTGTTGACACCATTTGGCTTCTAATGGCATGCTGAAGGTTTCCCCAATCAGATGCAGCGCCCAAAAAATTAAACAGCGGTCTGATTTAGATGGAAAGGAATGTTAATGTTGGATTTTGATGATTGTACAATGAAAAGTATACAGTAAACTTTGACCAACAAGCTCATCACTCAAGTAAACGAGGCGCATGAGTTTTGCGCTTTTTTTCGGGTGACATTCTGTGGAGCAGAAAAAAAAAGCTTCTTAAATATACACGATTCTACAAGCAATTCACTCTTGTGAGTGGGTGTATATAGCCGGAAGACAGCTAGGAGCAAGAGATGAGGGTCAGGGCAGAGGTTGAGAAAGCGAGGAGGACCTTAAGATGACCAAAAAGAATCTCAATGAAATGGAGAATGCCAAGATCGACCTGAAGGAGGTTATTAAGAAGTGAGAACCACATGTAATATGCAATATATAACACATTGGCACATTTACAAATTCACTGTGTTGAATCTGGGCCTGCTTAGTTGGCCACCAAATTGATTTACTTGCAGAAACTGAAGACACGCTCATTCAAAGATTTTTAACAACTCTGCCATCTAGCGGAAAATCACCGATATGTTCTGTGTGTCTGCAGGTCGCCGACGTCGATGAACAAAGGCTCACCATTAAAGAGGAAGTTAAGTCAAAAATAAAACGCTAGTCTACATGGCATTCTGACTAATCTTGTGTTTGTGAAATATGAAGCATAATCCACCCTTTTTTTAAATCCATTTGCCACTTGCTGTTAACTGAAAATGACATCTCAGTACCTAAGAGCTCAGTTTGTAAATGTCACGTGACCAAACCCAGAAAACATTTGTCGTTACCAGAGCCCTATTTTAGGCACTACGATGACATTTTTAGCCAATAGCAAGTTGCAAAATGGCTGTTCCCTCAACATTTTTATTTTATTTTATTTTATTCTCCTTAAGTGGGGTCTTTGATAAAGCCCGTAATGGGTTTCCACCTCACCAGTTGTATTTAATTTTTTGCTTTCACCCCCCCTCCCCCAGAATGTGTAAACAAGCAAACATTTATCAGAATGTACACAACAATCTACTCGGCCACAGTACACAGTTTGAAATGAGAGATTCCTTATAACATAAAGGGTACAACATAACTAATTATATATAATATAATATAATTATCAACATAAAACAAATAAGGGGTAGGACTAAATAAGCTTTTAACTTATTGGCTGGCTTCCATATTTTTGTGAGTGCGGTCAAATAAATACATTAATCTGTCATGGTACAACATCACACATCAACATGGACTTTATCTTTATTGTGGTTTCAAATGAATGTTTCACATTTCATACAAAAATCTATAGAAAAAGTCCGACACTCCGCCAACCTCCTGGTTCATCTTTGTTGAGTCGCTTCAGTCATCAAAAGGACCAACGGAACTCACATCCTAAACCAATGGACCAATCAAATGAAGTCACGTATTGTCCACCTATGTGTATGGTCAGAAGCAGAACCATTTACAGTGTAAACCTGCCTGCCTTGATAAGAAATGCACAGATTGTTGGTCCTAAACTCTGCATATAAAATGGCAACCACCTATTAAAATGTCTTTAGTGTATGGACACGGTACCATGGCAACAGCATGCAGGCTCACACAGTATTGTGTAGAAATGCATGTGTAGATTTTCTTTTTTTTTGGGGGGGGGGGGGGGGGTGATCATTGATTGGAGGGAAGGGAGGATGGACTGGGCGTGTTCAACGAGCCTCTGTTTCAGAGGTAGAAGTGATCAAGGATAAATGTAAGCTAATTACGCCACATGCGTAAACGCACACCTGTGCCAGTAAAGCGCATCCAAAGTCACACGTGAGCCGACGACACACTTTGCGCTCCTTGCCCAAAGGCGTTTGTGTGTTTTTGTGTATGCATGTGAGAGAGCAAAGCGTAAGAAAAGAGAGTACAGTACACACCCTCGATTAAGATCAGACAAATGAAAATAGATTTTATTAAGCCAATGCAGAGATCTCAAACAGAAAACATGATAGGAGGGCAAAGAGGCACTTACACAATTGTTTTTGTTTTTTTACACAGCGCTAGAATCTGCGTGTGTTTCTTCAGTAGAGCACAGCTACATTTCTATTTTTGATCAAAAGTCCAACACGCACGCTCACGCTCTCATTCACATTGGGGTTTCTTTTGAGCGGTTGGCACATGTACATGCAAAGCGGTCAGTTTGGTCCGCACAGACTCAACTGAGAGGAAAAGGAGCACAAGAAGGAAGGGAGGAAGATAAAATGTTGAGGTGTATGTGAAAAGACAAACCACAGATAACAACAGAAAGGCTCCGGAGCACTCGTGTTTAAAAAAACAAAACAACACCTTCCTTCTCTGATCCTTCCCTCCCTCCCCTCGTGTCACTTGTCGATAGCAGCGCCAGAGGAGCCCTCTGATTGGTGGTTGGGGTCGTTTGGTCAGTCAGTTTCCAGGATGAGGGGCGGCTGCTCGTTCTCGTCCTCCAGTCGCAAGCTGTTGAGGTCTTCCTCTAGACCCGCCCCTCCAACGGCGCCCTGCTCATCACAGTAACCTAGGATATTCAAATGTGAGGGTGGCTTCAAGGCTCACGTAATGGGGAACACAAAATAATAGATACTCCTCCCTGCCGTTAGTGTAAAGTCAGGTACGCTACACACAAATTCCGATTTAGAAATTTGAGAGACCCCATCGCTAACGTGGAAAAACTGCCCACGTGTGCGCTTACTGTTCAAATAGAGCAGTTTCCAAAAACATGACTTTTTAGAAGACACCCAAAACGGCATGTTTGTTCAACCATTAACATTACATCATCAGAGGGAGCAAGCCATTTTTAACACTTTAGATAATAATTCATAAAAATGAGACCTACGCGTGTGGACTGGCTAGAAGTATAGATTTTGGGGAAAAGTATTACATTTGCCATATTATGACTTATGAGGTTTCAGCCCAACGCCAGCGATGTTTAACAGAAAACTCCCCCCCATCTGAGTGAAGTGAAATAAGGAGCAACTAATGCCTGAGGTGACTCAAGGCCACACCCCTGAAAGGCACACATTAACACGCAAAAGCAACAATACGAACAGTAATGACATAAAAAACTTTTTTTTATATATATATATATGTGGCCAACTCCTCAACCCCTCCCCTCAAACTCCTATGGCAGTATGGTATTTGTGACATCATCATGCGCGTGCTCTCGTGTTGACAGAAGATGCATCATGGCAACATGGCAGTCGCCAGTGTAGGCTTTCTTTACTGTGTCTCCCCAAAATGTTACCCTTGCAGTTTTTTGTTGCATTTTTAAACCATGGCTGTTTTGTTTTGGCAAACCCACTTACTGGTTGTCTTTGAAGCAGAGACATCAATAAAATTCAGCTTCATGGTGCTTTACACAATGTTTCAATTGATTTGTACGTTAGACTTATAGTATGACTTGAAAGTATATTTGCACCCAAGTTAATTTTGCAAACAATTATCGTCATTTTCTAAATTATTGGTTTATCGGTATCGGTTGAAAGTAGCATTATTTTGTATCCCTACAATATAATCCCTCAAGATAATTTTTTTAGAGACATACGAGAATCAGGTTTTTGCTGAATTTGATTGCAAGCGAGTGAAAATGGTTCAATTTAACCCACGTGTCGGTACGTGTGTACCCTGTAACGTTGCTCCTTCCTTTTTCTGGATTCTGTAGGCATGTTTTCAAACGCAGCTTTCAAGGAATATTTTTAATGTACCTTGCTGATAAGTGTGAGCATCCTTTGTGACATACCTTTAGTGACAGAAGAACTGTACGTCTGCGCCACAAGTGGCCGATCATGTGACCCCTGCTCCAGGATCTCATTTGATGGCTCTGCACTGCCGTCTAACCTGAGGTCAACAGCAGAGGTTCTATTTCACAAAGGCTAGATTGACACTGCAGGTGCAAGTGAAAATGTCCAATTGAATTCCTCTAACTATTATTGCCGTACTCTATTTTCATGTAAATGTAAATGAACACATCTGATACTGTATGTCTGTGTTTAGAGTGACAGATCACGCAACAACAATCCACATATGCCCAAATTGCCCACATATAACTTGTGTCACAGTCAACATGAGGCAGTGACAACACAGACGTAAACGATAATAAATGAACTCATATAAACATAAAAAAAATCACAAAAGGTTTAGTTATTCTAAATTGTTTGTATATTTTGTTAGTCTGTCTCTACCGTTAATGAGTACCTTACATTGTGGCCTACGTAGCAGTCGTTGACAAGAATGCAAACATGATGATGAATGGAATAACCTTTAGGTAAGTCATGTAAACATTAGAATCCCAATATGGTCTTATTTAGTACAAGTGGAATAAAGTTATCGGTGTACAAGAAAACAGCACTTTGACTATGTGTCTGTGTGTGCGTTACCTGTGCTGTTTCATGAGTGTGCATTCCCCTCCTTCTTGTGGATCCAAGTTGTAGAGATACAAGTAGCCATCAGCCGCGGCAACTAACAACCTGGGAATCTTCTGAATCCTACGGAAAAAAAAAAAGCAAACAGACAAAAATAAGAATGTGTATGTTACGGTGAATTCATTAACTCATGCATTTACATTATTTGCCATGCTGACGTGCCTCTACCTAGTTCCCACTGGCGGTAATATGTACAGAAATTCTAGGATAACATCGGACGGCTATTTCAGCGGTGTTCTGTCAGGGCCTTCAACAATGCACCTTTAAGAATCTGAACCAATCAGATTACAAGTTGAATCCACAGAACATAAACAGAGGGGACCTTGGAGGACGTCATCATTCTTCCGTACTGTGATTGGTTCAGAGTTATTTAAATGGGATTTCATTACACGAAGCGGTGAGAGGACAGCAAACTGTACATGACTGAAAAATCATTTTCAAGGCGGACTTTAAAAAAACTGAAAAACCTGGACATTGCAACAATTAGGCTTATAACAATTGTAGCTGGGTAGCTTGTTTTAACCCGGTAAAGGATCTATTCACCACGTTCGCAGTGGAACAACTATGTACTGTAGCTCTCTGACCATATGAACATGGCTAGCAAAAGAGAATCTCTGGTGAGGTTTTTGTTTTAGACATGTTATGAGATGAATGATTATGAACTGTGTTTTACTTAACTGTTGTGACTAGATTTGGAGTTGACTGTTGTAACGCAGCCGGATAGAGGACGGATGTTGTAATTGATGATAAACAGTTGGCAGTGATTATTTTTGCCGTGACTGGCAACTCTCCTGCTAGAGTTATTTTGCCGTGTACGACTCTGCCTGGCCAACTGCCGTACGCCATCACATTGAGATGGACATGCTTCATGAGCACTTAGCTTAGCGGACGGTCAGCATCACAAAGTTGCTGGTCGCAGCGACAATAAACACTTCATACTGTAGTTCGACTGTTTGATTTTGTCGCCATGCACTGCGGCTACTGTTTACCGTTCCATTCTGATACTGTGTTACTAGCCACTCAGGATTTTCACCAGACAGAATTTTGATCATTTAAGTTTTTGTTGAGTGAAGGCCTAGGTGTGAAAACCACTGCCCACCACTGGGATAATTCCATATAATACAGATTTGGACAGCATATCCTTAGCTGTAATAAGTATTTGTATAAGGCATAAAAAATCACTTGAAAGTGATTTTTACAGGTTGAATCACTTCTATTGTTATTTTACATACATTTGTCACTCTTGACACCTCATTCTTCAGATGGCAATTACCGGTAAAATAAATTTGAAAAACAAAACGCATAAAAAAAAAATGAAAACATTACAAACGATCAATGGCAGCTGTATAGCTACGTGACTGTTCTGGATCTCAATGAATTTCCTTCTGGTGTTTTTTTTAAATTTTTATTTCTTGAGTGCAATCAACAAAGCAGAGAGAGAAACTTACATTGCCAAAGCGCAGATGTTCTTATGGCCGCAGAAGGGCAGCCGCACGGTGGCAAAGGCTCGACCCTGTGTAAACATTTCTGTGACCTGGGAGGGCAGATAGGTGGTTGATGCCATCAGAACCTTGCCCAGGTATCCTCCCCATGTAGTAGGTTCCTCTGCTGGCCTACACACACACAATGTGAGAAACTATGCTAAGTTCAGAGTAGAACGATCCATTAACTTTTTACACAGCAACCCCCTTCTTGGTTCTTAGCTCCTCCCCCCGTGGTATTTACAGTATCACCAGCTAGTCTCAGAAAATCTCACCTTTAATGCATTTTTGCGCCCATTCTGAAACTACGTAAGATGCCACAAGATACTGCCAAAGTGATATAAACAGGACAGTAGTCAAGTAATTGGTGTTATGTATGGTCAAGTGATACACCTTGAATCAGAGTTTTATGTGTCAGGGAAGAGCTAAGTTTAGCCTGGGTTGTTAGTGGTAGTTACAAAGAGTCATTAACGCATGTGCAAAAACATGCACACTTATGGTACAGTTTTCCAAAACCAAATCATCTGGAAACCTTTCATTTGAACTTTAGATTGAGAGACATTATCATCACTGAGTATAAGATGAACCCGAGCTGCCTGCACAGAAGTCAGGTGAGTGAATTATCATGCTATCAGAGGCTTTTACAGCAGAACCTGCATTCTTTTTCAAATACGTACACATACTTCTCCTTCTGTGTTTCAAGTTTGAAGATGTGAACCGTCTCCGTGTTGCTGGAAGCTGACAGGTACAAGCCTTCCATGCTGAAGGCCAAAGAGCAGATGCTCACACACCTACGACACATACACACAGATAAGAGAATGACACTTTGGTGTGGTGTGAAATTTTGTTGCACCGAGCACACCAATCACCTCTTGACGCCTCGTCGAAACTCAAAGAGTTTTTGTCCTTCTGGGATGGAGAAGACACGGATGACTGTGCCCTGGGACGAGGAAGTAAAACACAAAAGACACGCAGAGGGAGACAACAGTTGAAGGCGATGCAAGGAGACTTTATTAACTCAAGCGTGCAGAAGGAGAGAGAGAGGAAAGAAAGAAAAAAAAAAGAGGCGAGAGGGCCTTGTTACAGTCCTACCTTCTCTGAAGCTGTGGCCAGTTTGGTTCCACTGGCATCAAAAGCAAGAGCTGCTAATGGGCTGTCATGAGCTGGAATCATGTTTGCGGCTCGCTGGAACGAACACACACGCGCGTGTAAGGGGTGGAATAAGCTGCCAACTCAAGTGAAGTCAGCCCCAAGTATAAATGTTTTTCAAATCAGGTTAAAGACTATGCTTTGTTTCCACATACCTACAGTATTTAATTAAGCTCTTTTAAAGCATTTTTAAAATCAACATTTCTAAAATAATCTCACATTGTACTGTATGTTCTTTTAGTAATTTTAATAAAGTACTTTTTTATTTACGTCACTTTTACATGTCTTTAACTCTTGTGCTTGTAAATGCTTATAAATATTACACATTGAATTATGTGAAGCACATTGCACCTGTGTATGCACTATACAAATAAAGCTGTCTTGCCTACACCACAGCAAAAGTTAAGGAAATACTGACAACAACAAAAGCAAACAAAGAGCTGTCTTAGTTAGACTATGACCGATATCATCACAGTCGAGCTGCAACCCAATACTTCCACTTTCTTCTCTGGTTAAAAGTGTGTAGCTGAACAAGTAATGAAAATTTGTAATGAACATCTCCAGTTACTGCCAAAACTGTCAAGTCGTACCGAAAGAAACAGTCTGAGGGGCAGAAAGGGTGTTGTTATTGTGTTCACCTACCAGGTTGACAGTGTCAAATACTTGAACTTCTCCTATCATGGCACTGCCAGGATATGCAAGGTAACAATTGTCATTGCTAATGGACAGGGCACACAATCCTGTAGGAAGGCGCACAAACGCAAACAAATTCAAGCATAATATCATTCAAAGAAAAAGATACAAGCAGAGAGCGATATCAAAATTATTTAAATGATTAAATGACACAGTCAAAGAAAGGTATTGTGTGGTGTGACAGAGGGCTGCTTCTAATGGGCCAAGCAATTTGAAACACTATAACGGTTCTGACATATGACATTTCAAGCTTACGAAGAGTGCATGGAGTTAAGAAAACATTAGCCATTTACCACCGTACTTAAGTGGTCTTCAACTGATTATTTTACAGCATAATTACAGCCAACAAGTGTTTGTATACACATTTTTTTTTAAATAATATTGGATGCAATTCATACATGTTAAGGTTCTGAATGGTACACAACGAATTTGTCGCGCATAGGGGTGAAAACGAGTTTCCGGGTAACTTCAAAATAAACCTGACCAAATAATATATGACCATTAATGCCTTGGTACGCAGCGGTTATCTTATCTTCACGCGATTTAATATTGTCATATCGCCCACTACTTGCTGCAGCCCTAGTAATAACAGTCTTATTTTGTCCTCTTTGTGTGACTTTATAAATCGGGGCACTTGGATCTCAAGGCACCACTGTACTGTTTAAATGAATGTATTAATAATTTGCATTACTTATTAAGTGTAAACTTCCCAAATTCCAAAGACATGCAAGGTAGGTTGAATAAACAGTGAGTGAGTATGAATGGTTGTTTGTCTTTTTTATACTCCACCTGAAGACAGCTATGATAGGCTCCAGTATGCCCGCGACCCTAGTGAGGTTAAGCGGTTAGGAAAATGGATGGATGTTTCATATTTATTGGCTGTATGCGTTTTCTATACATTTACTGTAATTCTGACTTTACTGCTACATTATGGCGGGTTAAATAAAGATACAGAGTTACTTGTTTAATCACATCTGTAAACGGGCTATTCTGAATCTTTCAGAATTTTGACCTTAACCTGAATATTGACAGTGTAATCTCTTTATGCGTTTTACACTTCTCAGTTACCTTTAATTTGATTTATAATACCAATTATTATCCCTAATGGGGAAACCTAATTTACACACAGTTGTATTTTTACATTGCACACCACAGAGAGAACTAGATCATCCACATGAGGGCATAAAAGGAGTGATGGTTGAGTGAAATGGGTGCCAAACACTGCAGGACACATACATACTGCAAGCATACATAAGCTTTATACATACCTGAAGGGTTGGATGGAGTCTCTCTGATTGTATGCAGCACTTTCATGTCTCGAATATTGTGAATGTAAAGCGACTCTTCCAGACACACTATCAGCCTCTGTCAAAGAAACCACCAAAGAATAAATAAATAAACAACCAAATTATCAAAAGATTCTGTTTGTTATTTAGCTTGAAACATGATGGAAGACCCTGCAAATAAGTTAAACGAATGAGTGTTTATTTTCTTACCTGTCTGTTGAGTTTAACAGCCAGTATTGTGTTGGAGTAAGAGTAGTTACAGATTTCAGTTCCCTTCTTGAAGTGGCACACTTTGAGCTTCCTGGGGGCCTTCAGGCTGACAATGGCCACCAGGCTGCTGGAGAACAGACGCTCCACGATACACACATCCTCTGTGTCCGCTGTATGACACAAACACACCATCGGGTTTCATGTGTCTCTTTAGCGGTTAGTTGAGTTACATTCATTGTAGGACTTTGGAGGATGTGTCATGACAAAGAAGCTAAGTATGGAAGTGACAGTAGCTGTAGACACACACAGTCACACTCAGTATTTATACACTACCTGATTAAGAACAATGTTGTATGTTCACACACTATGGGATACTCACTACATTCATATATCTGCTCCAATTTTTCCACGGTTGACAGAGAGAAGAACTTGTATCCCGATTTGGTTCCAACAGCCAGGGACCTTTGAAATCAACACAATACAAACACAAGTCATCGCCGCAACAGAAAGACAATACACCTGTAACGTCCCAGCTTTGCGCAATTGTATCAAACTCAGCATGTTTATACACAACCCCCCCAAATTAACATAATTTTATGTCGCACAGCTGGCCCCAGAAAATATTACAATACATTCACGAAGTGAAAAACGTGAAAATGGTGAATACAAATCTGACAGATGTAGCTAAAAACATCACATTAGCCTAGCAGCTAGCGGCTAACCACCGACAATATAAGACAAGCTAGAGTATTAAAATTGGATAACAAACAATACTCGGACATTAGCTTTGGCATTCAGAGAAAACATATGCCGGCCAAGTCTCATCTAGCAGTGTCAAGCCGCCATTAAGTCGAAAAGCCCACAAAAATGGACGCTAACGTCAGCTAGCTCCACAACACGGCCCACCGTAGCACCAAGCATTCCCCGGAACCTGTCTGCGTTCTTCCCCGCCCTGCCATGCATTCGGCCCGGCCTTGGCTTACGTGTTGTCCTGGTTAAAGTTGGCGAAAAGGAGCTGGCTTCCGCCCGCATCCCCGCTTAGGCTGGCCAAGTTCATGAGCTCGGCACCATCGACGTATAAAGGCCCGGGGAAAGTGAAGGAGCTGGTCTGGTAATTGTAGTGTGTTCGAGGCCAGACGTTTCGTTGAGTTTTAGGGAACCATTGCGTTGGTCAACCGTACTGCTAACAGGATTGTTGTTGTTTTTCATTGGGGGTTGCTCCTTCACGCATCTGCGCATGCGCGCATCCAGAAGCATGGGGCGGCTTTAAAGGAATCGACACACATTTGTTCCACTAGTCTTGAACATGGGGGGAAATCCAAATTTACTTGCCACTGTTTTGAGTCATTTTTCTGTTGATTCCCCCCAAAAATATTCGAGGGAAAAAACAATGCTCAAGTTTGTAAACACGTACAAACCCAAACCATGGAATTTTATGATTTCACAGCGCCATCAGCTGTCGATATATGGTAGTTCAGAGGTGGCAAACATACACTGAGCAAGACTCGGGTAAAAGTACTGATTCAACTCGTCTGAAATGTACTTAAGTACGAACGTTTAAAAAAATGCTTCCTGTCAATTGTGTACAATACCTGTTTTGAGAACTTGCCTCAATGAGAAAAAAAAAAAACTTTGGGGAGGCTATCAAAATAACCTGTTCAACTGGCATGGCTAACGTTATGAAATGTGATTAGCCAAAAATTGTACTCAAGTAAGAGTAGTGTTTCTCAGTTTACAATAGAACGTTGTCCTCCCAATAATTAATAAAAAGGTCCTGAGTAACTACAGGTGAATAACTTGACAAGTCAAAAAAGTATTTTAAGTGAGAACCCAAATTGAACAAGTTTAGAGCCATTGTTTCACTTGTTCAAATCCTCTGAGGTCAGACTCAACAGTGATTGTTCTCTGATTTCTGTTGTCCTCTGAAAGCAGAATTTTATGTTTAATCAAAATAAGACATTTGGAAACATCTACTTTTACTTTTGAAAACGATAACCAAAAGAGTACTGTAATTGAATCAGTTTAAAAAACATTGGTGAGTAAGGCCTACAACAGCAATCACACTCGTATAATGTTCCTTTTTTTATTTTGTTTATCACTAAACAATGCAAAATAAACAACAATATCTGGTTAAAATAAAAACAATCACTGATTACTGTTAGGTAAACAATCAGGCAAAAATGTTTTGGAATTCACTTTCATTCAAAATAAAATGTTATCTGATTAATTGATAGAATAATAGGTAGAAAAATCGATTCTAAATATTTGCTTGTGACAGCCCTACTTATTTTATGTTGGGGCCGCGTGAGAATGAGTCTACTGTTGGTGTGTTTAGGCCGCTTCAAATTTTCTACCAAAAAAGGGGTTCAACTTAAGTACAAAAAAAAAAGTACAACTAATCCAATCTTCTGCATCTTTAGTGCTATAACAGTTCAGAACATTAACTGTTCTTCAGAACATGAACAAAATGGTTGGGTTAAGCTATGGTCGCCCATAAGTAATACACACACACACACACACACACACACACACACACACTCACACACACACACACGCCTAGTACGTCTTCTGAAACAGAAAGCAAAGCTGCACAAGCCATAATTGCATGAATAAATATGAAAAAATAAGGCACATATTATAGACTAGTGTAAGTCAATCACTATGTCCCATGACATTTACGATACTTTATACTTACTTGGCCACTGTGGTTGATATAGTGGATTTTATCAGTAAACAAAGTCAGTGATGAATGTGTAACCTGATTTGTTTGCATAATGTGTCTGTTCTGCCTCACGCACCAACCCTACACTGCCACTGCCACACAAGGGATTCTGTTAGTAGTTGGATAATATTTAATTTTCCATTGCAGTGTGCATATTTCTAAAGTAGAAATGTTTGCAAGAGCCCATTGCGAGCGCGCATGACATTTTGGCTGAACCTCATGTTTAGAAAACACATTAAGGTTGTCAAATCATTAACATAGTGACATATGCTACATCATGGATATACTGTATTCTATGGACTATATGCCACGGAGGAGGCGGGATTTCCGACATCTGGGTTTTCACCCATCAGCTTTGTTTCCGTTTCTGTTTGGCGACGTGTGGCCCGCGTCCCAGTACTTGCGCCTCCGCTTTTGTGCCCCTCGGTTGCGCGTTTCAGTCGACGGGTGCGAGGTTGAGAGTGTGTAGTGTCGCCCTCCCGCTGATGAGCGGGAGCGCGCGGTTGGGGGGCGCAGGGGTGGGGGTGCGAAATTAGAAATTTGGTTGATATCATTAAACATTAATAGACTAAACTATTAGCAGAACATTCTTTGCTTACTAAAGAGTGACAATTATACGAAAACTGGCGTGGAGGCAACCGACTTCCCTGAGTTTGCAATTGTAAAAAAAAAAAAAAATGCAGCAAAAGTGGCAATCTATGACGCTGACAGTTTGCCTACTGTATTTGCAGTCCATTGGCCAGTGTTTCCTCTACAAATATTTACAGCTAAAATACAGTGCAGACTTGAGGGAGGAGATACATTGTGTGCATGGGGAGGAGTGAAGTGGTGGTTGGCTGTTGTGTTATCATCGGCCAGAAGAAGGGAGGAGAGGGGAGGAGGGATTACATGCCCAGTCCAGCGGAACATCCTGCCAGAACACATCCGAGACTCTACACAGAACTCTGCGCAGACCCAGAAGACCACCACCCAAGCTTGCTCAAAGGAATGCAACCCGTGTTTATTCTCGCGCTGGTGAAAAGTTGCGTTGAAGTGCTTTAGCCGCCGCCTCTGCCGTTCTTGTCTACAGTCGTGGTAGGACTGGCCGGACCGACCCTACAGGTTGTTGTGTTGGGCTGGCTGGACTTATGTATTTATGTTTGAGTGCACGGCGGTGGGACATCCGGAATGGGGAATCCGTAGACGGAGACTCGCACGCGCGCACAAGATGGACCTGAAGGGGACGACATTTGGAAGGTATGAGGGAATTAGGCTTTTATTATTATTATTTTAATAATTGGAAAGCAACTATTGTAGTGCACCTAATCGCACTGACGCGCATGGTCCGAGTATTTCTATGGATTCATTGTGCTTTCGCGAGTGTGCGTGACATCCCATTCAGATTTATCTAACTTTTTTTGTTGTTGTTGTGCGACCTGCTCTTAAGCTGCGGTTCAAAATTTGTGCCGTTCCACTGTACTGTAGTTTAATACACGGCATTACTTTTCTTTCTTCTTCTTCTTTTTATTTTTATTTTTTATTTTTAAAAACCTGCCTGTTGGGCAGAGATGGCTAAAGTACTCCCTGTACTAGAGGAGAAGTTCAGTTACTTTTGTGTTAAAAAAAATAAATAAATAATAAAAAAAAAAAAAATAAAAAAAAATTCATAATAAAGAAGCAGCGTACTGAAAAGAACATTTGAATATTTCTGACAATTACTGTAGGCTACCTGTTTTGCTAATTAACTCTAACCTAACCCCAATAACTACAAAAAAAAAAACTTCAAACAAAATAAAAAAGTAGTTTCCCTTTAATTTCGATTTGAGTCGCTGTTTTTTAAGAGCTGCTTTGGCCTTCTTTCAAAACTTGTTCTGGTAGCGTTCCTAATGTGAACTGACTAACAAAAAAAAAGGCAAAATTAGTTAATGAAGAATGAATGAAAAAATACAACATGTATGCATTTTTTTCAGATAAGACAGAGAATTTTTGATCACTAGAAGTGAAGTGCTTGGTTTTTAGGCTACAAGACACAGCAACACAGCAACAACAATAACATCATATTTGGTGCATGCAAAAAGTATTCACGTATACAGTATACCCTGTTCAAATGTCAGGTTAAAAAAAACGAGATCAAGAAATAATTTTAAACCATTTTCCACCATTAATGTGACCTTGAATTCAATTGTGGGGAGGAAAAATACACACGCGATCATGTATTAGGACAAGTGTGCACACCCTCTTCTTATTGTTAAATTGTGGATGGTGTTGTGTTCAGAATGAACCAATCACATTTGAACTCAGGTTAAATGGGAGTCAGCCTACACCTGCCACCATTTAAAGTGTTTCTAATTAAACCCAAACTAAGTTTTGATGTCCTAGTTTGCTTTTCCTGACATTTTTCTAGTCACACTCTACGGCACGATGGTTCACAAAGAACTTCCACAGTATCAGGAGAAGCGTACAAAATACATTTTAAGGCTTTACATTCACCTTGGAATGTATTGAAGACAGGTTTTATCAATTGGAGAACATATGGCAAAATTGTGATATCACAAGAACTAGACGTCCCTTCAAAGTTAATGCAAAGATGAGGGACATAAATTGTCAGGATGGTTGCTAAGAGGTCGATGGCAACATTAAAGGAGCCACAGGCACTTTACGGCAAGTTCTGGCGGTTTAGTATATGTGAAAACAATCTCCCATCTTCTTTAAGTCTTGTCGATGGGATAAATCGGTCATAGCTTACAAAGAGATATCCAAGCCTGGCTTCATTTTGAAAAAAACAAACAAACATCTTAACATCTCCCAAAAAAGCCCATGGGACAATGAGGTATTACATATCAGGCTGAACTTTTTAGCCATAATTCCAAAAAGATCATCATAACAACATAATCCTGGCACATGCACAATCTTGTGGCCGCGTGCGTGCATGGGAGATGGTGAGACTGTTATCGTGAGAATCTGAGTTTGAGTCCCACTGGAAATGAACTTGAGCATTACTGGAAAAAGAAACACACACACACACACACACACATGCACAAACACACACAGTTTAAACATAACCGATCCTATTAATGTATGGAATGTGCTGAAATGAGCTATTATAGCTAAACACGTACTTTTTATGAGCAGAAGTGGCAAATCCAAGTCCAGAAAGAAAAAAACCTGCTACAGTTTGGCTTTAGCCGCAGGTGCTAGCTAGCTAGCTCTCATGGTATTCGTTTACCTGCTAGGGCGCTAGCTAGCTAGCACAAGGGCCTAAAGTCAAACTGTGGCAGGGTTTATACTTTCTGGATCTGGATTTGCCACCTCTGTTTATGAGAAGTACGCACACGCACATACCATATATGAACATAATCACGCAAACACACACAGCTTAAACATAACCGATCCTATTAATGTATGGAATGTGCTGAAATGAGCTATTATAGCTAAACTTACTTTTTTATGCAGAGAAGTGGCAAATCCAAGTCCAGAAAGAAAAAACCCTGCTACAGTTTGGCTTTAGCCACAGGTGCTAGCTAGCTAGCGCTCATGGTATTCGTTTACCTGCTAGGGCGCTAGCTAGCTAGCACAAGGACCTAAAGTCAAACTGTGGCAGGGTTGATACTTTCTGGACCTGGATTTGCCACCTCTGTTTATGAGAAGTACGCACACGCACATACCATACATGAACATAATCACGCAAACACACACAGCTTAAACATAACCAATCCTATTAATGTATGGAATGTGCTGAAATGAGCTATTATAGCTAAACACGTACTTTTTATGAGCAGAAGTGGCAAATCCAAGTCCAGAAAGAAAAAAACCTGCTACAGTTTGGCTTTAGCCGCAGGTGCTAGCTAGCTAGCGCTCATGGTATTCGTTTACCTGCTAGGGCGCTAGCTAGCTAGCACAAGGGCCTAAAGTCAAACTGTGGCAGGGTTTATACTTTCTGGATCTGGATTTGCCACCTCTGTTTATGAGAAGTACGCACACGCACATAACATACATGAACATAATCACGCAAACACACACAGCTTAAACATAACCGATCCTATTAATGTATGGAATGTGCTGAAATGAGCTATTATAGCTAAACTTACTTTTTTATGCAGAGAAGTGGCAAATCCAAGTCCAGAAAGAAAAAACCCTGCTACAGTTTGGCTTTAGCCACAGGTGCTAGCTAGCTAGCGCTCGTGGTATTCGTTTACCTGCTAGGGCGCTAACTAGCTAGCACAAGGGGCTAAATCCAAAATGTGGCAGGGTTGATACTTTCTGAACCTGGATTTGCCACCTCTGTTTATGAGAAGTACGCACACGCACATACCATACATGAACATAATCACGCAAACACACACAGCTTAAACATAACCAATCCTATTAATGTATGGAATGTGGTGAAATGAGCTATTATAGCTAAACTTACTTTTTTTATGCAGAGAAGTGGCAAATCCAAGTCCAGAAAGAAAAAACCCTGCTACAGTTTGGCTTTAGCCGCAGGTGCTAGCTAGCTAGCTCTCGTGGTATTCGTTTACCTGCTAGGGCGCTAGCTAGCTAGCACAAGGGGCTAAATCCAAAATGTGGCAGGGTTGATACTTTCTGAACCTGGATTTGCCACCTCTGTTTATGAGAAGTACACACACACACGCACATACCATACATGAACATAATCACACAAACACACACCTTTAGGCATGTACAGTACGTGTGTGTGTGTGTGTGTGTGTGTGTGTGTACACAAGGGAAGGGACAGTGTGTGCCCAAGACAAAGAAGAGAATAGTTGCGCTGATGATGACAACAATGTCTCCTCTGATCAGTCTTCCCCTCCCTTCAGTCCAAGTACACAAACACACTCACACGCACAATTCCGTCAGAAGCAATTAGAGGACACTCCGGTCCATTGATAGCGTCACAACAGCGTCCACAAAAACACGGCTGAGCGAAGCTTACCGAGGTCCCTGGGAAATGAAAAGACCGTGCATCAGTTTTCTTTAGCTAGGCGGGTTCAAAGTTATGACACAGGTTAATATTTGCTTTCAAGAAAGTCATACACACTCATGTGTGACCCTCATTTCAATAAAGGTGCCAGAGAGTTTGTGTTGCAATGACAAATTGACGGGAAGCGCGGGAAGGTCTCAAGAAAAAACATCCCAAACTTTCTTTCTTTCTCCTTTATACATTTTTTTCCAAGTTTTGTCCACCCTGTGCATTACATAAGAGGGGTTTTGTGTTTCATACTAGAAGTGAGCAGCCTCCACATTCTGTCGAATAAAACATCACAACAAACAGATGTACTGTAGGTGCGCTGGGGGCAAGACGCATGTTTGTGCGCATGGAAGTGCTCTCAGTGTGTAATTAAATAACACAGCTGACCCACACAGACGCACCTGTGGCCCTGGGTAAAACTTGCTGTGTGTACGTGAGTGTGTGTGTGTGTGTGTGTGTGTTCATCTTACCGTGGTTTTGTAACATCTCCAGATGTGTTTCTTCTTCCTGCGATTTACATATCGGATTAAATTGCACACACAATTGCAAGGCAAGACTTGAGCAGTGCTAAACAATGATGTTTTTGGCAATAAACAGTTACTCACAAAAGTGACTTTTATGCAGATATTTAATTATATATTTTCCTGGCACAACACTGAAGAAATGACACTTTGACATAGTGAAAAGTAGTCAGTGTGCAGGGTTTTTAAAACTGTCAAAATTAATCGATTCATTTACAAGTAATCGATTATCAAATTAATCGGCTACCATTATAATAATCGAGTAGTCGTTTGGAGCCTGTGATGTTTATAGACATCAAATGAAGTGAAATCTTTGGTTCTCAAGAACACACTGTTTACTCAATCCAACAGGCACACACAATCGTAATTTGCATACAGCACAGAGCCATTCTGTCATTTAAAATGGTCTCTGATTTCTGCATATCAACAGTAATTGTTGACTGATTTCTGTAGTCTTTCATGAAAGAAGACTGATTATCTATAAGACATTTGCAAACATCTGTTTTGACTTTGGAAAACAACGACCGAACCGGTAACATAGCACAACATCAACCCTCCTTTTTAATCACTATATGAATATGAAGTGCAAAATAAACACCAACCACTGGAAAAAAATGCTTTTGTAATACACCTTAATGCAAAATTAAAATGTATCCGATTAATCGATTGAATAATTTTAATTATTAAAAAATATTCGATAGTGACATCGCTACAGCTTTATAACTGTAAATCTATTGTTCCCTCGAAATAACTTAAAATAGAGGCATTAATAGCTAAACCCCTGTAAGCAAAAGTGAGTACACCCCTAAGTGTCAGTATCAGATCCAGATCGTCAGAGAATTATTTTCCATGAGGTGCCATGTTGAACATTCAGTGACTAATATTAGAGAGTGTGAGATCTGTAATATCCAAGTTAACACACCTGCTCCCTATTCACACCTGAGACCTTCCAACTTTAATGAGTCACTTGACACTGGGGAGGGAAAATTACTCAATTTGGACATTTTCACTTAGGGGTGTACTCACTTTTGTTGCCAGGGGTTTAGCTATTAACACCTCTATTTTGAAGGAATAATAATTGTACACTGTTATATAAACTGTACATGGTGTCAACATGTCATTCGGTGTTGTCCCATGAAAAGATATATTGTGTTCCCTCACTTTCCACGGGTGCCTGCGATAGGTAAATTCCCGCAAAGTAGAGGTCGCTAAAAAAAATACAAATAAAATCAATAACCTCTAATACTGTCTGTCACCTGAGTTGTGGAAATGAGTGACTTCTTTGAAGTTAATTGCCTTCAACTACCTTTTTTTTTCTACTCCTGGGAGTGCAGTGCAGGTGGGGGCGGGGCTGGGGGGGATGAGCCACTGGGGTTCTAAAAATAGCTCACCAGTGATGGCACACTGAAGAATGTCAACATTGTTTTAAATTCATCAAAGTACACATTTCTTTATTTCACAATTATTCAATATTTTGTTTAGAAATGTAATAGAATGTGCTTTTAGAAGCTATTTTTATTTATGCAAATATTACGAAAAAAGGACAAAAATAGTACCATAAATAAAAAATTTAATGGTGTACTCACTATCGAAAATAGAAGCCGGGGGGAGGATCATCTCTGAAAAACCCGCGGAAAATCGAGTTACAAACCGAGGTAAACCCCGCAATGTATGAGTTATCCTGCAATAAGTTGAGTTAATTTCGGCACAAATGTCATTGCAGTATAAAAGGCTACATAAAACTATTCGTGCGAGTATTGGAACGCGGCCAATTACGTCCTAACCGGAAACAAAGTTGATGGGCGAAACCCGGAAGTCGGAAGTCCCGCCTCCTCCGTGGCATATAGTCCATAAGTGAACTGCAACGAACCCACTGTAATTAAATGTTTGGGGTGTACTCTTCTCACTTTTGTGAGGTACTGTATCTTCAATATACTCAAGTAGAGAACGTTTGTACTTTTCCCATCTGTTTATGACATCACGAATGATCAGGAGATCTATTTAATAATATTGATTTAAAACTTGTAGCTGTTCTTTGTAGTGTGATTACCTTTGTAATTTTGCACAATTTTCAAGGCACTCACTGACATGTTAACTCATTCACTGCCATAAATTCATTAAAAAAAAAAAAGATTATTAACTCATTCGCTGCCATTGACGGCTATAGACGTCAAAAATTCATTTGAACTATTTCTATTTAACATTTTTTTCTATCTTTGTTAACAAGAGTATGAAAATCTAGAAACATTTTGTTGGGACATTTAGAACAGATGTAAAATTTGTGATTAATCGTGAGTTAACTAGTGAAGTCATGCGATTAATTACGATTACAAATTTTAATCGCCTGATGCCCCTAATTTACAAAAAAAAATTAACAATCTTTTTTTTTTTAAAGAAAAGATGATTTTTTTAAAATGGTAAATCGTAATTAATCGCATGACTTCACGAGTTAACTCACGATTAATCACAAATTTCATGTCTGTTCTAAATGTACAATAAAAAAATGTATAGCTTTTCATACTCGTGTTAACAAAAGAGGAAAAAAATGTTAAACTGAAAGAAATAGTTCAAATGAATTTTTGACGTCTATAGCCGTCAATGGCAGTGAATGAGTTAAAATGCTTAAATGAAACCTGTTAAACCTAGGAAATTATTGTAAATATTTTTAAATATTTCAATGTGTGTGTAATTATGTTTTTACTGAATGATTGGCATAAAAAGTCAAAAAGAAAAACGAAAAAAAAAGATCATAAAATGTAAAATAATAATTTTTACATTTTGCTATTTGCATCGTGTCAGGAGTTAGCCGAGTCCTGTGTATGAAAGACAGTGACATCACTGGTGACCATGGCAACACAGTCTCCCAAGTAACGATGGGGCGCGTTAAAATTCCGGCAACGTGATGTGGATTAGCAGCATTTAAATCCTCCAAGAATGAGCTCAACACTCACACATGGGCACACACACGTACAGGTTATGAAATAACTCCGTAAGAAGCCGATTGATGATGATGTCATCCTCAACGAACAAACGCCTTCCCTTTCTGTCGGCAGGTTCATGAATTGCAGGGCGCCGGCCAATAAGCGATACCAGCCGACTGATTATGAACATGCTGCTAACTGTGCCACACACGGGGTGAGTCATGGAAAAAGAATTCACATGAAGTCTTTTTTTTTTTTTATCCCTCTATGTGCAAGACAGAGTGATGTCAGTTGAGTGAAAGCCATGAAAAAGATGCAGAGGATTGAGGCGGAACAGTCAGGATTTGGGGCTCTCTGCTCTGGACAGTGGGCTGTAATCCGCGATTCAGCCTGTAGCGTTCCCTAATCTGCTGTAATCCCCGAACGCTTTCGGCCTCGGGGGGGCGAACGAGTGAATGGAAGATGGAAGAGAGAAAGTGCGCTGGTACTGATGCTTAAGCCTGACACGACGAGTGAAAAGCAGCGACATGCGTGCTCACCTTGTGTAAAGCACGGCGGAGGCGGCAGCTGCGCAAGGAGAGGGGCAGGAATGCTAACAAAAGTCAGAAAAGCGTTTCAAGAAGGCCGAGAGGCGCACACACAAACGTTCTCACGCACAGTGAAAAGAAAAACGGAGCCGACGACAAGAACAAAATAAACATTTTCAAGGTTTTTGTACAGCTGTTTAGTGACCCACGTGGTTTTGTTTTATGAGCGGCATTATGTCATGTAGCATTAAAACAAAATCGCTTCGATCATCACTCAAGTTAAAGACAGTTTGAAATGCTTCGTGTGGTCCCCTGGTAATATTTATAATGCTATTTTTGGAATTTGGAGCTTTGTATTTCTGCCAGCATTCTGTCGATGGCGCGGTGCCATCAGGTCATAGTTTGCCAGAAAAACAGCCTAGTGGGGGAGGCTGGGATGGGTTTTTTTTTCTTTCTTTCTAGGGCCTATGGGGCAGTTAAAGTGGAAGTCAACCTTAAACATTTCTTGACAATAATATGTCATATGTGACCTCACTAGTCCAAACATGGCATTCTGATTAACTCATTCGCTGCCATTGACGGTTATAGACGTCAAATATTAATTTGAACTATTTCTATTAGTTTAACATTTTCTTTTGCCCTTTTGTTAACAAGAGTATGAAAACCTAGATTTTTTTAAATTATAATATAAATATAAATATAAAATTTGTGATTAATCGTTAATTAACTCATAAAGTCATGCGATTAATTACAATTAAAAAAAGTAATCGCCTGACGTTCCTAATTTTTAAGAATCTTTTCTTTTTTTAAATCGCATCAGGCAATTACATTTTTTCTTTTTTTTTTTTTCTTTTTTTTTTTTCCTTTTTCTTTTTTTTTCTCAAGAGAGCTCAGTATTGTTTATTCGATTTGACATCATCATTGCTCTCCTTTTTAAAAAAAAAAAATAATAAAAAAAAGAAGGTTTTTTTTCTCTTTTTTTATTTTTATTTTTTATTTTAAATATATATACATATATACATATACACACATATATATATATATATATATATATTTTTTTTTTGTATGTGGGTGAGCATGTGCATGTGCGTGCGTGCGTGTGTGCGTGTGTGTATTCATCAGTTCACCTAAAGCCCATTAAAAAAAATCCCATACTAATAATATAATATAATAAGAAATTGCCAAATGCAGAAACATCAATGTAAGTTATCACGATGTAGTGGCTCTCGCTAACAGACAGAATTAAGTAACCGGAATTAGGTTAAAAAATTCTATATACGTAGACCATGTTTCTATAAATTTTGATATTTGGTTTTTATTTGAGGCAGATATTTTTTCCATTAAAATGTGATTTATGAGGAGGTTAGACCATTGGTCGATATTCAGAGTTTGTTTATTTTTCCAGTTAACAAGAATTGTTTTTTTAGCGATAGTAAGGGCTACAAGTGTAGATTGAAATTGTTTATGTGGTAAGTCAGTTGTTGTTAGGTCACCTATTACAATTACATTTTTTAATTATAATTAATCGCATGACTTCAATAGTTAACGCCCTATTAATCACAAATTTGATATCTGTTCAAGATGTACAATATTTTTTCTTCTTCTAGGTTTTCATACTCTTGTTAACAAAAGTGGAAAAAATGTTAAACTAATAAAAATAGTTCAAATGAAATTTTGCCATCAATAGCAGTGAATGAGTTAATATTACATTTGTGTAATATGAGCTATGAAGCAAAATCCAGCCTTTTTTATCCATCTCAGGGGGCGGCCATGTTGCCACAACTGAAGATGACATCACAGTTGCTCAGGGTTTAGGCAACGACCAATCATAGCGCACCTGTTTTCTGAACCTGAGCTGTGATTGGTTGTTACCTGAGACCTGAGCAACAGTGGTGTCATCTTCAGTGGACACTCGACAGCAAGTGGCAAAATGGCCGCCCCCAGAGATGGATAAAAATGGCTGGATTTTGCTGCTTAACTCATATTGCACAAATGTAATATTAATCATCTTACTAGTGAGGTCACATATATCATAATTTTGTCAATATTTGTTTGTTTGTTAGGTTTTTTTTGGGGGGGGGGGTTGGTTTGACTTCCCCTTTACTTTTAAGCCTTGTTAACTCATTCACTGCCATAAATTCATTTTTTTAAAAAGTTTTTTTTTCTCCAGAAAAAATAAGATTATAAAAAATTTGGGGCAAGAGGCGATTAATTTTTTTAAAATTGTAATTAATCGCATGACTTCACTAGTTAACTCACACACAATTAATCACAAATTTTATATCGATTCTAAATGTACAATGAAAAAAAATCTAGGTTTTCATACTACAAAAAATGTTAAACTAATAATGTAGAAATAGTTCAAATGAAATTTTGACGTCAATGGCAGTGAATGAATACAAAAAAATTTGGGGCGTCAGGTGATTAAAGTTTTCAAACGTAATTAATCGCATGACTCGTTAACTCGCGATTAATCACAAATTTCATATCTGTTCTAAATGTACAATAAAAAAATTCTAGGATTTCATACTCTTGTTAACAAAAGTGGAAACATTTTTAAACTAATAGAAATAGTTCAAATGAATTTTTGACGTTTATAGCCGTCAATGGCAGTGAATGAGTTAATTTTGCCGGACAACCATTGGAAAAGGACCTTGAAAAAAAAAAGTATGTTAAATCACAATCACAACATTGAGGGGGAAAAAAATCGGAATTATTTTGATTATTGAATATATATATATGAAAATAATTCAGTCCGATCTACTAGTGCTCCCTCTCTTATAAAACCAGCACCGGTGTCTTTACAGTTCTGGATCTTACCAAGCCTGCTGGGTGGTTCCGTGCTGTACTTCTTGTCAGGGGACCAAACGCATCGTGTTGCTGCCTGGCTTTACGGCAGCGGACTCACTGGCCTCTTTGTCACCTCAACGCTTTTCCACGCTGCTGCCTGGAAAATCAGCCACCTCAGGTGTGTGTGTGTGTGTATGTGGCATCATATGCCAGATGTGAATGTTTGTGCTTGCAGCCACACACAGTTTGTTCATTATATTGTTAATTATAACAAAGCTGGAGGGGTTAAGATAAACAACAGATGTGACCTGGTTATGAAGTTATTTCAGATCATATTCACAAAATACATCATACTAGAAACAGTGGCATAAGAAATAATATGTCTGCCTAGGAGAATTATATGAACAGTAGGGGTGAATCAAAAAATCGATTCTCATTTAGTACGATTCAGAATCGATTTTAAATGTCCCAAAATCGATTTTATTTAAATTATTTTATACTGTCTTCCCTTTGTTTGTGTGTGCCTTTATTTGGAGCGCTGTTCATGTTGTAACCGATTTGGCCACTGAGGGGCAGTGTGGTTCCACGTGATCGAATACACTGTTAAGTTGTAGCCACATTACAGAGTAGAAGGAAAACGTCACGATCGAGTTATTCCATTTTTGCAGCGTGGAGCCGTTCTTTTGAGTGCTAAAAGTGCCTTGAGTAGCGCGCTAATTAGCATTAGCGAGTCAGACTGGAGTAGATCATTACAATTACTTGAACATCTATAAATTGAAGCAAAAATCATTTAAAATCAAAACCGTTCTTAATCGAAAATGGATTTTAAATCAAATCCCAAAAATCGGAATCGAATCGAATTGTGAGACATTCAAAGATTCCCACCCCTAATGAACAGTACATTAAATATCAATTAAATCCATCTATGCATTTTCTGTAGCACTTCTTTCCTGTACTGAAGTGCATTTTTCACGGGTACTTTACTTTTTCATTCAAATTTCTTTCAATTTTCCTTTTTACTCCAAAACATTTCCTCTCGCGTGAGTCGTGACAACAAAATGAACGTTGAATATTTTTGTTGTTGTTGATGGAATGCCTGGCCTGTGGTGGAAATATAGGAGAGGTCTTGAAAATGAGACGCAGGAAGTCGACTATTGCTACACATCTTGGAAAACCCCACCGAAAAATCTTTTCTTGAAACCACAACAATTAAAAAAAAACACTCATAACCCTCTCTTTGGGTTTACTCTGACTTCTAATACTTCAGTAGATTTAATAGAAGGTACAGCAAACGTCAGATACTTTTCCTCAATATGCCACAAGGTGACTTTACTCTAACTTCCGCCAAAGTTATTTTGTGTTACGAGACCATCAAATGTTGAGTAGTAAGTATTACTTTACTTAAGATTAGTTTTTACTCTGTAACAGTCAACTGCTCATAATGCAAATTCCATCACGCGACATTAACTCATTCACTGCCATAAATTCATTTAAAAAAAAAAAGAGGATTAAAAATTAGGGACAAGAGGCGGTTATCTTTTTTTTAATTGTAATTAATCGCATGACTTCACTAGTTAACTCGCAATTAATCACAAATTTTATATCTGTTCTAAATGTACAATAAAAAAATTCTAAGTTTTCATATTCTTGTTAACAAAAGTGGAAACAAAATGTTAAACTAATAAAAATAGTTAAAATTATTTTTTGACGTTTAAGCCGTCAACGGTAGTGAATGAATAAAATAAAAAAGGAAAGAAAATTATAAAAAAAATTGGGCTGTTAGGCAATTAAAGTTTTTAATCGTAATTAGTCTCATGACTTCACTACTTAACTCGCAATTAATCACAAATTTCATATCTGTTCTAAATGTACAATAAAAAAAATCTAGGTTTTCATATTCTTGTTAACAAAAGTGGGAAAAAATGTTTAACTAATAGAAATTATTAAATTACAATTATTTTTTGACGTTTATAGCCGTCATTGGCAGTAAATGAGTTAATAGAGGAAAAATGTATGTTGAATAAAAACAACTTGGAAGTGTAATGAATTGCATCTCACTTTTAAGGTTCTACTATATTCTAGAACATTCCCACTGAACATTAAAATGATGAAATTACTCAATAGAGGGAGACTTGACCGTGCTTTAATCCAGCGTTTTACAGAATTTATTAAAGCAATTCTTTTCTTTCAGTGATTACAAAGGATTAAGTGGATTATTGGTGAGAATGCTGAGACAAGGAGTCATATTGCGCGTCAAACGTATTTACTGTTCTTACTTTTCCGCTTGCTTTAATCTTACGTAAGAGCATCAACTCTTGTCAAGGGATTTACAGTCAGACAAAGAGCAAAATGTGCAGCTCATTATTCGTGTGTGTGTGTGTGTGTAGATTTTTTAATTTTTTTATTGGACTTGATCTGTTACATGACTTTGGCGACAATTAGTGTGCAATTAAGGCTCAGATGTCACACCCGTGCTGCGAAAAGGAATCAGCATCTCTCAGCATTCATGTGACATTGTTAGATGATGTTGATGAGGATTTTTTATTTTTGTATTTATTTCCACATTTGTTTTTATATTTATTTGTATTTTCGGGGTCTCATTTTTATTTTATATTTACTTTTTGAATTATATATTTTTTATCTGTTTAAATTTTGACTTTACTTTATTTATTTATCACTTACATTTTTTTATTTTGACCATTTTTGGGTCCTCCCTAATTAAATGTTTTTTTTCCTTCCCTTTCTTATCCTGTTGCAGGAAAGTGGAGCAACTTTTCCACATGTGCGACCGAATGGCCATCTACTTCTTCATAGCGGCCTCCTACTCTCCCTGGTAGGTCCGTTGATGAGACAAATAACACCATGATGCGATGTGACGGGTGACTGAGGTCACGGCGGAGGCGCTGTGACGTTTGCGCGACGTGTGCCGACAGGTTGATGCTAAGGGAGCTGGGCCCGTGGGCGTGCCATATGCGCTGGCTGATCTGGGTCATGGCTTGTTTCGGGTCCTTTTATGTCTTCTTCTTCCACGAGAGGTAACACAATCACACTTTGAGTACCTGTCGTGTGGCTGGAAGCAAAAAACGGAATCAAAGGTGCTGAATAACAGACGAATTGTCCTTTGGCGGTTTCTACTGGCAGGTACAAGCTGGTGGAATTGCTGGGATATGTGGCCATGGGAGCTGTTCCTGCTTTGGTCATTCTGTCTATGGTTAGTATTGGACGTTTGTCTTTAACTCATTCAGTGCCATTGACGCCTATAGATGTCAAAAATTAATTTAAACTATTTCTATTAGTTTACCATTTCCCCCCCCCGCTTTTGTTAACAAGAGTAAGAAAACCTAGAATTTTTTTATTGCACATTTAGAACAGATATAAAATGTGTGATTAATTGTGAGTTAACTATTGAAGTCATGCGATTAATTACAATTAAAAAATTTAAATCACCTGACGCCCCTAATTTTTAATAAACTTTTCTTCATTTTTATTTTTTTTCTTATTTTTTTTCCTTTCAGGAGAGCTCATTATTGACATCATCATTGCTCTCCTTTTTAAAAAAAAAAACAAATAAATTAAAAAAATTTAATAAATGTTTTTTTTCCTTTTTTTTTTAAATATATATACATATATATACATATACACACACATATATATATATATATATATTTTATTTTTTGTATGTGGGTGAGCATGTGCGTGCGTGCGTGTGTGTGTATTCATCAGTTCACCATTAAAAAAAAATCCCATACTAATAATATAATATAATAATAAATTGCCAAATGCAGAAACATCAATGTAAGTTATCACGATGTAGTGGCTCTCGCTAACAGACAGAATTAAGTAACCAGAATTAGGTTAAAAAATTCTATATACGTAGACCATGTTTCTATAAATTTTGATATTTGGTTTTTATTTGAGGCAGATATTTTTTCCATTAAAATGTGATTTATGAGGAGGTTAGACCATTGGTCGATATCCAGAGTTTGTTTATTTTTCCAGTTAACAAGAATTGTTTTTTTAGCGATAGTAAGGGCTACAAGTGTAGATTGAAATTGTTTACGTGGTAAGTCAGTTGTTGTTAGGTCACCTGGCAAACACAAGTTTGGCAATAAAGGTATCCTACAGTCCAAAATAGCGGAAAGTTTTTCTAAGACTTTAGTCCAGAAATACATAACCAGAGTACATAACCATTTTTTTTTTAAAGATTTAAAAAAGAAAAGATTACTAAAAATGAGGGGCGTCAGGCGATTAAAATTTGTCGCATGACTTTACTAGATAACTCATGATTTTATATCTGTTCTAAATATACAATAAAAAAATGCTAGGTTTTCATACTCTTGTTAAAGTGGATTTTTTTTTAACTAATAGAAATAGTTCAAATGAATGTTTGACGTCTATAGCCGTCGATGGCAGCGAATGATTTAAAAAAAAAAAGATAGAAAAAAAAACAGGCATCTCCTGTTAACCAGTGAAGCGTTTTTCCTGCTATTGTACAGCATATCACACACTGTCAGTATTTACGCAACTGAACAGTCTGTATTGCTCGTTTTAGCCTGACAAATAGTTCGGTGTGAAAATGGTGCATTTCAGCAGCAGCAATATGAATTTGGTGTTGCGCCATTTGTCATGAACAGATCCCTAACCCTAACCCTAACCGTAATCCATGTTGGAGCAGTATCCCAGCCATAATGATACTCAAATAAATACCAATAACATTAATAAATACTTAAATAATATACACTGACCAACAACATTGTAGCATTCATTGATGTAATCTAGCCACTCTCTCTTGGTTCTTCCTGTTTGTTTGCACCTTCAATTATGTCAGACGGTTGTTTTGATGAGTCTATGGTCTGGCATTCTGCAGATATGACAAAAGTAGGGGTGCTCCGATCACAATTTTCTGGCCGATCACCAATCCCTGATCTTTAAAAAGTCTGACCTGCCGATTCTGGTTTCGTTTCGCAAAAAGTACCATGCACCTTCAATGTTTCAATCTAAGGCTACGTTCACACTGCAGGGCGTGATGCCCAAATCGGACTTTTTGTTAAATCCGATCTTTTGTACACCGGTGTCCAACGGAAGTAAATATTGTCCCGACTCGCAACGTTTCACCTCCAGCCAAGTCACTGAGGCAAGCGACTTTTATGAGTGTCATATGCAAATTTAGCTGTGCCAACACATCCTACAGATTGGTGGACTGGTGGACTCGTTTGGCGGACGTGTTAGGATTTTGATTCATGTGTCTTGTCTGCATACAATGTATGCCATACATTATGCAAATTAAGCTGTGTGAACGCCCCCGCTCCTGGTTGGTGGACTGTTTTCACGCTCGCTGCTGGTTGGCTGCTATCCTCGGCTTCCTTGTGCGTCAGTTTTGAATGTGCTGTTTACAAACAGCAACAGAAATCGGACTTATTTTTTCATCTCATGCCGCCAGAGTAGCGAGGTTGAAATAAGTAATAGAAATATTTTGGGGAAATGAGGGGACACTCCTCGACCTCCTGATTTCATTGAGTGTCTACCGAAAATGACGTTGCGTCATCGCCTTTGTGATGAACCGTCTGCAGGGCTGAATTTCTACAATCGCCACACATGTCAATGTCATGCTTCATGTTTTAAGTGTGATTAAATTAAACCAACAAACAAACAATCTGAATTGGGGCATCACGCCCTGCAGTGTGAACGTAGCCTTAGTCATCTTAGCAGGAGAGGACAGTGGCGGACTTTTTCAGACCACTGAGACGACATTGTTTTTATTTTATCGCCCATAATCCCGCTCTCCCATTACCTCATTGTTCAATATCTATGAGTGAACCCATCTTGTATGTTCAGCACACGTCTGCACCATTTCTTTAAAACATTTAGGATTGGTGATGGGACTGTTTTTTTTTTTTTAAATTTATTATTTTTTATATTTTAGGATCCAGGTAATTTACACTGTCGTTTAGCAATAGTTTCAGGAAGAAATATAACGCCAACCGTTTCTAATATTTTGTGTTATGCAACCAAAACATTAGAATGATGCTCTTAATATGAATCAGCAAATTACATCACAATACTAATATATTGTAAATATCTTTCTGACAGTGTCTATTGTGATGGTTCACCCGTTATGTACTATGATTTACAGTCTATCAGTGATTCCCAAAGGGTTGGTTCACAATCCGATGAGATCCAATAAAATCTTACAGAATATATTTCAGAATGACACTAAAAATTACATTTCTTTCCTATTAGTCCGCTAATGTCTTTGAATTATTATACACAAGATGACCCAATAAAATAGCTGAATTCTGTCACTAATGAATCCTCAGGTGGACCATGCAGGTGTGTGTGAACTTGCCACGGGAGGGTTCTTCTACGTAGTGGGCGTGGTCTTCTTCAAGAGCGACGGCTTTGTCCCGTTCGCTCACGCCATTTGGCATCTTTTTGTGGCAGCCGGAGCAGGCATTCACTACTACGCCATATGGAGGTACCTCTACTTGCCTCGGCCCCTGCTGGAAACGTCCAGGTGACGGTGAGCCGTTCTCACGCCGACAGGAGTTACTGTCTGAGAAATCACCAGCTGAGTGGTGAAAATAAAGTGGTCTTAAATAAATAGCTTGGAAGCTATTTGATAGGTCAGAGATGATAAACCTGACTGCTCTCAAAGATGATAAAGCACAGTGGATTTAACATGAATCACTATTTATGTTTCTATAATCATTTTTGGAAGGACCAATAGTAATAAAAGTAATTTTGCTTCATCACCTCATACTGTAGGTACAGCATCCATTTGCAGAGATGTTCAGATGGCCAATATTTGGTCAAATAAGGACACTAGAATACATTATCCTGAGTTTTATCTTGATTCACCTGCACTAAGTCCAAATGTGTAGAACATCTGTTTTTAATGTATGTATACTGCTCACATCCATGTCGTTTTAAGGCAGAAAACACTGCAAAATGATTTCCTTCTCTTGCACTGTGGTGTCCTTTCTACCAACTATGTGCCAAAATTCAACTATTTCAAACTTTTTTTCATCTTGAATAGCTGAATATCATAAATTGCCATAAATTGAATGGCAAGTCAAGCCCACAAACTGCACACTTTGCGCTAAGTTTTCAGTCACTCATTTCAGTTCAAATTTCTAGATAAGCATAACAACATCTGAAGTAGTGAGTCCTAAAAATATTCACAAGTCATAAAAAATTAATGGTATTGAGATGATAGGAGTTAATGAAGACTGCAATCTGGTGTTCTCGATATATTTTACTATATCTTTGTCAAAGTTGTAAGCACTTTCTACTAGTCAATGTCTGTATTTTCAATACTGATCAAAACGTTGTTATACAAACATTTCATTGATTTTCTAACAGGTCAACAGGCTCTGGAGACTTAGGAAATGTTTTGCATTTTAAATACAAATCAGATGATCTATTTTGTAAATGTTGATTTCTGATATGTCACAATAAAGAAGAGATAATATATTACACTGATTGTCATTTGTGATTGGTTTGTCATCACAGCCCTCCATAAATGAAATGATGTATTTACAAAACGTGCAAAAGTCAACCATTTTGGCATAAATTCAGTTTGTATCCTGCGGCGGAAGATTAGAGCATTTGTTTAGCACAACAGTCAAAGATCCTGGGTTTGAATCTTTGTTGGGTACTTTCTATGTGGAGTTTGTTTGTTCTGTTCATACTTTCATGCCTTTACTTCCACATTCCAAAATATCCATGTTAAGTTGATTAAACACTTTAAATTGTCCAGTGGTGTGAATGTATGTGCCCTGCGACTTCTCACCCAAAGTCAGTTGGGACAGGCTCCACAAACAGGATGGCCGCTGATTGTTTATTTGTTTACGTGCTTGTGTCGGGTGCCGGTGAAGTAGGTGTGTGTTGAGCATGTGACGTGTGCGCCTGCGTGAGTCTGGTGAGCGCTCGCAGTTGGAGTGGCATGGCCACGTTGGTGTCTTGGTGCCACTGGGGTGTGGTGACGTGCACTGGTGGGTTCAGGACACTCTGAGCCACACCCGGCGTCTTCAAAAGGGCGCACAACTCCTGCCCCAGAGTTACTATGGAAACAAGGTCCTCTTCGTCATCGCACCAGGAAACGGACCCTCTTCTGGATACGTTCCTCAGCTTGGAGAGGAACAGCGACACCCTACGACGGACACAACAAACATTATATGTTGACGTGTGGATTACAACGGATTCAAAATGTTTAGCATTCCTCGACGACACCTGGGTATCAGGTCATGTGATCGTGACGCCAGCTTAGCGAGGGCGCTCATTAGAGTGGTGATGACGCGAGGGGCGGGGCAGCCAGCTCCAGGGGGCGGGGCAGATGATGTGATTTCAAACAGCACTGCCTCCAAAGTTTCAAAACAGGAAGTGATGAGCCTCACGGAGCAGCGAGAGTCGTATGACACAGAAAGGTACTCCCCAAGCAAGAAAACCTGAAGACAGATCATGCAAGATTTTTATTTTGTATTGAAACTAAAATGCTTTCCATTGGCAAAAGTATTGGGACAACTAGCTGAAAGTGAACAGAAAAAATATCGCAGTTGGTGCTCCTTAGCAACTTCAAATTTCTTCCACTCTTCTGTGAAGACTTCCTACGAAATGTTAAAATGTGAACTCTATTTGGTTCTTCCCAACGATGTTTGATAGGGTTGAGGTCAGGGCTCTTAAGTTGTTCCACACAAAACTATTTCAAACTTGACTTTATGGACCTTGATTTTATGCATTGCAGTGTTTGGTGGTGCATTTGGTACCTGCAGCCAGCACTACTGACTCTAAACTTCCTGGGCAGATTAGATTAACATGGCAACACAAAGAGGCTGAAATCTGGCCAAAAATTTAAAATTCAATATCCACAAGCAAATTGGGAATGAATCAATACAATTTCATGCCCCCCCCCAAAAAAAAAAACACTTCTCCAAATAGTTCCCATGAAGTCGGGACTATAAAATGGTCCAAAATGTCATGTTAAGATGATAAAGCAATCTGTCTGAAACCCCTGACAATTAATACATAATTGAATACCTCCGCATTAAACTCCATGTAGTGAACTTGAAGCTGCAGTATCTGTATGAAACTATTGTGATCCATTTCATTCTTCTTACCACATGTGTGTAGATTTCTTGTTTGCTGTAAACATTGGACGTTGCTCCAGCGAACTCCAGCAGCTCGTGGGACTGGTCAATGACCAAAGAGGGGTGGAGTTTGCACATTTTTAGAAGCTGACAGCTGAACACTCTGCAGGGAGAATGTGTGCATGGTGAAACATACAAATCTCCATGACAAACACTGGATGAGCACTTTTGTTTGCATGTTGAGGTGTACCTGTGTATCTCTGTGATGTATTTAGGAATGTTGAGGAGGAGGCTGCTTCTCTCCAGTAGCACTAAAAGTACTTGGCTTAAAAGTGTTCTGTCGGCCATCTAGAAAAAAAAAAAAAAAGACACATTCGTGAACACATACCTTTTACCTGGTCAAGTAACCTGACATAACATTAGGGAGATAGAACCTAGAAAATAGAAAACTACTGTTAACAGGGATGTGATTTGACCAAAGTGAAATTATCTGAAAATTTAGCCGGGGGTCTGGGGGCCGCTGGCACCCAGCTAGGTCCAGGGCTCATGGGTTTTCCGTGTTTTTAAGTACTTTCAATGCACTCACATGACAAAGAAATAGACAAAACAACAGCATAAATTTTCAATGTATATTGAACTATCCCATATAAAATGGCAGTTTTAGTCAACTCAAAATCAGTCACATTCAAAAACATTGGACTGCCTTTGCTTTTAAAAACTATCACTGAGAATATCATCATATCTAACTAATGTGATTACTAAGTTAACACATAAATAATGTTGAAGAGTTCAAATTTCATGAACAAATAATTGTATCATGACCAAATGAAAAGTAACTCATATTAGAGCATACCACAAATGTCTTTGTTATAGCAGAAGATGTTATCTGTCGGAGTCATGTGCATACACAATGAACTACTTAAAAAAAAAAAAAAAAAAAAAAAAAAAATCGGAATTTTTTTTTTTGGGGGGGGGGGTAAAAAAGCGGAATTCCGCGAATTAGCGGAAAAATCACATCCCTGTGTTAATATTCCCTAAAAAATAAGAAAGTTATAGAGCCTGGGACAGTGATTCCAAACCACTGTGCCACAGGAAAGTGTCCAATTGCATTTAATTGGTCTGCAAATGATCTATTCCTATGGTTACAATTAATATACTAATTACATGCTCTTCCACTAGGTGGTGGAATGTGCAAAATACTCAATTTTTAGCATGGCTGCCATAAAAAAAACAACAACAAAAAACAGAGCAAGTCATCTGTTGAAGATCTCAGTGTTTTTTTCCCCCATTTCTGTAAGTTTATCATCTTCAGATTTCACACTGTAAATGTGCGAGTAAACTGAGGCAAGATCATTATTTCAGTATATATTTTTGCAATATGAAATATGCCTTCGCTCAATAAAGGAAAACACCGCTCTACAATATTTATATTTCTCACTGTGATGACTGTGTTGAAGAAAATGTGCAGCAAAATCGGGACAGTCTGGGCGCACTGAACGACTCTTGGCCAATCGGCAGCCTCAGATAATAGCTCAAGGAGCGTGCTCAGTCGGTCAATTGTATCGCCTGTGGAATACAACACCAAAGCGGTTGTGTTAGCAAATGGACTGTCGGCCGTAGCCTCAATTGTGTAGTCAACACTCAACCCTATACATAATATTTGGGGTAAAATCATTGTGACATCACCTGTGCCTGCTTCACCTCGAAGTAGGAAGAGGAAAAACCCTCGGAAAGATGGATTTCGGAAAGCATCCATTAACGCAAGGCTGCGCCCTCCCGAATCAGAAATGGGCAGACACATTGACCTGCAACATACACACACAAAGTTGGAAAAAACAGGCTTGCCATGACACGACCCTAAGTACCTTTTTCCCCCAAATTTGGCAAATGTTCATCCGTCAAAGGCGCACCTGAGTTGCAAAAGCAGAGTAGCAGAAATACAGGGGAGGTCCAACAAAGTATGCAGCAGCTCCAGTGCAGTACCCAATGTCACCATAGAGGGTAGCAGATCAATAAAGTCATCAATCACTGCAGGGCTGTCCCAAGCGAGGAACTGCAGAAACATGAGAGCAAATGCTGACAATCAAGTTTTTTTTTTCAAAATTTTTTTTGTTTACCTTGAGGAGGTTTGGGAAGTAGCATGTGTACTGGGGAACTCTGAGTGGCGCCGTCTCGAGATTTAGTCGTAAGAAGCGCAGAAGCTCATGTGCCAGGAATGGGTCATTAAAGAGCTCGGCAGGAAACCGACCAAAGACTAAGTTCCATACGCAGTCACAGTCTACAGCAGCCAATTCGCCTGAAGAGAACAATAAAAGACTTTTATTCATGTTTGTGTTTTGGTACGCATACAGTACTCACAAAAAGTTTTGGAAATTCAGCTTTTGGGAGTAATTAATGGGCACTCACTTACATAGCACTTTTCTACCTTAGGTACAAAAAGCCAGTCTCCTCATTTTACCGACCGGGGAGCAAATGGGGGTTCAGTATCTTGCTCAAGGACACTTCAACATTGTCAACACAAGGGATTGAGGATGTTGTGAGACGACCACTCTACCATGAGTGAGCAATGCCAGCCCAGAGAAGGGAGACATTTTATGATGAACCTAAATGCCACCATGACCTTTAAACTTTTGAACACATGTTCAAATGCACAACAAGTGTTTGATCCTTGACTGAACCAATACATTTAAGAGGACATCCATCTCTATTCCAATTGTTAGATGTCGACTTGGTCTCAGGATGTCAAAATGTGAATGATATTATGAAAAGGACTGTTTCAATAACAGTTCGAATTGTACCAAGAAATGTATTGGTCCAATCATGGACTGATTTTGCCATTCAGCTCCTTGTTAGAAAAGCAATGACAAATTATTTAAAAAAATTGAAATAACTGTGAATAAATTACATGAAAAATAAATTCAATCAAATTTATGAAATAAATAAATAAAGAAAATTCTTGTGTTTCTACCATGGGGTGGCAGCATGACAGTGTAAACAACCAGTTAATTTGACGAAGAAGTATGAAAAATAGAGATTGGACGTTTGACACTGAGACTCCGGATCATGTGTCAGCCGAGTGAGACAGACTGCTCGAAACAATGTATCAAAAGCCCCGATCAAACCTCCGTGATCACGTGCTGATGACGTATGCGGCTTTATGCGCGCTAATGAGATACCGGAAATTACGTAACTGATTCAAACCTTTTGGCGCGGTGCCAGCTGTCAAAAGGAGACACCAAACAAACACTGCCTCCCCCGCGCCTACTGCTTTACAGCCTTTTGAGAGAAAACTGACTTGAGAGAGCTTTAGGATGGAGAATTCCAATGCAAGAAAACTATCTCGTGTTTGGCAACACTTTGACGTTGAGCACAAGCACAATTCCCTCATGTAGATATTTGCTTCACTTTATGTTCACCTGGAAAAGTTAGTTATTCGGTATGTTTCCAACAAAAGTACTCCCACAATGATGCATTTAAAGTTTCCAATTATGCATTATTTTTAAATCGTGTGTAGAAGATACAGGCTTGACCCAAGTATTTTCCACCGAGTTGCTATAAGCGCTTCTCCAAGACCCTCAGTCACATCTCCCAAAGACTGATGTTGAAATACTTGTCATCTGGCTTCACAGCGCACTTGTGTCATATCCAAATCATGTTTATAAAAATCGAATGAGTAACAGGACATCACATTGAACCATAGTACTGGTACAGTGTCAAAATATTGCAACACTTCCATGTGTACCTGATGATTGACAGACACAAATGTAAGACTGAATGTACTGGTGTTATGTTGGAATATAAATCAATCAGGCGAATCACTTTGAAGATTATAGCTGCTATGACTCCAGCTGACCACCAGATGTCACCGGTACGATCTATTTTATGGGGCTTTGAAACTTCGACTCTTTTTCCAAATCAATCAGCCGAAAGCCTCAAAAGCTTCACAAGGCTTCATTGTCCCATCTCTAACAAAGAAAAACAATATCCTAGGATTTTTGTGTTCTTTCTTCTTGCCATGTGACTGAAGGCACGCTTCCTTTATGACAAGCCACATTCCATTTTTGTTGTTGCATGGAAGACTATCAGCTAATCCACAACACTGCAGACACCGTGACAAAACAGGGCCAAGAATTGTTTCTACAGAGAAGTTATTTTGGTACTCTTCACTTTGGTGATAAAAAAAATGTAAAAATATATAAATATACAATACCAAAAGGAACCGAACATATCAGCTAAACTATCAGCTAAGAATACATTGGAAAAAGGAAACTGTAGGGTGTGCTATTGTGGGCCACAGCAATTTCTGGACTATAAGCCGCGCCAGCTAAATTTGGGGAATACTCTAATTTGTTACACATATAAGCCGCACCCGACTATAAGCCGCAGGTGTTTTAATGTTACCGCACTGGGTTCTCACTACTTTATTTTCTATAATGAGGGTGCAAACTGTCTCGCTCTCTCTGCCTGACGCTCTTGCGCTTCCTTTATATTGCACCCCCTTGTGATCTGATGGATAAGCCGCACCTTTGTATTAGCCGCAAGGGTCGAATGCAAGTGAAAAAAGTAGCGGCTTGCAGTCCATAAATTACTGTACTTGAAGTATGTGCCCATGTGACCATAATGTTGTTTATACGTGCCATGGTTGAGATAGAACTGTGCCACGGGCAGCAGGACTCTGGCGAATGACAAGTCTGAGCTGAGACGACCAAAAAGCGCCTTGATGCACGGGAACACCCGGTAGACAAAGGACGCATCCTCCATGCACACGCAGTCCAGGATACACACGGCTTCCACCAGACACTAAGGGAGAAAACAAATACAATACATTCATGAAATGAGTTTTACAACATAGCAGATACTATTTTGAAGTTATATTTGTAGTGCCCAACTGTTTTAGAAGCTAATAATAACAAATTGGTGCCATAGAAGTTTCTTGAGCATAACAATCAAAAGTGTGAGTGAAAAAGAAATAGCGCTCACAGCTTTCTGCAGATCTGTATCCGTCTTCTTCTGGGCCTCTGAAAAACAGATCGAAATTGATACATTACAGTCGTCCAAGCATATAGTAACACCAACACATTCCATGACATAGCGTGAATTTACAGAAAAGTAGATAAATCCCACACCCCCAAAAAATCTGTGATCACTCTACACAACAGGCAATTTACGTTCTAAAATGACCAACACCGACAGTAGCACACACATACTGCGATCGCTCTGTTCAATCAGGCGCTGGCAGTACTGGAAGGCCTTCTCTCTTATGCGCTCCTTTGGAGGGAGCAGGCGGCTGGAGGAGGATGTGACGGAAACCATGGAAACCACAGAGCCGTCGATCTCCGACCTATCATCTGTAACCAACAAAGCAGGTCAGAGATCAGAACTCGAGGTGATTCCGAATGTCCACACAGCATTGCAGTGCTGCCATGTTAACAAGTTTGTTGCAATTAGAAAGTGCAATCAGGAGAGGATTTTGCAATTATATTTAATTTAAGTATTTATTGGAGTTTCCAAATTATTGAGTTATGTTAAGTTGTTAAGAAAGCAATGTGAAAGAGAATAAATTTGAGTGTCGTGGGAAAACTTCATTTAATTCAATAGTTCAGTTCAAAAAGGGGGGCAGCACGGTGGGTGACTGGTTAGCACGTCCGCCTCCCAGTGCAGAGGACGTGAGATCGAGTCCGGGCTTCGGCCTTCCTGGGTGGAGTTTGCATGTTCTCCCCGTGCTTGCGTGGGTTTTCACCGGGTACTCCGGTTTCCTCCCACATTCCAAAGACATGCATGGCAGGTTAATTGAACACTCCAAATTGTCCCTAGGTGTGAATGTGAGTGTGGTTGTTCATCTCTGTGTGCCCTGCGATTGGCTGGCAACCAGTTCAGGGTGTACTCCGCCTACTGCCCGAAGCCAGCTGGGATAGGCTCCAGCACCCCCGCGACCCTTGTGAGGAAAAGCGGCTAAGAAAATGGATGGATGGAGTTCAAAAAGGGATTTTCACAACAAGATGGAGTGAATTCATGAATTTGCCTTTTTAGATAGATTATAGCTTGTAGTCAACAAAAACTCAAAAGACGTCGTCACAAGAAGGTAGAACATAAAATAAGCAACAAAATGATTTTAATAAAAGCACGAGGTAGTAATTTCACTTCTGACTTGTATCTTTTCTATTCATTTAATGAACCTGTATCATAAATGTCACTTTTTGAATTGAACTCTTTATTTTAGTTTGTTTAGTCGAAGGTCCTGTGTGACGTACTGAAAGGTCAAAGAAGCAAGTTCTGCTCATGCTGCAACAACAACAGTAAACTTGTTGACAGATATTATTATATATAATGCACATCAATACAGATGTGTGGAATTGATTTTTTTTAATTGGGCTTAAGTAGATAGAAATGAAAAGAATACGGAATGCGAATTAGATTAGTGAAGGGACTTTCATGATTGTCGATATTGCATCAAAAGCAAACCCGAGACAGTGGGAATCTGAAGTTACGTGGGAGTGTTTCTGGTGAGCTCATGCTTAAGATCAAGTGTATTATCAGAGAACGAGCCAAAAGCGCAATAGCTTGTAAGAATATAACTGATTTGGCTTCTTAGATGCACATGCGGAGGACGGTGGGTGGTGGTCAAACGCACTTCTTACCATTAGAAAAAGAGTGAGAGAGCGAGAGACTTAGCTGTAACCTGTTTGCTGAAGATGATAAAAACACAGAGCAGGTCATCTGAAATGGGCAAGGTGAAATGATTTGAGGCTTTAATTCCTCAAATTATAACAATTGATAGTTTGAGGGGGAACTGAGGAAGAAAAATGGATTGAATTGGCTAATTAAAGGCTAAACCCCTGATATATAAATTTGGGTGAACCAGAGGTTATTTTTTTAGATTGTAGTCTATGACCTATAGCCTTGACACCCAGTGTACAAATTAACCCCTAGGCGTTATTGTGACCATTTTTTGGCTTTTTGTTGGTTCTGACCAAGCCATTTTAGAATAAAATACTGCCCACAGGTTAAGTAATACAGACAAATGACACAAGCCATAGTTTGGACACACCTGACTTCAAGTGAACTGCTTTGAATGAATGTTGACTTCATACCAGCGTCTGCTATTGTGCCGACGGGCACAGAGTGGAATGTGAGGAGCCAATGTCGTAGCATGGAAAAAGAGTAAACGTTCATCCACTGGTCTTCAGTGAATCCTTGTCCGACACACAGCACTGTAAAGAAATCTCCTGACACCGTCCCATCCAGCTCTGCAATAGGCAGCGGCTAACGGAACACAGGAAAACAAAAGATATTTGACAAAGTACGAAAGACTTACGTTATTGATATCATCTAAGTGCATACCTGACGTGACCTGGACCCCGTGAAGAATCCTCCTGAGGAAGCCCCGCCCCCTTGTGTGGTGCTCGCATAGCGCAGCCAATCAACGAGCTTTTTACTAAGGAGGGTCATGTTATCTGAAGGAAAACATGATTCACTCACACAACTTCTTGACCAAATCAATTTAGGTGTGCAATTACAAATCTAAAGCGAAAAAAAATAAAAATAAATACTGTTGTGACTGTTACCTTCGGTGAGGCTCTCAGGGCTGTGTGTGAGGATGGTGTTGACAATCGGCAGGGTGAGCGCGAGCAAGTCAGCCGGCCCTTCTGAGGGTCGGTTCTCCAGGCTGCGGAGGAGCTGAGTGCAGAGAGCTGACAGATCATCTCGGGATTGGGCCTGTTGGGAGCAGAATGTGGGCAAAGGTTACTGGTAACTAAGTAAATCTGAAAACACGTGTTGTGTCTACATACAGCGGTAATGTCTCAACGGAATGTCAGGAAAAATGCCAGTAGCATGAATTCATATGAACTCCAAACTAAGAAAAAAATTATACATTTGACTTAAAATGTGCATATTAGAGGGAAAATGAAAAGGTATATTTTCGAGAGTTTAAAATTGTAATTTTACGACTGAAAAAAGTTGTATATTTTCTAAATAAGAAGTCAGTTGTTTTACAGATTTAAATCTCAATTTTACAAGAATATGGTTGCATATTTCAGATTTTTTTTAAAAAGTTGCTTATTTTTAGTGCTGTCAAAGTTAAAGCATTAACTGATTAATTAATCACAAAAAAATATCGCATTAATCATGAATTAACGCAGATTAATCGCACATTTAATTTAGACCATAGATTATCCTTTATCGTGACAGCGGATGGCTACGTTTAAGGTAGCACAGGTTGTTTGAGCAATAAACATAATTACATGCATTAAAGTAAAGAAAGCATTTAATAAATGTTTGCGTATCACATTTAGAATATTTGTTCATGTCAAAATATTGGGGTCATTTTCCCCCCATTTTAAATTATGCAAGTAATTCATTGATTAGCAAAAAGAGGGGGATGAGCGTGTGCAGTGGATAAAAAAAATGTTGAAGACAACCTCATAAGATTAAATGTCAAAAGAATTAACACACAACTGGTGCTCTTCAAATTTGGCGTGAAAAAAATGTTGATAAAAAAGCCTTTTTTTATAAGCGATTAATCGGGATTAATCAAAATTCAAAGATGTGATTAATCTGATTAAAAAATTTAATAGTTTGACAGCTCTAATATTTTTATATTATAATAATAATCTTACAGGAATAAAGTAGCATATTTTCCAAAATAACTTTTTATGTCCAAGAAAAAGATATATATATATATATATATATATATATATATTGTAAATAAAGTCTTTTTGGGAGGCATTTTTTTTTTCAATTAAAGATGTAATTTTATAAATACATAAATATATATCACGGTGGGTGACTGGTTAGCACGTCCGTTTCCCAGTGCAGAGGACGTGAGATCGAGTCCGGGCTTCGGCCTTCCTGGGTGGAGTTTCTATGTTCTCCCCGTGCTTGCATGGCAGGTTAATTGAACACTCCAAATTGTCCATAGGTGTGATTGTGAGTGTGGATGGTTGTTCGTCTCTGTGTGCCCTGCGATTGGCAATTCAGGGTGTACCCCGCCTACTGCCCGAAGCCAGCTTGGATAGGCTCGAGTGTCCCCCACGACCCTTGTGAGGACAAGCGGTTAAGAAAATGGATGAATGAATAATCTGTGCATTTTTAGGATAAAAAAAAGTTTGACCTTTTGCGATTAAAGTAATAATATTACGTAAATAAAGGTGTATATTTTCAAGTGTTCTTACAAGAGTAAAGTTGTATATTTTCGAGAATAAAGTCAGCATTTACATGAGTCAATTTGATATTTTAAAGAAAATAAAGTCCTAGAGTTTCATGATATATAAATATTTCTTGTTAAAATTAGACATGGAATTATTTGAGAATTAGTATATACATTACATATATAAACATTAGTATAGGTTTCAAAAATACAGTGACAGATACAGCAAAATAGGACATCAGCACACCTGCAGGAGCAGCAGGGCAGCTGTGTGACTGTTGAGTGGACTGTTGCTGTCCTGGCCGTAGTTCACTGCCTGACCAGCGAGGGGGAGCGTCTCTCTGAGCACAGCCGAGCTCAGCACTTGCAGCTGCTCCACAGGGGAAGAGAGGAGCAATAGAAGCCTCTTCTGAAGCTCAGGGGGCAACCTTTGGTGTAGAAAACAGAGGCTTCATCAGACAAGTGCATAGGGAAGGGCTATTTTGGGAAATTAGAGGACAATGTGCATTCGGAAACAAAGGTGGAAATGTTAGTTTAAGTACACATAATGGTGTAAGCAACTCCTGCGCTAGTTTTGCGACTTTTGCATCCATTGAACTTGTGAGTTTCCGCTTGCATTTATTTCCAGGATATCAGAATAGCCTCTCGAAGCTGCTGCTGGTTGTGATGAGGCGTTTAAGGATAATTCTTGCACTTTGAGGTTTGTCCTGGTTGAGATTTTTAGGGTTTGTAGGCTGCCACGAGACACAATACCTTCACCATGTATCATTCTTCCGGCCAACAACAAACAATTCTTGTAAATAAGGCCACAGATGGGAAATATATTACTTCCTTGAATCTGTCGTTATCGCTGATTGCTTGTTTATGTCACTTATGTCCCTATTTGTGTCACCTAATAAAGACTCCAGGTGTCCAGTGAGATAATCATTTATCAAATTATTCAACAATTTTAATAATTGAGTAATCGTTAAACTAAAAGCCATTGTTTAACTCAAAATTGTCATGATGTGATGATTATATGTGCTTATCACTTAAGCCATTTCTCCCTTCTTCTTTTTTTTACTGGATAAGCAAAATGGATGTCTCTTCAAAAATATATGTTTAGATGACCAACTTCTTCTATTGTTTTCTAAATAACAGGGGTAGAACTACTTGCCCCTAGGAACAAATTGCCCTGCTCTCTAACTCAAGTACTGTACTGCAGTTACCAGAAAACTCGGATGAGTGTTTTAAAGACATGGAGTTAGGGAGAGTAACACTTACGTTCTGGTGTACTTGGTGGCAGAGAGGATGAGGCGCAGTCTTTCCAAGGAATCAATAGTCTCGTGACCATGTTCTTTCCCTTGGAGCAACTTGATTAATCTAATGTAAAACTTCTGCAGCTCAGACTCCTGGATCTCCCTAGAAAGTTGAAACCCTCATCATATATTTAGTGACATTTAAGTTACATTTTATGTTGCAAATCAGAAGAAAGGTGAATGCTACTTCTCTATAACCTAAACAGTGACAAAATCACATTCACGAAAAACATATGAATAGAACATGTGCGTGAATAGCTGCTACAGTGACTCACCTTGCTTGTTTAATTAAGCTTTCCGAACCGTGAGAGTACATATTGGTCATAAACCTGCTAGTTATCTAGCTAGCTAGCTTCTGCATGAAGCGGAAGATAAATAGTGCAGCCCTGACACGTCCCGACTGCAACATGCTACATTTCAGATTCAGTTCCGTTTTCTGGTGTACAGTTTTTAACACATGTATAGAAAGTGTAACATAACATACATTAAAAAATAAATAAATAAATAATAATGATAGTTATTATTATTATTTTAATTTAATGATTATATTATTTAATGTTATATAATATATAATAATATAATAATATATATATATAATAATAATTATTATTATTATTATTATCAAGGAAGACTATAGGAACGGAAGAAGATTGAAGAACATTCTACTACCGTCTATATTTCACGGGTATGAGGAACGATCGAGTCAAAAATAATAAATAGTAAAAATAATAAATATCACCTCACAATTTTAGAGGAGAAGAGTCCTAAACAAACAAAAAATATGGAAGAAAACATAATACAGTTCAGGTATTTTAGTTTTGTTAGGCAGATGCATTAACCCACGACATCCCCCCTCCTTTCTCTCTCTCTCTCTCTCTCTCTCTCTCTCTCTCTCTCTTTCTCTCTCTCTCTCTCTCTCTCTCTCTCTCTCTCTCTCTCATTAAAATCCACACGCTCGCGGTGTGTTCACTACTTGGCTCTGAGACAAAGTTGACTTTTTGTGTCTTCTAGTGGATAAAGAGCATATATGCATTTTAAAAGACAATAACTGCTGACAGTGGCACGTCTCCTTCTGAATTTCACCCGACTGTGCTGGCTGTTTATCGTCCACATCTCAGGTAAGCTAAACTTTTCACTCATGTGGGTGTAGTGAAGTAGCCTACGTCCAGTGAAGTATAAGGCTGGATTTTGCTGTCCATGTGTTGCTCAAACATGTAAAATGTTAGAATAATGCAATCAACCAATTATCTGATTTCAACAAGTTTAGCTGTATTTCAAACCCCCTCTGCCAAATTGACAAATTAGAGTCAAATGGAACACAGTCGTCTGCTTAAAGGGTTGGGCAAACATGAGCTTCTACATTTTCTGCACTACCACAGCTTTACATGAAGAAAAGAATGACGTCCAATTAAACACAAACTAGGACGTCTGTACAAAGATACCAATGCTCACTTGAGTGACACTGTCACATAGGCCTTTAATATTTCACAATATATTTGTAACAAATCATTCCACTGTGCCATATTCAGAGGCGTTTGTAATGTTCTGTCACTCCCATATAGCTAGTAACAAGGTCTATAAATTCTTGGAAATAGTGTTGTCGCTGAATGTGATGCAGTTTAACACCACTGTAAAATACAACTACTGTACTATAATAAATACATTCTTAAATGAATGATTGTCGAGCTGTCAATCAAAACTCAATATGTTGTCATTTGGTATCATTTGATTGTACAGGTGTACATTTGTGGTCAGAGTTTATTCAGAAGACATTTGACAAAGATGGAATAAATTATACGTTCATGGAAAAATGCACACCAAAAAGCATAATCAAGTGGGGGGGGGGAAAACGTCTTTACTTTGCATGCTTTAAAGGCAACTTTTAATTTTATTTTTATTATATTTTTCTGCCACACATATTCTTCCCATAGTAAATTGATACGATTTCATGCTGGTAAAGACTTCCCTGTCTTTTCAAATACAATGCAGCCATTGCAAAACAAGCAAGTGCCCACTCACTCCTCTCTTCTCCTCCTCCCTTGGCCTCTATACACAGGGCCAGCATATCATGTTTCTTCAGGCTTGGACAATGAAGTCTTTATGATGGCTTACACACACCTGAACCATTTGCATCTACTGTACATCAGTCAAATTCCAGGCCATCATACAGCATGCCAATGGATGACCTAGTTCAGTCTGTTTTGGTGCAGTAGTGAAAAGTTCCTTTGTTCAAAATGACTTAGAACTATATCTGAAAATAAGAACTGTCCACCTGTCCACCTTTAATCTGTGCAATCAATGCCCATCCATCCATCCATTTGTACCATTTATCCGGGGTTTGGTCATGGGGGGCTGAAGCCCAGACTCCACACTCCCCAGCCACTTCTGTGACTCCTCCCACAGGTGGTGAATCCATGTGAATGCGGGACCCACATTGCCCCATGGGCCTCATGGGTGCAGGCCCGGTCACAAAGTGCTCGCTATTGAGCCCCACCTCCAGGCCTGGCTCCAGAAGCGGGCCCAGGCTAGATTTTCCATTACAAATTTTGATATAATCAAAGATAAGAGATTTTGCGCAAATTGTGTTTGTGATTAATGTAACATGTTGGCGCATGTTCATACAATATGAACAGACGCTGTCTCTGCAGTCCCTACTACTATAAAAATCTAAATAGATCAATCATGTCTTATAAATGTCTTAGGTACTGCATCAACAGTGCACTAAAAGTAATTACATTAGCAAAAAAAATAAATGTATCAGCATAATGCACAATAATATCCCTATTTTGGTAGACTGGCCTCGCGCGCTCAACGTAAACTTTATTTTGGTGCAGGCCCAAGTCTCCTGCGTATGGGGCCCTTTTGTTCCTCTCTGGGCTTTCCTTGCACACAAGGCTGCCGCGCCCCCAACGTACCTGATATTGTGCTTACTGTGACTGTGCCGGAGCAAGTCCAGTTTAGCGTGTTTTTGTGAATTTGGTAGACTGCACTATCGCTGGGCGTTCCGCGGACCAACTGCGTTTCTAATACACGTTCCCTGGCACATCTGCAAATTTCGTTACAAAAAGTAGGACAGATTTTAGACTCGGCAAAACCACGTCAAACTGATTGCGCAGGTGGTGTAAAACGATTTTGGCGGTTAGATGGAGTTGTAGGCAGACAGATTCTGAGTTCCGCTGACATGTGGAGGATGTCATCGCATTTCATTCATTTGATAATAATAATATGTTAATAGCATCCAACTTGGGTGTTGGGGGAGGGGTCAAACATAGATGCCCACACAGTTTAGATCAATTTATTTTACACACTGAGCTCCATACAAACATCAAACTTTTTGGAAATATGAAAATTGAAAACAAATGACTGTTTGTCATTAGATCTGGGTGTGACGATTTGTGGCATTTTTTATACCACAAATTCTTTTTATTTATTTTTTTTATTTTAAATTTTTTCCTTGGAGAGCTCAGTATTGTTCATTCGGTAATTTTACCGATTTGACATGACAACGTCATTGCTCTGATTGATTCAATGACCTGAGGAAGAAGCAGATTTTGTCTGAGTTTCGATAGATGCTGGTGTGGTTATTTGTGGCATTTTTTTATACCACAAATTCTGTTGTGGGGAGCTAGAACCTATTGCCATAGCCACATAGACACATGATCATTCAGATTCACAAGAATCAAACCTAAACATTTTTTACACACACAATGGGATGGAATTTTAATAAAATAGTTGAGTGTGCAAGAATGCCATCAACTGTTTCCTCTCAACGTTAGAGAATATTAACTTTAGAAGAGTCCCATTCTGGGCTGTATGCCTTAATGTATCCGGATACCAAACGTGGACATACGCAGTGTCTATACCGGATTCCGTGACGTCCACTCACTTTTGCATCGGGGAGAATTTCAAGTATTGTCAAACGCCATTAATTGTGTAGTGTACAGGTGGGACAAGCAACAATTTGTAGCTACTGACAGGTCTGGTTGGTTTGTGTCACTCGAGTCACTTCAAGCTTGATCAAAGCACATATGTTGAGGGAAGTATGTTACGTTGTTTTTTGCACATGCATTCCGAGTCTACCGATGGCGGAAACGTGTTCTTCTTGATTTGTTGTGACTGTTGATAACAATTTGAAACTCACGTTACCATCGTCTGGAGGACTTAATTGGTACAGTGTTTACGAATCAGGTTTATGGCGAGACCAGACAGATCTGTGACCTTGTTTGTTTAGTGATCACTCAGTTTGTGACTAAAAAAATGAGTGTGGGATTGTAGCTCATGGATCGAGAAATTGTTTTTTGATTCCGTTTTATACACCCCAATGGTCACATGCAGTGATCATATTAAAACAGATGCCTCACCGAGCTCCATCTATCAATTTTACGCTACATTCCTCTCCCACTCGTTAAGTTGACCTTCTGGGTAAAATTAAGCATTGTCCAACAGGGACTAATGGCTTCAGATTAGGAGGCTTCTCAGCATCCACTGAGACCACATACTTTGGAAAAAGCAGAGATGAGATTCTCAGGCCACCTCCACAACTCCGTTACTCATTGTGTCCTCATTTAAATGATGAACAGAACTGCTGACAAATGGTTGTAAGATGTACAAATGCAAGAACCTCTGTTTTACAGAAAAAACAGGGGATTAAAAGTCATATTAAAACCACGGTATTGGCGGCATTGTGACCCGTTTTGGGCCTTTTGATGGTTCTGACCGAATCATTTCAAAATAAAATAAAATATTGCCCACGGGTTAGAAGGTTATTTTTCAAATAATTAGAAAATAAAATGTTAAAAGATGGTGCTTGCACATTCATTTTCACTATCCAGGCCATATTATGCTTATAAAAATGCCCCCCTCCCAAAAACAAAAAAACAAAACCCCAACATGTACTGTATTACTACTTGATCATGATTAGGGATGGCCGCATACCGATACCAGGTATCTGTATTGGGCCGATACCAAGTTATAGGTCGTGGCAACGGTGGACGATACCAGTAATAGGCTGCCCTCTTAAAAGTTGGAAATTAGAAGAATAGAACATTGACATAAATTTCATGCAATTTTAAGGGAAAATCATATATTGGGATAAATAGGTATTTCTTTCAAATGATCTGTCATTGTATTTTGGGAGAGATTTTATGTATCAAAAGTACTAGTGGTATTGGTGATTGGTATTGGTATCTGTGACTACTCAAAAGTTGAGTACTTGTTCTCACTCGTATCGGTCTGAAAAAAGTGTCAAAGACCATCACTATAATCATGATATTTGTCGATTAAGCAATACATAAAGCACTCCTGCCTGAGCCAGGCTGGAACTGTGCATTGGACCTATTCTGCCATTCAGGTATGAGGTTGTGTTGCCGCAACATGTCATGCTGTTAGTACCGTAATGTAAATTGCCAAGTTCCGCCAGACACAAAAAGATATTTGACGGCAAGTGGTGTGCGATACCGCAAATTTTGGTACTGAGCTGATACCAAGTATATACAGCGCCAGTATAGCCGATACCGATATCAATGCTTTTTGAAAATTATGGTATATATATATATATATATAATTTTTTTATGAAGGTAGCTGTATCATCAAATTGGTTATTCACTCAACTTTTAAGTATTTTTGTGGTTTTTCATTTTCAAACAAAGAACAAAATTAGGACAACGTTTGTTGAAAAATAGAAAATACTTTCTCATTGCCCCCCGAAACATTCCGACCATAACAAAATATATATTTTTTATGTTCAAGTGCACAAAGTAGTCATAGGAAAATACATTTTAAAAATACTTTATCAAACACTGTTCAGAAACTACAAATACAGAAAATAATTCAAAATTCTGCCTTCATCACTTGTTTTTCAACCTAAATAAACAAAATAGTAAAGATTATCACCCAACAACAAATATAAAACATAAAAGAAAAAAAATCAAGTACTACTTGCAATCTACTAGAAACATGAGATGCCTGGAAATCTGGACTCCCTGGCGACTTTGCCAGAGTGTGAGTCTGGTCAACCGCCTTTACAGAGCTAACAGACAGTGGAATGGACCAATGAGCGCAGAGCGGACAGAAAAGCTGTCTATGGATGCCTGTCCAGAACCCCTTTCCTTTTCAAGAAAGTGGGTGTAACTTGCCAGGCTACTAAGTCACGTGATGCACACACGAGGGGTGGAGAGAAGAGTTGTGCGATACTTGAGATTTGATACCAAGTAAATACTGGTGCCAACATTGCCAATAATTAATTATAAAATATTATGATATTTTAAATCATTTGTTCTATTAAATAACTTTTTTTTTTGCAAATTAGATTTTCTTATTAGGTTCTTAAACATGCCATAATATAATATCCTCAATGGAATCATACCTGGACTCTTAATTAAATTGGCAATGTAGTAATAATCTTCATATTCTTAGCCCCTGTCACCCTTCTGCACTCAAAGAAACATCAGCCACCAAAATTCCTCTAGTCTAGTCACATTACATAAACGATACATACATCTTGTGCTACACTAATACGTAGCTCAACTAGTAGTTGGAAAAGCTCAAAGTGCTCTGGTATCGATCCGATACAAATACTCACGTTGGTATCGATTCTATCGATACTTGGATCGATCTGCACAGCCCTAGCAAGTCTGCCTGTTGCTACTGTGATATGCCTGTTATCTGTTTGACCAAACCACAGCAGTACTTAAAAGAGCCAAACTGAAACTAAACTACTAGATCGATAGTGCCAGTATCGATCCGATATCGATGCTGACTTGGTATCGATAATATAGATATTTGGATCAATCCGCCCACCACTAACTGGCACTCCGATAAAAAATGGAAATGCAAAGTTTAGCGTGACCTCATATAACCATGTCCTTATAGTCACTTTGAGAGGATGCAATGCAAACATCCTGAAAACGATGCTATGAGAGTGAAACATGCTTATGCATGTGTAAAGCACTCTGAACCCCCCCCCCCCCCCCCCACCCCCCCAAATGAGGCTTCTACTCACATCTGGTTGGCCAAGGAGGAAGCAAAGCATAATTTTCTCAACAACAAACTCTAAAATAAGAGAATAGGGAAGAGGAAGCAAATCTGTGGTTTCTGCAGAGGTATGCGCACAAGTGTATGCGTGTATGTGTGTGTGTGTGTGTGAGAGTGTGAGTGTATGTATGAGTTGGTGTGTGCTTTATGTTTCATGATCTGCTTTGAACCCTGGTAGCATAGTTGTGGTATGTGATTTATCTGTCATCCCTCAGGCTACATTTTAAACGTTACTTATCCTTGATTTAGCTATGTGACTTTCTTAAATAAATAAGGAAAAAAAGCTGAATGGTACCACTTTTTCCTCTTACCAATAACCTTACCAATAAAACAGATTACTCACTCATTTCATAGTGAGCTTGCCAATTTTGCACGTCTGTTTACTGCCACAATTATTGTATTCATTGGTCATTGTGAGCCATCACTCTGACTCATTTGCAAAAGTGGTGTTCTTCAGTATTTCGTCAATGTTCTGAAATGTTACACAAGAGCAGGCATGCCAGTTATATGCAAAATGAGGGTTTACATGCATGGCAACATCAGATAGACTGTATACAGCGACACCATGCAAGGTGTGTATGGCTTAGATGAGAAATTTAAACGTTGGTTAGAAAACATGAATACAGAGCGGAAAATATAAATATGATCAACTTGTGTGGGGAAACAGTTTGTGTTGTCACAATAAGGACCTTATTTTTATCCATTATCCAGTTAAAGTTTTAACATCTGTCATATAGCACGTTGGATTACGCTACTGCTAATGATCACTTTCGTGTTATGTTCTCATTGTTACTTTTCTTTCCTAAGGAAGTCATGTTGCTATTTATTGCCAAGCTTGTTTGTTTTGCTGTAGCCTGTCGTTAATCACACCTCTTTTTTCCATTATGTACACACAAAGACGCTTTGACAGTGCAGTCGCTTTTCAAGTTCAGAAAAAGCACTTTGGCACAGAAAATGTGCAGAACTTGACATTAGATATTGGTACAATAAAGATGATCTTATAATGTATACTAGTGATTTTGGAACAAAGGCCAAGGCAATAATAAAGTTTACAATTTCACATTTTTCAAGTTATATAGATATTTAATTCTCAGTACCCATTTTTCACAGGAAAATAAAATAAAAAATAATATGGGTGGTGTTGAAGAAATAATTGCCCTTAAATATTTTTATAACATTTCAAACCAGGACTTTTAACAGAAATGTATTCTGGATTCTTAGCATGTTCTCAAGAGGAATTGGCATGTTTTGGAGCTTTTATAATATTTACTGGCCCTGTTAAGTCTTAACGTTTTCATATAGACATTCCCTTAAAGGGGAAGTCAACCCCCCAATTTTTTGGGGGACAATAATATGTTCTATGCAGTCCCACTGGTCTAAATATGGTATTCTGGTTAATATTGCATTAATGGAGTATGAGTTAAGCAGCAAAATCCAGCCGTTTTTATCCATCTCAGGGGGCGGCCATTTTGCCAATTGCGGTCGACTGAAGATGACATCACTGTTGCTCAGGCCTCTGGTAACAACCAATCACAGCTCAGCTTCAGAAAACAGGTGAACTATGATTAGTCGAGCCGCTACTCCTCCGCGTTGAGAGGAGCCAGTTGAGGTGGCTCGGATCCCGCCGGAGGAGCTGGTTGAAATGGCTGGGGAGAGAGAAGTCTGGGATGGATGGATGGATGTCATGTTTAGACTACTGAGGTCACATATAACATATTATTGTCAAGAAATGTTTAAGGTTGACTTCCGCTTTAAATATTAAGAGTGTGACATTGGTAAGCAGACCCCCTTTGAAAGTAATCTCTCTCTCTCCTTTTTTTTTTTAATTCACTTGTCAGTGAACACGAACATTTTTCAAAAACCTTTGTCATGATTGAAATCATCTGTGGTAGAATTTGTATATATTTTTCATTTAAAATGTTGTAAACTAAATGTAACCTTTATAGACTTTCAGGATCTTTTGAATCTTTAAATGAATTTACTGGGGGGTGGGGGGGGATCTGTATGTGAACATCTACAAATGTCATTTATTTGCAATCAATGTCTTGCATTTGTGGGATAATTTTTTTGCAAGTATGCCAAACAAAATATTGATTTTGAAAAGAAACTTGAAGTTTTCTAACAAAAAAAAAATGTCTTGATTTTTGTCTTGCCATGCAAGGCGCTTGAGATGGAGAACGGCACACCAGGGATACTTGATGATGTTGAGATACGCTGGGAGAACGTGGAGTGCAAACGCTACGAAATTTGTCGCATCATCTCTCCGGCCAAGCTCACTCCTTACCTTCGCCAGTGCAAAGTGTTAGATGAGCAAGACGAAGATGAGATTCTCAACTCTTTACTGCTGGTCTCCAGAGCAAACCGCACAAGTATGTAGTCAGATATGTGTGTGTTTTATTTAACATTCAACGTAAAAAATAATTGCGAATGACATCAAAACAATGATCTCCCTTCAGGTCGACTTCTTGACATCCTGCACTGCAAGGGAGAACGGGGATATGTGGTGTTTCTGGAGAGCTTGGAATTTTACTATCCGGAACTTTACAAACAGGTCACAGGGAAGAATCCCACACGTCGCTTCTCCACCATCGTAGGTGAGACACATCTGTGGTGACGGTTTGAATGATGCCAAATAAAACCTTTACTTTCACTTCAAAAAACATTCCCAGTTTTACTAGGCTAGTGCTCTGCAAATGTTCCCCGAATTATAATCTTAGAATATGATACTATAGTTACTTGCATATTATACAGTTCATAATGATCAATGATTTTTCCTTGCCTCATTGCCGCAGTCGAGGAGGGTCATGAAGGTCTGACCCAGTTTTTGATGAACGAGGTGGTGAAGCTGCAGCAGCAGTCTAAAGTGAAGAGCCTGCAGCATGCTGAACTCAGCAGGAAGAACTGCACCCTGGAGGATGAGCAGAAGAAACTGCGCCTCGCAAATCAGGAACTTCATACCTCGCAACAGAGTAAACAAAAAAATCCTGTTGTTATTGAATATGTGCAAGGTCCCTCTTTTGTTTTAGAATGAAAGTTCATAACAGTTATCCATTCACCACCATGTCAGACACCACCCTTTTAGTTTACATTTAGTTTGGCTTAGCAGTCTAGTAAGCACCTCAAACACATTTATAGTGCACAAGAATATAAACTACGGGAAACACAGGCGACTCTATTTTGCCTGTCACGCCATTATTCAGACGATGCTAAGGTTAAAATGTTTGTGGTGAGGGTGGATTTGAAAATGCACAATCCTAAAAACACCAGTTCCTCCTTCATTGTGCTGTTTAGGAAAGCCTGACGATTCATTTTCATAATTCCTCATTCTGTTGCAGTTTTGTGACATAAATTTAGTGTGCATGAATACTGATGAAATGAATAGTGAAGTCCACATACACAATTCGGAATCTCAAGTAGTGGGAAATGCTGTAATTTTGGGGCCACTGTGTCAGTACTCACAACCCATATGTGGGTCTACAGGGTTTAACAAAATGAAAGAAGACAGAAACACCTACAGCGATGAGCTGCTGAGAGTCAAGGATGAGAACTACAAACTGGCCATGAGATATGCTGCTCTGAGTGAGGAGAAGAACTTAGCAGTGATGAGGAGCAGAGACCTGCAGCTGGAGGTAATGATGAAAAGTTCTTCATATCAACATTAAGTACCCATACAAAGACACACTATTGTATGCAGGATCAAAAATGCCAAAATAAAAAATAAATAATTAAATAAATAAAAGTGAAAAATATATATATTTTAAAATAAATAATAAATAAATATATATATATATATATAGATATATATATATAAATAAATAAATGTGGAAATAAATATAATTAAATGTCAATAAATAAATAAATGCTCTCGTATATATTATTTATTTCATGCTAAAATGCGTCATGAAATGTTATTCAATTGAGGGGGCGGGTCAAAGTGTGTGTGTGTATATATATATATATATATATATATATATATATATATATATATATATATATATATATATATATATATAGTATATATATAGTACGATTGCAAAAATCTCATACATTTGAAATGAACTTCTTACAATAAGATATATCATCGCCTACAGTATATAGACATTCACCAGTCACATCATTAGGTAATAAATACTACCTAAACCTAAAGAGATCCAATACAAGATTTGTATCAAAAGTAAGATCCCGTACCAACCAACTGGACTAACACCTAGATCTATGAATACATTCAGTTTGGCCTCAGACCCCATCACAGCACTGGGATTGCCAAAATCTGAGGATACAGGACCTCAAACTCTTCTACTTTTGACACCATCGTTCCATCCTCCTCAACCACTTGTCTGACCACCTTGGCGTTGCTGGTACAGCACATTCCTGGTTCGAGTCATACCTGTCTAATAGGGAATAATTTGTCACCATCCATAGCTCCAGAGCCACTCCAGCTCTAGTCACTCAAGGAGTACCACAAGGTTCTGTACTTAGACCCTTGTCTTTCACCATCCACATGCTCCACCTTGGTCAGATGATGTGCGTACTGCATATGTCACACTTTGAGCTGTTTTTGTGTTGTCCCTCTGATGTGGTGCAATAAGATCACTAAATTGTTACATCCTTTTGGATTGTGCATGTGTTCCTAATGTACTGTCCAGTAGACTTTAACAATTTCTTTCTTTCTGTGTTACCTCTGTTCAAACAGATTGACCAGTTTAAGCACAGTTTAAACAAGATGGAGGAAGAGTGTAAGATGGAGAGGAAGCAAAGTCTCAAACTGAAGAACGACATCGAGAATCGCCCCAAGAGGGAGCAGATCTTCGAACTCGAGAGGGAGAATGAGACACTCAAAATTAAACTACAGGAGCTGCAGTCCATCATCCAGGTGTGGACGAACCTGCAATCTCAGACATCATTTGGGGGGCGGGGGTGAGGGGTGTAGGAACTAATAAAGGTGTATATTACATGTTCACAAAATGAAAAACATCAACTAGTTAAAAATGGCAATGACACTTTCACTGTGAGTCAGTCAGTACAAGTAGTTATAATTTTTGTGTGTGCCAAAAGTACTGTGTTATGCTTTATAAAACATTTTTAAAATATACATTTTTTTGGGGTTGTTTTTGAATGCCAAGCCTGGTCCCCTGTCTACATCGGACAAAGACATTCTTGACATTTTGGAGCATGACAGACAGGAAGCGATTGAAGATAGACAGGACCTGGTCAACCGCCTCTACAACCTTCATGAGGAAGTCAAACAGGCAGAGGAACTGCGAGATAAGGTAACGAACAGACATGGTCAAGGGGGATTAAAGTTTGTCAATGACCAGCTAGTTTAATATCCATTGTACAATCTTGGAAAGACATTCTGTACATTCCTCACAAAAAAATTTGGGATACTGGATTACGGGTGAAAACTTCAGGATGAACTTAAAATGCACTACAAACGTTACAGCTAAACTCCATTTGACATTCTGAATGTCTAACTCTTCAAGTTGTTTAAGTGCTTACACAACCATCTGTTAGCTGATTGTCATAACTCACAACAGACATCTGATCCATGAATTTCAATTGGCCAATTCATTTCTTGGTTAATTCAAATTGCTAATTGTTGTCGCAGTATCTGGAGGAGAAGGAGGACCTGGAGCTCAAGTGCTCCACATTGCAGAAAGACTGTCAGATGTACCGCAACCGAATGGACACCATCACCGTGCAGCTCAAGGAAGTGGAAAAAGAGCGGGACCAGGTGACTCCACAGTCACACACAAGTGTACTCAAAAAGCACACAGAGTTTTTCTGTGACCTTGCGTGTATATTCTGTGCCACAGGCCTTCCGGGCCAGAGACGATGCCCAGCACCAATTCTCACAGAGTCTGATTGACAAAGACAAGTATCGCAAGCAGATTAGAGAGTTGGAGGAGAAGAGCGATGAGCTCCAGATTGAAATGGTGCGGAAAGAAGCCCGGCTGGTCACGCTGGAGTCTCGCATGCGACGGATCTCTAAGGACATTGCCTTAGATCAGGTTTCACATTTTTACATCTTTTTTTTTTTTTAACTCATTCACTGCCATTGACGGTTATAAACGTCAAATAATCATTTTAACTATTTCTAGTAGTTTAACATTTTTTTTCTACTTTTGTTAACAAGAGTACGAAAACCTATAATTTTTTTGTGTACATTTAGAGCAGATATAAAATGTGTGATTAATCGTGAGTTAACTATTGAAGCGATTATTTACGATTAAACTTTTAATCGCCTGACGCCCCTAATTTTTAATAATCATCTCGTCAGGCGATTAAACATTTTAATTGTAATTAATCGCATGACTTCACTAGTTAACTCACGATTAATTACACATTTTACATCTGTTCTAAATGTACAATATTTTTTTTTCTAGGTTTTCATACTCTTGTTAACAAAAGTGTGTTAGAAATAGTTCAAATGATTTTTTTACGTTTAAAGCCGTCAATGGCAGTGAATGAGTTAATAATGTAAGGAAACACAAATGTGCTAATGTTCAGGATTTTTTTTCTTCTTCATTTTCTCAGAGTTTACCAAGGGATTTACCAACCATCCTCTTTCAGCGGAATCTAAAACCTGCCCAGGGTCAGTCAGAATGGTCCAGTGACGAGTCACCAGAGGAAACGATTTTACCTGAGGAGTCCCGCCTCAGACGCAGACCCAATCTCAAAGCAGTGGTCAGGCAACTTCCACCACTCAAATTGTAATACATGATCATAGAATGCTGAATCAAAGAACGGCAAACATACTACTTTTCATTTATGGCAATACATCTGGTATTCGGTCTTGCATTTTCCCCAAAAAGGCAAAGTGTTGATGAATAATGATATTTATTTATCTGGACTTGCAAATGTTATAAAATAATCATTTTCACCTGTTCAAACAATTCGTTGGCTAAGTCTGAACGGCTTTTACGTCATTTTAGACAAGAGCTCTTTGTGTGCTGTCATCAAAATGCTGCAATTAAACATTGATCATTTCTTCAATGTGTTTATGCTTGACCCTTTAGAACCGAGCCAAGTCTCCCACCTGGGCCCACAAAGACCTTCCAAGTAACATAGAACCTTCTCATCCGGCTGGTAATACTCAATTAACATTCGCGTTCATAAAGTACATGTAATTGACAGATCCATTATGAACTTGTCAAAAACTTTTTATTTTGACAGCCAATGGTGGGGATCATCTTAAAATTCACATGCCAAACATACAAGCCAACAGCAACTCTCTCCCACCCTCACCTAGTTTGGCCCCGGTATCCCCCACGTATCCCCACAGTTTGACCACCGCCCCCACTTTTTCCTCTTCTTCACACCATCACTCCGTGACGGAACAACTCAACAGGCCAAATATGGTGAGGATGACCCCAAAAGAGATTAAATGCAGTATTATCTGTCATGGGAATTGTTTAAAGGGGAAGTCCACCTTAAACATTTCTTGACAATAATATGTTATATGTGACTCACTAGTCTAAAGATGACATTCCGATTATTATTACATTTGTGTAATATGAGTTATGAAGCAAAATCCAGCCGTTTTTATCCATCTCAGAGGGTGGCCATTTTGCTACTTGCTGCCGACTGAAGATGACATCAAAGTTGCTCAGGGCTCAGGCAGCGACCAATCATAGTGCCCCTGTTTTGTGAAGCTGAGCTGTGATTGGTTGTTACCTGAGATCTGAGCAACGGTGATGTCATATTCACTATACGGCAAGTGGCAAAATGGTCGCCTTTTGATATTGATAAAAGCTGCTGGATTTTGCAGCTTAACTCATATTCCACTAATGCAATACTAACCAGAATACCATATTTAGACTAGTGATAGTACTGTCAATATTTTTTTACTAATATTTTTTTGTCAAATTCTCCAGATGCGTTACCGTAACGACAGCATCCAATCCATGCAGCCCGAGCCCCCCGAAAAAGCATCTCTATACCGGAGAGAAAGGGAGAATGAAAACGACTTCCAGCCCCGCAGGTAGTCAGGGCGCCATGTCTCATCACTGTATATACAGTATGTAGAGCTAATACAGTGGTCTGTGACTTTGGACCTCTTTGGATTCAGTTTTTTTGCTGAGGAACTTTCCTTTCCTATTAGCTTGATTACCTGGGAGTACTTAACCCACCTTTGACTAGTTACACCTAACCAAACGTTGCAAAAGGAAAGGTGACATATTACCCATATCTCGGCAGCAATATGAAAAGCAACAGGCCTCCAATGAAGTTTATCGCAGTTTTTGGCTAGACTATTGTCGGCAACACACAATGACATCACAAATTATTTTGCTAGTGCTGCCTTTTCTGTGTTTGACAGCGAGCAGCCTTTCATCTCTAATTAACCCGATTACGTTCTACTAAGGGAAAATGAAGGTGGTGGAACAGTTAGATTAAGCTTTTCAAAGAGGCCATGTATGTTTTTTTTCTGCACGTCTTCAGCTATACTGTTGTTTTTACTTCTGTGTTATATAAATTACCCCACCCCAAAAAAAATCCTCCATTTTGTTTCTTCCAGCCTCTCGGACTTTGACAGTGACACTATGGAATTTGGTAATATAAATTGACAAAACTTACCACTATGAAAGTTGCTAAGCTTTAGACCCAAACCACCTCCCAAATCCTTCTTTAGAGGAGGAAGTGGGGCGTGGCCCACCATCTGTCCACTCATCTTCCTCATCCCATCAGTCAGAAGTCATGGACACTTACGACATGGAGCAAGTCAACAATATCTTCAGGAAACTTTCTCTGGAAAGGTACATGACACACAAAAGCACTTTGTTGCATGCAAACAGAACTCCTCTCCTCTTCATGTTTATTTGTGTGCGCAGGCCATTTCGTCCGTCTCTGTCCTCCTTGTCTAATATCAGCTCAGCCCTAAAGCCTGTACAGGAGTTGACGTTATTAGGTGAAAACCTGCTGAAGGACACCACGATTGTTGGTGGCAATGACAGTGGGATTTTTATCTCATCCGTCCAGCCGGGTTCTGTTGCTGAGAAGACTGGCTTGCGAGAGGGTCACCGCCTGTTGTTGGTCAGAACGAATTAAAACTACATTGGAGTAGGACAAGCAGAGAAGGCCTAAGTATGTTTTTGTTTGTCTCTTGTGTTACGACTGGCTTCGCAGCTTGAGGGGCGCATACGTGGAGAGAACCAGAGGATTTCGCTGGAAACCAGCACCCAGGAGGAAGCCCACTGGGTGCTGCAGTACTGCTCTGGACTGATCAGGCTGCATTATCGAGCCAACTTTGACTGTAAGTGTGTGACCTTAAAGGGTTGAACAACTTTCATATTTGACTCAGATGGCTGTATGTGCACGCCAGCTTACCGTCGTCTTCAGAGGGACCTGGAAGAAGGCACGCGGGTTTCTGGAGACTCCTTCTACATACGGGTGAACCTCAACATCTCCAGCCAGTTAGGCAACTGCTCGCTGAGTGTGCAGTGTGATGAGGTGGTCCACGTTCTGGACACAAAGCACCAAGACCAAAATGACTGGCTGTGTGCCCGTGTCGACCCCTACAGCGGCGGTGACCGGCTAGACCATGGGACTCTGCCTAGTAACTCACGGTATGAGAAACCTGAGAAAACTGTCTTACTGTCTTAAGGTTTTACCTTATAGGGCCCTATTTTCATGGCCAGTGCAAATCTAGTGTGTATAGTATTACATCTTAATTTTGTCAACAAAAAAATTAACTAGTACTACAACAACTACTGGCATAAACCACCAAAGTATACAGTATGTAGAAAAAAGTATACCTCTAATAGTTTTAATTTCGTCAACGAAAACTGAACAAAAATAATTTCGGCAACACACATTTTTAGACTAAACTAAAACACTCATTAATAAACAATAACAGGGACTTAATCAGTATGCATTTTCATCAACAAATGAAAATGAGATGAAAATGTACTTCACTTATTTAAAACTGGACTAAAATCTATGGACATTATAGTTCCTGAACAAAAACGAGACAAAAATGATATGAATTTGTAAAATCTTGTCTGCTAATCTGTCACTGTGACACTGTCATGTGACACACAGTGACACCCCCCAAAATCTACAGCTAACAAGTGCAACATGCAAAAACATGGGGCAGACAGGAGGTGGATTCACGGTGAAAGGTTAAAAAAAAAGAAAGAAGTAAATGATAGTTATAACGTAAGTACATAAGATTAACCCAACGGCCGTAACGTTCCAACAATAATGTTAAATTAACTCATTCACTGCCATTGACGGTTATAGACGTCTAAAAATTAATTTGAACTATTTCTATTAGTTTAACATTTTTTTCCGCTTTTGTTAACAGGAGTATGCCTAGAATTTTATTTATTGTACATTTAGAACAGATATAAAATTTGTGATTAATCGTGAGTTAATTAGTGAAGTCATGCGATTAATTACAATTAAAAAATGTAATCGCCTGTCGCCCCTAATTTTTAATCTTAAAAAAAAAAAGAAGAATTTATGGCAATGAATGAGTTAATCCGACTGCTAACTAATGCTGGCTAATTTACTAGCTCATAGCATGGAGCCATAGTAGCCACTTGTTGACATTGTAATTGTGTGTGAAGTTGTTTTTCCATCAAAAATGTCCAACATTATCTGCTGACAAAAATATATACAGGGGTAAAATGTAAAATGATTGCCCTGAAAACGAGACTAAAACGTTGACAGTTTTTGTTGGCAAAAACTAGACAAATACAATTATGTTTTCTTGGACTAAAATAAAAACTAAAACGCTAGATTTATATTAAAGATGGACTAAATAAAAACGGGATGAGGTTGACTAACTATGATAAAAACTAACAAGCGTGATCGAAACTGGACTAAAACTGAGACTAAATTTAAAAATGGCTGATAAATTCAACACTAGTACAGACAATTTTCCACCTCTGGTAACCTGTATTCATTCTTAGGAGATTTACAAAGCTGTACACGTACACATTTTTTACATATAGAATATGTTACACAATCTGTTGGCAGCATCTCAATGAAACCAATCATGTGAGTTTGTGTGTGTGTGTGATTGTAAACTTAGGGCTCAGCAGCTCCTCCTAGTAAAGATACAGAAGTTGATGTGTCGAGGGGGGAAAGAAGAAAATGAAATGCAGCGCAGCATGAGGGTAAAGATATTTTCAGAAGTATAAATTCTTCTTCAAATGTATTTGATTTTGATAGAGAACATGGAATCAAGGTGAAATAATGGCATCAATACACGTATGCTGTATATACACCGTTTGCACTCAAATAAGTTGAATACAGTAAATCAAGTCTGTTGAGTACGTGATATGCGCCTGTCTAGAACAATTTGCAGCCAGAAGAAGGCAGCACCTCTTCTGACGCCAAAGCCAGCCCGCGCATGTCCAGAGCCAGCACCTTCCTCACTCAGATCCTGCAGGTAACGAAGCATAAAAGCCGTACATCATTCAGCTGTACAACAAGCAACTGTCTGTGCGGTGGAACGTCTCTTGCAGAAAGATCCTGAACAGAAAGGACAAATACAATACACGCACATATAGCTGCATGAACATTTGTTTTATAGCAGTGAATAATCAGTCAACTTAATTACTTCTGCTGTGTGTTAGGCGTGGTCTTCAAATAACTCAATTCTGAAATACTCTCTCATTGTTGGTGCGTTTGTAGCTTGTCAGCAGGGCGGATACCAAATACAAGCGACTGAACAGCAACGAGCGTGTGAGGATTATCACCTCCAGTAGCACAAGGCAAGGCATAGACACGCTCAGAGCAGAAGGTCAGTACAAAGTGATGCAAAAGGGGGAGGCAAACTCCTTATATTTTGTCAGCGTTCAATATAAACGGTGAAAGCTTTCATGGGACATTCACAGTTTTGTAAATAAACCTGAATTTGGGAATTTAAGTTTCAACTCAGCAGCTAATTTGACAAGGACTATATGGAAGTTAGCACTTGTTGTCATTGTTTAGGTCGATGATCAATAGTGAGAGTCCTGCATTAGTTGAGAGCTTTCAGCATTGTACAATATCCAGTGGGAAAAGACCTACTTTGACTTGAAATCTGAAGGTGCCATTTGATGATGTAGTACAATTAAACTCCTATGTGTATAATGACGGTTGTGTAATGTTTTGCAATCAAAGGTTCACAGGAGGTTTGGCACTCCTGGGACCTGAAGCAACAAAGGCCCGCCTACACAGATTTTTGAATTATCCTAATGTAACTATCGTACAGTACAAACTAGTGGAGAGGGAAGACAGTGAGCGCAGTTATCAGGTGAATATTTCTGCATTTATGTGTAAAAAGTCATTGAGTTACTCATATTTGACAACAGGAAGCACTAAGCCACATGGATCATGCATTCAAATTTGAAGAGTTTAACTCTGTTTTGTGTTTCTCTTTTTTTTTTAAATCACTGACAAGGAATTTCTTTCTGTGTTTTTTTTTATCTGATATTTTGTTGTGGAACCCCCTTGAACACCATCACTAATAGGAAAGCATGATCTTTTATATCAATCTATATCCTCTGCGCTGCCTTTGGTTTCAAGCAGACACAGTTGATCCCGAGGGGGAGATGAGCAGGAGTTTGAACCTGACCCCCTACACTCATGTCACCCCCCAATGGACTGAGAGGCGAAGACCGGTCCTCTTCACCCCCACCGCTTTAGCCAAAACACTTTCACAGAAGTTAGTTCACATGGGGGGTGCCATGGACTTCAGTGTGTGCAAACCAGGTTAGTCTGTGGTGGGAATATGCATGATTTTGAGGTATGGGGGGGGATTAATTGTGTTTTCACATGCTTAACCAATTGATACATTTACGCGCAGAAAGTACTGCAAAACACAATGACAATCGTCACTAGTCTGTGTTAGTAATGAGAAGTAAGTTGACTTGATGTCACATCTTTGCACAGATGTCTCAAGATAGGAACATCACAACTTTCTGTTCCTCCCAACAACCATTCTCAAGAGTTTCCCTTTGCATGCATGATCATTTTTCTTTCTTGTTTTTAGACATTTTATTCAAAGAAGAGTTCAATGAGAAAATGAGTGCTGAGTCCTTTATTTACTGCAAAGAAAAGCGTGGGACTTTTGAATTCATCACCAGAGAATGCATAGAGGCCGTCGCTGCAAAGGTTGCTTGCACAGCCAATCATGACCAAACTTACATATTTCTGCTTGAGCTTTAAGCCATTTGATCACTATTTGTTCTAAAGTATGTATATTCTTTCCTTTCTCACTGTCACCAGGGCAAACACTGCCTACTGGAAGTTGACCTGAGCTGTGTCAAAAATCTCCTGAGAGTAGAAATGTACCCAATCATCATCTTTGTCAAGATCTGTGAAAAGAATGTCAAGAAACTGCGGTAGGCATTTTTCACAACACAAGTGGCACTTTTACTGAAAACCCCAAACGCAATTTAAATCACATTACAATTTCTAAGTGTGACAAAATGACCGCTTTACTTTTTAGGCAACATACATACACCGAATGCAACTTTTCTTTTTTTAATTCTATACAATGCAGAGTCGTTTTTTTTTTTTATAGTATAGGCCTACGTTGTATATCATCACCCTCTTAAAATAATTGCCTACGTCATTTTTTGTGTGCAATTTTTTAATGCCTAAATAATCTCCTCGTGATGCAAATGGTTCAATTTGTTGTGTTTCCTGAAAAATCTGGAGAGAAAAAATGACTTAGGCGATTATTTTAAGAAGGCATCAATATGCAATATTATTGTTGTTATCTTCCCACCAACTATTTTCATAGAGAAATGTCATAATTTTGTCTGGTTCAAAACCAATGGTGATGGGAAAGCAATGTCTTCTCTGTTGACCTAAACACACAAATCCTGACATTTGTTACATTAAAAGTTGTATTCATTTTTGCCTAACAGTGTATTATGTTCATTTTGTAGCATTTTCCTTGCAAGCTGTGCTGCCTCTAGTACATGTGGAATGCCAATTTGTTGTTTTGTTAAAAAAAAAAGAAATACTGTGGTTGCACAAATGTGCACCCTCTTCTCTGATTGGCGATGTGGCTGTATTCAGAATTAACCAATAGCATTCAAACACACCTGTCCTGCCACTATTAAAAAAATGTCTTCAATAAACCCCAAACAAATCTCAGCTGTCTAGTAAACTTTTGACTTATAGTCTATTTTACAGCACAAGCCATGGTTTGCTAAATGTTTCCACATCATTAGAGGTTCAAAAATATCAGACAGTAAAAGGGTACTAAAGAATTTCCAAGGCATTCATTATATGATGAAAAAAAAAGTGAAGACAATCATCATCAAGTGGAGAAAATATGACAGCAGTGGCATAACCAAATCATGGGCACCCCTTTGTATAGTATTGAAAGTTTCAATATCGGCAACACGATTATTAATAGGTGAATTAATCCCTAGGCGCAGGTTTTCATGTATGGGCCGGCCCACCACTGTCCAGCACATATACTGTATCGATACCTGTATGTCGATATTATGTATTCACTCTCTCTGGAATAAGGACACGGGCCGTTTTTGGCCCACTGCCCACATCATTCAAAATTTCATACACTGAGCTTGTTGTTGTACGGATAAGTTCAATTCAGGTCAAATTTTCTGTATGTTTTGTGGAGAAATTGTCCTAATTGTTAGTGCAATGTTTGCACAACCGCTACACACACACACACCTTCATTGCAGGTTTTCATCAAAGTAGGTGTATAACTACAACACTCACCACAACAGAGTCGTTTCCTTCCTGTTTCCTGTTCACACACAGGAAGTTGCCGCTGCGCCTGGAGTCGGAGGATGAGTTTCTGAGGTCAAGTAGGGTGATAGAGAAGGAGCTGGAGGGTATTCCTTGCCACTACTCGTGCCTGGAGCCGGACACCTGGCCTGGGACAGATGACCTCATCAGAGTCGTCAAAGAGCGAATATTTGAGGAACAGAATAAGACTGTGTGGGTGGAACAGGATCTCCTGTAGACACCTTTTGCATTTCTCACTCATGGGCTGTACATGAAAACAAACGTATTGCTGAACCACAAACAAAAAATGTGTTAAAACTATACATTTATATGCTCTGTATTTAATACTCAAACAATAAACACAGTATATTTTGTAAAGATGTGCCTTGCATTTTTTGACGACATTAAATGGATGGATAACTAAATAGTACATGGGAACAAGTTAACTACATAACTTTAGCAAAACATGATGGAACTACACTGCCCTCTCGTGGCCAGTGCGATACGTACAACAAAATGTCATTCTGATTTCTGAAACAGTAAAGACATTAAGAACAGCTACACGGCTTTTTTTTGGGGTGCACTCACATACATATATGGTCTCCCAGGCGGGGAAGCGAACTCACGCCAACCACTCAGCCAGCCGGAGCCCAAAGAACGGATACACTCTCTTGCTCTTTTTGGCTTCAAAATGACGTCATTAAAATGCATCGGAGAGAGGCCGTTGTCATTATTGCGCAACATTTATCCGATACATATTGTGCAATAATTAAAGTAATACATTCATAAAAACTAAACTAAAACGAAACATTCGAAATAAAACATAAACTTTCACATAAAACAAACATAAAACATTCGAATAAAAACAAACTTGCTCTAAACTAATTAACACTAACTGAATTTAAAAATAAAAGTCCAAACGAAATAAAAACACTGCATGACAAAAATAATAATAATCCAAAACCCAACTGCAGGTCACCTGCTTTAGCAGCATAAGACAAAAATAGTGGTCCGGTGGGGTGCCTGGTGGGCCTGCCGGCCGTGTTGGGGTGGGGTGCGATCTGGGCTCCTGGGTTTGCTCTCCGGCCGGTGGCCCCTCAAGGCCCGGGGGTTGTGCCTTGGCGCTGCCGCGGCCTGGGGGGCCCTAGGGGGTTGTGCTTGCTCTGTCCTGGCCGGGGTCGACGGCTCCCCTCTTTGGTGGAGGTTTTCATGCATGCCACATCCACCACACCAGCATCTACCGAAATTCAAACACAATCTGCTTCTTCCTCTGGTCGTTGAATCGGTGGAGGTTGATGTCTGTGGATCTCACTCTGCTTCATCTATCCTTCCTTCCTTTCCTCAGTTTTTCCTTTGGTCTCTTGAGGTCTCACTAATTTGTTGGAATTTAGATGTTTCTGGGGTTGGTGAAAGATTCTGGTTCACAACTAGCGGGATTCTGAAGTATTCGGTTTATGTAAACGGTATGGGATTTTTAATGAGCACACACTCACACGCACCCCCCCCCCCCCCCCACACACACACACACACACACGCACCCGCACATGCTCACACACATACATAAAAAGAAAAAGAAAAAAAAGAGAGACAGAGAGCAATGATGATGACATGTCGAATCGGTAAGATTACCGAATGACCAATACTGAGCTCTCTCAGGAAAAAAAAAGAACAAAAAAGAGCACACAAAAAAAACTGTCTCAGTGTTTCACAGCCTTAAGTATCATTCAAAGCCACTGTCTTGAACTTTCCATAATGAATGAATGAATGAATGAATGAGTTCATTAATTAATTGCAAGAATGCTGGGGAATATGCATACACCTTCTACAGCTCCCTCTTCATGCTGACCACCTACTGCATCTTGGCACTCATCATCTTGATTATTTTGCAGTATAACATGAGTTGATGATGACTTGATTATTGCTGCAAGCAATGAAATATGTTCATGAAAGTGAAAGGAATAATGGTAGAGAAATTAAAGATGAAAGACTTGGGTAAACTGAAACACTACATACAATAGGTATTGCATTTGATCAAAATGATAAGGGTATAAAAGTCAAGATGACACAAAGAAATTGCCGGTAGGCCTATATTGAAAAATTACTTGAACGGTTCAATATGTAGCCTTCTACAGTAAACCAAGAATGGCACCATTTGAACAAAAATTTGACAAGCTATGTCAGGATTAAGCTGTGTATCTTAATTTATTGATTTGAGTGTAAGTTATCACAATAATTTAGCACACCAAAAGAAGAACAGTGGCGACTAAGATAGACTACGTTAATGATTCGACTGACAAGAAAGTTAGACTTAGACCAGTGGTGGGCAAACTCAGTCCTTCAGGGCAAGGGTCCTGCAGGTTTTGGATGTTTCCCCTGCTCCAACGCATCTGATTCCAATCAACAGGTTAGGATCGTTAAAAGGCTTATGCAGAGCTTGCTGATGAGCTGATCATATATCAGCTGTTAGAGTAGGGAAACATCCAAACCTGCCCACCCCTGATTTAGACATACTAGATTGGGCAGCGGACACCAGTGACAGACGAAGCACAACAGGCTTCATTTATTTTATTATTATTTTATTTATTTAAACATATTTATTTATTTAAAGTTATTCATTTCTATTTATTTATTGGCTTAAAGAAAAAACGGTCCTTTTGTTTCATGGAGGACACAAGAAACAATCCTTTGCGTTGTCCACATGCGAGGCAGAGTATGGCTGTTTGTACATTGTACAGGTGGGGACATATTGACAAATATTATTCAATATGCGCAATCTATCATAGGACACTCAAGTCCCCATAGCACTGTTGAAAAACCCAGTTAAAAAAGCAGAGGTGCTATCACTTCCACACTTAAGGCGTATGTAGTTATTCCTCCGTCATTATTTTCAGTACGTTATCAGGTTGTTGATCCTAAAACTAGTCGTACTGTAGTATCGCTATGCCAAGTTGCCAACTCTGGTCGAGTATCTCCCTGTCATGGTTTGATGGACTTGACCCAGAAAGCTCGAGCCAAATGATCGCGAGACTTGGACAACTCTCGTTTGATTTCAGGAGGAGGGGAGCATTGGATCGAAGACCTGCTGGCATCACAAGCGGGCTCAGCTGACGCGGGGCAGGCAGGCAAGCAGCGTCCCCAAAAATAGGTAAATAAGGTTCTATTTCTCCCGTTTTTAGTTCATATTAGCGTTGCCAAATCTTGGAAGAAACGCTAGATACATTTGTTGAACGCTAGAGAATACTTTGGCATTAAATGAAGCTAGACGGCGAAAGCGTGGGGAAAAGACACTGTTTTCCTCGGCAACCTTGAATTATTACCTCCAGTATTTGGGCTAACAACCCCACGCGAGACTTACTTTCCACGAGACGTGTCTCGTGTGTGAGGGACAGCCCGTTACCCCGGGCTCTCCCCCTCGGTTTAAGGCGACATTGTGCCCGTTCTGGCATCCGCGGACAGGACGGTGGCGACGGCGGTAGATGGGCGCCGAGGAGTGGGGGTGCAGCTGAGCCTATTTCGCCGGTTTTATGGCTTCGGGTGCAGCTCGCACAGTTGCCCACTCGCTAGAACGAGATAAAGACTACTTACAACTTCTTGTTTTAAACTGCCTTCAGCCCCACTTTAAGTCACATTTTACAAGCCATTGACGGCTATTGACGTTAAAAATTCATTTGAACTATTTCTATTAGTTTAGCATTTGTTCCACTTTTGTTAACAAGAGTATGAAAACCTAGGGGGAAAAGTATTCTACATTTAGAACAGATATAACATTCAGTCAATTATTAATTGCATTAAAAAATGTTAATCACCTGATGCGATTTAAAAAAAGAAAAGAAAAGATGATTAAAAATTAGGAGCGTCAGGCAATTAGAATTTTAATCGTAATTAATTGCGTGACTTCACGAGTTAACTCGTGCTTAATCACAATTTTTATATCCGTTCTAAATGTACAATAAAAAAATTATAGGTTTTTATACTCTTGTTGACAAAAGTGGAAACAAATGTTAAACTAATAGAAATAGTTAAAATGAACATTTGACGTCTATAACCGTGAATGGCAGTGAATGAGTTAATAATTTAGGCAAGACGAATGTTACCTTCAAAAGACAAAGGGGCAGGGGATAATATTACAACAATAATTTGGTCACTATTATTATTTTTTGCTATTTTCAATAGATAAATCACAAATTTAAAATTATTTCCCAGTTCATTTCCCACTTAGTGATGTGTGAATGTCGAATAAATGGTTTTCCATCTCCTACAACTGACTGGTGACCAGTCCGTGGTCTAAGTACAGGATAGAAAATGGAGGAAAAGTTTTTATTTAAACAATTTTATTTGGGAAAATGGCTGAATCAATGCCACAAATATTACAGGACTGTTGAGAATGTAAACTAAACACTTTATTGCTAGCAGCTTTGTTTTAAGAAATACCTTCCTTCATTTTTCTTGTCATAGATTCAACTAGTGGAATAATCGCAAACTTGTTCATTATAACTACCTTCACATAAGCACAAACTGTACTTTAGTTTTTATATTGTTTGTCTTCTGTCACACCACTTTCCAAAGGTTTTGGAAAACGGTAAGATGAGATACACCTTTATTTATCATTATCAAAAGGCTCACACTTCTAAGGTTCGAGGTTAAAATTTCAGCTCTGATTTTCCAAGCGTGGAGTTTGCATGTTATCCTTGTGCTTGCGTGGGTTTTCTGCAAGTACAACAGCTTCCTCCGACATGAAAACCTCCCAAATCATTATCTGAATTAAACTGACAGTGTGTAATCCTTAGCGCCATGTAGTGGTGAACTAATAATTAATTCAATTTAACCCACTATTGGTTTCAATAATATGCACAAAAAAAACCTCACATCAACGTACTTCTTTAAAATTTTATATATATATATATATATATATATATATATATATATATATATATATCTGGAGTCTCGACTTACAAGAGGCTGGCATGCAGTGTTGGGAACATTACTTTATAAAAGTAATTAGTTGAAGTTACTCATTACTTGCTCAAAATAGTAACTGGGTTAGTAATTGAATTACTTCAGATTAGTAACTCGTTAGCAGACAAAGTAACTATTTTCTAGGGGTGTTAGAAAAAATCGATTTGGCAATATATCGCGATGTTACAGCGAGCAATTCTCGAATCGATTCAATATGCGGCCAAATCGATTTTTAAAGATACATTTTTTATGGGAATATTCAACAAAACGTCTTACTTAGAGTTAGGATTCACACATTAAGCATAGAAGAATGTTGTATTAATGGATTATTAAGCCTTAATATTTTATTTCAGTGCTGTTCTAACATGAAACAGACTGCAACCTGCTTGTTAAATTCAGTGGCTCAGTTATAAGTCTAAATTTTCAGATAAATAAATACATTTTCATACAAATCTTACAGCGTACATGTACAAGTTTACTGATTAGTATTTTCTAAATTTGAGTTTTTAAAAAAATCGCAATAATCCATTTATAGATCTGCATCGGAATTAATTGGTATCGAATCGTGACCTATCAATCGTGATACGAATCGAATCGCCAGGTACTAGGCAATTCACACCCCTACTATTTTCACTACTTAATTAAAAAAAAATAATAATAATTTGGATTTATTATTATTATTATTATTATATTTTTATGCAAGGAATTTAAATGATATCCAGGCTATAACTAGAGTGCTTTAATTGATTTTTGTCAATATTTATTATCTCACACAAATGTCTCACTCCATAATGGCAGATCTCATACTATGTGCTAACACTGCTAATTACTATATCAATCAGAGAGAAAAAAAGTGGTGAATTGTGGCACATATGTCACCCCTGTGATTTGTAGACAGTCCTTGCACAAACGGTAAAGAGAAATACAAATGTTGGCGCTATTAATTCAACTAGTAGGCGAGTGTTTCACGAATGTGTCACTATGACTTATCTTTTCTTTAGAGTTGTCATGGTGCTTGTGGAGTTGCAAAGAATTGTCAGTAAATCAGTCATCATGGCGGCAGTTTTTCGGCAGATCACTAAAAATGTTATTTTGACCAACGTCATCTTGTCAAACGAACCTCGAATCAGTTCCAGGCTAGGCACGTGGACTCTTGCTAACGTCCATTGTAGAGGAACACACGTCGTTACACGCTTCCCGCGGCACCTACAAAATAAGTGACTCCACCTGTCAAGACACCTTTATTGCGACAAGGTGCGACAAAAACACAATTGAACTGGATGGAATTTGAGAGCCTTAAGTTGTCCTACAACCTTGTCAAATGCTTCTGGAGTGAGCAGAGATTGAGCATGGTCCTCTCTCAGGTTCAACATCAGTGACTGCTAACTCAACATTCTCACAAACCCACTCCAAAAGTCTTCGTGCGAGAGTGGAAGCCACTCTATATTTTCTTCCACTGACATTTCCCGGTCGCTGTAATGGCCAGGTGTCCAACTACATTTGTCCATTCATTCAGTCTGTTAAAAACTGCAATACGGAATGGAAATAGTGAGGCTCAGACCAGTGCTGGATTAGTTTCCAAAACAAGTTGTAAAATCAGTAGTCCTGACTGAGCTTTCCAGTGGGATTAGGTTACTGGGCACAGAGCAACATCCTCTCTGCAATAGCTTTGCACATGAATCTTTTGGCTTGGAGTAAGATTAGAAATCCAGTTGAGGTTGCGATGTGAAAGGCATGCGTATTAGCAGCTTCTGTGGCGTATGAGTATAGTGGAGTGTGAGGGGAGAAGCGATGGTGTGATGAATTTCCAGGTCAGACCAGCCAGCCCCCTTTGCTTCAGGGTACAGGAAATAAAGTGACGACTGTTGCATGAAAGCAACCAAATTTAGAAGGCTGTCTGAGTGGAAAACTGACGCTTGTGACTTTGACATTCCCACATTGAGAGGAGTACAATCTGGTAAAAGGAATCTAACTCAACACATCTGCAATGCAAATCCCCAGCTCACTCTGGTACACATGTAGAACGGGTAAATACTGGATTTCGCTTCGGTGGATTTATCTTGGTTTAAAAACTCATTTTTTTCCCGGGCCGTAATCTAGGTAACAATTATTGTTGCAGGGAAATCATATCAGCCTGGAATCTGTATGGTATGAAGCACTTCCTTTTAACTAGTATGTGATTTTAATTTTTTTTTTTAACTGCCTGCATTTGAGAGTTTGGTCCAATTTTAGTGTCTGCTTTGTATGCGCTTTCTCTTTGCAAATGTGCGGGAATTTTTACTTGGTAGCATTTGATGCTAAGTCAAAATGTCATGCTTGTTGGATTTAAAATGTAGTGGCGGCGCCATGGATTTGTTCTGCTCACAATGCGTGCGTTGTGTGTGTTGTCTTTTTTTGCAGTTGGCCACGTGGAGCGGAGGTGAGAATTTCATCCATGGATACATCCTGCAAGGCGACATGAGAAGCGCGGGTTCAGCTATAGCGACCGCCTATCCATCGCCATGGTGAGAGAGGACCTTCACTCTGTTGCCATGGAGACCCTGTAGCAAGAGCTGTGTAACTAAGATCTGTTGCCTTGGTGACCCCATAAAAAGAGCCAGGAAACTATTTCAAGCCGTTGCCATTGTTTTTTTTTGCTGTAACGGGGCCCTTCAAAGTAAAACGAGGTCGCGATGATGATCCTGTAGCTGGTAAAGCACATCTTGAACACCACTTTCATGATGGGAACATCAAGGATGTTTCACATTTTTATCGTCCTGGGCTCCGCCTTCATGATTCTTGTGATCATCCTCTACTGGAAGGAAGTTGGAGCATCTCTTCAGTATTTGCACAACCCTGTCTTACCGGGACCCAAAGTCGCAAATCCTGTTCAACAGCAGCAACCTCAAACCCCCCTAACCCCGTCCTTCCTCTCCGACATCGATGCCTTTGTCAACCAGTTCTTAGAGCCTGGAACTGGCGAACCCACAGACCCGTTGCCAGCTGAAACAAGCAACCAGTCAGAGAAGGCAGAAGAGCGATATGTACCGAGGCAGGAGTGGAAGATTCATTTGACTCCAGTGGCAGCAGAGCTCCGCCAGAGACAGGTAGTGGAAGTTGTATCTGCTTATTTGTAAGGCTTATTTATTGATTCAGGCTCATTATAGCCATAATATGGTGCAATTATAGTATGAATCGTCAGAATTTTTCCATCAAAATCCAGCCATTTTTCCTGAGTAAGTGTGTAGCAACCACAAAGTGGGCAGATACTTCATTGAGTGAAAAATCTTCGTGATTACAGCGCCAAAATCAAATTTCGTTTTAGCTGGCCTTTGCCTGCTTTTCAGAGGCTATTGCATACAAAAAACGAACTGCTAGATGTGTCATTTTGACCTATGTTATGCGTAAAACATTAGGGAAAAAATAGATTTTGATGGCACGAGAACTTAAAAAAATACTAATAAACTGGTATGGCATTTTGGCCCTATATAATTTTTCATGTCTGTCTCATATTTGGTCTGCTCTAAGGTGTTGGCAAAAAAAGACTCCTTTTTTAACTTATTGATGATCCATTTGCCTTCCAAATGAAATCAACAGGAGAGCCGGCAGAGGTTGCTTAAGGATCTGTGTGCCAACGACAGCTTGACGTTTCCTGGCAAAAACCGCTCATTTGACGACATTCCCAACAAGGACCTGAGTCATCTAATAATTGATGACAGGCATGGTATTATCTACTGCTACGTTCCAAAGGTACGCTTGCATTTGTACTCTTTTACTTTGTTGTACAGGGGAACCACCAAAGTCTAAAAGTAGTTTTTCTAAATTTTATGGAATAATACGGAGTGATAGACTTCAACATTCATTCAAGTATCTTTTTTTTTATGATACTGCATCTCTACAGAAGATGGACAATTTATAATAAATCAAGAAGTAAGTTGGTAAACTAAATAAATGTCAATAAATTAACACAAAATGCAACAGGCGCCATAAAACATTGAAACAATGGTGAGTCTCATGAGTCAAAAAGCCAAAGAATAAAGATGTAATTTAAAAGTGGATAGAGAGCGAGTTTGCCTAATATTTAACGGAAGGTCATTTGAATATCTATGGGGAGAGATTTGTTTACAATCTCGCTAATGTTTCTAGAGAGGAAAATGTGCTGCTCAGCACAGTTTAAATGTAAGTTAAAAAAAAAGAGATTATTATTAAGTGGAAATATGTTTTTATTATCTTCTGTATTCATAGTTGTTCTTTCACCAAGCAAAAACTTAATAATGGATACAAAATTTATCCAAATACTTGATTATTCAATAGAATTTTTTGTAGTGTATCTGAATACCAAAATATTCGATAGCTGTAAATAATAATAATGATAATAATAATAATAATGCATCAGATTTATGTAGCGATTTTCTTTCTAGAAACTAAAAGACGCTTCACAATGGATACATTATTCTTGCGCTCACACATTCACACTGTGGTGGCGGTAAGCTACTTAAGTAGCCACAGCTGCCCTGGGGCAGGCTGACGGAAGCGAGGCTGCCAATGTGCGCCTCCGACCACCACCAAACATTCGCACCTTCCATACACCAGTGTGAGTAGCACTGGAGGCAATTAGTTTGAAGTGCCTTTGCCAAAGACACAACAACACATGACTTGGGGAGAGCAGGAATCGAACAGCCAACCTTCTGGTTACTGAACGACCTTTTCTACATCCTGCGCTGTAGCCCGAGAGGGGACTCCAGCATGCTGCGCTACACAGGTTCATACATCATAGAGATGGATAATGAACGAGATGACCAGACACCTGACACTTGGGCAGACTGGCCATCGGGAATTTAATGAGTTTCCCAAATGCCCAGTCCATTTTCGGACCCCACTTGATAAATATTAATTGGTGCTGGGGGTATGAATTGCCTAGTACCTGGCGATTCGATCCGTTTCACGATTCATAGGTCACGATTCAATTTGGTACCAATTAATCCCGGTACAAATCTATAAATTGATTAGTGCGATTTTATTTTTTGTTGTTGATTTTTTTTAAACTCAAATTTAGAAAATACTAATCAGTAAACTGTATGAAAATGTATTTATCTGAAACTTCAGGTTTGTAATTGTGAGCCACTGTATTTAACAAACAGGTTGCAATCGGTTTGAACAGCAATTAAATAAAATAGTATGGCTTAATGTTCCGTTACTATAACATTCTTCCATGCTTAACGTGTGAACCCTAACCCTAAGTAAGATGTTTTGTTGAATATTTCCATTAACAAAAATTATGTTTAAAGCATATCAAAACAATTTGAGAATTGCGCACTGTAATATAGCGATATATTGCCAAATAAATGTTTTTAACACCCCTAATTGGTGCATTTCACCGTGCGCACTTTCTTACCATGGCGACGAACGGCGAATGGTAATGGCTGGATGTCGGCCAAAGTACCCTTGGGCCTATACGCTGATGAAAAAAATCTCCCTATTTTTCATTTCACAACCCAAAGTTGGAAAGTAGGGCCAGTAGTTGCTCAGTACAATATGAGCGATACAGCTTTAAAATGAGTGAAATACACAAATTCTTCATCGCAAGCTGAAGCTTTGTTGAACATACAATGAAGAAACGGTACCGTATTTTCGCGACAATAAGGCACACTTTAAAGTCTTACATTTTCTCAAAAATCGTCTGTGCGCCTAATAGTGAGGTGCGCCTTGTGTGGACCAAAATCTGACTGTGTGGGAGCACTTCTCGGGACACATTGCTTATATACAAGAAAGGCGGACCTGACTGACAGACATGAGAGCACGGAGGAGTCAACTTGGTGGTGAGTTTTCCAGTCCCTCCTCTCCCCCTCCCCGGGGGTGAACAGTCTGCTCGCGCAGGGATTGAAGGAGATTGAACATACCAAATGCAAAGGGGTGTCTGGGCTAAACTACTACATACAGTAGTGTATTGTTTCCTTTTTTTCCTTTCTTTTTTAAAATGCTTTATTAAACAACGTGCACCTACAGCAACAGACGTTTTTTTCCCCACGCATCACCTTTCCTCCCTTATCTCTGTGACTCAAATGTGTGCACATCTCAGCCGCTTTGAAAAATAAAGTTTGGCAAATGAACGCAGAGCTTGCTATCATTCCCGGAGGCTGGCGAACACAGCTTTACCAAGACTGGGAGGCAGCACTGTGCAGAGTTACACCACAATTTGTCAATGGATCGTGAATGCTTGGGCAAACGCAAAAGCCGGCATCATTTTCGAGGACACGACAACGAGACTGACTCTGACAATGAGACGGCGTGTTTGATGGAGAACTTGCCCAGTAGTTTGTTTTGGAAGATCATGAGGACTATGACTGATTTGTGGATTAGGATTGATCAAAAGCAACGTGAGTACATTGTTATATACTTCAAGTACAACTGAACTCACTGTTTACATTACTTCAACCGAACTCAGTTTTGTTCCGCTCGCTGCCTTTTTAAAAACATGCGCTAGCACTAGCATATGTTTTAGCATACTAGCATGCTACCATATGTTTTGAGCTAGCGTAGGTTTAATGGTGCCAATAGCACCCGCAACTGTGACTGCGCCTTATAATACGGTGCACCTTATAATACGGTGCGCCTTATGGTCGTGAAAATACGGTATATGCATTTTAGCACTTTAACGGATGGTGTTTGACTTTAAAGGTCCCACTGTTGTTTGCCTTTGTACAAACACATACAATTGGTATTATTTTCACGTATAGCAGCTTGTTTTTGTTTTTTTCCTGTGCTAATTCTCCTGAACTTCAAGCTAACCTTTTATGTTATCACCTCCTCCCCCTTAGGTGGCTTGTAGCAACTGGAAGCGAATCATGATTGTTCTCAGCGAGAGCCTGCTCCACAACGGCGTTCCCCAAAGAGACCCTATGGCCATCCCCATGGAGGTGGCTCACGCCGACAACATGCACTTCACCTTCAACAAGTTCTGGAAGCGCTACGGCAAGTTTGCAAAGCACCTCATGAAGGTCTGTTGAGATGATGTTTTTTGCCGGTTTTGTGTGTGATTTTGCTTTGGACTCCAACTAAAGTATTTACTATCTGAACCTGTATTCATTCTATTCAGAGGTGACACTTGTTATTATGTTCCACCCTCCCCCCCCCACCAGCTCAATTACTTTCAGTGTCTTCATTAATTGCTTTGGATGTCTGGTAACACATTTTTTTGTTTTAAAGGTCAAACTAAAGAAATACACAAAATTCCTTTTTGTGCGGGACCCCTTTCTGCGTCTCATATCAGCCTTCCGAGATAAGTTTGAGCACCGCAACCAGAGCTTCTACAAGGGTTTTGCTAAGGTCATCCTGCGGCGTTATGCCAACCACACGGCGCCCCCCGACTCTGTGGATGAGGCATTTGCTATGGGAGTCCAACCCTCCTTCCTGCACTTCATCCAGTATCTACTGGACCCTCAGACGGAGAAGGACAGTCCTTTTAATGAGCACTGGCAGCAGACGTACCGCCTTTGTCATCCGTGTCAGATCCAGTATGACTTTGTGGGCCACTTGGAGACGGCCGAAGAAGACGCCGAGCATTTGCTTCGCCTGCTGCGCGTTGACAATGTGGTGGAGTTTCCTACCTCGCACAGGAACATGACATCCAGGGATTTGGAATCGGACTGGTTCAGCACGGTGCCCCTGGAGATGCGGAGGGAACTTTACAAGTTGTACGAACCCGACTTCAGGCTTTTTGGTTACGACAGACCCGACTCTATCCTTAATGAGTTACTCGCACATACCTGACAAGATGTTTTCATCAATACCTAGGCATAGCTAGCAAGCTCACTGCAGATCACAATTGTGCCGAATAAATGCTGATGAGAACGAAGGCGCTGAAGTTATGTAGCAGAGGAGGGGCAAGCCCAAGTGCATCACTGGGCGCTGTTTTTTTGCCAACCAAACCCCCCAAAAAGTTAAACTCTGAAGCTTCACATTTTACTGGGTCTTTAACAAGTATCTTTCCAGTTTAACTCTGCTCATATTATTTGGGACTCCCTGCTATGGAAGCACACAAATGAGCCAGCTCAAGCAAATGTGAATGGACTGTTCATTGAAGATTTTACAATCGCACAAAGCACACAAATAAGTGTGAGGCTGCTTGAGTAACAGAAGATGTCTGTGTCATTTTTGCACTTCTTCTGAGCTCCCACGTCGAGTGTTTCACACTCCCAGTTCTGATGTCATGTTTGATTGGCTGCTGACCGTTGCCATGTGACTTACCCATGCAGGCTTTGTAGCGGGCTGCCAGATGGCTAATCAAACACATTTTTAATGCTGCTGCACTACAGTGGTAGCTTTACACTTATTTATATCATATTGTGCAACGTTTCATTGAAATCAAATCAAGTTTGAGAGCTTGAATGGTGTTAACTGGTGATGGAACAATGAAGTTGTCTTTTGCGCTCACACTAGTGGTAGTGCAATATCATTGTATCAGCTTCATCTTGGAGACCTTATTTAAATGTGATGTAATCATTTCCGGCATTTAGCAGCTTGCTCGGTTTACCCGTTCTCAAAGCATGATATAAACGGCTTTGAACTTGTAGCATCATATCAAAAGTGCAGCAATTCAAGTGAAAACCTAGCGGGATAGTAGGATTTGTCTTGGCTTGTTTTTGAGGCTTAAACTGGACTTGCAACATTTTTTAAAATTCAGCTGGATGCAGAAGCGGACAAAAAAAACCTGGATGTATTTCCAAAGGCAAAGGGATCTTTTTTTGTGAGCACCTCAACCTCGTTTTTGTCACGTTTGTGTTTTAACAGGTAACATGGTGGTGTTACGTAAGCTGCAACGTAACCAACAGTTGTAACACTTCTGAGTCCTGTGACAATAAAGGCCTGAGCATGAATATGAATCATCCTGGATGATATGAGTGGGATACAAGGTAGTGCCTTTGGTTGAAAATGTTTACACAGCAAAAAACAAACATTTTTTATAGAGAAAATTCTTACTTTGAACAACATACAGTAACAGTTGCAGCTGTGTGATGCTACACGCCTGTTTGATATTCTGGGCCTTGTCTTTCTTTTTGTGACCCCAATGTGAGTCAGCGGAACCCAGCTCAGAAGTCTTAATTGTCTTGGACCTTGTGTGACGATTCTGTACGCTCAATGAAAGTGAATCGGTATGTGCAACCAATTATCTTTATGCAGGATTACTGTGTGTGTTTTGTACTGTCGATTACACTCTATTTTTGGAGTCTTTTTTTCTTTTCTTTTTTTTTTTAATACAGTGCGAGCTATTTTCATGGGGTGCGGCTGTATCAATGTTCTGTCTTTTACAGTGCACAATGTCTGGTTATCCCAAATGCATTTTTATTGAAAAAAAAATAAATAAAGTTAGGGCTGTAGCTTGTCAATTGCTCAAAAGATGCCATTTTCCCCTTCATTTACGACACTCATTTTAATCCAATCAAAGAGGCAGCCGTTTGTCTTGTACCTGAAACGGTGCCTTTTTTCCTTGAGGTGAGTACTTACTGTACTTGAAGCTGCGATATATGCTATATAACTTAGTGTGCGTTTATAAATGGTCGATTCCTGTAAAGTAGTGTTACCATTAAATTTGCATGACGTTCATAGCTGGCCCTGCTTTTAATAGTGGCATTAATTTGAGGTCACTGCCCTCTAGCGCCTGTAGTGACTAACTACATGAACCTGGTGCCTTATGTGAAAGAAAAAAAAAAATCTCGTTCAACTACAAACAGGCAAACAGTTGACAATGTCGTTCAGTCAATGCTGATGCATGAAAATAAAACATGAAGAGAAAGAGGCGTTAATTCAGCAAAGTTAATCTGTGGGGCTTGTTGGTTGTGTATCAATAACAAGAAAATTAAAGGAGAAGTCAACCCCCAAAATTTGTTTACAATAATGTTATATGCAGCCCCACTAGTCTAAACACGGTATAGCCTACTCTGAATAATGTTGCATTTATGCAATATGAAATAAACTGAAAACTCCACCCATTTTTATCCATCGTAGGAAGAGGCCATTTGCTGTCGACTGAAAATGACATCACAATTGCTCAGGTAATGACCAATTACGGTTCAGCTTGCGAAAATCACATGACCAAAGTCAGAATGCAGGTGAACTGGGATTGGTTGTAAGCAATTGTGATGCCATTGTCAGCCGACGGTGAGTGGCAAAATGGCCAACTAATAACGGTATTACGCCACCTTTTATGGATCAAAAGTAATGAGACAAAATAATCATAAATCAAACTCACTTTTTAAATTAATTACAGCTTGAAGCCTGTAACGCATTTCCATCACCAGACGTTGGATTTCATCCTCGGTGATGCTCTGCCGGGACTCTACTGCAACTATCTTCAGTTCCTACTTGGGACATTTTCCCTTCCGTTTTTAAATACACACTTGAAATGGATTCAGGTCGTGTAATTGATTGACTTGGCCATTGTAGAGCACTCCACTTTGTCTTAAAAAAAACGATTTGATTGCTTTCGCTTTCTACAGGTTTTTGTCCATCTGCACTGTCAAGCCTCGTCTAATAAGTTCTGAAGCATTTGACTGAATAGAAGCAGATTACTCAAAGCACTTCAGAATCCATCCCGCTGCTTTTATTCATAGTTAAAGTGTCACTAAAAAGAAGGGAACCGGTTCCATCGGCAGCCATACATGCCCACCTGGTTATGGAATAGCTGAGCAGCCAGTCCCATTAGGTCCCTTGAAAATTGGGAGGCACACAACAAACGTGTAATTCCTACACCATTCACTTATTTTGGATTTCAATAGCCTCAAAGTAAAGCTGAAAGTCTGCCGTTAAAGCACCATGTCCGTTTCAGTTCATCGTTTCATTGTCCCAATATTTATGGACCTGACTGTATTATGTTGTATCATATAAGTCTGGTAATGATGTAATGGTAACGCTGTGGCATCATTCACATCATCTCTGCATTGCATTACATTGTGCTCATAAGTAATCTAAGCTTTTTCAAAGGAATTTTTAGCCATGTAAGTTATAGCCTGAATTTCTAAAAGATGTCATGGTTTTTGCGTCTTTTATTCCCCCCAAACAAACATCAGTTTTGTCATTAACATAAAACAGCCATTCAGTTTTAGTTTTTTAACCCTTCAAATCCCAGTTTCAGGAAGGTACTATTATACATGAAATAAACCCCATGACCAAAATGAATCAATGGCTTAATGTGGAGGTTTGGTGGAAAACAAAAAAATAAAACTCTTAAACTTACAAGTGTTAAGTCTAGAATGATAACAAATTGTATGATTCAATCCAGTAAAGGGATTTTAAAAAATGTGTATTTTCATTGGGACAAAAGTGGCCACAATAGAGCCAAAAGGTACAATTTGACAGAAACAGTGTTATTGACATAGTGAAAGAGCTGAAATAGGAAATCACGCAACCACACAAAAAGCCCCATCCTTTGGAATTGTCGTTAAATTTGCATATACACTAGGGGTGGGAATCTTTGAATGTCTCACGATTCGATTCAGATTTTTGGGTGTGTGATTTGATTTAAAATCGTTTTTCAATTAAGAGCGATTTTTGATTCAAAATGATTTAATGATAATGATTTTTGCTTCAATCTATAGATGTGCAAGTAATTGTAATGATCTATTCCAGTCTGACTCGCTAATGCTAATTAGCGCGCTACTCGCGGCACTTTAATCACTCAAAAGAACACTGCAAAAAAAAAAACTTTTATTGGAATAACTTGATTGTGACTTTTTCCTTCTACTCTCTAATGTGGCTACAACTTAACAGTGTATTAGACCGCGTGGATCCACACTGCCCCTCAGTGGCCAAACTGGGTACAACATGAACAGCGCTCCAGGCACACACAGACAAAGGCAAGACAGTATAATTAAAAAAAAAAAAAAATCGATTCTGAATCGTACTGAATGAGAATCGCGATTCTTATGGGAATCGATTTATTTGGCACACCCCTAATGTACACAGCTAAACTACTTTTTGAAGAATCAAGGAAGCAAGATAGACACAAATTTGCAGCTTAGCGCCTGGAGGGTTAAGTTAAAGAATATTTATTACTGTATTTTACATGTTCTGGATACAATGTGGTTTGCAGATGCCATTTTTTTTTTAAATAAAAAAAAAAGAATAACTCGATCTTTTTTTTGTTTTTACTCTGAGCTTGCTTTGATGAGGTATCCATTGAAAGTGACATAAATGTCCACATCATCGCTGTAAATTGCATTTTCTCTTTCCCGCTTATATAAGCGGATCCACACCTCGTCGTTGAGTCCCAAGTCCAGCATCAGGCTCTGGCTCTGCATGATGGAGCGGTCGCTGGGCTGGGCGTACACTATGGCCTGCTCGGCTTCGTTGCGCATGATGTGCAGGTAGGTCTCCTTGAAGTTCCAGGTGTGAATGTTGATGTTGAAGAAATAGATACCGGCTGTTTGGCAGATGAATTTCCCGCTGAACATGTTGAAGTGGTCGTCCAGGTTCACAAAAACGGTGTCAAATATCAGCGGCTGGTAGGCCTCCAGGCTGTGGAGAGACTTGCGGCGGCCCACGGAAAAAGCAGCGTGCTGAACTTTGCAGGGGTCGCCGGGGAGACCGGCCTGGCCCTTGGAGCCTTTTGAGCCCATGGGCCCTGTGGATCCTGGAGGGCCTTCCTGTCCAGTTTTGCCTGGCGTCCCTCTTTCACCACGGTCTCCCTTGTCACCTGAATCACAGCCAAATGTTTTTAGAATGTGGGAGAAAGCGGGAATACCCGAAGAGATTATGAACTGTTAGTACTGTGGCTGCCGGTTCTAGGGACATCTTTTTTTTTTTCTTTTTTTTCTTTTCTTTTTTTCTTTTTCTTTACAAAAGTAGTCAGTCAGTCCTAGTCAATACACATATAGAGAGGTGAACGATTTTGAATTTTTTTTTTATTGCAATTAATTTCCGTTAATGTTATGATTGCGATTTAATATGCAATTTTTGCTTTTCAAGATCCTCTTCCCATGTATTTTTTTTTAACCCAAACACAAGCAAATCTATTATAATAAACAATATACAGGATTTATTACACAAATGTTTTGGTCTTAGGTTCGGCTCACACTAAAATCCCAATTCATCACAATCAATTTGATAATAAATCAATCACAATGTGAAAATTGCATTCTACCACACTGTGATGTTGATTTGAATGTGATTAATTGTTCAGCATTTAAAGTGGAAGTCAAACTTAAACATTTCCTGACAACAATATGTTATATAGACTATCTGACCTCACTAGTCTGAAGATGGCATTCTGATTAATATTACATTTGTGGAATATGAGTTATGCAGCAATAGCCAGCCGTTTTTATCCATCTCGGGGGCAGCCATTTTGCCACTTGCTGTCGACTGAAGATGACATCACAGTTGCTCAGGGCTCAGGCACAACAACTAATTACAGCTTACCTGCTTTCTGAAGCGGAGCTGGTTTGATTGGTTGAGCAACTGTGATGTCATTTTTACTCGACAGCAAGTGACAAAATGACCGCCTTCTGATATTGATAAAAACTGATGGATTTTATAGCTGCTTAACTCATATTCCACTAACGCAATATTAACCTGAATACCATTTTTAGACTAGTGGGGCTGCATAGAACAAATTATTGTCATGAATTTTTTTGGGGGGGGACTTGACTTCCTCTTTAAAAAATAGCCTGACCTATTGTAAAAATATGCCCCCTAGTGGTTGTGAACTTTACATGGATGCCATCAGAGTGAGTTTGACTTTCTATTAAAAATAAAGCGATAAGATGCAGGATATAAACTACGTAGTGTCTTCAGGATGGACGACTGTCATACCTTTCAGGATTGTCATGTTGATGAAGGCGCGAACCTCGGGAAGCTGGTTGTACACTCCTGTGGTGGGCGGGGCTGCGATGTCCTCCGCTTGTTGCAGGTCATCACAGCAGCGCTTGCAGGGAACAGGGGGGGCATTGGGAGGGGCTGCCTGCGTCACCAGGTGAACCATGGACAGGCTGATGAGGACACCCAACATTTCGCTGATCCTAAGAGCGGGCGAATGTCACTCGAAAATAAACATCGATGCGTGGATAGCCATCCTTTGGTAGCTTGTTGCAATAAGTTGATGAGCTTCATGTCGTGCTTTAACTTCTCTATCGCTTATCCTCACTCAATGTTCCCACCAGTTGAAAAAGAGATGCTGGGCACAAATCCAGCATCAACGGGAATTCATGGTGCAGAACTAACATGAGAAATCCTTGCAGCGTATTTGTCGGTCAGCTGTCCATGTAATCACTGTGGAATTTTTACTGCTTTGTGAAAAAAAAGAAGCGCACTAGGGAGAAAGATGTCCTTGCAGCTGTGCAAGCCAGGGTTACGTGGTTCAGTGACGTGCACTTTCAAACTTGGGTCTTGGAGGAACTCGAAACAAATTAATAGCGGGTTCATAAATGCCACCGTTTGAGGATAAATCAAACATGTACCGTGCTAACGGGCTGTAATTCATCAGCCTTTAGCTGGTTGACTACCCAAAGTGTTTTTTTTAATCCAGAGCAGGCGGCCAAACAGAGTGCTGTTTCAAATGAAAACTTGTGGCTGTAATCTTTTTTTCTGAGTGACGAGCCAACGATAAGTGGGACACCGTGTATCGCTTTATATGGGACTGACAGAATGCACACATTTAAAAGAAAAGTAAATAACCACTTTGAAAGGGAACATCAAGAGCAATAAAGAAGTCTGTATTTTAGACTATTGCATGAATTCTTTGTGCATGCAACACCACAAAAAGTTTGTTGGAAACAAATTGGTCCTTTTCACTTTGTGCCTCAATAATGAGATGACAAAAGTATTACTACATTGCATTGTGTGTGCTCACGCAGCCCCGTGGTGCTATGGAAATGTCTTTTCATGTGGTTTCATCCCAAACTATTTTTATGACTACATATGGTTTCTGTTATCTATTACTGAATAGTCTTATAATGGATCACATCTCATACACAAGAATGGAAACGTTGCATAAGTACAGTCAAGTCATTGAGGAATATTTACTCTTGTACAGTCAGAGAAAATTCATTCAATTCAACAAGTTAACATTTCGTGGCAAATAATCCACAGCTGCAACGGATCTCACCTTGGTCAAGTATTTGCAGCCGCTTCAGTCCGCCAAAGAAGGCAAATTGTCAAGCCCACCCTTCTTCTTGTGTATATGTATGTGGGAGAGAGGCTTTTTCTTCTTGCTTATCCCTGCAGCCTCTTTCACCAGCCTCAATCTGTTTATTTTGGGAGGAAAGCGAATGCCTTCCCCCCTCCTCATTACAGTATAGTATGCAAAACATAGTTACAGTCAAAAGTCTACTAGCAGGAGAGAGAATGCAAGCAAAGGTTTCCAATTCTCAGCAACAACAAGTTTCTCATTTGCGGCTTGCCATTAAGTTTCGCTTTATGCACATGCAGCATTTAAAATACAATCTTGTCCATACGTTCCAATGTTTATTAGTAGGTGGTTGTTTTCAAATGTTTCTCAAATGCTGATCAGGAACATGAAAAAAATGTCCAAAGATTTCCTAAAAATAAACCCCTGCTCAATGTTAAGGTTTTGAGGCCCTGGTGGCTGAAATGGGGGCAGGGAGATGGCAAATGAAGCTTCATGAAGCAATTGTGATATTTTTTGACTCCACTAGATGGCACTCTTGCTTTAAAGAGGCAGTAGAAACTTGATCAATTTCCATTGCACTCGACTATATCTTTAAACCAGGAGCACCAACTAGAGGAGTAAAAAAAAAATATATATATATATATCGCAAGTGCTTCATGAAGCTTCATTTTCTCGGAATTAGATCTGAAAATTAGTCTCAACACTGAAAAATGGTAGAAAATGTAGAAATGGAGTCCATGTAACACAATGAGAATATAGGTATATGCATGCATCAAGTATTTAGACACACACAAAGCAGTAATTCATTTTACTTACACTTTATTTTGGAGTCAGCCAGTCCTTCATCAAGCATAATTGTCTGAAAATAAGCCTCCTCAGTGTCCATTTATAAATATAATATTTAGTCTCTTATTTATTTCAGGACAGCTGTCTCAAAGGCCATTTTTATTCTTTGGCTTTCAACACAGCATGAGTCACTGCCCTTGCTTTAGTGCTTTTTTAATTACATTTAATGCTTTTAAATGATTATATTCAATTTTATATTTATGTGCAGCAATTTGTTTCAAAATTGAGTTGTTAACACCATACTTGGCAAATAGACTACAGTAGTGACGTCAATTAGTACACATGATGAACGCCACAACCTGACAAAGGCATGCTTTCATGTAACACATTGTAGTGTTGATGTTTTCAATCATGACTGCGGTTTCCTCACTGACATTGATTGCAGTTGTATGTTCTGCGTGAGGTGACCCGACGGTGCTAATTGTGGTGGCAGCAAAATGTCAAACCGCACACAAAATACACACGCTCCCACACCGCCGGTACCACCTGACAGGACATGTAAACGCTCAAAGTAGATGCTCACGCGTACGCACGTCTTCTTCAGCCCATTTCTCAGGCTCACTTTCCACAGCGGCACAGGAAGTCACAGGGTGACCCATTTATTTAGATTTTTTTTTTTTTGGTATTGTTTGGTCAAAGCATACTAAGAACACTGAAAATGTACTGCACGTTTTCAGACAAGAATTAGCCATATAATAAAAATAAACGATATAATCACTATTTACTGGATATAACTTGCTGATGTGATAGACTGTTTTTCTTTTTACATTCACATGCCTCTCAGTACAAAACAGAGCCTTTTATTTTAATTTTATTTTTTAAACAAATCATTATTTAGCAGCCACCAACAAAAGAAAAAGACTGGTATTTTCCAGCTGATATTTTGGTTGCTGTTTATTTGGTACATTTGGTAAGCATTCAATTTTGTTGCATCCAGATAAAAACATGAGTATTTAGTTTTTTTTTCATTGTTTCATATATAATAGACACATACACACCTATATCATAATATCTAATATCATTCTCTCTGGATTCAGACGAACAAACTAGAGACAAAAACACAAACCACTTTTATCTGTACTCTCTACTTGGTCAAAAAAAGAAAGAAAGAAGGAAAGACGTAAATAGAGGGAGGTTAAGCCAACTGTGGTTAAGATCTTGATTGATTGACTGAATTCTCAGGGACTTATAAGGTGGTAAATAACTGACTTCTGAGTCAAGAAGCAAGATATTCCCTATCCATGGCATTGTGTATTTTGCCAGCCTAAAAACCTCATCTGAAAAAGCACATACAGTTAAAATGTACAGTGGACCACCACTAGGGAACGGGCCCGCCATCAAAAGGCGGAAATCTACTTTATATATGATCTAACTGACGCCCATTGTAAATCCAATCGTGTTTTTTTTAACTCTTTGACTGCCAAAAACGTTAAATAACGTTTCGTAAAATTCTATGGAGGAGTGCCAAAGACGTTAAAAGACGTTTGTTTCAAAACAGAGGTGAAACTAACCATTTTCTATTGTTGATTACTGAAAAACGGAATAAGGTAGAAACAAACTTTTTTTTCTGATGAAAGATGAGAGTCCAATCTTTCATTTGGTAGTATGTGTGTTTCCATAGTCCAAACACATAATTTTCTGTGGACCTTGAAAGATCAGTCAAAAATGCTTAAATCGGCTGGCACCCACGGCATCCCTTTTCTGAAAACGTCTGGCAGTCAAAGAGTTAATTAAACCCCTCCCCCCAAACAAACATGGATAAACCACCATTAAAAGAGAAGTCAATCCAAAAACTAATTTCTTGACAATAACATGTCCTATGAAGCCCCACCAGTCTAAATACGGTATTCTGGTTAATATTGCGTTAGTGGAATATGAGTTAAGCAGCAAAATCCAGCAGTTTTTAAGCAATATCAGAAGGCGGCCATTTTGGTCACTTGCTGTCCAGTGAAAATGACATCACAGTTGCTCAGGTCTCAGGTTAACAACCAATCACAGCTCAGCTTCAGAAAACAGGTGAAGCTGTGATTGGTCGAGCCCTGAGCAACTGTGATATCATCTTGAGTCGACAGGAAGTGGTAAAATGGTCGCCCCCTGAGATGAATAAAAACAACTGGATTATATTCCATATATGTAATATCAATCACAATGTCATCTTTAGATTAGTGAGGTCACATATTGTAAAGAAATGTTTAAGGCTGACCACCCTCAGGATGACTGGTGGAGGTGTCTGCGCTCTACGGAGGGCTCGAGTTAATCATGATTTTCAGCAGCAACAAAGAATAAAAATGGATCCATCTCAGATGGACGCATTGCTGAAAGTAGATTGTATCTCTTGCAGGATGAAATAGCCTGTTTTGCACGACTCCACTGGCATAGAGGAAGGCCTGTATGTTGTACAAGCAACGGGCCGGCCTGCAGCGCTAACATTAGCTGCTAGCACATGTGCATGCGTCTGAGCGCTATCTATCTGAGATAGATCAGGAGGAGTCGAGGGTCTACTCACCTGCACTGGAAGATGGAGAGGCAGGCTAAGGTGTGAGGAGCTACGGTGGCCTGCAACCTGTTGCTCCTCCCCGTTCACACCTTTTTTATCTTCCTCGACCTCAACATCTTCCTTTCCAATACAAAAGCCGGAGTCGGGGCTTTGTGTACCTCTCTTCAAGCTCTCACAGCTTGGAGACTCGGACAAAGCAGGGCAAAGGTGGAGAGAGATGTTAAAGTTCGGATTATGTGCCTTGTGCAAAATGTGAAAATCATCTTTATATGCAAAGTTGCCAAATTTGGGATCAGTTTGAACGGAGCTGCCGGAGGAGCTGGACACAAAGTAGCCCAAGTTGGAGAAGCACGACGACGAAGAGGACGAACTGTCCGCAAGCCTGTTCTCATCCGAGCCAGCCGACGGTTCGATGTTATTTGGAGGATGCAGGGCACAATTGGAGGTGGGCGGGGTGAAGGCGGAAAGACCCGCATCCCTGCTTTCACACACCTCCACTGGGGAGATGTGCTCGACAGGTTGGGCAATGTGCAAGGATTCAGCACAGCTAGGGTTCAGCCATTTCTGGAGAATGACATTCATAATAAGGAATTTGAAGAGTTTTTTTTTTCTTTTGTGTATGTATGCACATAATCAAAAGCTTTATTTACCTTTAAATTTCCACCATGCAGAGTTTGGAAGTACTTTGACGGATTTGGAACTGGCGTTAGTTTGGAGAATCTGAAATAGTACACAAAGTATTAGGCAGGCCACTTTATTAGGCACACCTGCACAATCTGTAGAGATCAAAGAGCGGCATTAAAACTTCAGTTGTTCCATCATTAACTCTTTGACTGCCAGGCGTTTTCAGAAAAGGGATGCCGTGGGTGCCAGCCGATTTAAGCATTTTGACTGATCTTTCAAGGTCCACAGAAAATGATGTGTTTGGACTATGGAAACACACATACTACCAAATGAAAGATTGGACTCTCATCTTTCATCAGAAAAAAAAGTTTGTTTCTACCTTATTCCGTTTTTCAGTAATCAACAATAGAAAATGGTTAGTTTCACCTCTGTTTTGAAACAAACGTCTTTTAACGTCTTTGGCACTCCTCCCTAGGATTTTACTAAACGTTATTTAACGTTTTTGGCAGTCAAAGAGTTAAAGGCAAAAGCCCAAAAAATAATACTTTTAAGAAAATTACACATCATCAATCTCGACCTTCAGAAATGTATTCATTTAACAATGTTTGTTATTGTGGTTGTTTGCAAGTTGTGTACAGCTTTGAATCAAACTTGCACAAGTACGGTGCCTACAAAGTGATATCAAACTGCATACACACAAATTTTACTCACCTCATAATGATGCTACATTTGTAAAGCACCAGCATCAGGATAACCATGACAACCACGATGATCAAAACAGCCATTTTGATAGCAGTTTGAGACAGATTCCAATCTAAAATAAAATTTTAGAGAGTTTGACAAGCCGGCAAGCTGGTATTGGGCTCCTCTCATCCTTACCTTCATTTGCTGATTCTGGCCCCGCGAAGGATGCGGTTGGACTCCAATCACTCCACTGGCTGCCTTCTCTGTCTGCTGGCTTGACCTTTACACGAACCTGGTGCTTGCCTTTCAGCTGTCCGATCCTTAATTGTGGTTCATTGGTGGAAAATGTGAAAACCTCCTGGTGGGACACACAGTTGCATTTTTTTTTTTGAGTGGCAATGGCTGTTTAACAGCATCACAGCTATTTGCATTTAAGATAAAAAGCATGTGTCAAGGCTATACTGTACAGTTTGTGAGGAAATGAGCATTTGACACATTAGGTTCTCTTCATTTCGTACTTAATATATTCACAAGAGGGGCTCCAGGTAGCGGAGGGGAACCGTCACTTGCCGGCGATGCAGGTTGGCATGGGTTTGCTTCCCCGCCTGGGAGACCATGTTTGTGTGAGTGAGTGCACAAAATATATATATATATATATATATATATATATATATATATATACACTCAAGAGTCCTTTCATATTTGTGGTTCATAACTTGGACTTTTTTTTTCAAGAATTTGTTAATTAAAATGTAATTGTTCAACTTCTATTGCTTCATTTCATATAAAATAGCTCATTTAAAAAAAGTTAATTGACTTTTTGTAAATTGCAACAAAAAACATTTGGTCATGTTTATAAGCCATGTTAGCACTTAAAAAAAAAAAAGTATGTATATATATATATATATATATATATATATATATATATATATATATATATATATATATATTTTTTTTTTAAACACTACAAAAAAAACGGTGTACTGTACCAAAAAATGCACGGTCAAGTGACAGGTACACTCGATTTAGTAAGAAAAACATGAAAAGATCGATACGACATCCTCCATGTGAACTGCTTTCATACACCAATGCTAAGCTAACTTCCTTTCCATAACATTTGTATGGACTCTTTTCACTGCACTATGGCCGCCGGCACGCCACATACGTACACATACATTAGCAGTTTCTCAATTTTCTTGTACGTCATCAGTTGTGGCTCGAATTCAGTTCCAATTGAAAGTACGCATAAACCAAGATTGAACGGAAAACCTGGATGTTGTTCCTGACTATAGCTTAAACCAGGGCTGTCATATAGTCACGCATTGCGCGTGACACACGCGCATTTTTCTCCGCTCTCACACTTTTATTTCTCACGCTAAGGAAAAGTATCTGTAACCAGGATTGAAAAACTAATTTCCAATTCAATTTTTAATTAATGTATTTAATTGAATAAGTTTAACGTTTGTGTCATGCGGTCACGTGACTTAGCGCACTCAGCCATTCGAGGTATGCGGAAGTGGTTGGCCACGGGTTGCAAGCGACACTGGGCTGGCGAAAATTTGCCACAAGTATTTTGTTGATTGTAGGGGTCGACCGCCGTTGCTGTCGAGCGAGTGAATCGGAGCCAAGTACAGTATGATTAAATTACGGAGTTGCTGAGTTGTGTTAACATCGCTTTTCCCCCTTCATTGTTTGAATGGGTTAGCCTAGCCAGTAATGTATGCTGTTTTCCAGGATGGTCGGAAGTCTAAGGTGGCCCTGAAGTGCAAAACGCAAAAACAAAAAACTGACATGACTGCAAATCAAAAAACACAAACCAAATTTTAAAAAAACACACAAAAACAAAACACACTAAAGCAAATCAAAAATCGCACAAATGAAAAGGTAATCACAAACACAAATCAGAAAACAAACACAAAAAAAACAGAACAAAACAATAAAAAGTAATTGCAATTACAAATCAAAAAAACACAAACAAGTAATGTCAAATACAAAAAATACAAACAAAAAACAACATAAAAAATAAAAATGTAATGCAAACAAATAAAAAACACAAAGACAAAAACCGGAACAAAACAACAAACACAAAACGAACAACTGCAACATTTTCCTAACGGAAGTAGTTGGTAGGTGGGGGAAGGGGGAGGGCTTTAGGAACCATACTCGCGACTGATTGGACGAGAGGTGCAGCTTGATTGGATGTGCTCACCGGTGATTGGCACGCGTGCGAGAGAGCTCTTCCTTTTACGCGAACTAAATATCTGCCCTAAATGTTGCGGTTGTTTTGTTTTTGCGGCAACCTTTTTTGTTTGTGGTAACCTTTTTGTTGTTTTGTTCCGTTTTTTGTTTTCTTTGCATTACATTTTTATTTTTAAGATTGTTGTTTGTTTGTTTTTTTATTTGTGTTTGCCATTGCTTTTTTTGATTTGTTTGCGATTACCTTTTTGCTGTTTTTTTTTCTTTTTTTTGTTTTCTGATTTGTGTTTGTGGTTACCTTTTCATTTGTGTGATTTTGATTTACTGTGTTGTTTTGTTCTTGTGTTTTTTTTTATATGATTTGTGTTTTTTGATTTGCGGTCGTGTCAGTTTTTTGTTTTTGCGTTTTGCACTTCAGGGGCTTCCAAAGTCGGAAAAAAAAAAAAGTACCCCGACTTCACGACGGACTACTATGTGACTCACTCTACAATGGCGACCCCTTTGGAAACACAGACCATGAATGGTAAAACACAATTTACTCAAGTATAAAACTAGATAGCTTTCTTCATTCATAAATTCGACATAACTTCACGTAACAACGTACGTGACAGTATGCCGCTATCTTTCTGCATGGAATTATACGGTGAACTTGAATGCTTATGAAATAAGATAAAAACAATAAATGAAGCAAAATTGCAAGAAGGCAAGTTTGCTGGAGGTCGAAATACATTTTGCGGACCAAAATAAAAAACAATTTATCACTATCCGCCATTTTGGTTGTTTACTTTCGCCTCTAACGGCCTCCAGGTGGCGGAGTGGAACCGTTACTTGCCTGCAATGCAGGTTGGCGTGGGTTCGCTTCCCCGTCTGGGAGACCATGTTTGTATGCGTGCGTATTTGTGTGAGTGAGTGCAAAAAAATACACACAAAAAGCTCCCCATTCATTTCAATGCGTCAGCCTTGCCTAGCGTAGCTGTTTGTTGTGTTGTTGTGTGTGTCGTGATATTTCTCTCAATATGATTCATCAAGTAAAATGCCATTAAAGTGACTTATTTATAGGATTGTGTATTACTGTGTGGAGAATTTTTTAATTGGAGAGCTTTAGAGTCCAGTCGCTTGGTTAATACTTGGGATGTCGTTCATTCATCCCCCCACCCTTGATCGATCCTCGACTGAAATCTCACTCCAAGGTGTGTGGTCAAAAGTTTACATATTGCAGCCCTGCTTGGGGGTAATTTACAAGTAGTGATAGATATTATAACATTTTTAATTTCTTCATTTCATATATTAACCATTGTTATACATTATTAACACTTTAATTCTTTATTAACCATGTTGAAATGTTTTATAGAGGTAGAATAGTGTTGTTCGGTATAATTTGACCTTAAACTGGGACATACTAGTTTAGTCTAAAAAAGTTCCTTCTCAGCGCTTTGTGCGAAAACACATTTGGTCCTTGAGAACAGAATCTGTTTTGAACACCCACACCTGACTCTGTTTTCGCCATCGCTCACGGAAAAGTACCAGAGAGTATGTTTTGTCTACAAATGAAAGAGAGGAGGTCTTTTTAACTATAAGACACCGTTGTGCACGCGGAAGAGCTACATTTGACGCTCTGAATCCCACCTGTTTAAGTGATGATTAGAGGCAGTTATTTGTCCAGAGATTCTCTGTTTTTTATTAAATCATTTTTGCAAAGGTGTATTTTTCTTGCATTAAATCTATCTTCATTTTTGGAACACGCAAAGAGGACATAATAATTTATTCCTCTTTCAGTAGGCAGCCCAAATCTGGAACTACAGTAACAGCTACAAGGGGCGTTATGAGTGGACCGGACACTAATCCAGGCTCCACTGGTTTAATGTCCATTAAATTGAGGTCCCATTGTAGTATTACCACAATGACTGTTTTAACAAATAAAAAATCATTTTAAGTGCAGTGTTAATGTTTAAACTGAGTAAAATGTTAAAATGGCTTACAAACATATTCAATTCTCAACACTAGTTTACAACCATCGCTACATACAAAATGGTGTACGTGGAGTAAAAAATAAATAAAAAATCAGTTCTGCAGTAAAGACAGGTAAAACAAAACAAAATAAAATGAGTAATTTCATAAGTAAGTAAATAGGTAAGTAAATAAATAAAATGAATAAACCACTGTGAGCAATACTGTAGGTTGGCCACTGATGCAACATTTCAAAATGTAAATACAATACTTGCCTTTGTCATTGGGTGACTCTTTTGGGTCTGAACTTCGTAGTCAAACAGTTTGAGGTGCGTGGAGCGGGGGCTACCTGAATGCCAAACTATCGCCGTGTGATTTTCAGTGAGGCTGACATTTGGGAGGCCTGGGGGGTGCATTTTAACTGAACACAAACACACACACAATCTTGAACTTGTTCTGGTAATAGATACAAAATGTAAAGAGATGACAAAATAAACTCTACACACTGTGATTTTGAGGTTTATAGTCTTTGAGGTATTCCACCAACACACCGTTACATTCAATGGAGATGTTGGGCATCACCTCAAAAAGATTGAATTTCTGGAGCAAGCCATTGAGACATGAAACAGAGAAGATCAAAGTGGTGCCTGTAAATGATTTTGTTTCTACATTCCTGTAAACAAATGAGCTTACTTTATTTTCAAAGACAAAACTGCATCCCGGTAGTGCGTTACGTTGTTGTTTCACCTTGCAGCTCTGACTAAGTCGATAAAGAATACAAAATCATCGTTATTACATATTAAATGAATATGTTATTGATGTGCCTTACTTGATCAGAATCGGATGTATCTCTCCATCTTTCTTGATTCGTGTTTTCTTGTAGCCAAAGATCATGCAATCGTCCACTGAAGAACTATTGAGTGTGCATGTCACATTGTTGATGAAGTCATTCACACAAGTGAGCCCTGAAATGCAAATAAATGATTAAAAGGTTGTCGTGGAACGAAATGAAGGTTGGCATGCTTGCAGCAAACTCAGAACTGAAATATAACCTTTATCCTTACACGCTCTGTGGGAAGTTAAGGATGTTCAGTCGTTTTTTTCAACCATGTCTTTGCATCTTGAATCTTGACTGTCACATTCAATTCAGGCTGTCTCTTAGAGATAGGGTAAGAAGCTCGGTCATCCGGGAGGGACTCAGGTTCGAGCCGCTACTCCTCCGCGTTGGGAGGAGCCAGTTGAGGTGGCTCGGGTTCAGATGCCTCCTACACCTCTCTGGAGAGGTGTTCCGGGCATGTCCCACTGGCGGGAGGCCCCGGGGACGATCCAGGACACGCTGGAGAGTCTATGTCTCCCGGCTGGCCTGGGAACGCCTTGGGATCCCATCGGAAGAGCTGGTCGAAGTGGCTGGGGAGAGGGAAGTCTGGGCTTCCCTCCTAAAGCTGCTGCCTCCGCAATCCGACCCCGGATAAGCAAATGGATGGATGGATAGATGGAAGACCCAAAATGCGATATTCCGGCCTATTCCCCGATGCATCTGGTAATTTGGTGACTGAAAGTGAACTCGATTTTAGACTCGCTAAAACCAGGTCTAAGTTATGGTGCAGGTGGCGATTTTGGTGGATTTAATTTGGGCGCAGGCAGACAGATTCTGAGCTCCACGGATGTGTGGGGTGGATGTCATCGTATTGCATCCATTAATATGACAACAGTGTGTAACAATCCTCTCAATCAATGTAGAAATTAATTAATTGAAGAAATTCCTGACAGCGACGCACAACTATGGGTGCAACTATGGATGCACGATTAGGGGCGCAAGGCGGTCTTCAAGTGGTCATCCACAGCGGCCAACTTGACATCATCTGCAAGTTGAGATCTTCTTGCAGTTGCCCCCCCCCAAAAAAAAAAAATTGAATTCTAAATTGAGTGAAATGAACCCTTTGCTTATCGGACAACACGATGATAGCCACAATGGTGTCTTAGATGATCTTGCTGACGTGGCCAGTTTATATCTTCCCCCTTTCAGACTTATTCCTTGAACCTCCTCACGTTTATGAAAATACATATGATGCCTGATTTTCATTTCTGTTGAGAAATTAATGATTCATCGGTAAAGCCTTTTGGGAAGTTCTTTTGATGGTAAGTTTTGAACGTAAACGTAGGGTAAAAAAAGAGGGAATGAAGGGTTAATTAAAGGATTAATTAATTGTAAATATGGTGATTGGATTTATATGATTATCATACATTTGCTGTGATGCATAATTTGCAATCATGAAACTTATTTGACTATGAAATGAGAAAGCACTAGCAGCTGAGCAGCAAGAAAAGGGACTCTTGCCAAGAGGAGAAAAACATCTAACTGCAAGATGTTTATAGCGTACCCGCTGATGATTGCAAAAGTCTTGCTAAACATGAAAACTGACATTTCCCATAGTCATGCAAAGACATCATGAAGAAACATCCACACCCATGTTTTAAGATATCGCTCTACTGCGTCCACCCCTCCCCTTTAGAATGTATTTTGAGGGACCTCCTTGATGCAAATAAAAAGATAAGAGTGCGAAGAAACTGTTTTAGAAAGTAGCAGCAAATTGTATGGTGCGATTCTTCTCCGTTCTCCTCGCTAGCTTGTAAGAAGGTGCAAAGGTGTCTTCTCTCCTTCATTGTGTTGTCGTTTCTATGACTGTCAGCTTATTGAACCTGACATGCGCGCTGATCTCCTTCATCTACATACCATGCAAATTGCGTGTCTCTCTCTCTCTGTGCTGAATTTAAAGGGAATGAGGGGAGCCGCTTCGACTGGACGGAAAACGGCTGCATTCCTCCCAAAACACAAGTCAGACTTCACTACACTTGGCGCTGGGCACGAAAATGGGGCCTAAAAAATCGAATATAATTTAAACTGACAAAGCCAGTGGGATTCAACAGTGTATGTTGATAACTGATATTAGCATAAGCTGTGTCCAATTAGCACGAAGGCTCACAGAATGAACAAACAAAATGAGTCGAACCTTGCAAGTTTGCCTCGCTGTCCGTAGGATGAAGAGAACACAGAAGCATCAAGATAAAAGAGGGCTGTAATGTCCCCATCTTCAGTATAGTCAATCTATGAACAGAATGGTCAAAAAAAGAGTAGCATGATATGAGTATCACAACATGGAAAACTGGAGCAGTGGGAGAGGGAAAAAAGTCACTTTTAATACACATTTCTCAAGATAATGAGATCAAAAGTTTACAGTTGAAGAGGGAATGGGCTCTTTGCACAACTCCACTACTTCCTTAACTCAATACCACTCCTTCATTTCCCGTCTTTCATGAGTGGACAAGCTGATTAATGCAGGTGTGCCTCACCACAGTAATCACGACAACAGTGGCCAGACACACCTGCATTAATCAGTTGGTCCACTCATGAAAGACAGGAAACAAAGGATTGGTATTAAGTTCAGGAAGTAGTTGAGCTGTGCAAAGAGCCCATAGTTTGCGACAACATTTAGGCCCCGTCCAGACGAAAGCAAAGACGGCTTTGTTCCTCAAAAAAACCTCGTACACACAGAAGCATTTCAATACTTGCGTGTTTCCAAAAGAAGACGCTGAGGACGTTTAACGGCTGTAATGTATATGCCAAGTCTGGAGTGGCGCTGTAGCGCAGGGAAAGCATAGAAGAAGAATCAGCGAAGAAGACAAACACTTTTTCTAACTTTTTTGCAATCTACAGAACAAACATGACTTTGCATGTATCAAAACAACATGAAAAAGACGGACACAGGAGAAGTGACAATGGCGGGTGATTCAAGTACAACACCGCTTGTTGAACGTGGGAATAAAAAAGCTAAATATTTTGCTGCAAAAGCATAAGCAACCTAAGGAGGCTGCGTGAAACGACTACGACACGGCTATCCGCCATTGTTGTTGACAGACTGACGGTTCGCGCGCAGTCACGCGAGAATTGGCGCATACGTCATCAATGTGCGACAATGCGTCGTCATCGAACTGCGACCATCACGTCATCGCTGGAGGAGTATCCTGCACGGTATCCTGAACGGTAAGAAACTTGTGAGGATACATTGAAACTGGCTTTCGTGTGGACGGGGCCTTACTCTTAGGCCCCGTCCACACAAAACCAGTGACGATGACGAATGTCAGCAGATTGATAACGTATGCGGCGTTGGCGGATAGCCGTGTCGTAGTCGTTTTGCGCAACCTCCTTAGCTTGCTTATGCCTTTGCAGCAAAATATTTTGCTTCTTTATTCTCACGTTCAACAAGCGGTGTTGTACTTGAATCACCCGCCATTGTCATTTCTCCTGTGTTTGTCTTTTTCATGTTGTTTTGATACATGGAAAGCCATGTTTGTTCTGTAGAAATTTTTTTTGTGTCTTCTTCGCTGATTCTTCTTCTACGCTTTACGTTAACTCCCTGTGGCTGCGCTACAGCGTCACTCCAGACTTGCCATATAAATTACAGCCGTTAAACGTCCTCAGCGTCTTCTTTCGGACACACGCAAGTCTTGAAATGCTTCTGTGTGTACGAGATTTGTTTGAGGAACGAAGCCGGATTTGCTTCCGTCTGGACGGGGCCTTAAACCACAGTGCATAGAAAAGGTCAGAATCTACGTTAAGCTAAACACTCACACATTTGTGTTTGTACTTAGAATAAAACAGAAGTAAAAATACTAATTATAAAATAAATAAGAACTGTCTAACAAAAAAAGCTTGAGCCATTTTAGAACAGGGACTTTTCCGGATTCAGTTGCTGTAGTTTTCTTTTTTAGAAATGAGTCATTATTGTATGAGATGATAAATGATCACAAGCAGATAAAACAAAAGTATGTGTTAGAGTAATTACTAAAGCTGGCTAAAAAAAACCTCACACTCCTTTATTAAAGTTAAAAAAAAAAAGGGCGCTCAAACTAAGAAGAAAAAAGATTTTTTGTTAATGTAAAGTGAATATCAAATAAATAAAAAAACACAATTATTTAATGATAACAACTGCCACAATACACGATACCCGTTTGTGTGCTTTCAGATTAGACATTGCTGAGGGCCAGAAATGAAATGAAAAAGTTTTTCAGGAATCACTCTTGTAGCCAACAATATCAAATAATTCTCTTAAAAAAGGCCACGTCCTGCTTCTATCATTTGTAATTCCCCTCACTTGATAAATCATAAATATGCTGACAAGAAAGTCATGAAGAATTCAGGGGGATCTGAAATGAAGAATGAATAAAAGTGTACAGGTTGGAAATCGAATGCTGATACCGTACCTGACTTTCTAGGCTTAGCGAAGACAGCAGTACATCCCTGAGCGGCGTCACATTGTCGTCCCTTCTGCCGGACGGTCGAATTGAGTCCTTTTCTTTGATCTCTCACCGTCCTTCTTCCCTTCCGCATGCTCTCATTTTCTTCTTCTCTCTCTGTCTCTCTCTCTCTCTCTCTCTCTCTCTCTCTTACTCATTCTTTGGCTTCCTTACTTCTTTTTGGGTGGCCGCTGACATTTTCCAATCGTCAACCACAGCTGGGCCTTTACAGGAAGCGAGTGATAGTGAAAGAGTGACGAGCAAGGGTGAGGTGGGAAGGTGAGTAAAAATGTCAGACGCAACCGCCTCCCTCCGCTCGCCACCACCTGTCACAAACCCCTCACCTCCAATCACAACTTACTACCATCGTTAAGATGTGCACTGGAAAGACAGTCAACACCACATCCTGTTTCTATCGCAGTGTCAAGACAGACGTTCACGTTGTCCTCTGAAGTGGTTCTAGTCAATGAAACACAACTTAAAAGAGATCCAAACGCCCAAAAAAGCGAATATGGAACCATATTTAGAAGCGCACAGCTATTTAAAAAAAGCAGCAAAGCAGCTGCAACGGCGCACCCGAGACCACCACACCACTCAACCACTTCAGTGGCGGACGTGCAGGGAAAGACGGTTGGAGGATGTCTTCTTGCTCAAAAGGTCATCAAACATCTGGGGAGAGTCATCAGGGCTTGGAATGCTCGAGGGGTCACCGAGCCACAATTGGAATTTATGAATGTGAAAGACGAGTGCAGGGGTGGCCAAGTTCGGTCCTCGAGAGCCACTATCCAGCCTGTTTTCCATGTTTCTCCCCACTGACACACCTGATTCATGATCAGGATCGTTATCAGGCAAAGCTTGCTGATGAGCTGATCATTAGATTCAGCTGCGCTGAAGGCGGGAGACATGGAAAACAGGCTGGATAGTGGCTCTCGAGGACCGAACTTGGCCACCCCTGGACTAGTGGGATCCCCCAGGGATCATTCCTTTGACCTCTTCTTTTTGTTAATTCCATAGTTGTGCAAAACATATGCATTTCACACCAGATGAATATACTTTATACTATAAACTACAAACTATAGTTAGACTTTAAAGCAGATGGGAAGTTTTAATAAAATTGGAAGAAAATCATGTAACTTTATACTAATTCTTATTATTCTTATTTCATGATTTTTCCCGATATCAACTTCATGTCTCTCTGCTGTAATTAGTGTCATATTTTAAATATGTCAATGTTATTTTGTATTTTGCTCTTTGATATTCATTTGTCTGAATCTAACGTTCCTTACTGAGGTTACTTGGGATGATGGAGTGAGCAAATGAAAAGCTTCTTTTTTTAATCTGATATAGGATAAATTGTGTTTGATTTACTTCATTTTCTTTAATTCCTCATCGGAGCCACAAATTAAAAAAAACAACAACAAACTTTTTTTTTTTAATTAAAGCAACAACAAACTTTTTTTTTTTGTTTAGTCATGCTGTATTTAGGATTAAGAAATGCCTCAATATTATGACTTAGACCTGTGCAATCTAATACATCCACCCAAGAGCTACAGTATAGGTCTGTGATAGATTTCTAATGATTTTGACTGACATTAGCTACTGGTGCATCAAATAATTCTCTATTCTTCTGCGTCGGTTTTTGATTATTGTTCATCTTCAACCCTATTTCCAATGAAGCTGGGTCATGGTGTAAATTATAAAATGTAAATAGAAATAGAATTCAATGATGATCAAATCCTTTGCAAATAATATTCAATGGATTGCAGTTGAAAGAGGAATAAATTTTTTTGTCCTCTTTGCGTGTTCCAAAATTTGAAGACAGATTTAATGTAAGAAAAAACACCTTTGCAAAAATGATTTTTTTAATCTAACAGAGATCTCTGGACACTCAAACAGCCTCTAATTCATCACTTAAACAGGTGGGATTCAGAGCGTCGAAATGTGTCTCTTCCGCGTGTACAATGGCTTCTTATAGTTAAAAGACCTCCTCTCTTTAATTTGTAGACAAAACATATCTCTGGGTACTTTTCCATGAGCGATGGCGAAAACAGAGTCAGGAGTGCGTGTTCAAAACAGATTCTGTTCTCAAGGACCAAATGTGTTTTCGCACAAAACGCTGAGAAGGAACTTTTTTAGACTAAATAGTATGTCCCATCTTATGGTCAGATTATACCGAAATCAACACCACCTTCTCTGCACAGGACACAAAACATCTCGACAAGGTTAATATAAAGAATTAAAATGTTAATAATGTGTAACAATGGTTAATATATGAAATGAAGAATTAAAAATGTTATATCTATCACAGTACACTACAAAGACGAGATATTTCATGTTAGAACTGATAAACTTGTTGTTGTTGGACTATTTGCTCATGTAGTTGCTCACAAAGTGGTGAACCTCACCGCATCCTTGCTCATTTGATATGCAATTTATGTCACTCACCTGTTTCCAATTAATCCGTTCACCTGTGGAATGCTCCAGCAGGTGCTTTTTCAGCATTCAGCAACTTTTCCCAGTCCTGTCCCTACTGGTTTTATGGAAAAGGCAACAAATTTAAAGTGGAAGTCAACCTTAAACATTTCTTGACAATAATATGTTGTATGTGACCTCATTAGTTTAAATATGACATCCTGATTAATATTACATTGTGGAATAAGAGTTATGAAGCAAAATCCAGGCGTTTTTAGCCATCTCAGGGGCGGCCATTTTGCCACTTGCTGATGACTAAAGATGACATCAATGTTGCTCAGGGCTTAGGCAACGGCCAATCATAGCTCACCTGTTTTCTGAAGCTGAGCTGTGATTGGTTGTTACCTGTGACATCATTGTCACGTGAGAGCAAAAAAGAAGAAGAGAATATTGGCAAAAACAACATTCATCAGTCTGAACATTAATATTTTGTCATCTGGATTTGCGAATCATTGTATTCTTTTATTATTTACATTTTTCACAACGTCCAAACTTTTTTAAAATTGGGGTTTGCACTTTTACTCTAATATCAAGTCCGTTGCTCAGTGTGGTTGACATTAGAAAAGTACTCTCAAATATTTAGGCTACCTTCTTTAGCAACATGAGAAACTGTTCTGAGCATGATGTAGTGCTGTTCTGCAGGCCTGCAAAACAACAACCACAACGATAAACATATTGTGTAATAGATTCCTAGGTTTTTTGCACTTGTAATAAATAATATTGTATACAGATACACTGACAACCAACCTTATCTCTAGACTCTAAAAATGTGAATAAATGAAAAAGATCGAGGACGGTTTCATGGGAATGTTTTGTCTTTGGCCGTCGTGAAGTTCACCGAAAGGCTATTGTGTGACTGACTACATGCAGCATTAAAAACCACAAAGTACTTATGCATACAAACTATTGCAGCTTATCACTTACAACCACAGTAGGCCAGAGGTCTGCTGCACCCTTAACACCCCCGAGTGAGTGAGATAAGTGAAGAGCAGGCGAGGGTTAGAAGAGGCGCAGGTGGAAACGCGGCACATCAGCCCATACGACTCATTCGAGGTCGGCCGAGGCGCTTTGAGTGCAACAATCTGAGCAAGCACGAGACCGCAAGTGGTGCTCAATTACAAGAGAGGGGACAGGATCTATAGTCTATGTCTATGTGGTGCCGTATGGGCCAAAAACCTGAAAAAAAAACTTGCATTCCACAGCCCCCCCCCCCCCCCCAAAAAAAATAGCGCATGCAAAAAAAAAAAATTCCCACACAACCTAAGCCTTTCAAAAATACAGAAAAAAACTCTCACACTAACCTAAAACATCTCTCTCTCTCTCTCTCTCATGTAACAAAAGGTACGTAAACACACACACACACACATTTGTAGTTACATAATTGTGAGGACATCCATAGGCATAATGCATTTCCTAGCCCCTTCCCCCTAACCCCAACCTTCATAAATGATTGCCTACCCCTATTCCTTATCCTAACCTCAACCATAACCCAATTCAAACCTAAACTCTAAAACCAAGTCTTGACCCTCAAAAAGAGGTCTGAACTTGTGGAGACCAGCAAAATGGCCCCACATGGACGGGTGGGCCCCACAACTCCATGAAATCAAAGAATGTTGGCACCACTATGTAACAAAACAAAACCACACACACACACACGTTTGTTTTACTATCTTCTCATTGACATAATGCATTTCCTAGCCCCTCCCACTAACCCCAACCATCAAAATTGATTGCCTATCCCTATTGCTTACCCTAACCTCAACCATAACTCAATTCAAACCTAAACTCTAAAGCCAAGTCTTGACCCTCAAAAAGAGGTCTGAACTTGTGGAGACCACCAAAATATCCCCCACAATTTCAAGTCGGTCCCCACAATGGTAGTTACACCTGGAATTTAAAACACGCACGTATGGGCCCCACGACGTGGCAAAGACAAAGGCACACCAAAGACCTCACACACACACAAACTCTCATGCTCACCAACAAACCACACTTACGCTACACAAAAAATCTTCCACAAAAAAAAAATCTCACACACCCCAAGGTTTCACTTTACAATAAGCATTTCACACATGCCAAACATCTCTCTCAGACATCCAAACAAATTCTCACTAACACTAAAATTCTCTCACTTCCTGGAAACTCTCACAAGCAGAAAATTCTCATTCACACCAAACTCTCTCACATACAAAACAAAGAACTCAAACTACAGGATATTTTTGTCGTTCAGGATGGTCTGACTACCGGTAAATTCCTTAATTATTCCTTCTCATTTTGGACTGGGCGAGTAGCCACACAAGTCTGAAACTGACCAGACCCCGCCCAATCATCGCAAATCACACTCTCACAAAATAACCTCTGACTTTAATAATAAAAAAAAAACTCTCACCATGATAAACAATCTTAAACTCACCAGAAAAAACTTTCACTTCACCAAAAAGCCTCCCACACACAAAAAAATAACACATTCACTAAATACCTAAATAAATGTTAATAAAGCACGTTTTGTTGTGGGTTAGAGATTAATCAGTGTGTGTGAGAGATGCCTTCAAAGTGTTAGGGTTGTTGTTGTTTTTTTGCTTATGAGATGTTTTTGTTGTGTGATAGGCCTACAAGTTTTTTGGTGCATGACAGAGGTTTTTGTTGTGTGTACAGTCCGATGTAAGTGACAGGTTGTTTTTATTTGGGTTGTGTGTGACAGTGTTCTTGCATGTAGGGTTTTTTTGTGTCATGTGAGATTTTTTTTGTGTCATGTGAGACATTTTTGGTGGCATTTTTGATGAGAGAGAGGTTTTGCTTGTGTTGACATTTTTTATTACGGTTTTTGCTACATGGTTTTTTTTTTTTTTTCGTTGCATGTAAAAAATTTTTGGTTGCATTTGTTTGTTTTTTTATGTGAGAGGTTTTTAGTTTGGTGAATTTGAGAAGGGTTTTCCAGTGTGTGTGGGGTAAATGCTATTTTTTCCCCATATGGCACCTCATAGTAGTCGTTGCATGTAATATGTACTGCATACTTTTTGAGATGACCAAACAACCACAGAATTTTTAACAAAATGCAAATCAGGAGAAATCCATTGTAATTTGTTTTCATTTTTGCCTGGTGGTGACTGTGCACTTGAGATATGACTGAACATGATTTCCCATTTACATGTGCCATATCCTCCTCCTCACATGCAACTATCCTCTTATTGATAATATATTGTATTGCCAAACTTGACACATCACGTCTTGCAAAAACAGGACTTTAATGCAAGTTGTCGACCACACTGGAAAAGAAGACCTCATTTTGAAGCCCCCACCTTTCCCATTTCTGTCAGCAACTTGTTGAGTTTCTGGTTCAAAATGTTTTTCTCCGTCCACTCCACTGGCGACGAGTCGAAGCAGCGCAGCATTTTATTGACAGAGACAAAATGCAGAAAGTTACAAAATAACACAATTAAGCCCAAAATTATTCAAACAATGAGCACATTTTGAATTGAAGTGCATTTTCTATTTGCTGACTGAGCAGCTTTTACCTGGAAATTTCACAACAAAGTGTGAGTAGACAGAAAGTAGTAAGATAACAAAGTTACTACGACAGTGGTAGTCGGAGTTTGAACATAATTGGTTCCTGCGAAGTGTTCAAAGTCCAAATTGTTCAACCTCCAAAACCTTTTTTCCCATAAGATATAATGTAAATGAAATTAATCCGTTCCCAAGCTCCAAAAACAGAAAATTCCCATTTTAATTTCTATTTATGTTTTTTTAACATTTATACCCTGTACATTATTTAAACAATAAAAAAAAATTACCGTACTTTTTTGTTGTGGTGTGATGGCATCAGTGCAAGATAAATGCTATGTTAATGCCAGCTTTAGTGCAGTGCTGAGTTTGTGTATTTTACATTGGGCATATTGTTAGACTACTAAGCGTTCCTTGCGTGCATTGTTTAACGTCAGACACATTGTTGAACATCTAAGGGGGGGGGGGGGGGGGGGGTCTTCGTGCCAGTATTTACAGAAGTAGTCAAGGTAGTTACAACGGTGCGATAATCTCCTTCCTAATTCCACTGTGGTGCGTGGCACTGTATGTTTTTCTTTGCTGCCACTGGCACTGTTGTCTTTCTTTGGGGGGCCCCATGGCAAAGAAAATTGTCATGGAAAAATTTAAAAATGCACGTGCGAATGTATAGAGCACCTCCGGGAGTATTCACGATCTGACTGGAAATGAGCAGTATATCGTCTCAACTACCGCAACGTGAGCATTCGGCATTGCCCGGCTTCGCTCGGCTTCACTCGGCTCCACTCATTTACCCGTTTTCAAGGTGCATTCGGTTTAGCTTGCTTTGCTTGGGAGTTCAAACTCCGAGGCATTTTTTACTCCGATTTTTGGGTTGGCTCTCTCTCTCACTCTCTCTCTCTCCTTCCCTCCCTCCCTCTCTGTCTGTCTCTCTCTCCCTCTCTCCCTGCTTCTCTCTCCCTCCCCCCTCTGTCTGTCTGTCTCTTCATCCCTCCCTCTCTCCCTCCCTCACTTCCTCCCTCCCTCTCTCTCTCTCTCTCGCTCTCTCTGTCTGTCTGTCTCTCTCTCTGCTTCCCTCGCTTCCTCCCTCCCTCCCTCTCTCTCCGTCTCTCTCTCTCCCACCCTCCCTCCCTCCTCCTCTCACTCTCTCTCAATGTTGAGAACAATCTTTCTTAAATGTGAGATTTAAAACACACTATAAAGCCATATGTTCTATATTTTCCCATGCCACATGCTTATTATCATAATAATGTCAGCTCACAAGACTCAAGGCTGTTTTGTTTATTTTCATGACCCTAACCAAGTGGGTGGGTGCCTCAGCCATCTTCTTGTCACATCATAAAAACATGACTTCATTTACACTTTTTGAAACGTTCAAACTTTGGGTACAGTTAAGACTGTTATAATGTCTGGAAATGTTCTCCAAATTTTAGATAAATCCTGCCAAATACATTCATTTATTTTGATATGCATGATCTAATGTAATTTGATTGACTATGCAGTGGTTTCGTTAGCTTTTTACAACATTCCAACACACACACACACACACACACACACACACACACGCACACACACACACACACGAGTGTAATGTTAGACTAGTGCACATACTGTATGTGCGAATGCGTGTGTGTGAATGGTTGTTAATCTACATATTCCCTGCCATTGGTTTGAGACTAATCCAGGGTGAATTTAAAATCAGTTGAAATAGGCTCCAGATTACCTGCACACATAACTCTTTTGCTCCCCAAAACGTATTTATATATTTAAATATATACTTCTTTTTTCTTTTTCTTTTTAATGCTAGAGCATACAGAAGGCTTTGATGGACCTTCTGAACTGAAGATGTAGTTTAAAGTAATGGTAGTTAATACAAAAAATGGCCAACAGGTGGCAGCAGAGTATAAGAGATCAACCGGGGCCATGTTGCAAACAAGCTGTTTTCCCCACCGTTTAAAACAGATTTGTGAATAATGATGAAACTTGCTGCAAAACGGAAACAGATAGAAACATACTTTTTTTTTCCTGACGAAAGAAGAGACTCTAATCTTTCCTTTGGTAGGTTCCATGTTATTATAGCAATAGAACGAAATATTCTATGGGTCTGGGAGCGAAGGAAGGAAGGAAGAAAGAAAGAAAGAAAGAAAGGAAGGAAGGAATGAAGGAAGGACGGTAGCTTGAGTGAAAATGGCTTGGGAGTGAAGGAGTTAATGAAGACAAAAATAAAAAGCCCATACAGCCCTGTTCAAATAACAGTTTTTTTTAACAATTAAAAATGAAACAGAGATAAATAATTTGGTTGTATTTTTAAATAACTGCAACCCACTGTATAAGCTGTAAAACAATTGAACAGTGTGTGTGTAGACTTTTTATTTCCCCTGTAGAACATTTTTCTTTTTAAATTCTAAAACATAGGAGGGTGTGCAGATTATATGCAAAAATAATAAACACTAACCTATTTCATCAGTTTTATGGCCAAACCATAGGTGTGGGTCTGGAGGCCACGTAAGCAGTGAGTGGCAGACGTAAGAGTCCTTGGTAACAGATTTCCATGGCAACGGCGCACCTGAAGATGAATTTTAGGATGTAAAGGCCACATTTGGAAGATATAGGAAAGAAATGGGGGAAAATATATTATATGGTCATAAGTTCCGATAGAAAATTACATTGATTGCGGCAACCGTTTCTTTTGCGTTGCCATGGCAATGACAGACACTTTTAGTCCTATTCCAAACTCCTCCATGAAATCATACATAATGATATTATGTAAGGCTTTCTTTTCCCTCTAACCACTAAAGCTATTCCAACTTTTGAAGTAGGATTATTCAATTGTCACAAGTATGTTATGCAAAAAGAAGCGCAGGTTGTTGGAAACGTCACTATAGGTTGGCTGGCTGATGACACACCTGGAAATATGTTCATGCGAAGCAGGTGACCCAGGGTTGCTCCTGGATCTGTATAGCGAGCTGGTACCAGTGGTGGCACCTCAGGGTTCTTGACTGACCTCATCTACAATACACAAACAACACAACTTTCTTTTTTTTTTCAAAACTTCAGTTTAGCTACCACAGACCACAAGAACAAAACATTCTTTCTTGTACTTGCCTTGTTTTCTTCGGTCCGAGCCCAGTGAGGTCAAACCACACGGGAGGCAAAGCGAAGAAAAAGGTGTTATATTTCCTACAAATGTCACACGCTCGACACCTGAGAACATTACATCAGGTTTCACCTTCGGACCGAAAACAAACACACACACACACACACAAAACATTATTCTCTTACAGATCATCATGCCAAATACATTTTTGGATACACAACTGTTATGTCAGTACAGGTATTCAAACTGAAATATATCATTACATTTATATATGCATATGTCACCTGTAAAATTCTCTCCTCAGGTTGCTGTCGCTTGTTCTTACCATTGTTTGAGCTTAATCCCTCACTCATCATTACTCCCGCTATAGATTATACCGTTTGTCAATCAAAATTGATTTTACTCACCATCTTGTACAGGTGCTCTTCAAAATATTTGAATATCCCCGAAAAGTTGAATAATTTCCATAATTCCATTCAAAAAGTCACACTTTCATAGATTATAGATTCAGGGTCCACAATTTAAATGGTTTCAAGTATTTATTTGTTTACTTTACATTATTTGGCTTCCAGCTCATAAAATCCACGAAAAGATGTCAACATTTTTTAGAATACTATAGTCTATGAAAGCTAGATTTTTTGAACGGAATTACGGAAATTGTTCAATTTTTTGACGAACACATGTATGCGTTGACCTACATACAGCTCCTAGAGTGCATATTGTGGTGTCACGAGAGCCACTTATGTTGGAGCGCTATCAACGCCAAGTCATCTGCAAACAATTCACAGGTAACACTATGTATTCTTCACAAATCACATCCTGTACAACAATAAACAGAAAAGGACTCAAGCCCCGGCCATTATTAATGACACTTATTTACATTCATATCACACATTGAGAAAAATGCCACAGGTACTCCTTAAATGTGGTTCTTTTATTCAATTTCATTTCACAATACACAATCTATTGTGTTCTTTATTATAATACCACACACAAATGTCCACTGGCTAAAACAATATAAAACATAACCTTCACAATTTTCTTTATTTATAGTATGTACACACGCTCAATTATCTCTTAGCAAAAACTCTCAGGCCTTTTTGCTTGCTCCCAAACATGCGTCGAGATCATTTGCGGAGAAATTGACACGGGTTGAATAAAGCAAAGTGGTGACCTGTTTTTCTAATGCTTCCCTCCTCGTTGTGGCTGGACGGAGGCTTGCTCCCTTCTTACGAGCAACTGTTTAGTTTACAACCAATTTACAAGTGCTGGGGTTATCTTTTACATGCCACCTACGAAATGGCGTTTAATAGTAGAGAAAAGTTGATCCTTGCTGGAGTGGTCCTTCAGGTTCTATCAAGTCAGAATGTCCTGCCAAATTTAGGTGGGTGCAAACTTCTTGGCCTGGGCCCTGACCCGCTTCTCGTAGTCCATCCGGTTCTGACTGGAATGGAAAAACACAATATTGGATTTTAATCCCTAATAATTATTAGGCAGGTTATTTTAAGGCATTCCGCATTTGTATGCTTTGTTGTATGGTTGATAAGCTTCATTATGACTGGCAGCCTTCCCCATCTTATTTATTTATGCTACAGTTAAGCCTCAAGTCATTAATACCCTGATAAACATTTTATAATAATAATAATGTTTTTTTTTTTACGGTAATTTTAATTTGTAATTGTACAGTATATTGATCTTTTATGGCAACACTTTAGCACAGGGAAGTGAAAAGGTTTTGGAATTTAATTACAATGAAATTCCAAAATAAAAGCCATCAAATGACTGCTAAGTGGATGCATACCAGTAAATTGTGTAAGCCTCTGCTTGTGCTGGGTCTTGAATGTTGGGCTCATTCAGCAGCTCCTGGATTCCCAACAGGATCTGAAAACAGAGTGCCGTTAAAGTGACATTTGCACCATTACTGCAGCCTTGTGTAATCTTGCAAGAATTTCCTCGCTTTCAAAAAACATTTACTTTTGTTTGTCAATTGAAAGTGTACACAACACAAACACATGCCAAACCCGAACTGAAGCATGTTAACTCATTCACTGCCGTTGACGGCAAAAATTCATTCAAACTATTTCTATTAGTTTCACATTTTTTCCCCACTTTTGTTAACAAGAGTATGAAAACCTAGATTTTTTTTTTTGGTACATTTGGAACACATATAAAATTTGTGATTAATCTTGAGTTAACTAGTGAAGTCATTTGATTAATTACAAGTAAAGAAAATTAATTGTCTAATGCCCCTAATAAAAAAAAGAAAAGGAAAGATTATTAAAAATTAGGGGCGTCAGACGATAACATTTTTTTATTTCAATTCATCGGATAACTTCAATAGTTAACTCACGATTAATCACAGATTTTTATATCCGTTCTAAATGTACAATAAAAAAATTATAGGTTGTCACACTCAAAAAAATGTGTAACTAATAGAAATAGTTCAAATGAATTTTTGACGTCTATAGCCGTCAACGGCAGTGAATGAGTTAATAACGAAACTGAAAAACCTGTTTGATGGTGATGGCGGGCCTCCAATCTTTGTCCTCCTCCAGGATGGACAGACAAACGGTGCCAGATGGGTAGACATTTGGATGGAATATTGGTGGCTCAAACTTGCCTGAGGAGTGGTGGGAAAAGACAAATTTAAGATTTTACTTTTCTGGAGATATATGTGACATTGTGCTGCGGAGTTTGTCATGAGGCAGCTTATGTTTACAACACGTGTGATGTCAGTGGGGACTCACATTTGGGTGGCGAGGAGGGGTAGTCGTCCTTGAAAAGCATCCTGAGTTTATACAGTCCTCCCTCCCACAAGGTCTAACAACAACAAAAAACACAGCCACAAAGAATTGAAGCCTTGCTGGGTTAGATGTTGCACTGAACAGCTGTTAAATATCCAATGAAGATGTCCATACTGCAAAACTAATCTCCTCTATTGTTCTGCTCTAGGCAGCGCCAGACATGACATGGAGGATTTTTATCCACACAAAACATCTATGGGTTTACTGTAATGTCATTCCCATGAAATACAATGCCATACTTCCGCTGGTAAAACAATCAGCTCAAGTCTATTTAAATGCCACGGTGATAATAATGCCTAGCAACATCAGGCTTTTCAGAATATCTTTTAACAGTGGAACAGCTGTATAATAAGTCAACACACCCCTGACCAAATGCCAAATTAATTGCATCTTGGCCTCTTTTTTTCCCCACAAAAAAAAGGTATTTGAATAGGGGTGTATGGACTTTTTATATTAACAGTCCGTAGCTCATCCCGAGCCTAAAATAAATACAATCAAACGATCCGTGTCCATTATGTGGCTTTATCCCCCACCTCTACATTTATAAAGAAGGTACGCTCCGTTTGCTTACCTGATTTGTCTCGTTCAGAGTCGCAATTATTGGTTAACCGAAAACTTGTGCACACACACTATACCAGTGGTGGGCAAACTCATACCTCGAGGGCCAGATTCCTGCAGGTTTTGGATTTCCCAGTTACTGATTCCAATCAACAGGACCGTTATCAGGCTTCTGCAGAGCTTTCTGATGAGCTGATCATATAATCGGCTGTTGGAGAAGAGAAATATCCAAAACCTGCAGGACTCCAGCCCTCGAGGACCAACTTTTCCCACCCCTGAACTATACCGATATTGAGGCCAAAATTTACATGCTGCGTCCATGTCATGTCTGGAGCGCCATACTTTTGTGTGTGTGGATAATTATTTTTTTATTTTTTTTCGGTCAGCAAAGTGCTGCAGAAAACTATTATTGTCACTAAAGCTTACACAACAAAGCAGTGCAAAGCTAGGAGCAACTCATCTTGTAGACTTTAAGCACCTAACGCTTAAATAAATAAATACATTTCTGAAACGTACGCCTTTCTTTCCAGGTATGGCACATTCCCAATTCATTAGATTCATGGTTCCATCTGGATTCTTGGTAGGGACAGCAACAAAACCCTGCGAGAAACAAAACGACTTGAGCGAGTACTGAGAGAAAAGTAGCATTCACGTTTGGGAATAATAAAGAAACTACTGTACTTACAAACGGGTGGTCTTTTCTCCAGGCTTTGCGCTCCTGGGACAGTCTGCTAAGCGCAATGCCTGACATTGATGCTCATTAACCCCTCCCTATGGGGGCATTTCAAACAAATTAATATAATAGACAACACAGAGTAAAGCCTTTGAAGGCGTTTACCAAAATGAGAACAACGCACGTAGGCACCAATCGTCTAACACGTTATTTAAATACGCTCTACCCCATATTATAATTTACTCGAGTGAACAGACCCACACAACCCTCCTTACCAGTTTAAATGTAAAATGAAATCTATCTTCAACCGAAACCCACCGGCTATTTTTTGGACTGAAGAAAACACACCCTTCGTCGTTGGAAAACACAAATAATGGACCACTAAGGACGTAAATGACCAAACTGATATAACAACACTTTGTTCACCATTCCACAAGCAATCTAAAACGAGGATGCTGGTGTTATTTTATCACCGCTTTTTGCAAATGTGCAAAAAAAAAAAATGTATCGTAACCCCGTCGCGATAACTAGCATACAGCTAACTAGGACCCCAATTTGTTTATTTCGGAAGGACCTTCAGGCAGCTTTATGGACAGCCCAAACACTTATGTCAAGACCGACGGCCATCTTGGTTGTGGCACAGTTCATGACAGTTGAAGTATTTGATTTGCCTTTCGAATAGAATACAGTACTGTATACTATATATTTAAATTCAAATAAAACAATTGCAGGTTCCCTACACGTTACTTTGTGTTGCACAATGAAATGTTTTGTATTGACAGTATGAAGTTTTTATTTATTATTTAATTTGTTTTTATAGTGTGTGACTTTATTATCATTTGGCAGAACGAAGTGCGTACATAATTAAATTTCAGCATATATATATATAAAACAATCATTTTTAGATCTATGGTGATGAGCAGCCAAATTAATGAGAGTGAGTAGGCTATAATGTGCTTATTGACAATTCCGAACATCCACCCATTTCTGATATTTCCGCGCCTTACAGTGAAAACAAATGGTGATATTGTATTGCTTTTGCCTGTGACTAGCATACAAACCAGGGCCAGGCAGATTGTTATAGTCGTCAATGACGTTTCATCGCAAAAATCATCACAAATCATATGACAACAATCTAAAGTCTAATGCTTGTCAATGAGCGGAGAGCTTCCTTTCACGGAGTAAATGTTGCGTACGAGGAAGGTGGGGAGCCAGACTGATCCCACTTGAATTGTCCCCATTCCAACCTCAAAGCGTTCAAGGCAAATGTTAAAAAAAGATGGCTGATTACAATAAATAGTTTGTTGTTCTGGTTGACGCAGTCAGTCCAAATCATGTTGGGTTATGTGAAGTTACTTACTTCGAATAACTACATTAATATCATATTAAGTAAAGACATAAATATGTTTTTAATTGTATAAATTGTTTTGCCATTCACGGTCTGTGTCTCTATTGTCGAGTGATATCAGACTGAAGCCGGTTGGTGATGTTAGGGTTCTTTTTTTTCTGACTTCGCAACTCCGATCTCTGATTTCAAAGGGCCGTTTCTGTGAACACATCCTGGTTTGAAGTCGGAAAATTCTGACTTCCCACCTTTCTCTTGTCCTCAAATATAGCATTAGACTATCATTCAGACTTGTGACACGATTGTAACATAAGGTCAAATTCTGAACAGAGAGATTTTTTTTAAAACACGCTGGGATGTGGAGGTTGAGATTCTTTTTAACCCTTGTGGGGACAACTTGGCTTGTCATGTGACTTGCAAAGCAAAGTCTCTTAGCTGGGTCAGGCATGGGCTAAAAAAAAACTGCGATAATAATGTAAAGTCAGAGGTAGCAATTTTGAGGAAAAATACAGAGACTAGACATAAAAAGATGATTCAGCTTTTTTAGATATAAGTTTAAAAGTTGTTATTTTTTAATTATTAAAATTAATTATGTAAAATACTTATAAAATAATTAAAGGAAAGAACAGAAAAGGTTTATTGTCCAGGGAGTAAAAGTAAGAGGACATCAGAAATATAAATAGGCTACTTCAGTAAAGTAGAGAGCTGAAAAATCTACTGTGACAAAGTATTTGTACTCTGCAACACTACGTAGAGTTGGACACATTTCAAGATTGCTTGCCTTCATTTATTCATAACTCGAGATTTTGTCAAAAGACTGATCACTGTATAATAAATGGAGAACATACAGTACATAGTACAACTGTGTAGAGGCTAGCTAACAACATACATTTTTCATTCTGCACTTTTATTTTACCCTCTGCATTTCCCTTGTTCCCTGAATTAGTGCATGGTTACCTTGCCAAACGACACACGGACAGGCTTTTTGTTCCATCCTTATTTATGCCATTCTTTACCATAATGTTTTGAATAAACTAAAGTATGCAAGGAATGATCCTTTTTTTTTTTCATCAAAAAATTTTCACAGCTGAGTTTTGTTGACAGAAAAAAAAAGTTTCTGGGGGAGAAAACAGCAGAAATGAAAAGGCTCCGTGTTTCAGATTTTATTGACTTACAATGTGGTGATGCATACAATCTATTTGAGCAATTCAGACTTATGCAAGCTCTACCCCAAAACAAGCGCAATATTTACTCATCTCAATTGGTTAATAAATGATGAGTGTGATAGTTCAAAAGGAATCCTACAAGAAAACTGAATCAAGTACACATTGCAATAGGCCTACATGATTTGTAAAGACTACTTGTCTTATTTAAAAATAATTAATGCATGATTTATAAAAAGACTACTTGTCCTAACTCATTCACTGCCATTGACGCCTATACACGTCAAAAATTCATTTGAACTATTTCTATTAGTTTAACATTTTTCCCACTTTTGTTAACAAGAGTATGAAAATCTTTTTTTTATTGCACATTTAGAACAGATATAAAATTTGTGATAAATTGTGAGTTAACTAGTGAAGTCATGCGATTAATTACAATTAAAAAATTTAATGACCTGATGCCCCTAATTTTTTATATATTTTTTTAAATCGTGAGTTAACTAGTGAAGTCATGCGATTAATTACAATTAAAATTTTTCCTAATACTTTTCTTTTAAAAAAAGATTTAAAAAAGATATATTTCAAGATCATCTTTTCTGTAAAAAGATTTAACAAAGAAAAGATTATTAAAAATTAGGGGCATCAGGTGATAAAAAATTGTCATCGTAATTAATTGCATGACTCACTAGTTAACTCACATTTTATATCGTTCTAAATATACAATAAACAAATATATGTTTTCATACTCTTGTTTAAAAAATGTTAAACTAATAAAAAAAAATGTTAAAATGAATTTTTGACGTATATAGGCGTCAATGGCAGTGAATGAGTCTTTTTTTAAGCATAAAAAGATAGTATTACATACTGAAAACATAGATGATTTGCATAGAGAGGTATATGATCCATTATTGTATGTTTCTATAATGAGCAGCAAGTTAATTGTGCATTGATTATATGATAAACTGCTGCAAAGCACTAATGCATTTTAAGAGTACACATTTTTAATTCACCTATAACACTATATCTCTTTTTCCGTTATGACTCCAGCGTTGTCAGACCTGGCCGGCTGCCTTACATCTTCTTTCCCTCGCCCTCTGAGATGATGTTCTCAGGAGATGCTCTTTTAAACCACTCAGACCAGGAGCCGTCATAAAGGCACACTTCCGGGTGTCCGAGCAGCTGAGCAACCACAACAGCAAAGCAGGCCGTCACGCCACAAGAGCAGGTGGCCCACAGCGGCTGGTCCAATTTGAGCTTGGCTTCTCCGAATCGTCTGGAGAGGTCCTCGTTGGCCAGAAACTTTCCAAATGAATCAAGGAAGGAAGTAAAGGGCAAGTTGATTGCACTGGGGAAGTGGCCAGGTAGAGTGCCTGTTTCAAAATAATAATAGGACCACATTTAAAAATTGAGCAAGCATAGCAAGGCACGATAAAAAATTAATTAAAAAAATAATAATAATAAATAAATAAACGAGAAGATTACAACTCAAGATGAAATCCAAACGTCAAAGCAGGCGAAATAAAAAAGATAAAAGCAAAACACTATTTACAACTTATTGCAAAAGCCTGCTTACCCTCTATAGGCTCCGGTTCGATCCCTCTGTACCTGCCCTCAGGCCTGGTGTCCACCACCTGTGCCTTCTTGGTGCTGATGTTCTCCAGCACGTCCTCATAAGTTTTCACCCACGCAGGGTTCGTGGTCACCTTGAAGTCTCTGCGCTCCGGCTTCACTTCACTTTCCGACGTCACCGGACGCCCTTCGGCCAACCAATTCTTCAGGCCCCCGTCCAGCACCGACACCGAGTTGTGGCCGAACTGTCGGAACAGCCACCAGACTCGTGGCGCGGTGTACAAGCCGAACTCGTGCGCGTCGTACACCACCACATGCGTGTCGTTGCCGATGCCCAGCTCGCCCACGTAGCGTGAAAAGTGGCTGCTCGTGGGAAGCGTGTGGCAGTATGGTGAGGTTTGGTCACTGCACTCAACGATGTCGAAGAACGAAGAACCCGGGATGTGCCTCTCCGCGAACTCCGCTTTGGGGTCCCGTTTGGTTATCGGGAGGTACCATGACGAGTCCAACACCCGAATTTTGGAGCCTACGAGGCCGTTCTTGATTGCGTCCGCCAGCCACTGGGCTGAGACCACAGCGCGAGCCTGTGCCGCCATGCCGTTGGAATCTATAGAGATTTGGCTTATCTCACTTATTTTCGGGGGTGGGTTACAAGGCGGGTCCATTTGTTGCTAAAAGTTGCTGAACGGCGTTGCGTCAGCAGTGGTTCTCAAACGTTTTCCAGCAAGCGCCACAATACCACTATAATCACCAACAATAAAATGCAGTATAGGCCTAATTAAGTGTTCATTAAAAATAGGTTTTATTCATAAAAAAAAAAAAACATCGATTAGTTAACTTTTATTAGTCCCTGACCCACAATAAAGAAATTTCCCAATCAAACATAAAAAAAAGTATATTAATTATACAGTAACATTATGTGCCGGTTGAACATTAACATTGTGCTTGAATATAGGAAAATACACAAACCTACATATGAGAATCCATTTAAATAGTATTAGCATACACATTAAAATTAAAGAAAGAAGTACGTCTACATTTTCCCATTCCAATCATTTAAAAATTAAATGTAAATATATTGTTTTGGTTGTTGTTTTTTACAATTCGAAATATACTAAAAATGTACTCTACTTGAAAAGTAAAAATATATATACAGTATATGTATCAGATTGGATTTAAAACATTTTAAACATAGCTAAATGCTCTCTATTCTAGAGTTTGCTGCACCGTTTCATGTTTCAAAATTGAACGTTTAATTGCATTTAAGTACCACCAGAGGGAGCCTCAGTACACTAGTACCATACCGAGAAACACACCAATCTACATTGTAGATTGATTACAAATAGCAAATTTAAATTACGTAGTTGTAGTTTATCATCACATTTTGTTTGTAATGTAAACATCGTATTTATGTTTATTTTATTTACATTTGTTCGGTGTTAGCTGTTTTTTTAACTTTTTGAACGGATCGAAAAATTTGGCATACAATGTTAAAAAACACTATCTGTTATGAATAAATGCATAATGCATTAGTAGTATTGAGATCTCGATACTGCCTCAAGGCACCTACTCTTGATAGTATTAGTATTATAATACTAAGTAGGCTTAGCCATTTTTAGATTGTTAATGCTACTGTGTGTGACTAATCAAACAAGCCTACACTCAACTGAATTTTTGTAAATGTTTACTAACTAAAAAAGTAGGACTCTGCTCGGAACTAAATGTTTCAAACATTACAAATTAGACTACTCGGAACTCATTTGAGAATTTTAAATTCTTATTTACAAGGAATATGTGTGTTTTTATTAGCCACTTTTAAAAAGTTAGTAAACGTTTCAAAAAACATTTTAAAAGTAGCTAAATCTGTTGCTAGATGGGGGAGGGGCTGCTTTAACAACAAACGTGCTAAGTTGCGTTGCTTACACTAGTGGGCGTCAGCGAGAAGTTAAACAGTGGTTACAAGTTTAATCATAACTTCAACCGCATAAGCGGTTCAGGAAATGGAGATGGACGTATAGACACATACACAATTAATGAGATCACTTCCAGAGAAGTAAAGGTTCATCTTGCATTGCCCTTACAAATAAATGGCTTACAGATGACTGGATTTCGGGGAGAGAGAAAAAAAATGCACCAGACGTGCGAGGGCACTGGAGAAGCAGAAAAGCAGGCTTGTTAAAAAAAATATCGAAGTGATTCAAAGCACAATAACAATTTGTCTGGGAGCCATAAAAATCCACCATCAGCACTGCATGTGCAGTGGGACGGATACAATTCTCTAGATTTAAATAACTTTGATGTTTTAAATATGTGAATGGACAGGAACATGACACCGCAAACAGGGAGGAGAGTTCTTCCGCCAGCATAGGAACAAAAGAAAAGGAAGCAGCAACCCTTTGGTGATATATTGTAAAGAAAGTGGACGACAAATAGGAACAGCAAACAGCCAGAAGAGTTTTCAATATTTAGACTCATCTCATCAATTAGCACAGCAAAGCTCGTCATTAAACGGTTGTTGAACAACGCAGCAAAAACAGCAACATATTTGACAAGTTTTCAAGTTGTGTTTAATAACATAAAAGGGGATACAATCTGTACTTTTGCCATCTACAATACTTTGCAACTCAGGCTCCTGCAAACCCTCCACACCCAAAAGGTGAATATTTACTTTTCTGATTAATGAATAATGAGAGTGACCCACGGGCATGACAAAGTTGAAATGGAATCATTTCAGAAAACAATGTATTTCATGCATGATTTGAAAAAGACCTCCCCTCTAATTAAAAAGTGTGCATTGTTTTTGAACCACAAGCATGGAGCATAAAAGATGTCACTTGAAAAAAAAACATAAGAACATCGTTTTATACACTGTAAGCATTCTGAAAAAAATGCTTTGCATAGAGTGTTACTGTGGTTCATTGCATATTTCTGTACACCTTTGCAACGATTACCTTTCTCTGAGTAACATGTTCATTGTGCATACATTGCATCATATACCAATACTGCTACAAACCACTAAGGCAGTTTAAATTGTGCAAATGTTTAAGCAATAGTTTCATTCACTTGTGACAAGCATGTTTCTTCTCTATCACCTAGACGGCCGCCTCACATCTTCTTTCCCTCTCCCTCTGAGATGACGTTTTCCGCAGATGCTCTTTTAAACCACTCAGCCCAGGAGCCGTCGTAAACGCACACGCCAGGGTGGCCAAGTAGGTGAGCGGCCAGAACGACAAGGCACGCCGTCACGCCAGAACCGCAGGTGGCCCACAGCGGCTGGTCCAATTTCACCCCGGCTTCCTTAAACAGTCTGGACAGGTCCTCATTGGCCAGATACTTTCCAGAGGCTTCCAGGAAGGAAGTGAACGGCATGTTGATGGCACCAGGGAAGTGGCCTGGTAGAGTACCTGTTAATACATTGAAAACGTGGAGCAAAGATTATACAGTGTTCACACCCTATATTTCAAATCACCTAGCGCAGTCTTACTCTACTACATCATGACCATTCAGGAAAAGATAAAACTCCAAGATACACTTCAGGAAGGGTAGCGTTATACAACTAGTGCAGGGATGTCATAACTTTTTCTTTGGAGGGACGCCTACAGAGAAGGGTCACTCCGATATTGTCCGATTCTATGAAAAACACTCAAACCGACCATACAAGCAATTACATATACTGTATTTACTTTTGTTCCCCGCGACCCTTGTGAGGAATAAGCAGTCACGAAAATTGAATTTTTGTATGCTATGTTTAAGGCAAACATTTTGGGATTTTTCATGATTTTGGGGTGGCCCACAGCCTTGTGTCCCACTAAAATAGATCTGCCCCTGCCCTGAGGATAAATTTTTTAAAGCAGTGTTTACATAAGGATCTTAGTTAATTATTAATGTGCCATGTTCACAAATCAGACTTTAGTCAGCAGAAAGTGGAGGAAAGCATTTTTTTTTTTAAGAAAAATGTTGTTACTAGGGGTGTGCCAAAAAAATCGATTCTCAAAAGAATCACGATTCTCATTAAGTACGATTCAGAATCGATTTAAAATGTCCCAAAATCGTTTTTTAAAAATTATTTTATACTGTCTTGCCTTTGTCTGTGTGTGCCTTTATTTGGAGCGCTGTTCATGTTGTATCCGGTTTGGCCACTTAGGGGCAGTGTGGTTCCACGCGGTCTAATACACTGTTAAGTTGTAGCCACAAGAGAGTAGAAGGAAAAAGTCACAATCAAGATATTTCAATAAAAGTTGTTTTTTTTTGCAGTGTGGAGCCGTTCTTTTGAGTGATAAGAGTGCCGCAAGTAGCGCGCTAATTGGCATTAGCGAGTCAGACTGGAGTAGCTCATTACAATTCCTTGCACATCTATAGATTGAAGCAAAAATCATTGTCAATCAAATCATTTCGAATCAAAAATAGTTCTTAACCGAAAATTTATTCTGAATCGAATCGCAGACCCAAAAATCAGAATTGAACTGAATCGAGAGACATTCAAAGATTCCCACCCCTAGCTCTCTAAGTCAAATTCATTAGTTGGGAGGTGTGTTGTACCCATGGGGGATGTGGTTGTCATAACTTCCACACCCAATAGGGTTGCAGGTCAAACATTATTTTTTTTAAATATTGATTATGCTGATGGCCGCTACAAAATGGACCGCAAGCCGCAAATGGCCTCCGGTCCGTATGGACACTACTAAACTTATTTATTGAGAAGGCTTTATTTCAAGGTATCTCTTAACAGGTGCAATTTACCTCACGTAACACACACATCAGTCACTTGGGTTTAAATGTAATGTATATACAGTACATATACAAATGAAAAAAATAGACATATTTACAAATGTACGTACACGTGTAAGTAATAAACTGGAGTAGCCTGCTCACCCTCTCTAGGCTCCGGTTCGACCCCCCTGTACCTGCCCGCAGACCGTGCGTCCACCACCTGTACCTTCTTGGTGCTGATGTTCTCTAGCACGTCCTCATAAGTTTTCACCCACGCAGGGTTCGTGGTCACCTTGAAGTCTCTGCGCTCCGGCTTCACTTCACTTTCCGACGTCACCGGACGCCCTTCGGCCAACCAATTCTTCATGCCCCCGTCCAGGACCGACACAGAGTTGTGGCCGAACAGTCGAAACATCCACCAGACACGGGGGGCGCTGTACGAGCCGAAGTCGTTTGTGTCGTACACCACCACATGCGTGTCGCTGCCGATGCCCAGCTCGCCTACGTAGCGCGAAAAGTGGCTGCTTGTGGGCAGCATGTGGTCGTAGGGTGAACTCTGGTCGCTGCACTCGTCGATGTCGAAGTAAGAAGAGCCCGGGATGTGCTTATCCGCGAACTCCGCTTTCGGGTCCCGTTTGGTTATCGGGAGGTACCATGACGAGTCCAGGATCCGAATCTTGGAGCCTACGAGGCCGTTTCTGATTGCGTCCGATAGCCACTGGGCTGAGACCACAGCGCGAGCCTGTGCCGCCATGATGGCTTGGAAATGTCATTCACACAACCAACAGTAGAGGGCGCCGGAGAGGAGTCGAGTCCCCAGCAAAATCAGTTGACCTTTAAACTTTTTAAACCAACAAGTTTCATCATCGTCTTTCGACGCGCAAAATGTCTTTCTCCAACTTCCTTATTTAAATTACGTTTTAAATTGAGATTATTTAGAAAAAAAGACGGTCCCTACATATACTATATATATATATATACATATACATATACATATACATACTGTACACTCACTGGCTTGCTGTAAAACGTGACAGAAGAAAAGCCTCCTAGAACTGCTGAACTTTTAGTTTATAACCGCTGTTGAATTAGTGGCAGGGGGTTACAAAGCTGCAGAAAAACTAAAGTCTAGATAGTGTCATATTGTCACCCATCTTAACATAATGCCACTATGCAATGCAATGGAACAGAGTTAACTATTTCCAAAATTAACCATATGCGAGGTTTATTTGATCTAAATATGATACTCTCATCATGGCAAATTAGTGAATAGGGAGAAAAATACACTACAATCATTAAGATAGCATCAACTTTTGTTGACTAAGGCCACCAGAGGGGGGTGGGGAGTGCATTGATGTTAGCATCCATTTTTAAAAATACAATTTTGGACATACCAAAAATTATATATACATGTATATATATTCATCTGTTTAATTATGGTGCTAGATTTAGTTTAATGAATATTTGATTAATTTGTTTTTTACCTCCCACAGGAAATGATGCACTTGCACATCTTGTCCATGAGTGAAACAGCATACAGCCACAAAACAAACCATTTTGCCAAAAATGTACTACAAAAAAAAAGACCACCAAGGGTTTGGAATGGGATTGGAGACACTGGTTGACAACATGGCATCTACATGCCTGGAAGTAAGGATTCCAAAAAGGTTCTTCATGAAGGGCAGATGTTACCCAGAACTATGGGCTCCTGAGGAACCCTTTAAAAAAAAAATCAAAAAAATCTGCAAGGGTTCTTTTGAGGGTAAGGGTTCCTCTAAGAACCGTTTCAATACAGAGAACTCTTTTTGGAATGAGTTCTTCAAGGGTTGTTGAAAACATGAGTTTTAGAAGGTCCTTACCATCAAATATTCAAATGTTTAGCCATGTTTCAGTATTCAATCAGAGATTCTAAAGACATTTTGCAAGGAGAGTATTGAGTACATTTGACAGTTTATAGATATATAAAAAAGTAAATGAGGCCAACGTACAGCAAAATACTAACACACAGCAGGAGCGTCATGTCTCAGCTGGTACACTGGCTGTCTCCCAACCTGAAGGTTGTGGATTTGGACCTCACCCTTTGAGTAGCCTTTTTTTTGTTTAGTTTTTTAATACACTGGTAAAATGTACTCAAAACTTTCATTGTAAAATTTACTTTGAGTTTTTTCGAGTCCCCCTCCCTCTTTTTTTCCCTTTTTTTTAAATCTACCTGCACTATGGGACTGAGTTAAGAGGCATTATTCTGTGATGTACAAATCTTAACCTAAGAATACAGTACAAATATATGATATAGCAACACAATACACTCTCTATAGGCTATATTAATTTTGTTCCTGCCATTGTAACCTACCCTGGAGGGAGGACCTCATGAGTCCCATTTATTCACTTTTGGAAATTGGGGAGTTTACCTATTTCTTCTTGAGCTTACCTATTTCTACTTGGGTGTAGATGGCGTCTGTGGCTCAGGAGTTAGAGCTGGTTGTCGAGTAATCAGAAGGTCTGCTGTTCAATTCCCACTCTTTCCAAGTTATGTTGTTGAGTCCTTGGGCAAGACATTTTACACACATTGCTGGAGGTGATATGAATCCACCTGCTGAGGACAGGTGTGTGCGGCTTGCATGCTTTTCCTTAGACAGTCTGCTGTCCTTATCATCATCATCATCATCATCAAACATTTTTAAATAATAATAAAAAAAAAATCCTCATTTAAATTTTTTTGTTTCTCAGTGTCAATGATAATGATTAAAACAATAAACATTTTGATTGTAGAATACAATGTGGTTCTTACTAAAAAACAATATATATATATATATATTAAAAAAAAAACTTCTTGTGCAGGTTCTAGATGAAACCCTTACAATATAAAAGGGTTCCAGAAGACCATTACATTAATTAAATCAGATGGAGGAAAAAAAGAAAAGAAAAAAAAAGCTTCTCCTGGTCTGCTTGGAGCATCCAACCATTCAGCATTGAGATGTTTTTCAGCTGGTAAAAGACTGTTTTAGTGATTGTGCAACAGTGCTATTGTATCTCAATCGCGTATAGTATTTCTACTTACCCTGTGATTGGCTGGCAAGCAGTTCAGGGTGTACCCCGCCTACCGCCCGAAGACAGCCGGGATAGGCTCTAGCAATCCCCGTAACCCTTGCGAGGAATAAGCGGCTCGGAAAATGGATGGGTTTCTACTTGACCCTTCTTTTTCAGTTGAGTTGTACAGGTTGTAGTTCACATGAAGTGAAAGTGGAAGAAAATTTGAGTATCTGAAGAAAACATGGAAACCCCCACACAGACCTGGGCCAAGATTGAAACTCATAAACACTTGTCGACTAACTGTCGATGGGCGAGTATCAATACCGGGTATCGGTATTAGACCGATAGCAGGCCTTATTTCAAGGTATCAATACTCATGTTAGCTACCCTCTTGTGAATGTTTTATGATCAGGAACAAGAAATTAAAAGAATTGATTTCTTGCAAGTTTATGGGGAAAATGCTATATTGGGATTGATTGATCTTTCTTTAAAATTATCTGTCATTTTTTTGGCGGGGGAATCTTTATCAAAAGTACTAGTGGTATCGGTATTGGTTACTACACAAGAGTTAAGTGCTCGTACTGGTATCGTATCGATTAAAAAAAAGAAAGTAGTATCACACATCTCTAATACTAACCAAATGCTTCTCAGTTACCAAATACATGAAATAAGCAAAATTATTATTTTTTCTTTGGTTTTAAACACTCCTGTTTTTGTGTGTGTAATTAACATGTATATTATATTTTCACAACTCAACTCATTAAGTGGGAAAAAGGAGGAAACACGAAATGAAGAAAGCAAGAAGAAATGAGAGCCATGAGAGCTGGGGGGGAGGGGGGAGGCACAAAAATTTTAATTGCTTAATAAGAGTCACTGCATTTCCATTAGAGTCAAACCCAAGTTTTCTCCCATTGACTGTTCTTCTATCATTCCGACTGGCCTGACCTGGGAGAAATTTCGACATTGAGGTGAGCAGATCTTCATGTTGGATTCGTTATTCTGTACCATGATGTGTCTTTTCATTCGTGCTATACTTATTATGTAAAGAAAATAAATACTTAATTTCAAGAACTGTAATATATACAAAGCTAAAATGTTAGACCTCAGACAGCGTAATTGCTTGACGTTTATTGCGAGTAATATATTTTCTACAATGCAATTTGAAACACTTAGAGAATCTCTAAGATAAAGAATATTAAGAACGCCAAAGCAAAAAAAAAAAAAAAGAATTAAATAATATTAACAAAAAATATTTTCTTCAGGCAAAATAGGCCAAAAAGGATATTTAACTGATTGGGAAAAGTCACAAATTTTATAAAAATAAAAAAAAAGTCTTTCAGAAATGCTAAGGTTTTGGGGTGTGATCACAGATCATTTTTCTGCAAATAGTCAACAGGGATGCAGAAACACATTGAAGCAAAAAGGATGAAATTGAACTGCTTTACGGGGGTCCTAAGCAGCAGGATCATACATTATGTATTAACCTCGGGTGAAACAAGGTGTTGCAAGTGGATGTTTTCTCAGAGTCGATCGCACTTAGGTTGAGTGGTGGGTTGCAACTTAGACTGTTCGCCAATACTGACAAATAAAGACAGAAGCGTCAACATGCACCTATGGCTCTCAGGATTCACTCAACCTAACATACCCACCCAGTTGCTGTTTTCAGACTGTGGGAGTTAATCGCAGCTGCTTCTGCTGATCTAGTTATTGAGCTATTGGAGTCACAAGACAAGTATCCTTGCTGCGAGCATGTTCCAAGAAATCTATATAGCCTGCATTGTGTGAATTATTTAAACTCATTTGGCCTAATCAAGAGAAATTCAATTAATAAACAGCAGCAACAAAACTATCTGCACGGGTGTCGGTGTGTAGCCCTCCGTCAACCAAATTAAGAATGAAATAAATTTGATAATATACAGATGAACTAAAACCTTCAATAGGACATCTTGTGATCGCAATGGAAGGACAGATTAGAAGCAGGACGTTTAAATTGATGTTGCATATTGCAATTAATGCAGCTCTGTTCCAATCCTATGTGGGCATGATGATGCTTAAATCACAGTGAATGCAAACCCATGGAAACTGTAATGTACTGTAAATTACAATAGATGTGCTGATGGTTAAATGAACTAGTAGAATATTTATTATAATCCTATATTTAATGTGATTATTTTTGATTACTGTTACACTCTAAAAATGGATTGGTTAAAAAAAAAAAATACCAATCTACTAGGTTAAGATCATATTGGCTTGATTAACCAATAGATTGGTCAGACATTGACCATTCCGGGTGGTTACGAGCAGACCAATTTAATTGGTTAGCCAAACAACAAATGAATTTAGTTACAATAGAAAATAAGTCTAGCTAGATCACATGGAAATATATTTATTGTATCAATGTATTGTATTCTAAATGTATTCATGAATTATTATAAGTGATTACTATATAAACTAGGTGTGTGAATTGCTTAGTACCTGGCGATTCGATCCGTATCACGATTCATAGGCCCTGAATCTATAAGTCGATTATTGCGAAAAAAATTTTTTACTCAAATTTAAAAAAAATACTCATCAGTAAACTTGTAGATGTGCACTGTAAGATTTGTATGAAAAAGTATTTGTTTATGTAAAACTTCAGGCTTATAACTGTGAGCCACTGTATTTAAAGGTGCATTGTGCCATTTAAAAAGCTAATATTAAAGCTTTTTTTACATCATGCATGCTCCACCAATGCCCAGATGAGTATGAAAAGCCCTGACTGTTTTACTCTGACTGCACCTATCAGCTTTTATCTTCCCTCTATAGTAGAGTGTGCAGGCCCTCACACGCCATAGTTTCTTTGGGGAGGGGAGGGGCGGAGATTTTCTTATCTCATTTGAAGTCCTGTTTTCCTTTGTCAACTGTGGCTGTCACTTTAAGATCGTGCACGTACTTGCACGCGCACCATGAACTAGCCTGACACAGATGCTGCAGTTACGCTTTGGGCCAGAGGTGGCAGTCGTGAGTAAAAAAGTGACAAACTGCACAAAGATACTTTAATGTGATTATTTTTACATACAGGATGAAAATGATCCAATTTCACGTAATTAGTTTTTTTCTTATTAATTACGAATATATATTTGTTTGTCTATCTCTGCCATCTTTGCATATACTGGATTGCAGAAGGAAACTATCTGTATCTCACTGATGCTATTCAGTCCACAGAATAAGTCATGTGTCTGCAAATATATTAGATTTATGCTCAGTTAAACGGGCCCAGGTTACATCCATCTGTCCAAGTCCATTTGTGAGTAAATATTGAAAGCATTATTTTTCAGAATTCACATTTTTTTTGTGACTGAATTTAGTGGTGTGCTGTGAGAATTGCCTGATGTAAAAAATGTGGCTTGGCTTAATAAATGTTGGGCAATAATGGCCTAACCTATGGGTTGAAACAGGGTTAGGCTTGTAAACATTACAAAAGTTTTGATGTACACATTGTTTTTATAATCCTGTAATTGTATATCACACTTAATGTACAGTGTCACAAATAAAGTAGTCCACTTTTCTCCCCAGCTTTGTAAATTTCAACAGGATGGCTCTTCTCAACTACCCTGTTCCAGAGATGGATGTGACCTTGCAGGAAGTTTGCCGCGTCCTACAGCTCACTTTAAGTCCTGATCGTTATGCAGACTTCAAAAGCACCCTAGAAAAGCAGAGGCCACTTCTTGAAGAAGCCCAGCAAAAATTAGCATCCAGTGCTGCAGGCCAAGAAAATTGGGTTACGGAGCAGTTCAAGAAAAGTCTGTTATCCTGTGCCGACCCCCTGTCAACCGCCACAGCCCTTCCAGTTGTTCTTCTACCTTCCAAGGCTAAGGGATGCAACCAGTTAACGAGAGCAGCTGCTCTGCTTTGGGCAGCAGCAAAGTTGTATAGCGAGCCAAACATGCTGAAGGGCGACGTGCCCATGGAACAGACCCAGCAATCGGAGCTTTTTGCTGCCACTCGAATCCCTGGCAAGAGTCGAGATGAAATTAAGGTACGGGAAAATTTGAATGTGTCAGAATTGTAGATTTTCATCCCGAGTCACCCTGTATTTTTACCTTCCTAGGTTTACCCGGAAAGCATTCATGCCATTATCACTTGTGTCGGAGGAGTCTTCCCAGTTGACATACTGCAGCGGTCCAGCAGTAGTGGGCCATTATCTGCTCGATCCTTCACTGATATCTACGACCATCTGGCTAAGGTGGTGGATCAGCCAAACAGTGGAAATCAGAATGACCCCTTGGCCATTTGTAGACTCTCTGCTTTGGAGCGCAAATCCTGGGCTGCCATCAGGGAAGAGATCATAGAGAACGGAGGAGCTGCTGCAGCATCATTGAAGCTAATGGAGAGCGCTGTGCTAACATTAAGTCTGGAGGACTGCAACGTGCCTTCTGAATTGGCGGACATCCTCAACGCAGTGAGGCTGGGAGGAGAAGGAGATGGTCCTTGCCTAAGATATTATGACAAGGTGGGACTGCTTAGATGACTCTTTTCTCCACTCTCTGCTTCATTTTACACTGCATTCTTGCTTACAGATTTAATTAAGGTATCATTAATTTCAGTGGTTGAAGGCAATTCAACTTCCACAGATCTCAAAGTGTGGTCACAGACGCCTTTAGACATCATACTTAGTTATCGGCATACAAAGTAAACTAACCCGCTGTCTCTTTTCGGCAGGTGGTGAATCTGGTGGTGTTCAAGGACTGCACGGCCGGGATGGTTTTTGAGCACTGTGCTGTAGATGGCATGGTGGCTGGCCTTGTAACTGAGCATGTATACCAATTGTCAGAGACAGCTGATTTGAGCCTCGTCCATACTAATGTAGTGAATGGTTCTGCCACAGTGGATGTCACAAATCCTTTATACCCAACATGCCTACCATTTACTTTGCACGGCAAGCATAGCACCAAGACATGCCCTGATTTAAAATCCCCAAATCCAGTTCTCACTTTCGATGTGTCTTCTTATCCTGATGTGTTTTCAACTCTGAGAAGCCAAAGAGGCCTTTATGATGCTTGGATAAACTTCTCTTTACAACTGTCCCTAATGCAGACTCTTGGGGAATCCGCCGCCACTCACATACTTGTCACTCCTACCCATATGCGCCACTACAAACATGGCCGTTGTGATCCCACCTACTCAGTCAGCATGAAGTCCCGTAAATTAATAGGTGTCTTGGCATCAAGCGTTCGCCCAGACAACACAATCCAATACACGAATAGCCTTCTAAATTTGTTCCATGTAGCATATTTGGAACACAAGGCTCTCATAAAAAACACCAAAACTGGACATGGTATAGGTCCCCATTTAGCTGTCCTTCGTCGAGCTTTATCAAATGACAATCCATTGAAAAAGTTTCTGGACCCTTTTGGATGTCCGTCTGTGTACCTCACCGGTACTGACCTGATGGAGGGAGTGGAGTGTGGAGTTGGAAATGTTTATGCCCAAGATCAGCTTGCTGTAACCTACCTTGGAAAAAAGGACAAGGTTCGAGTTGTGCTTAATGGGAAAGGTAGCTTTGCTTTGGTACTAGACAAGCTTCAGGAAAACCTGAAGGGAAACTTGAAGTTAGTGATGCTTTTAGCGCTCAAATATGCAATCGCATGTCAGATGGGAGCTCTTGAGTGTCTCTTCAAACAAAACAAAACAAATGACATGAATGGTGAGATTAATCACTTTCCAGCGAGCACTGGCAACAATAAAACAACCACAGATATGAGTTCGGACTATACTCTGATGATCCATGGCGGTGCTGGAGAAGGAATGATGCTGAACGCACAAGTGTTAAATGTCATTGAGTTTGCTCTGCACACAGCTTTAAACCTCGGATCGCAAGTGCTTCAATGTGGTGGGCGTAGTCTGGATGCAGTTCAAAGGTCAGTAGAGGCTCTGGAAGACTGCTTTCTCTTCAATGCAGGTAAAGGCTCAGTATTCAACAGAGAAGGCAAAAATGAAATGGAGGCCACCATAGTAGATGGCAAACTAATGAGGTCTGGATCTGTTGCCTGTGTACAAAGTGTAAAGAACCCAATAAAAGCAGCTCGATGCGTCATGGAAAAAAGCTCACATTCTCTTATTGTGGGAGAAGGTGCTGAGGAATTTCTGCGTGGAGTGTTGGATGAGGAGGCAAAACCAGTCAAGCCTGACTATTTCTACACCGATCTCCGTCATAAAGAGTTAGCTGCGAAGCTCACTGGTGTAAATTCTTCAAAAAACAACCATCCTCAAACAGTTGGAGCTGTGGCAATGGATTGCCAGCGGGGTTTGGCTGCTGCATCATCAACAGGTGGGTTAGTGGGGAAGCTGAAAGGGCGAGTTGGTGATACAGCAGTAGTTGGAGCAGGAATATATGCTGATAACACAATAGCTATTAGCTGCTCTGGAGATGGAGATGTGTTTCTAAGACACACTGTTGCACAAAAAATCGCCAGCCTCTACCATCACAAAGGCTATAGTCTCAGACAGGCATGTAGAGAGGTGATGACAGAAAACCTGAAAGATGTATGCGCAGGAATCATTGCAGTCGACTCTAAAGGGGACTCTGTTATTGAATCAAATGCTAGTGTCATGTTTGTGGCCTCGATGGTTGGTGGGATATCAAGAGTCGAGGTGCTTCGACCCCTAAAGAATGTCTCTAATGTGATTTGGGAAACAGATGAGCTGGTTGCATACCTGAATCCCAACCCTTGGACCCCTGGGTCAACTATTTTGACCAGAAAAACTCTTAGTGGGGCCCGGAGCATCTTCCATCTGGCTGAACCTGATTTTGTGTCTCTGCTTCAAGAAGCAAAATCTGTATCACGTATTCTATGCGGCAAACTTGGAGTGCAACGCTGTGCTTTGGTTTTCTATCCCAAACCCAATAAACCTGCACAAATTAGACTGCTACCACTTCACGGCTTAGGGCCAAAGTGGCAGCCCCATCTTTCAAGCGAAGAGGAATTTTTCTCCTACAACCCTGGATACTGTACCTCTAAAAGTGGTCCACGGTGGGATGATGAAGCACTGGACAAGGTTCAAGCCCAGATTATGACTGGATTGCCAACAACAAATGCACCCTCTAGCTTTGAATTTTTGGGGGCTCGCTCAGATAACAACCTGTTCAGTCGGATTGTACGAGGAGAGGAGCAACAGTGGAGAGTCTGGGAAGACAGTCAACATGTTGCCTTTCTAACACCCTACCCAAACACTCCTGGGGTAACTGTTGTGGTGCCTCGCAAACCACTGCCAAGTGACATCTTGAAACTGGAGGAAACTGACTACAAAGCTCTGATCTTGGCAACTTATAAAGTTGCCCAACTGCTGGAAGAGGGAATGGGAGTTGAATGTGTTGCACTGATCTTTGAGGGCTTTGAGATTAATTATGCTCATGCCAAGCTGCTCCCCTTGCTGCCTTCCCCAGAAGGCTTTAAGATTACAAGATCACAAGCAGAACTCTTCCAAAAATATCCTGGATATGTATCCTCACTTGATGGTCCAGCTGCTGACCCAGATGACCTCAAAACACTCTACTCCAAAATCACCCAGTGCCAGCCTTCCCGATCATGGGAAGACCCTCAGTCCCACTCCATACTCGCTATCACGAGCCAGTGGTATTGCAACCTGTTCCAGATTCAAAACACTCTTTTCCACAGCACAGTCGAATATTTTTGCAATTCCTGTCAGTACTCCTATGCCCTGACGCCTCTTACTACAGACACCATCTCCTCCCCAATGGGTCTGGGGTCTGATTCGGAGCCCGTTTCTGTTCACCTCTTGGGTCAAGACATCTACCTAGCAGACTCTATGCAATTTGTGCTTGAATATTTCCTCCGTTTCCAGGACAACCTACAGGGTACCTACTACATATCTCCCAGCTTTAGAGGAGAAGATCCTGACGCCACACACTTGAACCAATTCTACCATGTGGAGTGTGAACTGTTGGGTGACATGGACTGTGCCATTTCAATAGCAGAGGGATATTTGTCTCATCTCACCAAGTCCATGCTGAAGAGACACTCAGATATAATCCTCAAAACTGCTGGGACCCTCACACATATCACATTCATGCTAAGTAAATTAGATGGGAAAACCCCACTACCACGAGTGTCTCTAGACCAGGCCATTCCAATGATGTCTTCTGCCGATTGCCTGGAGTGGGTACAAGATGGCCAGCCACAGTTGGGCAGAAAGCTTACACGCAAAGGAGAGCGGCTTTTGATAGAAAAATATGGTGGTGCTGTTTGGCTGACTGAGATGGACCATCTAGCAGTTCCCTTCTACCAGGCCTATGTGGAGGGCAGCGGTCGGGCCAAAGCTAAGGCTGCAGACCTTCTGCTGGGTTTGGGAGAGACCGTGGGTCTTGGTGAACGTCATTCTACCCCTGCCATGGTACAGGAGGCCCTCAGACACCATGCAGTTCCACAGCAGCCCTATAAGTGGTACACTGACATGCGCGAGGTGAAGCCACTTCTTACCAGTGGGTGGGGGATGGGGACAGAACGATACTTGTGTTGGCTGCTTCAGCATGATGATGTAAGAGATATACAGATTATTCCGAGACTCAAAGGAAATAAGTATATGCCATGATCATCACTAGGCTACTCTGGCCATGCAGATCTGACTCAAGATAAATACACAACATGAACTGTAAATCATAACACGCCTGGATAATGCAAATTATTCAAATTTTCAGCTGTTTCAAGAACCTTTCAATTCTTTATTTCTCCTACAGTTGTGCAAAAATGATTATTATGATTATAGTCATCCATCTATCCACCCATCAGTTATTTAAATGCTTTCATCATCTCATTCTCACCTTCCGCCGAATTCACAAGAACTGTGCCAGTGAAAGTTGCCTCTTGTAGTACAAACTATGTTACAAAGTTGACAAAGTATTTAATCACAGCAAGCATACAATGTTTTTGTTAGTCTTGTGGATTTTTTGGGGGATCTCTCAGAACTTAAAAGACAAACATTTTCACAGTTGTTTTCATAAAGAAAATAAATAAATACAACTCTGCCTTTCTTGTAGGTGGGATATGTTTGTGATTTTACTACCAGTGTATGCACCACACACAGCCACACACATATCCAACCATTTCCATTTTCTAAAACGTTGATCCTCACAGTTCCACCTGTGCTGAAGCCGTATACAATCCACCTTAATTTGGGTGAGTTACATCTTGGACTGGTCACCAGTGACTCACAGGCACAACCATTCAAACTGGACACAGAGGTTGCAGATGCAAACCCAGACTCACGTGACTGTAAGGCAGACATGCTAACCACTAATCCAAAATGCTGTCCACCCTCCTCCAACACACACTTTTGTTTTAAATCATTAAATGGATGGAATTCTATGATACATTAATGACATATAAAAAACTAACTACAAATAATTCCCTCAGAGATTGATCATAATTGCAGTTCATCACCCGCAAATTCACATTTTCACGGAACCCACACTCCCCATTTTTTATGTGTGAGAGTCCATGTATACGTGTACCTGTATTAAATTGTTCGATACGGGGTCACGGTTCGTTTATGACCACGAGGAGTTGTGCTTGTCTACTCCGCCTTTTTATATGCTGCGTTGTGCTCAGATCCATTCACTTCACAGCACTGCCCGCCTGCGTTTCCCCACTCCCTCCGAGTGTGTTGTGTTCATGACATCACTGTATGGCCTGAATATACATACCGTATTCCATGTGCCAATGTGCGCTCCTGATTGGGCGGCTGTGCGAATGCCCGCTCCTGATTGGTCAACTGTGCGAAGTCCCACTCCTGATTGGTCGACAGGTTTCACGCTCGAAAGCTTGCGGTGGAAAAAAATACAACAGTATCTCTAAATTATGTCGACAACGCGCCAAACAATGAGGTGTGCCTTTTATGGGCACCAAGTTCCAAAATACTGTAAATGTTGTGCGACTCCAGTAAGCATTCCACTCGGCTTGACTGACTGCGTGGGAGGCTTGGGAGCATTTCCGCAGACATATTGCTCATATTTGAGGAAATACGGCCGTGGTTGAGGACTGGCAGGCATGATAAGAACCCGAAAGAGTCAACTGAAACATGACGTGATTAGACTGGGAGGCAGCACCTAGCGAGTTACACCACAATTTTTTATGCTTGAGTTAACGTTACTGCTTGCACTGTTGTTCGAGCACAAAAAGTTGTTGTTGTTTTTAATTAAAATTTTATGATTTGAAGATGCCAGAATTTGCATATGTTTTTTGTCTGATGACATTGTTTTAAAAAATAAATCAGACTTTATGTTCAAGCAACTGCTCAGTACTTGAGTATTCTTTTCAGGTATACTTCTTTACTTTGAGTGATTTTTTTAATTACTACTTTTTACTTTTACTTCTGTACAGTTTTTGGATACGCTATCCACCTTTGGTAGCAACACCTGATATGTTTCTTTTTTTTATTTTCTTAGAGTTGTACACCATAGTTTAAAAAACACCGTATTGAGGGAGATACTTTTTGTGTGAGTGTACTAGTACACACGACTAAGGATCCACCACAGAAGATAGGTGATTTATCAAATTAATTTCTGATAAGGTGTTTCTTGTTTTGACATACACTGCCTGTATATATGTTGCTTTATGGTTCTAAATATACACAGCAGAACATGAGGCATGTATTACTTTTGAGTCTAAACAAAATGTTGGTAATTTTATGGTTCTAAATATACACAGCAGAACATGAGGCATGTATTACTTTTGAGTCTAAACAAAATGTTGGTAATTGTAATAAACTACAAATCAAAAAAAATATTAAAATATACTTTTTCTGGTTTATAGGCTATACTCAGGTCTGGTTTACAAATATACTTGACATTTGTGAGCATATATTAAAAGTATCTAAACTAGCCTGTCCACTACTGTACTTATTAGTCTATACGACCGTAATGTACCCCTTTATTTGACGAAATAACTCACCCGGAAGTGCAATGTCAGTCGCCTATTTGTTTCCGGTTGTAACTTCAGTGTCTTGACCCCCGGCATTGGGAGGGCTGCTGATCTTTCTGAAAAATCCTCGGTCTAATTTTAACACGTAAGTGCTGAGCATTTGTTTGACGTGTGTTGCATTTTTGTGTTTAAATCACTGGTCGTGTTTCGTGCGTGTTTTACGTGTAGGTCAGCGCTTGGCTAACGTCAGTGGGTGTGATATGCTAACAAGCAAGTCCGAAGAGTGACTTTCCTTCCTGTCAGCCATTTTCTCTTGCCAAATTAACCTTTGCAACTTGCATTTTAGTGGCCACTGTTGCTATCATTTCACGACAGCTATCATAACTATGATATCACGTTAGTGCTCGCTGTGCGGGCTTGCTAACGTTAGCTTCAGCCTCTGCCTTAAGGAAACCTGTCTTGAAATTTGCAACGCGTGTCAGCCACCTCATTAATATCTAATGGTGTGTTTTTCTTCCTCATTCGGCTTTTGAATAGGACAATATGTTGAAAAGTATTGCTTTGGACATACTGTGCAAACACGTTTAGAGCACTGTTGATATTCTAGGTAAACTTCAATTAAATTCGGTCCCTTACTCTTCTTAATATAAGTATTCCTAACATCCACATTTCTGTGCAAAAATCTAAGGTCACACGATTACATTTGTTGTTTTAGAAAAGACAGGTGTGCCAATATGATTCTGCAGGTTGGACGATTCATTGGTACCATATTGACTAAAAAACTAAAATAATAATGCACTCGTATCTATGTCATGCACCATTCATCTAAGTTTTGTGGTCTGTTTCTTATTAGGTTAGTATTCATTGTTGACAAGCGGTACTGAAAATGAGTGAATGGATATTGACTGCTGTGAAAAATGGTCAAAACAAGTGGTGACCCAAGCCTTTTGCACACAACTGTGTATCTGTCATATTTACCATTTTGTAAAAATAAACTGCGCTAGAGGAGGCCTTAAACTTTTGCACAGTTAGCTATTTACATCCCTCTAATACCTTTATGGAAGAAGGACACATGGTCTCCCATTTTTGGTTTCCCTCTTATATTAATTCTATCACTGTCATTTTCTAATTTGATCACTCTCTAATGCCTTTTTCCAGGTGCCAGGGTCCCCCCCCCCTCTGCAAGTGTGGTCCCTCATGGGCGGCTGGTCTAGCAGTGCTGTGCTGGAGCTGTACCGGGCACTGCTCCGTGCAGGGCGTCACCTTCAGTACACTGACCGCAACTATTACCGCCGTGCTGTAGCTCGTGAATTTCGACGCTGCCAAGCCCTGACGACACCCGAAGACAAGGAGGAGGCTCTGAAGAGGGGCCAATTCTTCCTTAGTAGCCGATTGGGTGGGCTTATGTAGGGGGGAACTTGGGGAGGGGAACTGGTCATCTGGAAGTGTCTTTCCCAGGTTGGTTTTCTTATACTGTATTTATCTGTAAAATTCAATTCAGCTTTATTGATTTAAACCCAAAGCCTTAGAATTTGTGAACAGAAGCAAGACATGAGTGTGGGCTGATTGTCGCGTAGAAGCACCTACTAATGGTGAGCTAACAAGTTAGCAATATGCCAACAAAATTATGAATCCAAACAGGTAGAAATGGTCAGGTGGGCATAGGACATTGGTGCATCATGGGAGATCTTGACTATCCATGGCAAGAAGTACCCATGTAATTAAATGTTGCCGAGGATTTGGATGAAGGTACTGGAATTTATTTTTGACAATAGAATCTCAGTGGTGTTGCTCGATTCATCCCCCTTGACAAAAATGGCACTGCTCCCATCCATTTTTTGCTTATGACAAGTGTTCAACATAAATGAGTACACTCCATTTAGAAAAGTAAACTTGAGTATTATTAAACTCACCTATGTTTGAATGCTTGTGAATTTAATTAATTTGAAACTTTTCTTTACTAGATGTTTATTTGTGTATTTTCATGAAGAAAAAAAACATTATTTCATTAGAAAAAATCATTCTTTTTATTTCAGTTGCAGGATGGCCGGAGTGAATGGGGACCGCAAAGGGAAAAGAGATGACAATGGCATTGGCACAGCCATCGACTTCATGCTTTCCAACGCTAAGCTTGTTTTGGGGGTAGGCGGAGCTGCCATGCTTGGCATCGCAACGCTTGCTGTCAAAAGAGTACGCAAGATGCAATAATATCTGTTTATTTTACACACTTTCACATTTGTCCAAAGTGGAGAAACATCACTGCGCTGTCTTTGCCGCACAGATGTACGACCGTGCCATCAGTGCTCCAACCAGCCCCACCAAGATGGAGCAAAAAGGAAAACAAAGCTGGGAAGAGCCGGCCTGGGTGGGTTCGTCACCTCGGGTTCTGAACCACGACATGAAGGCCACCATTAGCAGGTCACTTCAGTCCCTGCCCACTGCCTCAAATTCCTTTGAATCAGGTGTGTACAACAAACTTTTTGACTTTGTATGAAATTGCTCTAAATAATTGTTTGGGGGTTTTCAACCATTTTGTTGCTTCTCTTTCTGTATTTGGTAACAGACATCCAATTTGGAGGATTTTTGCCATTTGTTCACAGTGGGTGTTCATGCGACGTTAGATTAGAATTTGTCTGATGAGATTAACTTTGTTTCAGATATGCTACATTGTAGAATACAGCTACTCTTGCGATTTGTAGTACAGTCTCACTCAAATAACATTTCACCCCTAATTCTTTTGGTCTTATCCTTCATCTGCCCTGTCTATTGCACCTCAGACTACCTGCGGAGGACTGTGGGTCGAACTGCAGTGAAAGGGAGCGGCCCGACTCAGTCCGAGCTGCTCCGTGCTCGGATGCGCCTGTCCCTGCAAGAGCGTCTGTGGGATTTCTACCAGAACAATGTGGACATTCCCGCCGAGGAGCAAGCTGTGGCCCGGAGGGCAGCGTTGGATATCTGTGCCGAGCTTCGGCTATTCCTTCACGCCAAACTTCCCGACATGCCGCTCCGAGAGATGTACCTGAGCGGCAGCCTCTACGATGACTTGCAGGTGAGACGTAGCACATCTTTCCGTCTTTGTTTTTCGTCAATCGTACCCAATCTGTGATTCAAACGCAACTCATTCATTACCAAGGTGGTGACAGCAGACCACGCCCAGCTCATGGTGCCTCTAATTCTGGAGAAGAACCTGTGGTCGTCCATACCCGGAGAGGACACAATCATGAACGTTCCAGGTTTCTGGTTGGTCCGCAGAGAGAATTTAGAATATTTCCCACGGAACAGCAGCTACTGGGACCGCTGCATGGTGGGAGGTTACCTCTCCCCTAAATCAGTCCTTGAGGTGTTTGACAAGCTGGTTGGTACGATCAACTGGCCCGCTATTGGCAGCGTCCTGGACTATGTGATTCGTCCTGTTGTCCCCTCAGAAACACTGACCTTGGAGGTTCAGTACGAGACGGACCGAAAGCTTCTCGTTGACTTTTTGCCATTACTTGTGATGGAGGACGGGACTTCTCTTATAGCCAAACCGAATCGGCTAGCCGCCGAGCGCCACGAAAACCTGTGGCGGCAGAGCTTCCGAGTGTCTGAGACCGCACGGCTCAGGGCCTTGGATCAAGAAGATGGCGGCTACCGATGCGCCTGCCTCAAGCTAGCTAAGGCCGTGTGCAAGCTCAATCCCGCCCTCAACCGGCTTAATGCCAGCCAGCTCACCAATGCCATCTTGCTGCTAAGTGAAAAACAAGCCAACTGGACCCACGGGGCGCTCGCCGACAACTTCCTACAGCTGCTGAAGACGCTAGTGGGTTACCTGGAGGCGGGGCGGCTTCCCTGCGCCCTTAGCCCAAAAGTGAACTTATTCTGTGAACTGACTGAGCAGGAAGTGGATGAGCTGGGCTACACTCTTTACTGCGCGCTTTCGGAACCCGAGTCACTTCTGATAACTGGAGCGACGCAGCTTCCGCATCCCTCATAAAAGATCTAATCCAATACATTGTGGTACTCAGTAAGTTGTTTTTCAGGTGCTGTTGACCTGCAAGCATATTTTTTCAGGAGAAGTACAACACCTGATACTGATGTGTGAGAAAATTGCCCAGTGGCATTCACTTGGTCTTGAGCTCAAGCACGGTGGCCATTGTATTAATAAAGTTGCTGTATGTTTCATGCATTGTCTTGAAAAGGTCAAACTTTCATTCTCATATACAATGTATTACTCTGCATCAGATCATAGCGCTTTTAAACTGATTGGACAGTTTTAGGTTAACAGACAAGTCTCCCACATTTTATGGTTATGGCGATTACAGATTTGTGACTGTCAAAACATAGAATGGAATGTTTATTGTCTGTATGTCAACACAAAAGCGAATAAAATGCTGATAAATTGATTTGCCAAAAGACTCAAGGTTCCTCAGTTAAAGAAAAGCTACTTTTAATTTCATCATCGTTAAAATCAGGCTTTGCAAGAATATTTGATTTGGCTATTCTGGCGTCCTGTTTGAAGACGAATGCATAACCTGTTGCCCAATTCATGTGGAAACAGTCATGTGTTGCCAACCAGCAAGTGTGTCAGGCGAAGGCAATATCCATCTGAAAATGTCAGACTGCGCCCACTGATTGGCTGTGCTGTCATTATATGGGATTAAAACACAGCAGCACGCTGTGGTCATGAGCAGAAACTATTCCCTTGTGACTGCCTGCGTGTACAGAGCTTGTCTTTGTTTCACTCGGATGAAGAGGACCTTTCTTCTCCACTTCCACAGCAGCTGATTGGTGCATATCTTTTTACTAGCTTGCGAGGATCATGCGTCACTTCGGGACTGAGGTTCCAAATGTGAGGACACTTTTCCAAGACTTTTAAAGAAGTTTTGCTGTCACACGTTTTTTGTTTTTTTTTGTGTGTGTGTGTGTTAATCAGATCTATGATGCATTGTGTTATCCGTAAGTTTCTGCTGCTGTCCTGCAAAACTGGGCACTTGTTCCAATCAGTGTAACTAGTGTAAATGGGTGGTGGGCCTAACCACTCCTCACTTGCTCTTCTGTAATGTACATGTTCAAACTTCAACCCTAATGAACTTCCAGTGCAAGATTATCTTGTCACAGGGTCAGCGTAACATTAAGTAGACAACTAAGTGGGGAGGTTCAAGTATTTGGCTCCAAAACTTAAGTGCATGATGCTGATTTCTCCTGTCACATGTAGCCTTAGGATGAAGGACTGATGATGGCTAGAGCACTTTATGGAGGCATTCAGTTACAATACATATTCAGTTCAAAATATATGAAATAATAAAGTAGATACATATTTTTGTATTGTGCATTTGTAACCAAAAGGATTACTGGCAATGACTCTAGTACCTGTATGTATCATTAAGTGCTTTGTATTGGATTTCCTGACAATCTTAATGGGTCTTTATGTGCATGTTAAATCTTTATGTGCATGTTAAATCTTCCTTTTGAAAATCTATTTAAAAAAAAAAAAAACTAAGTACTGAGAGTCACTGTGCCATGGTTTGTTAATTAAAATCAAAACCTAAAGTAGATTTCTACCTCTTCCTTGTGGTTCACGCTAGCCACATGCTGCTATCTTTCTTGCATGCCGTGCTTTATCCCCAGCTTTATTTTATTTTTAGTACAGCCTTGTATCCTAGCAGTGCTTCACTTTGGACATATAAATAAATAAGACAAATGGGTTTTAAAAACTGTTTTATTTTTGTCTTTTTTTTTTTTATATATATATTTTTTTAAAGAAAACGAATTAGGGAACTTGCTCTCATTGAACCATACCAACATAATTTTGCAACTCTGTCAGTTACTTGTCCCTTATGATAGAATCTAAGATTTACATTCAAATTCCTAACATGCGGTTGTTCTTTGTTCAGTTACGGAATACTTCCCTATTGGCTTGTTTCCCATCATTTCCGTTTCACACGAAAACCTCAATATGAATTAAAACCAGAGGTAACATATTGACTTGAGTGCACAATAGACAAATCAACAAAACATGGTGTCATCTTTAAATTCCAGTGCAATAAAAAAAAAAATGTTAAGAAAAAGGGGGGCCTATTTGGCTGGTGCAAACCCCACACGATCAGCACTCCTGTCAAAGACAGTGTAATACTTCCTGATGAAAACGTCTCCCAGAATCCAAAGTGGACCAGCAGGGGGCGGAATGTCCATGGCCATGAAGCCCGAGAGGCAGATGGAAGTCCCCATCTGAGACTCCTGCGTCAGATTGACAGTGCAGGAAGGGTTACAAAATAAAAATAATGGACTATTCAACACAACTCATACCTTCATGACATAATCCTCTCCAGTCAGGTTAAACATCTTCCCTCCAATGTTAAAGGAGATGAGAGGAAGGGAGTCAATCTTCTTACAGTCAATTAAATACTATGAAAGAAGTGGACATTATGTGTCAGAAACATAAAGTTGAGTATAAAGCGCTACGTTGAAGAACCGGACCTCTCCCATCAACAGGGGCAGCGCTCCGATGGCTTTCTGCAGCGCTCTGATTTCCTCCACAGGACCAACCATCAGGGATGTCCCTGTGTCAACAATAGCCTGGCAGCCTGCTTTGCAAAGAGTCAGCTGCTCACCCACATCAACTCTGAGGCAGCAAACAAACAAAAGGCAAAACAGAAAGTTGAGTGGTTTATAGACCGGTACAAAACTGTTCATGCAGTAATGCAGCCATGTGGGGTTTGTTCTCACTCATTCATCTTAATCTGCCAGTAGGCCTTGCGTGTGACGTTGACATAGTGCAGGTCCCCGGTGTAATACTGTGGATCCGACCCGCCCAGCATCAGCTCTCCTCCCACTGCTGCTGCAGGGTCCCTGAGAAGCAGACGTGTTACACACCCGTATCAAGGCGGTCGTTTATCTTGATGGGCACATTTTCTACCTGCTTATGTAGAAAGAGAAGACATTTTGCGGCAGCATCTTAGCCGCCATGGCAGTATCAAACACCGGGGTGACCTTGGCGACTGATATGGAGGGATAGGCCATACCCAGAACCCCATCAAAGCGAGCCACGGCAAATGTGATGCCAGGCTGCTTCACTGCTTCGCCAAACTGCTGTCCAGGCACAGACAAACCTGCTATCTGTCAAGCATAGGAAACGGAAAGAAAGGGCCTTTGTCGGATATAATGGAGATTGCGTGACCAACAAAAATTGTGGAATGTAGTCAAACAAAGGAGTTGGATGACAACTCACAGAGACTGTGTCTCCACTGATAAACCCAGACAAGCTGCCTCTGCCATATCGGATGGAAAAGCCAGTACCATTCTGAACATATGTAGTCGACTTCTTTGAGTTGTAGCGATGATGAAGCCCTGGTGAGAGGCAGAGGGTCAAAATGGTATGGATTAATGACGTAGACAAAAAATCTCAGTGGAACTATTTACCGTTGTAAATGTCAGACTGCTAAACTGTCTTTGCTTTGCATCCATCCATTTTATATAACACTTTATTTATTGAAATATTGTCATTTGATATTTCACATAAATTCTTGCTGGAATGAGTTGAGTCACCATATTGTATAATGCTGCACCATAACAAGTTGGGCTGGAATTACACCGCATGTCTCAAATAGAACAATTTGGATATGAGTCATGGGACTGAGCGTAAACAGGAAAAACAGATCAGAAGCAGGCGTATTCAAAAATAAAACTATTTCTTTCGTTATTAAAGTATTTTTTTTTAACCTGTGTATTGTCAGTGCCGGTTGACACTGTTATTTACAATTCTGGTTATTACCAATACTATGTGCATTGAAGTTTCAGTGAATGTATACAGTGATATGATATATATCATTTATGGACATGTAAAGACACAAATCTGATCTTGGCATTAAATCAGAATTGGTCCCACGAACCTGCCATCTGTAAATCAACACAAAGTGGATCAGGTCACTCACAGCAGGCGACATCGAGGAATGAGCAGTGAATGGAGGGCACCCAGAGGTTGGAAGAGCCTGTGTCGAACAGCACAGTGAAGTCCTGTGGTGGGGAGCCGATACTGATCGCCCCGAAGTACTGGGCCTCAAGACACAACACAACATCACAACAATGTTAATCTTGAGTATATGCAACTTTCAGAACAGATGTTAGAACTGTTGGCAGGTGTGACCTTGAAGATAAAAAGGTCGCTGTTATGAATTTTAAGTAGCAAATGCGCTTTACTTGGTGTGTGTCCCCCCGTTACATGTATTATATTTTAAAACAGTTAGTCTAGCAATCTAAAAGAAAAACATCACAGGTAAGGTGAATATTTATCAGCTGTGTTTTCTTTTATTAGTTATTTTTGTTGTAACGTGCCGTGGCCATGCAAGTCAAGCAGATACTGTCCTTACATAATTCCAATAGTTAAATTGTATAATACTGTGAGTTGTTTTATTTCTAGATACAGATTAGGTGGGGCAGTATCACACTACCTGGCCTTTAGAGTTGGTGTCAACAGCTTAAGCAGGTGTGGCAACATTTCTCAGTGACAAATATGCACTATTAAAAAACCTGGTTGTAGGTGACATTACTATATGTGGAGTAGGCTACTGGCACGCACATCCATGAAGTTAGTCAGCCTCTCCACGGGTACTTCTGGGGAGGGTGCGCTGTCCGGAGCGCCACTGGACTTCGCCAAAGCCCGAATTTGATCCAGAGACATTCCATTATCGCTAATGATGCGACGGAGGCTTCTGGTCTTCTGAAGGGGTACCCTAAAAACAACAACTGTTACAGACTAACTGCTTTCTGTTTCCGGGTTCATATAGGGTAAAACGAAACAAAAACAACTTTAATAATAACCTACGTGGTGGTGACAATTACATTGGAAATATTCATCTGAAATTTTTATAACAAATTCTAGTACATTACATTCTAATAATCACATACTTTAGTGAGCAATAAGTCTTCTAAATTCTATTATATTCAAATACAGTACCTTATAATTGCGATGCTGTGTGCCACAAGCAACACACCGACTAAGGAGAAAATCCCCAGGCGTGCCATTTCTGTCCAGGAAAAAAAAAAGGTATATTTTTTCGTGTTTTAATGTCGCTTAAATTCTTTATAACAAACCAACCGACGCATGTGTTTAAAGATGGAGTTTCGGCATTGTCCGCGTTCACTCGGTTATATTCGACCCGGCGCGCCCATTGGTGGAAGCCAATATGACAGTTGTTCCTATTGGTTGAGGCAGATGTCAATCATTTAGTATTACACAAATCGGCCGACGGTCACGAGTGACACCGTGACAAGGAGTGATAAGGCACGCATGAAACCGCTTTTGAAAACACAGCTGACACAAGGTTCAACATTATGGAGACATACAATTTAAATTAATGTTATATGGTATGTATGGGTTCATGTTTTGTTGTTTGCGCATTAAAGACCATCCTTAATCCAGCAAAACACTACCCATGATACACATGGTACCTCGATGCACTTTTAAAATGGTACGGTTATGGGAGCACTTTCCGTTACTAAGCTGCCCAAGTCATATTTTCCATCAGAAAAAAAAAAATCATACAGCACGCCACAAAACAATGATGTCACAAAAAGTGGGGCCAATCATGCACCTTCTGCCAGAGGAGGACTATTAAACTGTAAAGTGAATTTGGATAATTGCTTATAAATGCTTTATACATAAGATATTATAATTGCTGAAAACATTTGCACACAATTCAAGACTGAGAACTACGTAGTGGCCAAAAGGTTAAGGTCTGCCATTGTGACAGGAGATTCTATTCAAACATAAATATTCCACATTTATTTATTTTTATTTTGTTGTGGCTAAATTAGCTGCATGACTAGCCCCTCACTTGCTCTATAAGAACTTTAGCGGCAGCCCTTTTGTTTGCATCAGCGGTTATCTGGTGCAATTGTGCAGTTTGCTGGCTAGCTATCCCTGCTCCCCAAAATTGCATCTTTACTTTGGATAGTCAGCGTCAGTCAGGGTGACCTTTTTGTCTTTAAATTCCGATTAGGGTATGGTTTAGGGCTTCACGTTGGCATATCTGCTTTAGAGAGTATCAAAGTTGGAGTGTGGAAAAGCCTTAAAAGCTGTAGGCAGATGGAAAAAAAAAATTGCGTCTGAAACATGTGTACAAATATATTTCATTGACAGTGGAGTGGAACATGGTTTTAGTGCATTCAGAGGACACATCCACAACATTTGAGAACTGAGAGAAGGGCTCGATATTTTTAAAGTCCCTGTAAAGTGAAATTAATAATGTCAATGTTTTATGTTGACACCCACACGCACTCACTCACTCACTCAAATACTCACTAATTGTCTGCAAACATGTAATGTATTCAAAAACTTTACAGGTCTTTAAGATTTTTGGACAAACAGTTTGCCTTTACACTTTCTTTTGATAATATAGTCATCTGTGAAAAGTATCTTAACGCTTTTGAAGCCAACAAAGTGGCAAGTAACACTAGATTAATCTACTTTCAGGCCTTTCTCCGCTTGTACAAACAAGGATACATATTTTGTATTTAGAATTTCTGCAAACATTTCTGAATCTGCATCCCCATGGATACATCATTTGGATTTGTTTCCCATTGATGAAAGCATCAATCAGTACAACCACGGCCACCCCACCCCCCCCGGATGCAGGATATCCTGGATATTCAACAATATTGTCAATGACTACTAAATAATTGATATCTCAGCTCCTGAAGCAGATTGAAACATAATTCCCCAAACATTTCAGAGCTTACACATGTGCTGTTCACACAAATCTAAGCTTATTATTATAAACCTTTAATATTAAAAAAAAATAATAATAATAATCAAAATCAACAACAGTGTCGCATCTGCGGGTTGGATTTTGGACACAGTTGTCATGTTGCCTGAATGTCAGCCTATGTTAGTGCTATGTTAGTCCATGAAAAGGCATCATTTAGTTGTTTTTGTTATTTATTTATTTGTATAAATGTGTATAAAATCAACATAGTTATTTTTTTAATATACTTAGTAATGAATTTCACTGTTCGGTTTCCTTTTCTACTCATTCTGTACAGGTCAGTAACTGACATTTGTCTTATTGCCGCCAAGTGGCAGAATTATATTGTAACTGAGCAACTCATTGACAATTGTAACAGCTCCGATGCATGGAATTCATAACATATGCTCTGAGGTTATTTTATGCAGCCCACTAGTCTTGTGCTTGCAGCCCAAGGTTAACATGTGAACGGTATGGCTGCATGGTTAAGAACCACTTAATTAGACATTTCAGGTATGAATTTATGGCCACCCCTATATGAGTCATGGTTTCACCCTGGCCACCCCAATTAAAAATGAGTACAACATTATTGAATAATTGAATAATATCTATTGGATGCTAAAGTAGTAATTAAAATGAACACAATACATAAGTGATGTGAGACAGAAACCAATAAATACAGTGAAACATGATAAATAACACACATTAACATTTCCTGTCCATCAAGTTCAAGATTAAAAAAATAATAGAAAAGTTTTTGTGGGCGTAACCGATTTTTTTGTTATGTAAGTGATCCTCCTATATAAGGATAGGCATCAGAAATTACATCGTGGGATGATAAAGGAACGGTAAGCATAACTACACTATTGCATAGCAAAATGCATGTTTTGACAGAAATTGATTAAGAATGTATCCATTTGGAATGCACAATTGTGTTTGTCTTTTTTGGTGGATGCAAGCCTGATTGTACGTAAACAGAAATTACAAAGAAAAATTATAAAATGCTGAGGAAAAAATACTCTTGTAAAAGAAACTTGTTCAATGCAAATACAATCTTAGGTGTCAACCGTATTATGTATTTGAGATGTATATATATGTATGACTATAATCCTCTTTCTTGGTTTGTGTTCCCCCTCAAATTCATGAGAGTGTGTAAATAGTGATAAACTTTTGAGATAAGCACTACTAGTTTTGCAGTATTGTAAAAATAGTATGCGGCTGGGTGCAAGACAAGCATGGATCCAGTATTTTTTTCTCTCTCCCAGTGCTAATGGTCCTTAAATGATACCAAGTGGCGAATGAGAAAATAATGTGTAAATATATATTTAAAAAATAAAATAAAATGCTGGAAGTGCTCAACTGGGGCGATAACGATTTCAGATTTCTGAAAACATTTCCTTGTTTCATCGTTCTATTGCATTCCTTCAAGATGTTTCCGTCATGCAACAATGGGTGACAGGTGGTGACAGCTGTCCAAAAAATTTTACTCCCTGCAATCTATTTGAACAGAGTCAGATATGGCTGCAGATTGTATTTACAGTGTAATACAGTACATCACAAAGATAGGGACACGTTAAAAGTCTTAATTATAATCTATTGTAATGGTAATAGTGACTGACACATATCAATGGATAGCATTGAAAATACCAATAGCGTATTCTTTTGGTATGTTTTGATCTTTTTTGTTTTAGATTTACAGCCCTAGTGGTAATGCACTAATACTACAATAGTCACAACATTAAAAAAAATATATATATAAATCACTGTAGTACTATTGGGTTCATTTATAAAAGTACAGTATTTGTTATTATTGTTATTTGTGAATGGGGACATTACCTTCAGTTTATTCTAATAAAAGAATAATGTTGTTGTGCAAAAGTATGTATTATTTTCTGGTTAATTCTTATTATTATTATTATTTTGATCTTATAGCCTACTCCCACAAAGAGCAATTACCCCTTTGGCTACAGGCATCTTTAACCTGTTTGTCCAGCTCCATAGCCACAAACAGGCATTTACATGGATGCCAAAAAGTTCAACAGGCGCAATCGAACGTCCTTTACAGAGGCACTGACAAAGGTATGAAATACATCTTTGCCTTAATTTGTCATTAACACATTCAATCAAAAAGCTTTGCCATTTGCTCCAGCCTGCAGAGAACTATGAAAGAAAGCTACCCACTCGTATTCCTCGACCCCCTCCACCCAACAGCAGGCAAGCTTCAGTTCGGCAGAATTCTTCCCTACTCAGGACAGAAAACGTGAGTGGAAACTGCCCTCCACATGCGTCACAGGCTGCTATTGTTCACCTAAGACAGTGGAACAAATGCTCAATATAGCCAGAAAGCTGTATTGTAAAAAATTCAGCCGGCTGAAACCGATCAACTTGAAGATCGGCCTCAGTTTTCTCAAACAAGGCCCAATTTGTTTCCCAGCCGGGTTTCTTTATTCAAGACAGATAATGGGATGTTGCTTGTTGGCATGTGACTCAGTGTGATGGGCACATTTCTTTTGTCTTCAACAGATTCTACCCCTCGCACCTATAACGTCAGAAAATGAGCCACTATACATTGAAATAGATGAGCCGCTATACCCGGAGATCTTGCCACGAAACAATGTCACGGTGAGAAAGACGTAGTATGTATCGTCTCGTGCATTGAGAGGACAAAAAGACAAATTGTTTTTTGCCCCCAAATCAAGCTTTAAAAAAACATGTACTCAAATGTAAAAATAATGACCAAGACATGTAGACAGCATTTGTAGACACCAGTTTATAAAGTTTATCAGCAAAAAAAAGAAAAGAAAAGTTGATTAAGTGTTGAGTTATGCTTTAACACAGGTTTTTTTTTTTACATTCATGATGCACTGTAAAATCACCAGCAGATATAATAAGAACAAATGTACATTTTAATCTGAGTTTTTGTCTCTTACAGAATATAGATTGGATGCATAATGTTTCAAGTATGTATACAGTTTGATTTCTTTGAATGCATACAGTAAAAGCCCAAACTTTCTTGTGACATTTTCAGCTAAAATATATCCATTGAATATGAATAATTTGGAGATTGCCGTATTCCTGATATATATTTTTAAAGGTTGCAGTACCTAGGCCTATTCATATAATAATAACACTCACTTAAGATTTTTTTTTTTTGTAATGTGCAATAAATGAAAGTGAAGCTAATCTTAGAATGTGCTGGATTTTTGACAGTGTCTTCGTACATGACTCCACCGTTGCATGGATTTAGCCTTGAGGAAAAAATAAGGTAACCTCAGGAATTGATCTGATCACTCCAGTATAGCAATCGTTAATAGGGGCCTACATTTGACAGGAGTCTGCCTGAATGAATACAGAGCGTCTAAATTTCATTTGTGGCTAGCTGCCGCAATTGTACATTCCTTTACGACTTGTTCCATTTCTACCCCTACAGTTTGCTAGGAAGCAATGGTTAAAAATGAATGTGCTTTTGTGTTATTTGGGCTGCAGTTTCTCTGTTGTGTGGACCCATGCATGGCCCATGGAGCGAGGTGGAGGCAAATTAGAATTCTCTGCTGCTCTGCCGCAAGCCAGCTGGGCGCTAGCTCACTAGTTGGAGCTATAACGGCTACCTAGCGGGCTAGAAAGCTCACTGGCTCGCGGACCGGCAACGGGGCCGTTCAATATGTTCCGTATGGGTCCAGCCAACACTAACACATACTCTTTTGTGAAAGTAATTATTATTATTATTATTATTATTATTATTATTATTATTATTATTAGAAAGCTTGTGGTCTAATAGACTTCTGGACGCTGCGGACCAGTGGCGTGGTTGTCCGATATGTTAGTTAGTTCCTTGGTTGGTGTTGTGTCAGTGTGTGGGTGCACATAACAGAGACACTTAAACGTTTATTAAACACAAGCAGCACACTTTATTGAAATTGTGGCTAACACAGTAACACTACACATTTACTGTATGTGATGACAGATGTCTGAGTTCATCCTGAGAACTATACTATTTGAGTGAGTTTCCAGCCTATTTGTAGACATGCCAACAGCCTGATTTCATATAGGCTAGTTGGAGATTTTTTTTTTTAGTGGTTCAAATTTGGCAGGCTTTTGTGGAGTGTCAAATATTTTCAACACTTTTTTTTTTCTCCCCACTTCACAGGGTCTTCAACCAGAGAGCTTTGATTACAAAGCAGGCCCTTTGGATCTTTAATACTCTTATGACAGAGCGCCATCAACGTCTGCAAGGCTATATTTTAGAGTTAAAATCCATCTCTAAACTTTTGGACAAAGAGAAGAAGCTGGTCAAGGGTATGGGCATAGCTGGAGGCACCACAGGTGCAGTGGGAGGAGTGGCTGCAGTGGTTGGGATAATTTTGGCACCGGTGACCATGTGCACCTCCCTGGTTGTTACAGCTGCTGGTGTTACTATGTTGGGGGCAGCAGGAGGAATGGGTGCTCGTGCTTCTAAGCCCAACAAAAATATTGGAGACAAAAACATGATTCAGAAACTTGTCTCGAATTACATGTTAAATGTTTCTGACATCGAACAGTCTCTGAATTTTATCCGCTGTGAGATGAAGGAAGTGCAAAAGCACGATCTTGAGAGATTACAGCAGGCTGGGGCGCAGCCTGACGCATTGGCAGTTGCACATGAATTACAGTCTGTAATGAATAACATAAAAAATGGTAGAGAGGATGTGTACATAAGAAGAATTTCTTCTGAGATGCTGCTACATGCCTTTATTAAACAAATGGATCAGTATTTTAAGGAAAAGGGTGAACGCAAAAGGGTTAAGATGTCCACTAAGAGCAATCTCTCAGGGAAAATTCAACTGCTGGCCCAAAATCTTCAAAGGGAGCTTGACTATCTGAATTTTGTGTGGGAATGTATTGTAGCATAAACAATATTATATATGGATGTAAATGTTTGATTTTGTGTAAGCTTCCATTTGCAAATGTGATATTTTGTGTGTGTGTGTGTGTGTGTGTGTGTGTGTGTAGGGAGGGGTTATCTTAAGTATTTGCTCAAAAGTTGCAGGAGTTTGATCTTAATTAAAATAATTAACTCACTCACTGCCATTGACCATTGACGGCTATAAATGTCAAAAATTCATTTGAAATATTTCTATTAGTTTAACATTTTTTCCCACTTTTGTTAACAAGAGTATGAAAACCTAGATTTTTTTATTGTACATTTAGAACAGATATGAAATTTGTGATGAATCGCGAGTTAACTAGACTAGTGAAGTCATGTGATTAATTACGATTAAAAACTTTAATCGCCTGACGCTCCAAATTTTTTATATATATATTTTTATTCATTCACTGCCATTGATGTCAAAAATTCATTTGAACTATTTCTATTAGTTTAACATTTTTCCCACTTTTGTTAACAAGAGTATGAAAACCTAGAATTTTTTATTGTACATTTAGAACCAATATAAAATGTGGGATTCATTGTGAGTTAACTAGTGAAGTCATGCGATTAATTACAATTTAAAAAATTGAATCGCCTCTTGCCCCAAATTTTTTAATAATCTTTAAAAAATAATAATAATAATTATGGCAGTGAATGAGTTAACATTAAACACTACAATCAAATGTACAATGTTGACATTGTAATTATTTTAATAATCACATAAACTAAATTTAGCAGAGTTTTAAAATTGTGTAAATTACTGTCTTGGCTCGAAATCTTAAGTGGACAATTTCAATTTGTATTACTTTGTCATTTGTCATTTTTTTTTACCATATTGTTTAATGTTGTTCCAGTAGCGCACAAATGAATTATGAATAAATGTATTCATTTGCTAAAAAAGAAAAGAAAAAAAGTGGTGGTTATTTATTTTACCTTTAGAAAGTGGAAGTACGTCAACAGTACAAAATATAGTTCTTGGCGGAGTGATCGCTAACACGCATATTGCGGAAGCATACCGGAGGGGAGAACAAGTTTACCATTGAAGCCGTTCACCATATTGCCTTCCGCACAGCAACAAGCAGCACAACAGGATTCACGGACATCGCTCTATTTTTTGCCGAAATGGCAGTGTGAAAGTGTGCAGCGACCCAGCAGCAGCCAACAAAACAGTGCATCCAACCAGTGCACTGAGTTACTTCTAATTCAGCGAAAATGTCGTAAGTATTGAAATCGTGACTTCCTCGTTCCTTGTGTTGGGCCTGGCGTGGCCGCGGTTATCGGCGACGTCGTGGTATGTGTACTTGAATTGAACTACAACTCAAGTATTACAATTCAAGTACACAGTTTTTAATATTTTTATTCGCAGACAAAATTAATGTTGAAAGATTGATTAACCGTGGCTGACGTAACTTGTGACATTGGGAAGCAATCTTGTGATATGTTTTCAATCTAGCCTTAATTCTCCCCATCATTAACTCAAGTTGTGAAAACATTAAAAAAAAATTATCCTCCGTTGTTATAAATATAAATGTAATTTTGGTACTTTGATGTGCCTACGTGGCTGTTGAACAAGATCGTTACCTTGTGATAAAATGGCGGCTTTGTGTGCTGGGGGAGGGGGGAAGTCTGACCTTTTTGGAGACGATTGACGTCACAGGCACGACAACACGTGACTTGTTTTCCCCCCCTGCAGCGATAGGGGGCAGTGTTGTCGTAATTTATAAACAAAAAGCAATACCTGCAAATGTCTTAGCCAGGATAACATTTTATTCTGGTCATACAATTGTGTATATATGACTAAATAAAAGAAATGATTTAAAAAAATTCTTAAATGCTGTATATCCTCTTATTTGTCTTTTTTTGTTACACTTTACTCACTTTAGAAGCATTTCAGCGTTCATTGTTGTACTGTTGTGCCAAGTCAACGACCCACATGTTTTAACATATCACCAGAAAGTGAACATCGTAACCCAAGGTAATTGCAACCAAATATATTACTGTTTCCAGGTCCCACGTGGAAACCCTCAGCACTGCTGCACACGACAGCAACAAAGCATTTGGCACCTTCAGAACATTGTCACGCACTCCTCTTGTGACCAACAACAGCCACTATGACCATGATGACGACAAGCTCACTGTTTGGCCTGGAAGACATGGAGGCCCTTCTGTGGGAGCCTTCCTCTCCCATGGCTGACGCCGTAGGCTCAGTTGCATTTCACCCTGACCAAGGGGACCATCGCAAAGGAGGACCAACCTCAGGGGATGGAGTCACATCACCAATGTCACCATTCAACTCCTCATTTCTGTCGTCTTCTTCCTCTCCCCCTTCCTTATATTCCCCCCCTCGTTCACCGCCGGCTGTCCCCCAGGGGAAAATTGGGATTTCATCTGACCCGCTTCCGTTCCCCTGGCTGGTCCAATCTGGGCAGTTGAGAGATACTGAGGTGGTCTCAACTGACAGCAAAGGTATCTATTATTATTATTATTATTGATTTGTAGTTGAACTGACTGATGGTGTCCATTTTACCCTCAGATGATGTGTTTGGTGACCTGGACTGGATGGCTGAAAGAGTGGATCTGAGTGACTTTGACCTGGACTATCTGATAGGTGCCTGTAGTCCTAACGAAGAGTCTCCCTGTGATCCAGATGACCTCCTGGCCTCGCTTGTTTGCCCCATTGAGCTTGATTCGCTCCCAATCGCCACTCTGCCACATCTTGCTCCTCCTACACCAGATATTGCTCACTCACCCTCTGTTGGTTCTGATCCACTTATCTCCTCAGCAGAACCAGCATCTCACAGCGACGAGTGCGGTGTTCCTTCCCCAGCTATCCCAGAAGCCCAAGAGGAGTTAGAAATCAAATCGGAACCAACATATGCTGACTCCTCACGTTCTTCCTCACCGTATGTTGACTCCCCCTCCTCTCCTGCATACACCCTGGACCTAGGTAGTGAAGTGGATGTTCCCATGGATGAGGTGAAGCCAGTGGTAGTGACCGTGGTGCCTCAGGTCCAAAGGGTGGTGCTCTCCCTTTCCCCAACACGAATTGTCCTTGTGCTGGCTCCTAAAAATGATGGAAGTGTGCCCTGTACTGCATCCGCCCAGTCCAGCGTTGATCATTCCTCTCCCCCAGCCTCGCCTCCAACAAGTTCGTCCAGAGCCAGACCATACCCTGATCCCAAACAAAAAGATAGGCCACCCATGCCCACAGTCAAAGTTAAGTCATTCCAAGGTGCAGATGAAAGAGAAACTTTGAAGGCGCCAAAGAACAAGAAATTAAAGAAGATGGAGCAGAATAAGACGGCAGCCACTCGCTATCGGCAGAAAAAAAGGGCGGAGCAAGATGCCCTGTCGACAGATTACTCTATGCTAGAAAGGAAGAATGTAGAGCTGAAAGAGAAGGCTGAATCTATGGCGAGAGAGATTGAGTACCTCAAAGAGCTCATGGAGGAAGTCCGTCTGGCAAGGTTGAAAAATGGACTTTGAGCACTGACAGGATGTGCAAGCAGGCGTTTGAGCAGACGTGCTCACTATTTTTATCTGTTGCAGAGCTAACCTCTACTGTATGAATTGCACACCTTGATTTTAAGTATAGCACACGAGTATCTCCTTTTTAATATTATTCAAATGTACTAAGCGTAGCTTCCGGTACAGTTCCATGTCATGCATGTTTCTCATCTCTGGGCCTCAGTCATTATAGTTGGGCCTTTAAGTTGTTTTAAATATGTATTAATAAAACCATCTGTATTATTAAAGATGACATAAATTGGTTACTTCGTGACTTTCTTTTTTTGGGGGGGGGGGGCGGGGCTGTCAGGCCATTAACAAGAAATGGTGCATTATAATTAAAAAGCTTGAAAAGTAATAGGAAGTTAATTGATTTTGCCAGCAGCTGTAGAAAAGTGATACATGTTAATGTGTTAATGCATAGTTCTGTTCTCGTTACACTACGCAAATAACCAGTGTAGCGTGCCTTTGATTGGAGCAGGTGACAGTTAATCATGTTCTGAAGCAGAGAGCAGTGGGCCTGGCCGAGCAAAGGAGAAAACGCTGATAGTGCTAACATCCGCAAATCTTAAATAATACAGTTGTTAAAAAAACAAAAACAAACGTACATTCAGCTAATAAATGACTCCTCTGTTCACTTTAGGAAACATTTGTAGTCATTTCATCCAAAATGGTGCAGAAGTACATGAATAGGAAAACATGTCTTTAAACTAGAAACTGCTCTGATATTTAAAATAGAGGCTGTTGGGTGATGCTCATCCTTAAGAAGGAAAAAATATAAATACAAACGCAACCCTTGTGAGGAATAAGCGGTTTGGTAAATGGATGGATTTAATGGGAAGGAAGTCATGAAACATCACACTTAAGTTTGTGCTTTCTGAAAATGTATGCAAAAGGTATGTAATTGGCACGGTACAAACCGAAATTAAGTAAATTTCTTAAATTAATCTGACAAAATTACAGGTAACTATAGATTTATAAAATGATGGGAAGACCACTAGAAATTATTATTTCACGTGTTTTAACAAAGTGAAATATTCAGTTGCTACAATACAATTTAGTGGTGCAATCTGCTTTCGCACTCAGAAAAACCTGTAAAAGCTCTTCCTCGCTCAAATGAGTGAATGGCGAAGGTGACATGCTAACTTTAAACGTTTTGTTTGTTTAGCACAAGATGTCGCCACAGAGCCACATTTCCCACAATGCATTACCTGCGGGCGGCAGTAGTCCATGAGACAAAAGTGTGTGTGTGTATGTATTGTTTTTGTTACATAGTGAGGCCAACATTTCAGGATTTCACAGAGTTGTGGGGCGATTTGGCTGGTCCCCACAAGTTTGACCTCTTTTTGAGGATCAAAACTTGGTTTTAGAGTTTAGGTTTGAATTGAGTTATGGTTGAGGTTAGGGTATGGAATAGGGGTAGGCAATAATTTTTGATGGTGGGTTTAGGGGAAGGGGCTAGGAAATGCATTATGTCAATGAGATGGCCCCACAAAAAGAGTAAAAGAAACGTGTGTGCGCGCGCACACGTGCGACCTTGCGTGTGTGTGTGTGTGTGTAGCGCAAATAAAGTGAACTATGAAGAGCATACGGATTGCTGCAATCAACAGATCCAATATGACACGAACAACGTTCATATTTGTTCGAATCTTTTCATTTCAGGCAAATTTTTATTGTAAATAAGTTCTTTTTTTTAAATATGGGTACTGTACAAATCTTGAAAAGCACAATTTGATACTTTATTGTGCTTTTTTTGTTGTTGAAAGAGTGAAAGCGAGCTGTAAAAAACAACCAACTCAAAAAAAAAAAAAACAGTCAATATCCCACAATAAGAAAAACAACACCCGCTCAAGTCACACTATTTTCTGTCATAATCCAGGGTGTCAAACCTGCATCAGACAACTTTTGAGAAGGCATTATTATTACTCTCCCCTTAAGTGTCTATCTACTTAGTTTATGCAGCGGTACCATTCCGGTCATAGCTTTCTTGACTCTTGTAGTCCTGAAAATCCTTCAAGGTTTGAAATTGGCTGGGTAAAAACAAAAACAACAACAACAACAGAAAAAAAAACACCAATTGAAATACTGAAACATCTGAGTATGAAACTGCTGGGAAGATTTCATAATCGTTACTCCACTCAAGACTTGTCGATCTGTTACGGATCGGCTTTCTTCTTGTAGCAAATAAATGCCTTCTTGTCTAGTGTCTCAGAATACTTTTCCATTGTCTTGATTTTGATGATATATATTTAAATTTTCAACTGACCATTTGGGAATATATTAGGCAATGGACAACCGCATGGGATTGTGGGATATGCTACTATTATTATTTTTTTTTAGCACAATTAAGGTCGAATCCCTCAATAGCCAAAGTTTAGGATTTGTTAGTGTGTACATATATAATTGTATAACTTTTTTGTTCAAGGACAGCAGTCATAAAGCATTTTATTTTTTAGCTAGTTAGGTTGCAATCATTACAAACTATTTGTACATAACCTATCAGTCAATTGAATAAAAAAATGTATTTCCTATAACATACATTATCTAAGTAGGTTACTTTATGACAGGGAAAAGTCTAAAGTCACTTGTATTATCCAAACATGCATGACAATGCATAAGTGTGTGTCGCATGAAGTATCTTGCACTGTATTGAAATTCTATTTGACACGTCATTTGTAATGACAAAGAAGGCGTTTGATAGAATTCCCAGTGATCTACATTAAAAACACATCCACACAATAAAATGAAAGCGAGATATACACAACAATATATCGGTATCTTTTATTGTATGACAATGAACAAAGTGCTGATGATGTTACCGTCACCATTACAAGGAGCAACACAGCAAGTAACATCACTTTGAGCTAGTGAAGTGGCAAAACGTACATAGTGCAAAATGCTTCACTTAAAAGCGACATTAGAACATACTTTACACGGTAAATATTACACTGCATATACAATAAAGCCACAGAGGAACACTCTTGATTCAAACGAACGATTGAAACATCCACGTATCGAACTGTTAAGTCATGCTTGTAAGCGCTGCGGTAGGCTACATAATTAGATGAAGCACAGTGCCATTAAAGCAAAAGTTCTTGTGTTTCTTATTTCTGCTTGCAGCCGTAAAAAGCACAGGGACGTGAAGTCAGAGCAGATATTCCCATGGGTGTTATCAAGCAATGGTGAAAAGAAGTGAAGTTTGCCATCAAATCTCTAGGAACTCATTTATCTGCATGCAGTGTTCGAACATGCCTCAGACAGATGGATATATATATCTTGTCGGTTTACATAGCAGATTTATTCTAGACGTAGAAAAAGTTACTTGGTAGCCCTATTTTTTTTGAGCTCCAGTGATTCATGAGGTTATGTGGTTTCTGTAGCATGCGAAAGCCTGACGTATTCTATAGGAAACAGCCCTGCAGCAAGGCTGTACTCCCACTATCACGCTTTGATGCTGAGGCACATAGAGCCGAGTTGAACTTGTCAACAAACACACCGTACTGGACGTATTAGCACAAATGGCGAAGCAGAGCCAGCCAGCCTTGGGTAGCTCGCCGCGCTACTTCCTATACAGCCGCTCCCGTGGTGTTTGCATCCCTCTTGAGCACGAGAACCACTGCAGACAAGACTATATTTATGACTCAATTAGCTTAATGGACCATCATGATATACTTGTTAAAAAGGATCCAAGTAAATAACTGAGACCAAAGCGCAAAGACTCTCCTGTAGTTGCTGCAAACGGGCACTTTTTGATTCGATGAAATTGATGTAACCCATGTCTGCAGCATTTCAATCAGCATTACCCAGCTTTTCTGTGAAAGTGCCAGATTTTACCCGAGCGAGAGAGCAAGGCTGCTTCAACTCTGACTCACCGAGCAGAAACAAATCAAATATTAATGAAGGAAGCCGTTTTACAATTTTAATATCACTCAGGATTCATAGTTGTCATAAAACGATCCGCTTTCATGTGCAAAGGCGTACTGGAGTGAGTGAGCAAACATTGGCGAGTGAGTGCACTCGCTCCCAGCAGATTTCTCATCTATCGTCATCTGGCACCGGTAACTGTTTTTGTTTCGCCGTTCAATGGGTCGCTTTCCTGCAGAAGCGTTTCCCTACCAAGCCTTTGATTTGGCGAAATCAAAAAGCATGAGATAGAGTTGACGAGTTTTTCAAAATGAAAGGTGCAATTACAGAATGAAGCGCCCCTCCTGTTAGTCTTTTGGCAGACATGAAAGAGACAACAAGCTGCCTTCTCCAGATAATGTCATCTTGGACAAATCCCTTCGTGATTGAAACGGATTAGACTTCTGATGTGCTCGCTGGCTGCATCACTCAACTCGACTCTTCAACTCTAAATCTTAACAGTGTGTGGATGGAACATTAGGTTACAGAGAGGACTTTGCTGCGGCACCTCATTCTGTAAATATATTCATGAAACGTTTCTTCCGCAAGAGTGCTCAAAAGTGATCCTCGTCCGACATCCATCAGTGTTTTTCCTCAAACACTGAGCTACTCACTATCATTCCCTCTTATTTCCTAAAACATCTAGAATGGCTATCTAGATGAGGCTAAAGGTACATGAGGTTAGGTTTGGTCCAACTGGACACTCAAAAAGAACAGTAAACGCACACAGGAGCTCTTAGCTTTCACTTTCATCACTGCAGCTGGCACCCTCGACAGTCGTCCTCTGGCTCGGTGTTGTCGGATGAGTAAGAGCTCTCCTCGCTCACTGTCAAATACAACACAATTCAATTACACAATGTTGATGACAAGGCAACAACATCACACAGTCCGATGCACCACAGTGTCATCAGGTTTTTCATTCTGTCTCATGTCAACAGTTGAATAACCAGCGGACAGTCAACTAATACAAGAGCTGCGTCAAACATTTGGTCTTAACCAGTTAACTCATTCACTGCCATTGACGTCTGTAGATGTCAAAAATTAATTTGAACTATTTCTATGAGTTTAAAAAAAAAAATCCACTTTTGCTAACAAGAGTATGAAAACCTAGACATTTTTTTATTGTAAATTTAGAACAGATATAAAATTTGTGATTAATCGTTAGTTAACTAGTGAAGTCATGTGATTAATTACAATTAAAATGGAATCGCCTGAAAAAAATAAAAATAATAAATAAATAAATAAGGGGCGTTTAATCATAATTAATCGCATGATAATTGTTTATCTGTTATTAATATACAATAAAAAATATAGGTTTTTCATAAAAAATGAAATGAAATGAACTAATAGAAATAGTTGAATTTTGAATTTTTGACGTCAATAGTCGTCAATGGCAGTGAATGAGTTACAGGAGGAAGTCAACCCCCCCATTTTTTTTTTTACAATAATATGTTCTGTACAGCCGTTCAATCTAAATATGTTATTCTGTTTGATATTGTCTTAGCAAAATGGCCACCCTGAGCTGGATAAAAACGGCTGGATTTTGCTTCAAAACTCATATTCCACAAATGTAATATTAATCAGGATGTCATGTTTAGACTAGTGAGGTCACATAAAACATATTATTGTCAAGAAATGTTTAAGGTTGACTTCCATTTTAGCTGTATGTTATTAGTTGTAGTTGTAATTTGTAGTGGTGTACTGCATCACACTGAAAGTCTCGTTCGGAATGCTTCAATTCACGCATGAGTATATGAAATCAAATTCACCCAAATTAATTCCCTTGTGTCATCCAATCAGCTCCCTCAGCAGCCTGTGTCTTGTCCAGGTGATTCTCGTTGTCTCGTCAGTTTGTTTGTATTTAGTTGCTGGTTTGCGTCAGTCAACGGATTGGCGGATTATTGTCACTGTCATGTCTCCGCGTAAATGTAGTCAATTTGGTTCTTTGAATCTTTTTTGTTTTGTTTTGCCTTTTGTCATAGTTTCTAGGACACAGTTTCTCAGCCCCGATCCTCGAGTACCCCTATCCAGTCTGTTTTCAATGTTTCTCTCAGCCACCACACCTGAGGACCTGAGGCTTCAGGCAGAGATGGCTGATTAGCTTATCGTTTGAAACACCTGTGTTGGCTGTGGGAGACATGGAAAACAGGCTAGATAGGGGTACTTGAAGACCGCGGTTGAGAACCACTGTTCTAGGAGATTCCAAAGTGCCTTATTTTCTTTTGTGTTTTTGTAATTAAATATACAGTATGTTTTTGTTGGCAAACATGTCGAGCTTTGCTGCTTCCCTGCACTTATCTTCAACCAAGCACACGCCTTGACATTTAAACCACCCAGTAATTGACATCAGGAGCCAGTCTAGTTGGCCCATTACCCATACTTAGTTCATACTCCTTGCGTTTTCATGTTGGCATCTGGTATATTGGCTGGCCCGCATCATTTTGATGCTCATTCTATATTTTTGGTCAAGGGGTGCGGTGATATGTAAAAACGGAATTACAAATGCATGGTAGATGACCACATTGTAGCTCAAGGACATCTTAAGGATATAAATTGATGACAGGCCTACGGGAGTGATGCTGTTTTTGAATACAATAAAATTGTCCACAAAAATACTGAGTCATGGTGGGGCAAATTAAGACTCTCTGATGACGCAATGCAGTTCTACACCACTAATCAACTCCCTTCCATAACGTCAATCGAAACTGAACATCATCCCTGTAAAAGCGATTCTTGATGCAGTTCTTGTATTGAATGTAATTAGATTACACACGTGTACCTATGGATTGTCAAGTATGTGTAGAAGTTAAAATTGCAAGACTTACGCCATTCGGTCTGCACAGGGAGGAAGGCCTTGTCCCCGTTCTCCCTGATCATCTCCTCAATCTTATCCAGGAGGTTTGAGACACTCCTGTCCTTGCCTGGGATCTTACTGTCCAAGACGTGGTAATAGTTCCCACAGTATTCAAGCAGTCTTTGGAGCTCCCGGCCCCCTCTGAGTATGTGCTCCTCAATGGGTGTTCGGCCCAGCCAGTCGCCACAGCTGAACAGTATCATAGTGTGGAGGCAGGCGGTGTCGCCAAACAGAGTCTCAATGTGGGACAGAAGGGTTCTTCTCTTCCTGGCGGTGAGGGAGGAGACGACGGGGAGAACCAGAAGCAGTGTGTGCGGTCCAGGTCGCAGAAGGGCGGCGCCACGCTGTGACTCCTGACGGATGCGCTTCGGCGTGCGCCGCACGGAGAACCAATCCCATCCCGGGGTGTCGACTATGGTGACCCGGCGACCGGACACGAGCGCTTGCCTCCGGAGACAAAGGTCCGTCTCTTGGCCAGACTCAAAGAACCGACGGCCCAGAATGGCGTTCCCCACGGAGCTCTTTCCAACCCCTTTCCAACCTAACAACAGCAACCTTAGTTCTGCCAACAGATGAAGCAAGAAAAAACAATGAGCAACATGAGTGCAGATCTCCTCAAAGTTTTGCTCTGACCAACCAATCTGCACTACTGATTCAGAAGACCTTGGGCAGATTAGATTGACAGAGCAGCACATACAGACGGAAATCTGATTGGACAGAAAATCTACCAAACGGTATACTGGAAGCAGTGTAGTCGAGAGAAGAGAACCATTGAATGGTAAAAAAAAAAAAATCCTTTCTTGGGGCAGAATTGGGACACATATGCGCTCATCTTTCTCCGTTTTCTCCATCACACACACTAACTCACACAAACAGCCCCTCGTACCTCTGGGAGGACCTCCGATCATCTGCTCTCTCTGTCTAGCATGCTCCTCCATCCTCATCCTCTCCTCATCCAGAGCTCTCCTCGCCTGCTCCTCCTCCAGCAAAATCAGCTCATTCACCTCAAAGTACCAGCCTGCACAAAAGCAGCCGGCATTCATCCAACAATAATGTCACAGGAGGCAGTACAAAACAAAAGAAGATACACAAACCTTGATTGTCAGTGATCATTTCCTCCACCTTTTCCATCAACTCAGGCACCTGTGTATTGTCCTCTGTGTCTTTCCAGCTGTTGTCAAAAGCATGGTACCTGCAGGTAGAACAAACGTAGTGGAACTCAACCAAAAGTCACATTTGTTTATATTTTCTCTCCTCCTACTACTACTACTACTGTCTTCTAAGAATTTTTATCTTGTGCATCCCCCGTGGAAATCAGCTGTAAAACTGTTATTGTTTCCAGCACCTTCTATTCACAAATTATGAAAGCCTTTTCATTACTCAGCTGATTGTGGCAAGAAAAAAAAAAACGATACTCAACACAAAACAGCCTGAGGGATTGTTTGCTTTGCAATATCATGCTTGCGTGAGCTAGCCTAAAGCTTGAGGTAAAGTATTGGGGCACCTTGCCTTTACTTTGCAGTAGTGTGTTCGTGTGAGCTAGCCTAAAGCTTAAGCTAACGTATTGGGACATCTTGCCCACGAGTAGTGGGGATTCACACGGACATGTCTAATTTCAAGGTAGAGTGTAAAGCGCCTATTGGGAAGTAATTCAGAATGAATCCAACATGGGGAGTTCCACTTACGAAATTGCTAATGGCAAGGACTGTCACAATTAAGTTCAAGATTTGTTTAGTATTGTGTTCGTGTGAGCTAGCCTAAAGCTAACATGCATCTAAGAGCTTAAACTCTTCTGTACACAACTTCTGATTCTTGTTCTGTTTTTTTCTTTCTTTCTTTTTTGGTCCATTTGTTGGAAGAGAACATTCATGATTCCTCTAATGTTGGGCAAGATGACCTGGCTTACAATTTCTGTTAAGAGTTCTTCCCTAAGGTGTTTGATTAGCTTGAGGTCAGGCTTAGCATGCCTTAATGGACCTTCCCTTATGCACTGGGTCCAAGTCATGCTGGATTTGAAGACCCACAATGTTGGAGCCATCAGATAGTCTATAATGCTTCAATATGAACGATAACTAATTGTTAGGTGGACCTAGTAGTGATTGGGACACACTAGCGCAGAGTTGGTTAATAAGTAAGCATACAGTAGTGTACCTGCTTCCACATCTCTCCACCAGCCACTGCAGGGCCTCTCCTGTGTTTGCGATGTGCTCCTCAATGAAGACGCCCTTCTGTAGCTTGTCCACTCCAGTGAAGAGCACCATGGAGTATCTCCACGTACCACCCCCCAGAGCTCCTAGCTGCTCCTCCGCGGCTCTCCTTTCAGTGTCGGTGAAAGGCTGCGTGACGGACACCACCAGCAGGATTGCGTGAGGTCCAGGAGGGCACAGGATGGCCCCCATGCAGGGCCCTTCACTATCCAAGCTAGGCGGGGGTCTTGGCAGGCTTTCGGACTCAGCGCCAGTGTTTCCATTGTCGTCTGCTTCGGTGTCATCTTCTGCATCGCTGGGGATGGCCCACGGGGGCGTATCTACCACTGTAACTCGACGGCCGAAGATCTCCGTCTGACCCACGTTGCTGTGAGTAGTCTCAGTCCCAGCATCAAAAACCTCTTCTCCCAGGATGGTGTTGGCTGAGGAGGTCTTACCAGATTTTGGACCCCCAAGGATCAGCAGCCGGCGTTCAGGGGGGTGACGACCCCTGGCGTCCCCTGCTGAAACTATAGGACATGGGTAAGAAGTACTTAAGCACAGAAATTGGCCTCTACCTAGAGCAGTGATTCTCAAATATGGGAACTCTCCCTCGTTGTGGTATGCAAAAGAATCATGCTTAGTTAGAACAGTTTAGTTGTATTAAACCTTTAGTTCAATACCTTGAAGTTTGTATTGATAGTGCAGTACATAGATTTGAATTAAATCATAATTTAAATACAATGTGCATACTTAAATTAATATTAAACGTACTTTTAGGCACAAAACAGTGTCCTTTGTGATGATTACTTTGGTCTGTAGGCTACTACGCTACCATATTTGAATGCTGGACATGATGGAGAGCCAGTTATTTTTTAGGTGGCACTTGCTGGTGTAAAAGTAATTTTTCTTTGCCCAAAGCCTTTCCATGTGTCTTACTTATCTGAGCTTTTCTGCTGCTTCAAAAGTCTTCTCATTTACTAATTTAGTTCTTGTCCTTCCCTCCCTATCGACCCTTTCAGCATGCTGCCTTTATGCTTCCTTTACGTCCGAAAAGAAATATGGGTCAGAGAGGAGGAACCTTGGACACTTTCCAGGAAGCACGTCATATGCACAAACAGGATTTTTCAAATACAAAGTTACAAGAGAAATGATACACATCAAGGTAAGATGTCAATGCTGAAAATGATACAGTACACATTACCTAAGCAAATGGCTCTGCAGGGGTGATGTAAAGGGGGGCGATGTAAAGGGGGCGATATGGGGAGGAGAGTAAGGCTTAGTGAGCAATCCAGCTCCTAAGTGCGCTGCTGAACACATGAGGACTAGCAACAGTTTCTCAGGCTTGAGGATGACTGTCAAGAATTTCAAACCGAAATCCACTGACTGAACGAGAGGGTCTGAGCTGGAGGTGGATGAAAGGATGAAAACACACTTACCAGTGTCAGAGGCAGAGGACACAGCAGCCATCTTGTGTGTAGAACCTCTGGCTTCCTCCTCCTCAGCCCCCCTCCTCCGTCTTCTTCTTGCCTCCACTGTGGATTCCTCTTGCAGCCTCTTCAGAGAGAAGAGTGAGCGGCGATGGATCCTGAGCAGGGTGCAGAAAGCTGGCAGCTCAAGTGCTCTTCCTCTCTGACCCTCATTCTACTGCAGCGTAGCCCTCTGTGGTCTCCCTCTGCCTACCCTGCCTATGCCATTCAAAAGCCCCCCCCCCCCCCCACATACACTTTTTTGGTAATCTTTTAACCCTTCGCCCCAGTCTTTTTCTTCATTCCTTCTGTTTCTTATCCCACTTCTGTTGTGTCAGCAACCCCTTTGTCTCATTTATCTATCAGAGCAGACTGGGCAACCTCCGTACGTGTAGTCCATATTTGTAGCAGCAATTACATGTCTCATCACATTTAAAGCAAACGAGAACGCTGTTGCTCAGCAGCATCAGCAGCAGCATCTGTGGGCAGCGGATGTAGACTGCAGTCAGGAGGACAGATAGAACGATGGATGGACAGAGAGAGATGTGTGTGTGTGTGTGTGTGTGGGGGGGGGGGGGGATATGCAATAATTGCAAGAAGCGAGATTTACAGCTGAGTGTATCCTGCAGCTGCTGCATCAAGCACAAACACAACTCTTTATGACACCCGCAGACACAGATGACGTACAACCGCTACACCGCATGAATAATTCTAGCAGTGATGTAAAATGCATGCATGGCCATGCACGTTATATAACACACGCGCACAATTATCTAGAATGAAAGTGTCCCCTTTGCGTGCATTATTTCTGATGGATGAATCCGGATTACAAAGTATTTACAATTAATTGAAAAATAAAACATCTACAGTAAAAAGCTAAAAATAATAAATTCACAGGTTAAAATGTAGCTGTGACGTAATATAACATTCATGGACCGTGGGGAATTATTTATCCTTCCATCCTTTATCCTATCGTTAGCCTAATAGCATAATTTGTCAAGTGTTTTTTTTTTCTTGTTTTCGGAAAAAGTGAAATAGAGAAGGGAAAAAAACACACACAACAAACTCATCAAACAAGAAGAGTCCAGTAGCCTTGATTGAAGACTTTCTGATTCAGAGAATCAAAACATACATAAAGAAAAACATTATTTACACATTGGAATCTTTTGTTTATTGATATCGTGTGTGTAAACTGAATGTACTCCACTCTGCCGTATGTCGCTACAAATGTCACAAACCACAAGCCGTATAGCAACGTAGAGTGTCGTAAATCTGCATGCAACTTGTGGAAGAGGCTAAGCCGCTACTTGGTTAGCGCGTGTCCCTGTGAAAAGGAGCCTGTCAAACATCTTGAGCGAGCATAAGCCCAGTTGAGAATCATGGCAGGAGCTGACGAATTCATGAAGTATCGTTCCCCACTGGTCTCAAGATATGCCAGCAAGGAAATGGCTTACAATTTCAGTGATAGGAAGAAGTTCACAACCTGGAGAAAGCTGTGGATCTACCTTGCTAAGGCTGAAAAGGTTTGACATTCAGTGAAAACCGAACTCACCGTTGCTATAATTGCATATAAATGCATGTACTAATGTGTCGACCTTCACGAAGGCAGAACAAGTTCCTTGCTCTAAAAATAGTTTAAAGGAGCCCCACACCATAATGCTTTCTGCAGACAGCTACACACTCGTACACACTCGTTTTATAAACAATTTTGTTGGTGCACTTAGAATATATGTAATTATCATAATACCGTATTTATTCGTGATATGCAATCGATTTAATCAAATGTTGTTTGACTTAATTATAATTATTTATTATTTTAGTAATTAACTATTTGATAATATACAAAAGCTTTCATGATGTGCAAATGCAAATTCACATATATTGTTTGATATTCTTCCGATATCTAAAATAAATATCTTACAAAATATTGTCTTTTATGTAAGCATGCCAATAACTCTGCAAGGTACGTTTAAAAAATCATGTATGGGTTTACTAAATGTGACACACAATCAAATGCATTAGCAGCATGTTGTTAAAATCTTAGAATAATCTGATACCCATCTGATACCCATCCAATAATTCAATACCATCTATAATAGGGGTGTGAATTGCCTAGTACCTGGCGATTCGATTTGTATCACGATTCGATTCGATACAGTTTAATCCCGATGCAAATCTATAAATTGATTATTGCGATTTTTCTTTTTTTTTACAAACTCAAATTTAGAAAATACTAATCAGTAAACTTGTACATGTACACTGTAAGATTTGTATGAAAATGTATTTATTTATCTGGAAATTCAGGTTGCAGTCTGTTTCATGTTTGAACAGCACTGAAATGAAATATTAAGGCTTAATGTTCCATTCATATAACATTCTTCCATGCTTAATGTGTGAATCCTAACCCTAAGAAAGACGTTTTGTTGAATATTCCCATAAAAAAATTGATGTTTGAAAATCGATTCGGCCGCATATCGAATCGATTTGAGAATTGCACGCTGTAATATCTCAATATATTGCCCAATCGATTTTTTTCTAACATCCCTAATCTATAATAATAATAATGATGATGATGATAATACTACTACATAACTAATTCTACTACCACTACTACTAATACTAATAATAATCACAATGGTGGCGATTCTTTTCTAAATATTTTTTTTCTTATTGAGAGCATCTCAGTCGACAAGGGTCAACAAAAAAAAACAGTTGAACCCAACAGTTGCTGATATTTCATTTATTTAAAAAAAAAAAACACCCTCATTTAAAATAATATTAGTCAGCAAATTACTGAGTTCCATATGCGGTTGTAGATATTTTAAATAGTTTCTTCATTCTTGAGTGCATGTCCTCTGCAGTAAGTACTGTAATGTAATTATATGCTAAAAACACAGTGTGACTGTGTTGATGATGATCACATTGAAGACATGATGATGTTAACTGGTGGCAGACCCAGGCTCACATGCATCTTTTTCACATGACCTCACAAACGGTTACAGTCCATAGTTGCGCTTTCAGACATTCCTGTTCTTCAACTTTGTTGCACTTTTTCAGTGTTGACTTAAGAAAGTTTTGGCCGGCTGCGCTGTGGTCTTGGTTTGCATGTAAAAATGGTGTGCAGAGAATGTGTTGGTAACGGGATACAGCAGCTTGAGACTGCTGCCCGGAATGGAGCTTCAACAGAGCTAAACTTCGCTGACCTACTTGAGATTAATGTAGTTTGTGTGCTCCATAAGGGCCCGGAAACATACTGACCTTTAACAAGCCAGAACTTGAAGTAGTAAATAGTTTTAGGGGTGGTGCCGAGTTGCCCAGTTAATCTATTTTATAGTTCCGTCACATGGCTGCTGTCCATTGAACAAAAAAGCACCAATCTAATCAGATTATTAAATCATGACACAAAGACGTCACATGCCTCTCTCTGGAAAGACAACAAATAAGCAAATCAATAGCACAGAGCTTCTTTTCCATATCTTAAACAGTCCTTAACAAATGCTCAAACAACCCTGTACTTGGAACCACATTACGTGCTGCCATTAAATAAGCACATAAAAGAGGAATTGACATTCAGACATTTTCTTGATAAGGGACCTGGAAATTAAATGAGCCTATTATTGATTTAAAGTGTGTCGTTGTCCCCCCCGCAAATAAATCTTTATCCCCAGAACAAATTATACCTGAAGAGCAGCAAAATGGCAGACGAGAAGACCCAAAACTCTGAGCAACCTTCATATTAAAATGACACAAGAATGACATGAATATTGAAGAAAAATTTCATGAAAAATGCACGATTACATGCTTGACTCCATCCTAGTGATTCTTTTTAATAAAAAAAAAAAAAAGAGCATATCAACTCGGGGTGTTAGAAAAAAATTGATTCTGCAATATATTGCGATATTACAGCGCGCGATTCTCGAATCGATTCGATATGCGGCCAAATAGATTTTTAAACATCAATTTTTTATGAGAATATTCAACAAAACGTCTTACTTAGGGTTAGGATTCACACATTAAGCATGGAAGAATGTTATATTAATGGAACATTAAGCCTTAATATTTGATTTCAGTGCTGTTCAAACATGAAACAGACTGCAACCTGTTTGTTAAATGCTTTGGCTCAGTTATAAGCCGCAATTTTCAGATAAATCAATACATTTTTCATACAAATCTTACAGTGTACATGTACAAATTGACTGATTAGTATTTTCAAAATTTTAGTAAAAATAAATAAAAATCGCAATAATCAATTTATAGATTCTCATCGGGATTAATCAGTATCGAATCGAATCGTGACCTATGAATCGTGATACGAATCGAATCGCCAGGTACTAGGCAACTCACACCCCTAATATCAACGTGTGAAATGTGGCCAGACATATTGAAACACTAGCTTTACTAGTCTGAGCTGCCTCACTTACCGGTGCATTAATTTTACATCACTGACTTCTGTATTAAAAAGTATGCCATTTTAACACAAAATGGTCCTCCCATACTAGATTTTTCTTACCCTTTACGTAATCAGTTTCTCCAGTGGCTCATTGAGAGCACAAACTACGTCATAGTACTACATTCAAACCCACTCACAATAGGCGAGAATCAGTGATATAGCGAAACCATATATATATATATATATAAAAAAGAAAAACGTATCAAAATAGTTTTACCCCTCTCATCCACTTTAAGGCTTTGGATCTGCCCATCAGCGACGAGCAGATTGTGGAGATGGAGAGCCACGCGGATGACATCGACTTCACCATGGCAGCCGAGGAGGAGCGTAAACTCAGGCATGATGTGATGGCTCACGTGCACACCTTCGCTCACTACTGTCCCACCGCTGCGCCCATCATCCACTTGGGAGCCACCTCCTGCTACGTGGGAGACAACACTGTAATGACCGCTCAAATGACTCAAACATCGCATGCATTGCTGGTGCGGGACGTATACCTTGTACCTCCAAAATAGTCACTTCAGGAGAGCCCCAAAAACAGCATGTTTGTACAACCATTAACTAGAGATAGACCGATATTTTTTTTTCACGGCCGATACGATTATTAGTAGTCAAGGACGCCGATAACCGATATTTGGAGCCGATATTCATTTTCACGAAAAGGGAAACTATTGGCTTCAAAATCCAGCTCATGATTTGTTTTAAATTCTTAAGCATATGTTTATGTAACAACTTTTAGGGTTTGTAAAAAAAAAAAAAAAAAAATCTTAATCAATAGACAATTTTGTTTTAAAAATCTAACAAAAAGTTCAGGGATCTCCCAGGGGCAGTAGCGTGTCTTCAAAAGTTAAATATAAACTCAAGTAAATAGCTCCCTATTGTTTTCTACAGTAAATAAAGTTTTCCAAAATGTATCTGTGAAGTATTCAAATACACTTATCTTAGTTTTAATTTCAAACAAAACAGAATTTGCAGAGTGCGCCCAGGGTCAGCAGCATCTCTGAAAATTTTAAATAATTAGTTCCCTGAAGTTAACACTTTTTTCAAACTGATGTATTATCGGCCGTAGGAGTCTTCAAAATGGCTGATGCCAATATTCGTCAAAATGGCCTCTATCCTTATTACCCTTAACATTACATCATCGAAGAGAGCAAGCCATTTTCAACACTTAAGATTGGTAAATAATTTGTGAATACCCACACACATGTGGACTGACTGTTAGTATATATTTTTTGAAAAAATATAAACAGATTTGATTATCTATTAATTTGGAGGGAATCTAAACGTTTTCATTGTAAACACGTGCTGTAAGTTTCACTACAGCATGTAATTCCAGTATAAAGATCCATCCATTTCCTATATTATTATTATTATTATTATTATTATTATTATTATTAATATTATCTGTTACAAAAACGGTAAAGAAAACTTACCAGACAAATTAACCCTGTACTAGCAAGCTACGTCACGGAAATCATCACGTGAAGTATCGTACAAATGATAAGTTATTTTTTGTTTTTTATATATATATTTTTTTTTTTTACAAAATGATAGTCAGACCTTGCTAAAATGATCTCATCCATTTTGCTGGATAGCCCACTGCGTAGCATGCCCTGCGTTCATTGGCTCATCACCGAAACCCTCGCTGATTGGTTTGAAGCCCCCGGCGACAGCGACAAAAGTTGATCATGTTTGAACGTTCTAGTTTCTAGTACGTCTTCTCGTCGGCAGCAATATATTTACAATGATAGTATATTTTTGGATGCGTGTTGTAAAAAATGGAATTGCGACATTGTGCTTTGCCTTGTGAGGGTTTTCTCCAGGTTACACGACTCTAAATTGTCCACAGGTGTGAATGTACAGTAAGTGTGATTGTGCCCTGAGATTGATTGGTGTCCAGCACTTGGTCTATCCTGCCTCTTGCCCAAAGCCAGCTGTGATCATTTCCAGCTCATTGCCAAAACTAATGCGGATGATTGTAATCCACATTTTAAGAAATAGTTGTGTATTTTGGGTAGGATTGTTAGAAAAAATCGATTCGGCAATATATCGCGATATTATAGCGCGCAATTCTCGAATCGATTCGATATGCGGCCGAATCGATTTTTAAACATCAATTTTTTTATGGGAATATTAGGATTCACACATTAAGCATGGAAGAATGTTATATCAATGGAACATTAAGCCTTAATATTTGATTTCTGTGCTGTTCAGACATGAAACAGGCTGCAACCTGAATTTTCAGATAAATAAATACATTTTCATACAAATCTTACGGTGTACATGTACAAGTTTACTGATTAGTATTTTCTAAATTTGAGTTAAAAAAAATCGCAATAATCAATTTATAGATTTGCATCGGGATTAATCGAATCGCATCGTGACCTATGAATCGTGATACGAATCGAATCGCCAGGTACTAGGCAATCCACACCCCTAATTTTGAGTATGCAGAATTAAGAAAATATCCACTCTCCTAATGATATCAGAGAGCACCATGTGTTCTTAAAAGTGAACCAGAGCATTTGTTCCACTCGTGCGCTTTAAGATATTTTGTTCTTCCTCAGGATCTGATTATGCTGCGTGATGGATTCGACATTCTCTTACCCAAGGTGAGGCTCAGCTGTATAGCCACGAATGTGCATTCACTCATCCAATTATATCAGCAGAGTTAGTCATTTGGATACATTGTGGGTCTCAGATGTTTCAAACAGGAGCGTCGTGATTTTTTTTTTCTCTCTTATGCTTACAATAATAAATTCACGTGTGTGAGATTTTTTCTCTTTCTCGTTTTGACAGTTGGCAAGAGTCATTGACAGACTGTCTAACTTTGCTGAGAAGCACTCTGACCTGCCCACGCTCGGCTTCACGCACTACCAGTAAGTCCATTCTTTCTTTTTCTTCACTGCATACTCGGTCATCTTCCCCACTTCACTACCGCCTTTCCCGCCCGCAGGCCGGCGCAGTTGACCACGGTAGGAAAGCGGGCGTGCCTGTGGCTGCAGGACTTGGCCATGGACATGCGGAACCTGCAGCGAGCCCGCGATGACCTACGTTTCCGTGGGGTCAAGGGGACCACTGGCACTCAGGCCAGTTTCCTGCAGCTCTTTCAAGGAGACCACGACAAGGTGACACATTTCAATTGAAGTCACCTACGCAATCCTATTGAAGACATTCTGTTCATGTATAGAATGTTAAATGATTGATCTTCCGTTAGGTGGAAGAGCTGGACAGGTTGGTGACAGAAATGGCGGGCTTTAAAAGGTACGTTGTGGATATACAATATACTTTAGTATGCGCATTTGGACAATTGGCTGGATCTCAGCAGTCTAATTTTGATCAGCACCACATTACACACATTCACAGATACGTATGTATCCCCTGCATATGCCAGAATTTTGAATCCAATTCAGTATTTTGGAAAAGAAGAAGAAGAAGAAGAAAATTCTTGCATCTAGATCATTTTTTGGCTGTCTTCCTTCCCCACATTCCCCGCTCTTCCACAGCAACCAAGTGGAAAAGTGAGTAAAGGATGCTTCACTGCCAAAGTGTTGTACTGAGAGCGGTTTGAATATTTTGCTCTTTAGCGGTATGTGAATGGCCAAATATTAGATGCACACAGAATGTGCACTCCCACCACACAAAAACTACAACCACAATAGGAACAATACTAATGACAATGGTAATTGAACACAGCACAGAGAGGAAAACGTTTGTGGAGATGAGATGTTGAAGCTGTTAAATGCTTGTTACATGTGCTACACAGAGCCTACCTGGTGACTGGACAGACATATAGCCGTAAAGTGGACGTCGACTCTCTTTCCAGCCTTGCCAGTTTAGGAGCGACTGTTCATAAGGTAATGTACACTCTTAGAGAAATGCCTTCCTCGAGTGGTCTTTCTCTCTCTCTCTCTCACTCTCTCGCTTTCTTTTTCTCCTTGTCAAATTGTGTCTTTTTCTCTCTCTCTTTCTTTCTCTTGCTCTCTTTCTTTCTCTCCTTCACTAATTTTTCTTTTTTTTTCTTTCTCTCTCTCTCCCTCTCTTTCTTTCCTTCTCTAATTGTTTCTTTCTTTCTTTCTCTCCTCTAATTTTTTCTTTCTTTCTTTATCTCTCTTTCTTTCTCTCCTTCTCAAAATTTTCCTTTCTTTCTTTCTCTTTATCTCCTCAAAATTTTTCTTTCTTTCTCTATCTCTTTCTCTCTTTCTTTTTTCCTCTTTCTTTTTAATTTCTCTCCTTCTCTCTTTTTCTTTCTTTTTTATTTTTCTCTTCTCCAATTTTTCCTTCTCTCTCTCTCTCCTCTATTGGAGATCTGGAGAGTTTTTGTGACATGTGGACTGTTAATGGGGCACTGTGCGATGTGAATGAAGAGGTGTTGTGTTTTAGCGATGTTCTGCTGTGAAAGCATTTTATTTTTTTGTCTATTTATTGAATTGTTCTTTGCCGACCTGTGTGTTTAGGAAAAGAATGTAAATAAGAGCGGCAAATAAATGTATTTTTTCAAAATCAAAAATCAAATCAATCTATTTTCTCTCTCTCTCTCTCTTTCTTTTTTCCTCTTTCTTTTTTATTTCTCTTCTTTCTTTATATCTTTCTCTCTCTCGCTTTCTTTCTTTTTTTATGTCTCTCCTCTCTCTCTCTTTTTTCTTTCTTACTTTTTTGTCTCTTTTTCTCTTTCTCGTTCTTTCTTTCTCTCTCTCTCTCTTTCTTTTTTCTTTCCTCTCTTTCTTTCTCTCCTCTCGCTCTTATTCTTTCTTTCGTTCCCATTTTGCAGTAAATGTAATTTGGCCAATGTGAATTAAAGTGTACTTTTCCACAGATTTGTACTGACATCCGCCTTCTAGCCAACCTGAAGGAGATTGAGGAGCCCTTTGAGAAAGAACAGATCGGTACATTCACTTAATAATGTGTTTACCAAAGACAATTGAATTAATGTGTTTGGAGAAAAAAGGGAAGTTGATATGTTTCATAACATGAATCAAAGATTCTGATGCTAGCATCTACAGTGTAACAACACTTCTGTCCTCCATGCAGGTTCTAGTGCCATGCCGTACAAGAGGAACCCCATGCGTGCTGAGCGTTGCTGTAGCCTGGCCCGGCATTTGGTGGCGCTGATGGCTGACCCGTTGCAGACGGCCTCAGTGCAGTGGCTAGAGCGCACGCTGGATGATAGTGCCAACAGGTCAACCTCACATGGAATCGTCTTGTCTTAATGATACTTGGATCAGGGATGGGCAAAGTGTGGCCTGCGGACAGCGTGATCCGCTCCGGTCTTTAATCCAGCCCAATGAGCATCTACATGACTGAAAGTCCTGGAATATTTGTGGCATTAATTTAGCATTTTTTTTTCCATTTATTCGTTTTTTAAAAATTTAATGTATTTGTATTCATTGATCACGTTAAATAATTGGTTAACTGATTATTAATTAAACATAACGGACACATTTGAGTCAAATAAATACTTTTAAACATTTTTGTTGTTGTTGCAGTTAAACAATTTTAAATATAATAGGACATTGAGAATTTATTATTATTAAAATAGATAAATCAACTTCAGTTGTTATACATATTTTACATACACATTTTATTTTAATGACCGGTCTCATCTGTCCATTTTAAAAATCAAATGATCAAATGTAGCTCTACTAAGTTTTGCCCACCACTAGCTAGTTGTGGCAAAAATACACAATGTCCTGAACTAGAAGATACTAAAAAAGAAGACTGGTGTCATCAATATCGCTATCATATTGTATCTGTATTATCAAACAATTCTCTTGTGGATTAGGCCATGGGAAGGACATATCTTGCTTTTCCGAGTCATTTGCCGCCATTGTTAATGGCCTTTTGGTTCTTGTTCCTCCATGTCGCTGCTGTACCTGTTTTTTCCACCTTAGACCATTTTCCTTTTATTTATGCAGTAATCTTTATTTTTTTTTATTCTTTCTCATATAGGAGGATCTCCCTGCCAGAGTCCTTCCTCACTGCTGACATCATCCTCAGCACTCTGCAGAACATCACAGAGGGCCTGGTGGTCTACCCCAAAGTCATTGAAAGACACATCCGCCATGAGTTGCCCTTCATGGCCACTGAGAACATCATCATGGCCATGGTGAAGGCCGGAGGCAACAGACAGGTACACCAGCAATGTGCGCACTGGTAGATGGGTGGATGGATGGATGGATGGATAGAAAGATAGATAGATAGATAGATAGATGTATTGTTGAAAACTCACATTCAAACATTACAGACGCTCCCCACCTTACGAACGAGTTACGTTCCGGACGATCGTTTGTAAGGTGAATTTGTTCGTAAGTTGCTTCAGTGCTATATTTTGTATTATAATTTATGTTTAAAGCCTATATAAGTATATTGAAGGTTTATATAAGTATGTTTAAGGCTTGTACAAGTAACCTGCATTGGTTTGTACTGAAAAAAAAATTAATAAAATGGAGAGAATACGTACAGTACTGTACTGTACTACGTATATGTTAGAGAGAGAGAGCGAGACACTCACACACAGTATGTACATGTACGTAATAAGATAAATAAAATGAAGTTTAACTTACTTTTGGAAGATGTACTCGATGCTTAAGGAGATGATGGAGGAGGAGGAAGAGGAGGATTTTATATCATGAGAGATTCTTCGTCGTCGCTGGAATCGGCTTCAAAAGTTATTTCCTGCTTCATGGGGACCGGCGTTTCTTCTTCCTCCTCCTCCTCGCCACGTTGCTCAGCCTCCAAGGAGCTCTCACAGCGCCAATCGTCGGTATTAGCGGCGGAAAGAAGCACTACGCGCAATACAAAATCTAACTTACAGCATTTCTTTCCGAACATTTTTCGACATACTTTACGCGCAGAAATGTTCGTATGTACCGTTGTTCGTAACTCGAATGTTCGTAAGTAGGGGAGCGTCTGTACAACCTTTACAGTGTGCATTGAAACATTAACACTTATGAATTATGTTTACTGCATTGTCTTCTCAGGACTGCCATGAGAAGATCCGCGTCCTGTCTCAGGAGGCAGCAGCTGTGGTCAAACAGGAAGGTGGTGATAATGACCTGCTGTCTCGAGTGCAGGCTGACCCTTACTTTGCCCCCATTTTGGGACAACTGGATGCCATACTAGACCCCAAGACCTTTATCGGTCGTGCTCCCCAGCAGGTAGAACTTTTATTTGATGATACAGCATCCTCCTGGTGGTGTCAAGTACTGATTACGTAAATGACCTGTTTTTATTACTGTTGTCCTCTAGGTGGCCAGATTCCTATCAGAAGAGGTGCGCCCTCTACTGGAGCCTTACAAGTCCAAAATGGATGTCAAGATTGAACTTGAGCTCTAACACGTTACCATGTATAAAAAGCGGTATTATGGTGAAGACAACATGGTAACTTACGGCTCTTAATTTCTCTATGATGGTTTTGATTTCAACCTGCTGTTTAAGAATAATAAATCTGGGATTATTTGATGACTTTTTAAAGATAAAATGCGATTAAAGTAAACAAATGAATACGTCTCCTTTTCGTATGTCCTATTTGTGAGACAAAGCCAATGTTATTTCATTTATTCAAGGCTTTGCAAGATGATGAGTCATTCCTAATTTTGCTTAGTGCTGTGGTGAACTCTTTATGTCCCTTTCTGTGACTTCAAAAATGTAATTACGTTTACTGACTGTTCATACTATACTTTAAAGTTTAAATGAATTCAAAAGTCCATGGTGTACCCTGCTTCCTGTCCAAAGTCAGCTGGTATAAGCTCCGTCTCACGTGACTAATGAGAACTAATGATGTTTTGCAGATGGTAAATTAAACTGTGTAGTTAATCACAAACGCATATCAAAACTTACTAAACAGAAGCCATTACACTAAGTATATAAGTAGCAGTACTTTTTTTGACGAAGAATAACAGTTCATGCTGAGACATTGTCTCATAAAACATTTCACAATCTCAGGATGGCGTTTACAGTACATGCATTTACAAATGAAAAATGTACAGTTAGAGGTGCTTTTGGCCCATTATGGTGAAATGATGATGCTGGTTTTCTGAACATCTAATGTTCTTCAGCATAGAGCGTCTTGTTTTTCTTTTTTTTTTCTTTTGAAAGACTACTGTATATTCATTATGAATATTTTCATAATGTAAGTTAAAGTTTGAAGTTCTTGACGGGAGAAACGAATAATAATTTTGTAATGCCTTTTTTTCCCAAACCAGTATTGCAACACTTCAAATAACTGTAGTGTTTCTTGTGGGAACAAAAGTTCAAGAGACTGTCGTCATGGATACAGTCGGACTGATGAGTGTCTCAGCTGTTCAACTCACCTGCAAATATCATTATTGAAAGTTGAATTGTGACCTCAACGGTTCTGACTGCCATGGGCCATGTCATTCACTGATGGTTTGTCTGCAAAACTCCACTTTGACACATTGCTCAGATGTTGAAATTCTTCGAGAAGCATTAAAGCTTTTCATTTCCGGTAATGTGTGCGAATTATTTTGGTTCTCTCCCCCAGTTACGTTTTTCTCCAGAATGGAGGGCTCTGATTACATTAGGTTACTGTGCTATATTTCTTATGTTTCAGGGTTTGCACAAAAACAAAAACAAAAAAACAATTGAATGTTGTCTACGTCATCATATCAGGGGACATATAATATATATTGTGGATACTGTAATTCCTTTAGAGAAGCCAATTGATTGATTTTAATGAGAAAAAAATTCAAAGGAACCACATTTACATTCATGATTTTCTTTCCAATATGTTAAAAATATTATTACATTTATTGGCTGAAAGACTCACAAAGTTTTATGGTGCCATCTTGTGGCATATTAGTGCCAAGCATCTACATTGAAGTGAGGGAATGAGCTTCACTCGAGCTGCTTTTCCACCAACAAGCCCAGGATCTTTGAGTTCTGAGTAAAGGAAGTTCTTGGTTGTAAAAGTTCCGCAGGGAATTTATAATTTGTGTTTCCACAGCGTCTTAGAGTTCTCACATTTATTTATTTCATGCTGCAGACGCTCTGCCAAGACGAAATGTTATTTATCTATTTATATTTATTTCTATTTATAGATTTATTTTTGTATTTATTTCGACATTTATTTTTATATTAATTTTTATTTTTTGAATCTCGTTTTTTATTTTTATATTTATTTGAACTTTTATTTATTTATTTATTCATGCATATATGTATTTTTTGTTATTTTCTATTTCCATTTATATTTATTTTTTAAGATTTTTTTTTAATTTTTTTTTTTAAATCTGTTTTTATTTTCACTTTCAGTCATTTATTTTGTCATTTATTTGTTAATTTGGGCAGTTTTGGTCCTCCATATGTGCAGCCCACCCCCTCAAAGTTCCAACTTATCTCAACAAGACCCTGCTGCTGATATAGTACTCGGATGGCCCTTGGGGAATTTAATTACTCCGGAAATTTTTGTTGGTGGCAAAACACGCAAACTGAATTTTACAAAGGTAAATTGAAAAGTTCTCCAAAAGTTCCGGCGGTGGAAAAGCCCCTTAGTAGTGTGTACACTATCACTGCTCACTGCTCTTCACAGCAGAGAACACATTTTCATTTTTCTAAAGCCACGTGACAAAGTTCTTCATGTCTTTGCACCATTCGGATCACTTCATATTTCCATCCGTACTTTAGGTTTCTTCCTTATGGTAAGCACATGATACAGTTTTGTAAACAGTAGGCCTAAAGCAGGGGTCACCAACGTGGTGCCCACGAGCACCACGGAGCCCCAAAGGACCAGATGAGTAGCCTGCAGGCCTCTTTTAAAGCTAGCTCACCAGTAATGGAACATTATAATAAGGCCGCATATTGGCCTGATACTAATACCTGGTATCGGTACTCACTCATCCCTAAAAATAATGACAATATTATTGATGGTAATTTCAGCAAATTTGTGTTTTAAGCAGTGTGTATCCAACTGGAAGAGCTTTGCATTAATCATACACAGTCTACACACTACTGAAGGAAGTGGATTCAGCAGTAATGCATATTAACACATGGTGGCACCATTTAACCATTAGTCACTTGGTAAATTTCTATCCTAGCCCTTGAAAGGTAATACATTTAAATTGTATTATATTCACACACGCATATTTGTACAGCTGTGAAAATACAAGTAGTTAACAAACTAATAAACTAATGTAGTTATTTTATACTCCAAACAAGCCCCTTTAATACTTTCCTTATGATAAATTTTCTGCGCAATATGAAATAATGTCATGTTCAGTGCATAGTCAAAGAATACCAGGAAGCGTCTGCGCTTGGTCTCTCTCCCCCCCCCATCTGTCAGCTGGCCGGACAATAGATGAAGGGGAACAGGAGAGGAAAAATGTTTCCTTCTAACGTAATGAGAACAACCACCTACATAATCTACATAATAGAAATACAGGTCCAATTGGTAATTGATTTTCCCTGAGGGGTTCTTAAAATAATACAACAATAATAGTAGCTGGAACAATACTGGACAGACAACTTCAGTTTCGACCAGCAGGGGTACTGTGTAGAGAAAATGTGAAAAGTTCTTTCAGTGAAGTCCATATTTAGTGACATTTGTTAGGACTGTTTAAGTTTTGGGGGGAAACCGAGCTCCCACAGTAATACCTTAATCAAGATTGTTTATTTTGACATTTTATATTGATATTTGTATTTATACATATTTTATTGTTGCATTTTGAAATTCGCTTGGGGCTTACGCAGAGGTCCAGCTTAAAAAGAGAATACTTGGCCCCCAGTGTACCACTCTTTCCTGACAGCATTCTTTCACATACTCCGTGCTGCGTGATGACTCGAGGGGGGCTTTGACCAGCGGGCATGGCCTGGAATTCTATGGGAATTTCTCAAGAGCTGTCAGTTGCCAGTGTTTTGCAGCAGTCTGCTTGCTGATGATCTACTTACTGTACATTTTAAACTACAGTATATAGCTTGCTCCCTTCATCAGATTTCAGTTTTATTCTCAACCTTCACAAAAACTCTAAAATGCAACTGTGTACAATAGCTAGTAGTATAGAAATACCATCCAACCGGGAGTTCACCTCAGATGGTGACGATAGTAAAACAAAAAATTAAAATAAATGAAAGAGTTTTCTATCTTGCCGAGGGGCTGTTAAAATGACAAAATGTACTTAAATTACAGCAACTCACAGACAGGAATTCAGAAGGAGTTCGCGGGTGCCAGAACACCCCCAACCCTGCTGTTTTCATTATTGAAAATAAAAGGCCTCCGATAAAGTCAAGAAAACTCATAAAATCACCAGTAGCCATGTGCAAAGTCTTAGAGGCCCTTGATGAAAATGTCAGCGAAAGGTCTGGGTCCTTTATTGTAATGGCGGACAACATGTTTTATGTGACGCCCGCCTTGTTGCTTTTGACTTGGATTCAGAAAGGAGCCGCTGGTGGACCTGCCTTCTATGCTTGTACTCTAATCTCTCCGAACACCTGCTTGGGCTCAACTCCCTTGACCAGAAACAAAAGCAACGGTCCTATCAAGCCATGGAGGACCACAATCCAACACCGCTGCAGACCCCCCGAACCAATCCGTTTCACCCTTACGCTGCAACCTGTCGTGTCTTATCACCACAGAGCCAAATCCTGCACATTCCACCTGGAAAGGCCACTTTATCTGCAAGAAAGCTGCCTCTGCCAAATTTAGAAGGTTTAGAGAGGATGAGGAGGTCAGAGTTTGGGAGCATTATTAGGAGTGGTGGGGGAGCGGGGGCGGACTTGCGGAATAGAGATTGAATTGTCCACAAGTGAAAGCATGAGATGGAGAGACAGAAAGAGAGGCCTATAGAAGCAGCTGACATATTAAGTAAGTTCTAGGGGGATGATGGACTGAGCTTAGAAGAGAGAAAAGAAGACGAGTGGGCACCAGCAGCCGTGATCTCACCCCACACTCCTTGTGGCGGCGGCTTCCAGAAAGATGCCCTTTTGCTGAAAAATGCCAAGCGCACCGCATTCCATCTAGCCACACAAAGGGCCCACCCTCGTCTAGGCTGCACAGGCGCAATCAGACAAGGGATAATTATATAATTAGGCTGACTGCTGCCGACCGGGACCGTCAGATATGATGTTATGTTATCAGACAATGAAGCCAGTCTGGCCCTTTAGAGGCACACACGTGTGTGCGTGAGTGTGCAAGTGTGGGGTCCCTCTGAGGCACTTATGGCTAACAGATTGTCATGATTGTGACTAACGGCTATAGGTCGACCTTTTAGCTTTTGGTGATAAGAGCCTGCATTGTAGTGATCTAAATGCGTGTGCGTGTTAGGATGTATGAGAAGGTTGGTTTTAAGCTGCCATCAGAATTTTATTTTTTTTGGCTCCCCCTTACAGTTGGGTTAATGTAAGAAAGTGTAGAAGTTAATTGGGGCACTTTTTTTCAGTTGGGATCAGCACCAGCACACATGTGACGCAAATGAGGATATGCGGTGCAGAAAATGGAAGGACGTTGTGATGACAGTTGAGTCGCTCGTGTGATCAGTGACGAATCGACATCAAACTCCAAATGTCAACGTGGAGTAGTTAAGTTGACTACTCTGAGGCCATGTATACACGTAGCTGTTTTTTTTGCAAACGGGAGATATTTTTCTGCGGCTTGCCCTGTCATCCACACGTCCGCGGGCATTTTTTTCATTACAAAAAAAGGTTTCTATAAACTCCGGCCAAAGTGAAGATTTGCGTATTTCTTCGGCTCCGCGGTCGAGTGTGTCCGTTACACACGTCGTCCTCTACACACGTCACTCACTCTCAATCACATACCTCAAGTTGTAGAAAAAAAAGAAGAAGAAAAAAATAAATAAATACTAATTTAAAAAAAGCGCCGTTGATTTGTTTCCCCACCGGGGAGACCATGTTTGTGTACGTGTGTGTGTGGGGGAAAAAAAAGTTGTTAAAAAAAGAAGTGAAGCTTTTTAAGATTTTGTATTTATCCTCTTTGTTTTCCTCTATGCTCCGTTTATGATGTACTCATTGACTGTTTACAAGTATTTTTTTAAATTAATAAAAACAAGTCTCGTGCGCGCTGATAGCACTGATAAATAATTTTTTTTAGAGGGCGGGGACAATGTTCCGAGAAAAAAACTCAAAACACTTTATAAAGTGGCAAATTTGCCACTTTATATTGACCATTTGCATTGACGTCACGTGATCACGTGACTGCCCTATGACGGACGGCGGAAGGAAATGATTGTTGAATAGAAGTGGACGTGACCCGGAGCGACTTAGTGACTGTTATTTTACAAATTAAAAGTTATTATTGCCTATGGAATCTACCACTTCAACCAAAGTTCGCCTGTCAGTCAAAGTTGCACATTTAGTCGGGATTCATAGAGCGCGATATTTACTTAAGTTGGAGATTGCTAGTTTGAAAACAGCCCCTTACCTTCTGTTGCCTGCTGTTTTTACCAAGTTAATCAAATCGCAATGCCGTTTCGTCTCCTTACACCGTGGCTGATTCAAAAGCTTGTCGCTGGCTGAGTCTCTGGGACGAGATGCTACGCTCTCACCGGGGGACAATATACCTCGTAATGCAACGGTAAAACTTGTTTATCATGCTAACTGACTTATTTTTACACAGTCAGTTCTATATTGAAACGCTGTGATGATGTTATGTTACTATGTTTACTAGCATGGTACAAAACTCCAAGCACAAAGACGAAATCCCCCATTGCTAAACAGTCAAATGCACTTAATAGTTTTGAAGAAGGTGCATTTTAAAACTAAGCTGTGTGTTCGTGCACTTGGAGTGGATGCTAACTATTTGGCTCGTTAATGTGATTTGAAACACCCAATTCGACACCTCTTTTACAATCTTTGTTAGAGTGCACGTTTACGAGTACAATGTATGTGTGTCCTTATGTTATGACACATTTTTAAGTTGGCAACTAAAAAAACTGTTATGACATCTGACTTTTCCATATTTTGAAGTAGGCTAGGCTACTTTAGCTTTGAAGTATGCTAGGCTATAGCTTCTTGTCTTAATTACGAGTAATGTTGGTTATGCTTAGTCACGTAACTTTCTCCAAACAAGTACTCTAACTACAATTATAATTAAAATGCTTCCATTAAGTTACCCTGACGAACCTTCATAAAATATCAGACCCATCCGGATTGTCACAATCTTTTGGGCATAGGTATGACCACCCCTAGCCTCATTGTAGAGGCAGGATTTAGGTTCCCATGTGAGAATGGAGAGCCAGTGTCCCTCCCTGTTGGCCACTGCCCAACATTCTCCCCTCGCATCGTGGCCTTGGCTTTGGCTGTGCGTCCATTGCAGAATAGACTATTGTTGATCACGTAAGAAGGAGAGCCAAGGGAAGACGGAGGCTAGAGGTGGTGGGAGACTAGAGCTCTTGGTGGGCTTGAAATGAGCTTTTAACAAGCTGGTCAAAAAGCAAATGGACAATGAAGAGTGGTTTCCCCTCACACTATCAAGTTACTGTGCATGTATCCTGGCTCACACTTATCATCTCCCAGGCTATTTTTTGTTGATTCTTCTTGTTGTAGTTTACGCCGGTGTGGAACTGCACCCAGACAGCCTGCAGGTGATCTCTCTCATCAAAATAGAAATAAATAGTCTAGTTGCAGATTAGCATGAAATCTCCCACTGCAGAATTATATTTGGACATTAGATGGCTTTGAGATGGTGAGAAATGTTTGTCCAAATAAGAATGGCTGCCATTACCAATGATTTCCGTTTATAATCATGCTGTTTTTAGAGCCTGGCGACATGTTCTCAAGTTTAGCTGGACCCTCCACCCCCCCAGAGGTTTGGATTGCTTGGAGCCTTTTCAGAAAGAGGACATAGTTGGCACAGCTGAGTTTTAATAGCGTGCAACATTAATTGAAAATAAACCAATGCTGCCTTTTGAAGTCATGCCATATTTTGAAATTGTTGCCAGTGCTATTGGAATACTGTGTTATATCATCTTTCTGCACAAATGGCCACATAGAAAATGAGGCCAAAAATGGATGCTGCCATCTTTCCTTGTTGTTATGAAGGAACTCTGATAAGCAATTTTACAAGTTTACAACACAAAAACACTAAAAGGGTTTGAAATAACTAGCACCAGGTCCAAGGCGCACTTCCGATCTTGCCAGGGATAGGCAAATTAGTTTGCCATTAACGTCCTCCTCTGGTCCCAACAGTGGGAAAATGAACGGGCAGGCAAACTAAAGCACTTGAACTGATGGAAAAATTAAAAAAATAGGGATACTTTTGAGTTCCATAAAATTGAGTATGGCTAAAAATGTGTGTGTGTGTGCTACTTTGCATAAGATCAAGTTGATATAAGCGAAATTAGCTTGCATCGTCTTCTTTAAGTCCCGGTTCTCCGCAGGCATTGGAAACTAAATACGAAGGAGGGGGTTTGTTGTTACCCGGCACATGAAGGCATGTAGCAGACATTTTGGCAAGGATCAAATTCATTGGACTGTTAAGGCCAATGCCGTAGGTTAAAGATTTCTACACCACGCAAAAAAAAAAAAAAGATTACTGACATAACTCAGTGTTCCTTTTTAAACATGGTAATCTAGAATATAATGTTATATTATCTATGGTTCAAAGTTTCCACTCATTTAATGCTAAATATTACACATAGTAAGTACAGTGCTTGCTTACTTTCCAGAGCCAGGCGTTTGTAATTTATTGACCGCAACCTTGAGAACGTGAATAGTTTGTGTGTGTTAAGACATGAAATAAATGCATGGATTGCGCAAGCGTCATAATATTCTGTTCTGCCCTCCGCTGCTCCTTGATGGACTACTTCAAAGATCGTTTAGACGAGGTCGGTGCAATTACAGTGGTAAGGGGATGAGGAGGTACAATAAAAAAAAACTCTAATAACATAATATATAAATACTATAATACATCACATCCATCAATTTTCTTTACTATTAACAAATGCGAGTAAGTCGGAGCCTATCACTGAGACTTTGGGCAAAAAGTGGGGTTCTGGACTGGTTGCCTACAGGTTGCAGAATTTTGCTGTAGACTCAGGTACGAGGTATATCTGCAAGTCCATAATATGGAAATAATGCCGTAATTTTAATGAGAATTATTATTATTATTATTACTTTTTTTTAACGCATTCACTGCCATTGACGGTTATAAACATCCAAAAAATCATTTCAACTATTTCTATTAGTTTAAAATCAATTCTACTTTTGTTAACAAGAGTATGAAAACCTAGATTTTTTAAATTGTACATTTAGAACAGATCTAAAATGTGTGATTAATCGTGAGTTAACTATTGAAGTCATGCGATTAATTACGAGTAAAAAAATGTAATTGCCTGACGCCCCTAATTTTTAATAATCATCTCGTCAGGCGATTAAATTTTGTTATTGTAATTAATCGCATGACTTCACTAGTTAACTCACAATTAATCACAAAATTTATATCTGTTCTAAATGAACAATTAAAAAAAAATCCAGGTTTCCATACTCTTGTTAACAAAAGTAGAATATATTTTTGTAAATGTTGTAAATGTACATTTTCATACTCTTGTTGACAAAAGTGGAAAAAAATATTAAACTAATAGAATTAGTTCAAATAAATTGTTGACGTTTATAGCCGTCAATGGCAGTTAATGAGTTAATATACACTGCAGTCACTCTTTTTTGTAGCTGATATGCAGTTGCTATGTTCCTTAAATTGTGCATTGAAGTAGAAATTGTTATTAAATGATGCTTTTGTCAGTACGTCAAGGTTTCTTAGCCGAGGTTTGCCCAAACACGTCGAGGTCTCCGATCCCTGCTCTTCCATGCAGGTAATGTCAGTGATGTCATCATTTAATAGTAATCATTTGAAGATATTCACCTATTACGGTCGCAACCGCATGTGCGTTACAGTGAATCTCAGATGAACCCGCAGGTCCTGTCCAAGGATGGGCCTGTCCATGGGCCACTTGACGTCAAAGAAGTTCCCTCCAAAACAACAACGAACCTTTTCCCCTGTCCTCTCCAAGCTAGCCTGCATTTTCACATTTCATTGGTATTTCCGCATGTCTCCCACAGATGCAAAATAAAGAGCATCAGAGTAATCATTAAAATGTGGAACAATAATAACTGGGGGAACTGAATGAAAGCCTGGAGAGGCTTGTTGACCTTTCAGAGCTAAACTGGTCCTGGCTTCTGTCTGTGCACTGCTGAGCCCATTGTGTTCTCAGGCCTTATCATTGTGTTGCAGTTTCCTCTCCCTGCTGTGTGAGTGCACATGTGCATGTGTGAGAGTAAGCGTATGATGCGTGTACAAGTGTCCTGTCCTCGTACTCTGCGTTATGAAGATGAATTGAAAATGAATTGGGATCTGTGAATATTTATTGTGTGTAGGACAGGTGTACTAGCATTTATTGGTTCTAATATTTTAGACTTTTCTGATAGAAGATTAAATGTGAGTTGTAGAAATAGTCATGTAAGAAAGATGCGCTGACATCACTCAACTCAACAGCCAATCAGATTACTCCAATTGTATCTGGGGTTGTGCTAATTTGCTGTGATGTATCAACTGCCCTTGTAGGCACAATCTCTCAGTATTCACAATTTCCAATTATTACAATGACCATTTTCATGCTAATTAGCCTTTCCAAAATATTAGTTTACTTGTATAAAATGATATAATTTGTAGGTTGTGTTCAATAATAAAATAATGTCAATTTTTTTGTGTGTCTGTATACTCTTCCACTCATCTCAGACAAGGTGTGAGGATGCAACATTTCCCCCTAAAATCCCACAAAAACGAGGCCTGTCGAAGTTAATTTTTATGTTAGTCAAATATTAGTTAAATAAAATAAAACTTTACTTTAAACAGATGAATATTAAATTAATTTTGTGTCAAAAGCTATATAGTTGGCGTTGGGCCAAAACCTTGTACCTCCAATATGGTCACTTTTCAGAAGACCCCAAAAATGAAACAGTGCATCATCAAAGAGAGCAAAGCATTTTTCAACACTTTAGATTGGTCTATAATTTGTAAAAAAATAACACGTGTGGATTAGGATTTCATGAGTTTTTTGTGTGTTATGTCTTAATGACTGTGAAAAAGAGATTCTTACATATGATACATTTTGGGACTCGTCAAATGTGGAGCACTGTGTTCCATAGTGACGTTCCATCAGGTCAAGATGGTGCCTGAGCATGTCACTGTCCAGACTTTGTTTTCTATTGCTTTTAAAGTTAACATTCTACTACTGTATGTGGTCTGCGATTGGTTCGAGACGGGTCCAGGGTGTATCTCGCCTCTTGCCCAAAGTGAACTTAGATAGGCTCCACTTCCCCCGGCCGCGACCCTAATGAGGACAATGACGAAATTAAATAAAATGGATGGCTGGATTCTGACTATGCTATTCATACATATGATTTGGTCTTGCCACGTTAATGGACATAATAGACGCAAAGCCTGCATGAAACGAAGTGGAAAGAGATCCAAAGTCTCTCTGTCTCTGTCAAATTAATTATTTGTGAGGTTTGGTCTGTAACATGAATTAAAGCAATTATACTGTCATGCAAGCATGCATGAACTGGCTTAACCGAACTGGAACTGTCAGCCAGGCTATTTCTAAACAGTCACTTTGTAAAGCAGCTGATGGTTGCCTTAAAAGTTGAATCACAGCAACGGGTCCTTAACTGCAGGACTTCCATATAAAATATGATGGGAAAGGAAAAACTACAGTAAAGATGTCTACTGATTTAAAAATAAATAAATAAATACATTTATTTATGTTTCCATCTCCTCCTGACCGGTGTAGGAGGAAGACGTCCTGTGATGTCACCGTCTGCTTTGTTCTTCCAGACAATACACCCACACCGCTGGGTTTCCCCTGCCCAGGCAACAGGGGGAGCTCTTGTGTCCTGCTGGTATGCGTGCCATGACTCATCGCCTTCGTTCTCCCACGCATCACACACATATACACGCACAAGCACGCACACGTTTAAACAGTCTTCCTGTCTACCCAGGCATTATAGCGAAACGCACATACATACAACACATCACTTGGTTTCCAGTCAAGTATAGAAACAATGGGGACATGGGCTCCATGTAGGATGTGGGGGTGGACTGTTGTCCCGGGCAACTGATATTCCAACACAGCTCCTCTGACCCTGGCACCGTAAAGCATGCTCCTTATTGAATCAATGGCCGTATTGATGCTCATGGAGAGAGTGAGACAAGGGCAGAGAACAACTGTGTGTGCATGCGTGCTGACTGTGCTGACTGTGCATGCTTTATTCATTCCGACATGTATTCAAATGTTTTGATTTTGTCAACATTTTGCATCTGCCCAAGTGACACATGTGCAATGAAACTTGTAATTGTGTAGATTAACGTGTGCACGTGTTTTGCGTGTATACAACAATGAGTCTAAAGTAATAGGTGGCAGTTTTCTGTTCATATGTGTGGTATTTCAATTTGAGCAGTCTATATATGGAAAATAAGAGCTTTTTTTTGTACAAATTGTACAAATGGGTTTTTAAATGTATTAGATGGAAAGAAAATAGTATATTAAAAATTAGGATGTTCAATAACACTTTTTGCAGACCAATGCCAGTACAAGTACTAAACTTTGGAGTAGTCACCGATACGATACCAAATATCGATACCACTAGTACTTTTAGGGATGTTCTATACCGCTTTTTTTTCCAGACAAATACCAATACCAGTACTCAACTCTTGAGTAGTCACAGATACTGATGTGAAGTATTGATACCATTAGTACTTTTAATACATCAAATTTCATCCCATAAAAAGATCATCTCAAAGAAAGACCTATATATCCCAATACAGACGCTCCCCTACTTACGAACATTCGAGTTACGAACAACGGTACATACGAACATTTCTGCGCGTACAGTATGTTGAAAAATGTTCTGAAAGAAATGCTGTAAGTTAGATTTTGTATTGCGCGTAGTGCTTCTTTCCGCCGCTAATACCGACGATTGGCGCTGTGAGAGCTCATTGGAGGCTGAGCAACGTGGCGAGGAGGAGGAGGAAGAAAACGCCGGTCCCCATGAAGCGGGAAATAACTTTTGAAGCCGATTCCAGCGACGACGAAGAATCTCTCATGATATAAAATCCTCCTCTTCCTCTTCCTCCATCATCGAGTACATCTTCCAAAAGTAAGTTAAACTTCATTTTATTTATCTTATTACGTACATGTACATACTGTGTGTGTTTCTCTCGCTCGCTCTCTCTAACATACGTAGTACAGTACAGTACTGTACGTATTCTCTCCATTTTATTAAGTTTTTTTCAGTACAAACCAATGCAGGTTACTTGTACAAGCCTTAAACATACTTATATAAACCTTCAATATACTTATATAGGCTTTAAACATAAATTATAATACAAAATATAGCACTGAAGCAACTTACGAACGATCGTCCGGAACGTAACTCGTTCGTAAGGTGGAGAGCGTCTGTACAGTGTTCCCTCACTTTTTGTGGGTGATATGTTCCACCCATAATACGTAAATTTCCAAAGAAGTCTCGTTGACGTTAATTACCTTTAATTAACTTTTATTTCTACTTCTCTTGCAGTGCACACGAGAGGGAGCAATGAGACACATGCATTGGCCTTACTGTGCCAGCTTGTTCGAGTAACAACATTGTCTGCTCTAAAAAAAAAAAAAAAAGAAGCTCACCAGTAATGGGACACTGACTTGCTAGGAAGAATTAAAAGAAAAAAAATGTCAGCATTTTTTTTTAAGCTTATCATGGTACTCGTTTCTTAATTGACCAAATATTCTATATTTTGTTTAAAAATGTAATAGGTTGTGTTGAATGAAATAAAGAGCTGTTTTTATCTACTCAAACACTACAAAAAGGACAAAAATAGCAGCATAAATGAACCCAGAGAAAAATCTGCCATGGAGTGAATCTGCTATAAGTGAAGTAGCGAAGGATCACTGTACAGTATAGCATTTCGTCGCGAGTACAGATAACTTGAAATAAGGACAGGTAACGGTCTGATACCAATAACTGGTATCAGGCCTCACCCATCCCAATTTCCCCCCCAAAATAATAGATTATTTTAAAGAAAGGCCTGTAAATCCCAATATTGCGTTTTTCCTTAAAATTGCATGAAATGAATATAATTTTTTTACATTTCAAATTGCTAATTTCTAGTTACTGGTCGTAAAAGGGTCACAGGAGTGCAGCCGATACCGGTATCTGCCACTGTCGCCAGTATCGGTACCTTCAAATAAGGCCCAGTATCAGCCCGATACCTGGTATCGGCACTCGCCCATCCGTATTTAAAATATATTTGATATATTAGAAAGTGTAGCATTAACAATGCATTCATACTCTATGTGGTCTATACCAGTGATACCAAATGTATGGGAATGGAATGGAGTAAATACAAATGACCATTACCACATACACTGCATGGCCTCACAAGAGATTTCATTATTTTCTATTCTGTTCGCTCACACAGATACTTTATGCTTCCATGCTGACATCCTGACAGTGGGTGAGGATAAACCTTTTCCGTACCACGGCTTGGATCCGTTGCTGATCTGGTGATGTTGGAACAGATAAGGGAACGGCCACAACAAACTACCTTTGGCCATCAAAGCTATCCTACTATTGTTCCTCCACGCACAGGAAGAAAGTTTTGTTGTGTTATTGTTGGATGAGGTAGAATGACTTAGGGTGAAGTGTGTGTGTGTGTATGTGTCTGTGTGTGTGCGTTTGGGGGTGTTTAGGTGGGGGTTGTCTGTCAGTTGTGAAATATGCATAACGTGTAATGGTTTACGTAGGTTGTTCCGACATACAGTATGCACGGTGACAGGAAGCCTTGGATTTCTGTACCTGAGTCAGAGCGGAAGAGAAGCTTGCCGTGCAGGAAAACACCTGGGAGCCGAGGGAGAACAAACAAACCCAGAGGAGGGAAGAGGAAGACGAGGGAGAGGAGAGGCAGGATGGGGAGGGGATGGAAGGAGAGAGAAGTGAGGGAGAGCAGCTGCTGCTGAAGCCTTCGCCAGAGTCCAGGAAGAAGGCCGAGGAAGAGAAAGTTCCGGTTTGTACGTCAGCGAAGCATCATTGTGCTGCTTTGGGAATGAGTCGAGTGGATTCAAATCACATCTGTTCAAAGAGACTGGCCTCTGTTTGCAGTCTTGGTTGCCAGCCAGCACTTGTGCATATAATGGACATTCATTGCTACTGTTTGTGAACAAGTGTTTCTCTGCTACAGTATAGTGTGATTCATCGTTTATGGCTTTTTCAAATAACCCTTTCCGTGGGTTTTTACAGCATATTGTAAGGGCACAATAACCCTTTAAGCCATGGACATTGAATGCAAACAGTGGAGCAGCACATAGGATTGGTTCCTCCAAAATCTGTAAATGTGTGAATACCAAACAGCAAAAATGCATTATTCTAGTACAAGGCTCAATTTTCGAGTCCAAATCCACATTTTGTACCTCACACATAGACACGCTGAAAGGAAAAACTGTGAGCGGAGTCAACACTCCTAAGTCGCATACTCGCAGGAAGTCAGAGGCGGAAGCGAAGCTATTCGGTTTACGGCGCTGGAGCTGGGCCAAAGTGTGGGAGCTTTTCACGCTGAAACGACCTTGCTCACTGCCGAAGATGCCTAATGTGAAGCCGCGTGGGACCCCAGGCGAGGTCAAATTAACGTTCCACAAATCAGACAGATTCATGCTGATGTAATTTACTGATATAACATTAGCCCTAGGCTAGCTAGGTCTCCGTTAATTATGATTACTGGTGAATTTGTGGCTAGTTTATTACCAAGGTGACAGGTACAGCGTATGCCCTTGACCATAATTACATTGTAAGTTTTGATCAGTGTGGGCACAGCTAGTGTAGTGCTACATGTGGCTGGCTGAAGACAAATGAAGAAAATAGTTATACCCTCTCGAGGTGTCCTCATTTTAGTTTGAACACTTCCAAATCTTCTAAATGATATTATTTGTCTTATTGCTTGTCAGCTGGTTAAAATTCATAAACGCGCAGCCATAAACCCACTGTATTATTATGTCAAATCCAAAACTTTTAAGAAATAAGTAAAATTTTGCCTTTTGTATTCAAGATTGCTCTTTAATCAAGCAAAAATATATTTTATCTGATTGTTTTAAAGAATTCTCAGTAGGATATTTGAATACTGAAATATTCAATAGCGTTATATTTTCTTTTTTTCTTGTTATTGTCTAAACTCCTCAAAATTATAAAACTTTTTATAAAACGTCCTTTTTCGAGCCTTGTAGTGTTATTGTTTTTTCTATACATTTAATTCAATTTTGTGTTAAAGTTTGCAATGTGACCGGCTCTTGTGAAAGGGTCTTCATAGGTCAAAAAAATGAAAATGAACATATTCGCATACGGGTATTCCAATTTTACACCAATTCCCTTTGCAATGATATATGATACATGGAAGTACTTCAACAATGGATGAACTTGCAGCAATTGTAATGTTGGCAGGCTGAAAGTAAAAAAAAAACACATCAACAATTACTGTACAGTCTTTACAGTAATTTAATAAAATTTAATTTAATTTAAAGTTCAATTATTTAATTCGACAAAAAGACAAACCAGTTACGAGTTAAAAACATAAAATGGAGAAAGTCCAAAACAAGTGCAAACGATTACGGAGAAATGACTTACGGCAACTCAAACTCAAGATGGCAAACAAATGGCAACCAGACATTACCAGGACATGACAATGAACCAACAAGGACTGAGAGAAAGCAAGGAACTAAATGGGGTAGATGCCACGGGCTTCCGACTTCCGGGTTTCACACATCAGCGTAGTTTCAGGCCACTGATGGCCGCGTTCCAACACTCGCACCCCCACACCTGCGCCCCCCAACCGCGCGCTCCTGCTCATCGGCAGGAGCGTGCAGCAAGTCTCAACTCTCTGAAATGCTTCTGACAACTGACAAAGACACACTACCCACTTGCACCCGTCGACGGGAACGCGCAACCGAGGGGCACAAAGGCGGAAGCGCAAGAACTGGGACGCGGCCCAACGTTCAAACAGGAAAACGGAAACAAAGCTGATGTGTGAAAAGCAGGAATTCGGAAGTCCCGCCTCCTTTGTGGCATATACCCCATGCAAACTGACACTAAGAGACATCTGGACAAGACACACGTGGCTGAGGGAGCTGATTGGATGACACAAGGGACCGGGATGACAAGCACAGCTGGACATGATAAAGCTTGACGAGACTGACATTGACAACAGGGACACAATAAAATCCAACCAAAATCAAATCAACAAAACACATATCATCATATCAAAGTTCAGTGTCAGTCCCATTGAAAATGAATAGGGAAAAGTTGATATTTAACGTTAAATTGTACCAATACTGTAAGTAATGCGGAATCAGACAATAAACACCCCCGGAAGGCTTGAATTTTTGAAGCAAGTGGAAATTTGAATGGCATAAATCGGATATATTACGTGGGAGTTGTTTGATACCAAAAAAGTGAGGAGAATAAAAATCACAATAACATATTCCAGCATTCCCACAATAATAATAATAATATATTTTTTAAAACATATTAAAAATCAGAGTGCATTTTGTGCTGTCAAACATAAAAGGCTTCATCCATGAAATGCCATTTGACCCTTTATGGTTTAAGGCTTACAAAGATGCTATTGTTGCTGAGAACTAACACACAAAAATATGTTTTTGCAAGACAATCCTGACTATCTCACTGAGAAACGCAGACTAACCCCTCCCAAAGCTGCGCTCATGGAAAGTCTGGTCTGTTGTATAGTTGTCCAGACATCATATCCTTGACACGGTTCCCCACTCAGCTGCCATGCGGCCTTCCCACTCTGTCTCTGCGCATGGCATTGTTTTCAGACACAATTTTCATTGTATGCGCTGTAGGAGGGGGAAATCACTGCCACAGCAGACGCCAAGCAGGCTCGCACTCAGCGACCTTCATCCCAAGTCGAGCAGTGGCATCTTTATTGCCTGCCTCCTCCCCAGTCACACCCATCCTCGCCTCAATCGTGCCTTCTGGGAGGTAAAACTTGGATTTCCCCGTTTCTCACTATAACACCTTTCTCTCACCCTCTCATTAGCAGCGCAGCGCTCCTCTCATTTGCTCTCCTCCCCTACTAAGCCATTAGTTCTTTTTATTTCACAAGCCTTCTCCTCACCTTTTCTCTACCTTTATACCACCCAATCTGACTATATCATTGCAATATATATATATATATATATATATACTAAATGAATGTGCGGCATGCATTGTTTTCTGCTTCATCTAATGCGCTACAAAGACTTCCCTCTCGGATTCAAAAAGTACATTAAACCATTCAAGGCGTTTTTTGGGATACAGTTTGTTTCCATGCCACAACAGTGCTGTCTGGACAAGTCTGATCACTTTGATCAGAGGGCCCTTAACTACAGTAAGTTGGTGTGCTACAAAGAAAGACTTTGAATAATGATGAATAATGTGAATGAAAAAGTGAAAATGAGTAGTTTGAGGGCATGTGTATCTTTGCATTTCCAGTTTATAGGTGTGTATTTATACACAAGCAAGTTTGTGCAGAGATTGGAGAAATGCAGGTGTGCACATTCCCTCAGCATAGAAAAGCCTTCCAAGAATCTGCAGGGAGGACTTGACATATTTGTAATTTATGGCATGAGGAGGCGTTTCAACTTTTAGCTCACAGCTGCACAGCCGAGCACCAAAGAAAAAGCTCAAGGCAGTCACATTAATTACTTTTGAAGTAGCATTTCGTGATCTGGAGTCAACGAAGTCTGTGGGAAGGCAAAAGTGATAAAAGGTGATGGGACAAATAAATGTCCCTTGGCTCGTGGACAAACAAGTGCTTACGTGACGTATTAGCCCAACGTGACGAGTTACTAATAGCTGTGTTTCCAGGGGAAAAATCTAGGCCTGAAACTCTTAATCAATGTAGTGAACACTTTAGATTGTCGTACAGGTGTGATATACATGCAGTGTGGAGCGGGAAAAGGGAAGCCAACTTACCCCAAATATAACCATTGCTTGACACTGGACTTACAGTACTGTACAGTATACTATCCCATTTATCCCCCCAGCAGCAAATACAAATAAAGTATAAGCATAAATAGAGTGGCTGTAGAAAAGCAGACTTTAACATACAAGCAGGCTGTAACTCAAATGTATTTGCTGATCCAAAATAACTACCGTAGCTTAGCCACAGTGGCACCATGAAGCCATCAAAGCCAAATCCTAAATTTAGTTAAGTTAGTTTGTTGCTGTCTAGATGGTGTGCAACCACCTTTCCACTCATCCAACAATTTGCAGCAGGCGCTCCTCTGATACTAAACTTAGATCAGTCGTTCTATTAACGCATTGACATGCCTGCCGACCTATCTTGTCTAATCTAACAACACACATTTTCCTTTGCTAGTAAATACCCCAAAATGACATCGGCTAACAAATTTCCCATAAAATGTGTCCTTGGCTTTTAATCCGTTGTTTTTGGTTCATCAGTCATTATCTGGCATAATTCATGAGAAAATATTGATTACTGTATGTTAGCACTACGATTACAAATGAGAACAAAGATGATGTGATGTTATATTAAAGTACTTCAAGTATACAGTCGGTATGCAAAATGTATTAATTGTAAACACATTGATTAAGATGATCATATTTGAATTATATTCCAAAACAAAAGAGGCATAAAATGTAGTCTCATCATTACGGATATTCAGTAAAATAATGATAAACATAGTACTGTTATTTTGCATACATGTCAAGCTGTAAATAAATACCCAATCATGAATTTATATTTTAGCAGTTCTTGCCAACTCCTGTTGAAAAAACAAACAACGAATAATAAGTAATCAATGAAACCTGCATCCTCAATTTTGAGAGGAATAACAGATGATGGGTCATGTCACACGAAGGACAACGTCATCAGGAAGCAAGCTTGTAAACAGGAATAACAGGGAGGAGGCTTGGCCAAGACTGAAACATGCAACATTTTTAGCTCAACGTTTATAAATACACTTGCAACCCTGTGCAAGTAACCAACCTTTCCTCGTCTACTTTTCTTTCTTTTACTTCTCATCATGCACATAATGTCCATTTACTTGAATGACATGGACCATCACCCGTTGACATTATGTTTCCGTAACCCAAGTTTTAGCTCAACTCCCTTAAATAGATTTAGCGTAAACGTTTCAATGAAGTTGCTAAAGCAACATGCCAGTGAATCCATTTATCCTTATTTGACCCTACTTGACAAGTTGGGACACACAACTGAGAACAAACACAGAGGCATGCGTACACTTGAATGACTTTTTGAATTCCTGCCCCATTCAGCGCTTTAACTTATTAGCCCCATTTAGACAATGCGGTATACATTAAGCGCAGAGCAAATGAGTTGGCGAACATGGCTGAAGAGAATAAATCCAGTCCTGCGGAGAGCATGAATGTTTCCCGTGAGGCAGAACGGTGAGGGCAAACTGGCGGGGAACGATTCGAGCAGCCATTGCTCACTGAGGTTTATACACTGCTTTGTTGTGCGATCACGGGATTTCTGCAAAATGGCAATGACGTCTGCACTCACATCCTATTTATTAGCGGCTACCAGTTGCATTCTCTTTTACAATACAGAGCATGAAAATGAGCTTCTATATTTTTAATCCACCAGCATCAATTGATGATGACATCACCATCAAGGTGTACTAGAAGTCGAATGTACAAATGTTTGTGGGTCCAAGTTTATTCTACTGTCACATTGAGGTTCTCATGTGTGGTTCTGAGTCAAAAAACGTTAATAGTCACAGCATCCCTTGCCACCGTAACAAACCATCTGGAACATTTCAGTTCCTGATGAATAGCATTCATAAAAGTCAAGATACAAAAATGTTTATGAACGAGCCTTTTGCCTCAACATCGATTTCGTTTTAAGCCTAACCCTAACCCTAAACCCTAAATGAACCAAGTTACCTCTTATCATAAAATAATATACCAAAAACCTATATACCTATGCGTGGCATTCAAGATGAGACAAAAGCACTTTGCATATTTGACACGCTTGACACCATCGGAACCAAATACGTTTATGCTGGTCTCATCAGACCACAGCACATGCCCTTAGTCTGCTTCTGTAAATTTTGCAGGCTTTCTTTTGCATCACCTTTAAAAGAGACTTCTTTCTGGGACGACAGCCATGCAGACCAATTTGATGCACCGCGGGGTATATGGTCTGAGCACGGACAAGCTGACTCCCGCCCCTTCAATCTCTGCAGCAATTGCAGGCAGCACTCAGGTATGCATCTGCAGTATTTCCCAAAGACAACCTCTGGATGCGACACTGAGCATGTGCACTCAACTTCTTTGGCCAACCATGGCATGGCCTGTCTTGAGTGGAACCTGTCCTGTTAAATCACTGGATGGTCTTGGACTGTCAGTGACCAGATCTGAAATATCCAAATGAGTTACATGACACGGCTGCGGAGGGAAAATACCCACTGTGCTCATTTTCATTTGGGGTGTACACATTAATGGCTGTATATTAAGTTAATTTGAGGCAACCATGCTGTTACATAAGCTGTACAACTGACTACTTTCCATTGTGTCATTCAGTGTTGTCCCATGAAAAGATATAATATCTGCAAAAAGAGGGCTTACTCACTTTTGTGAGATACTGTAGAATTTCACAATCAATATTTACCTAATGACAAAAACATGCAAACTTAAATTAAGCACATCAGAGACGCTGATGGAGACCTCCTTTCTCCGTTGCTATATGTCTGTGTAAACTGGCTATGACATTCATACATGCTTCTCTGAGAGTGCCCAAAAAACTTTTGAACCGGTTGAAACGACCCAGCCAGCAATGGTGTTGTTGGTTGACTTATCGTCATAACGTCCAGTTTTTCTTTAAAAGTTCGCCATGCAATTGAATTTTTAATTATGTCTGGCATTGTCATCCCCTGTAACGCAATTTTTGGTGCACGTGCAGTATTTTCTGGGCTATAAGTTGTACTTTTTTTTCATAGGTTGGCTGTTCCTGCGATTTATACTCCAGAGCGAATTATACATGGAAAGAATTCTACATGAGGGAATATTATTTCACAGACAGCCACAAGAGAGCACTCTAGACTTATACTATAATATAGGCTACTTAATGCAACTTATACTCCAGTGCGACTTATGAATGTTCTTTTCTACCTAATTAACTAACTGCATTTTCGACCTAGTGCGACTTATACACCGGAGCGACTTATAGTCCGGAAAATATGGTATTTTGCTTGACCAATCAGAGGGGTAAAAATATCCGAATCAATCAGAGAACAGAAAAGTGTGTGTAGAGTGTTTTGTCTAAAATGTTATCTGTCAAAAAAGCACCAGCCATTTCAACGTTGTATGTGTGTGTGTGTGTGTGTGTGTGTGTGTTTGTGTTCAATACCAGCCCTCAGGAATCGGAAGGCCTTGGGTAGATTACATTAAAGTGGAAGGCAACCCCCCAAAAGTTCTTGACAAAAATATGTTCTATTTAGCCCCACTAGTCTAAAAACGATATTCGGATTAATATTGTGTTAGTGGAATATGAGTTAAGCAGCAAAATCCAGCAGTTTTTTATCAATATCAGAAGGCGGCCATTTTGCCACTTGCTGTTGAGTGCAAATGACATTACAGTTGCTTAGGTCTCAGGTAACAACCAATCACAGCTCAGCTTCAGAAAACAGGTGAGCTGTGATTGGTCATTGCCCGAGCCCTGAGCAACTGTGATGTCGTCTTCAGTCGTGGCAAAATGTCCGCCCCCTGAGATGGATAAAAATGGCTGGATTTTGCTGCATAATTCATATTCCGCGAATGTAATGCTAATCAGAATGTCACTTTCCACTTACACTTTAATAAGCCAACTCATAAACTGAAATCTGAATAGACAAAACAAGACACACACTATTAAATGAAGCTAAAAAAACAAAATGTTGGAAATACTTTAATATATTTTCATTTCTGTAAATGCAGATCCGTGTTTCTGATAATGTTTGGGCCAGCAGAAAAGGCCCTGCATGCCCTGACTGCATGTCACTGGTTGTTCCCATGCTCAGCACCACTCAACATTCCTTTCTACCATTTTTTTTTAATACGTCTCTTTCCTATTGTAATTCTTCTATTGACATCTCTCTGAACACCTCAATGTCAATTTCTCTCTGTCTTTCTTTCCTTTTCTGAATGTTGCTCTTGAGGGAGCATTCCAACAATTCCTCACTGTCAGTCTCTCACGCTCTTATTTGGACTCATCTGTTGGACAATGTTGACAGATCCTAAGCTGCAGTGCTCCGCCACATGGCTTATTCATTACAGTTGACTTCACTGGACTTTTTCTTTGAAAACACAACAACCTAATTAATACCAATAAAAGTCTCATAGCTGCAGTACACTACAGACGCTCCCCACCTTACGAACGAGTTACGTTCCGGACGATCGTTCGTAAGGTGAATTTGTTCGTAAGTTGCTTCAGTGCTATATTTTGTATTATAATTTATGTTTAAAGCCTATATAAGTATATTGAAGGTTTATATAAGTATGTTTAAGGCTTGTACAAGTAACCTGCATTGGTTTGTACTGAAAAAAACTTTTAATAAAATGGAGAGAATACGTACAGTACTGTACTGTACTGCGTATGTTAGAGAGAGAGAGAGCGAGAGACATACACAGTATGTACATGTACATAATAAGATAAATAAAATGAAGTTTAACTTACTTTTGGAAGATGTACTCGATGCTTAAGGAGATGATGGAGGAGGAGGAAGAGGAGGATTTTATATCATGAGAGATTCTTCATCATCGCTGGAATCGGCTTCAAAAGTTATTTCCTGCTTCATGGGGACCGGCGTTTCTTCCTCCTCCTCCTCGCCACGTTGCTCAGCCTCCAATGAGCTCTCACAGCGCCAAGCGTCGGTATTAGCGGCGGAAAGAAGCACTACGCGCAATACAAAATCTAACTTACAGCATCTCTTTCCGAACATTTTTCGACATACTGTACGCGCAGAAATGTTCGTATGTACCGTTGTTCGTAACTCGAATGTTCGTAAGTAGGGGAGCGTCTGTATATGAAGAAATTGATTCATACATTGCACTTATAGAAGATTGTACAATCTTTTAAAATCAAATGTAGAGCGTAGCAGATTTTTGACCACCTGATATTCAAATGAGAAAAGACATTATGAAGTGCTTTAATGAGAAATCTTTGAGGATTTAATAAGTACTCGTCCTATGACCATTTGGATCATTAATAACTACACGGCTAATTGAGAGTCTCTCTTCCTGACTGCCATTCATCTCACCAGCATGTGCACCTATTAGCACGCAGTGACCAACACATACACACACATTCTGGCACACACAAGCCACAACCCTTTGTACAGTACAAATACAGTAGATTCCTGTTGTTCATCTGTAACATCTGACCATGGTAAGGGACCTCTGCTATGTCAAATTAACCACTGAAGCCTCTCTGCCGTCAACGGAAAACACATGAAATCAAATGCCATCATTGTTCAACTGAAGATTGGTTCACGGTGCTGTGACCTTCTCCGGATCTTCTGAAAAGCTCTTAAATATTTGGCCGAGTGCTGTCATTTTTCACTCCCTAGCTAAGCATAGAGGCTCCTCTGTCCTACACTCATGGGCAAAATGATTGTCAGCTTGGGACAGTGTGTGTGTTAGCCAATATGCGAGATGGGGGGCGGCAAGTGGTCTTCGTGTGCACTTCCATTCATTCTTTGTATGAACACACGCAAGTACAGTCCATAGTGTATATTGAATTGAATTGCGCATGTACATTGGCGTTGTTAGAAATAGGAATACTGTGCAACTCAAACACATTACAGTACATTAGGCCGGACTAACCCGTAGGGCTAATCAAGTGCAGTAAAAGTTGAGAAGACAACAAAGTAGTAGACAATACAGAGACTTGTTTTGGAACCATTAAAAAGCTACATTATTGGGATGTTTATCTGATGTCATAATCAAGTGACAAAAGTAGAACTAGTGAGTGCAAAGTGGCTTAGGCGTATGTGCGAATATATGTTGTGATAGCAATTATAATATTTATATAATTTTTTATGACTTTATATAAGTGATGACTTGATTCAAAGTGTTTGAGATTTACAGGGGAGTGCATGCTTGTTTTTTTTTTCTTCCCACGGTAACTTTGCCTTGCATGGAACTTGAAGGTCAAGACGTGAGAGTACCTTATGACTTGCACATATGTGCCTTACTCCCACCTTTGGTATTTCGTATGGTTGCCTCACAGCAAAGGCTAAAAAAATAAATAAATAAATGTATGGTTAAATCATGGTTTTACTGTAAATTTCAGTCATCGTTTTACATTTACACTAAGTTTATGCATGTTTTTTTTGGGTTGTATGCTATTGCTATCACTTTGTCAGTGGCCTTAGCTAAGCTTGTAGATCTTTTTTTTTTTTTCTTCTTCTTTTTCAATTAAATTTTTTTTAATAAATGCTTTTTTTTTTTTTTTTAAATATATATATATACATATACACACACACATATATATATATATTTTTTGTATGTGGGTGAGTATGTGTATGTGCGTGTGTGTGTGTGTGTGCGTGCGTGCGTGCGAGCGTGTGTGTATTCATCAGTTCACCTAAAGCCCATTAAAAAAAATCCCATACTAATAATATAATATAATAATAAATTGCCAAATGCAGAAACATCAATGTAAGTTATCACGATGTAGTGGCTCTCGCTAACAGACAGAATTAAGTAACTGGAATTAGGTTAAAAAATTCTATATACGTAGACCTTGTTTCTATAAATTTTGATATTTGGTTTTTATTTGAGGCAGATATTTTTTCCATTAAAATGTGATTTATGAGGAGGTTAGACCATTGGTCGATATTCAGAGTTTGTTTATTTTTCCAGTTAACAAGAATTGTTTTTAAGCTTGTAGATCTACTGTATGGCTCAGTGTAAATTTAGCTCTATAGCTCATACTGTTTCCTCCATTCACCCTTGTTAGAAAAACAATGGCATCCTATTATTCAACTGAGCACACTTTGCCTGGAGTAAAAGTTGGTGTGCTTTTTGTATTCAATTAAAGAAAGTCTAAAGAAGGATTTTTACAGCAATTTTGTACTTTGCCTCTATGCGACTGATTGACATTCTATTTTGGGGCCTGTCTGGCTGAGCTGATTTAAACTTGCGAGTCACCATCATTGTTTGAAAAATGTTCCCTAAACATGAGTGACTATCAAAAGGTCGTGACTGCTAAAATAACTCCTGTGATATTTGCAGACACTCTTATGTTCGTGATAGCTTGGCTGGTTATTCTGAGGTAATAAGAGGAGTCAGTATCCAGCAATAGAAAATGGGTAAAGGCCTATTATGCAACAGACTAAAAGCTGTATTTTACATAAGTTTAGGCTTGACTTAAGGCATATTTGGAATACATAATGTATGAATTTTTGGCTAACAAATCTGCCTCACAGTCAAATGTGCTTCGTTTCATTCGCTGTGATTGCGTGGGTCTTTCCACATTTCAAAAACATGCATGTTAGGTTAATTGAGTGAGATAGGCTCCAGCTCACCCGTGACCCTGAACAGGATAAGCGGCAGAACATGGATGGGCGGAATCTTTAAAATCTTGCCAAGTATCGAGATGCTAATCAGCATCCAATGAGGAAATAAAGACCACAGCAACGACCGGCCCGTTAACAATGGCAACCCCTAAAGCGCTTAGCATGCATGTTAGCAGTAGTTTTACAGAACTGAAGAGTTTTTAGTATGGCCACTTGCCAAACTAGCATTACGTAGCTTACTCTTCTATTTATTGATATGATTGATCTTTAAAACTCATTCACTGTCATTGACGGCTATAGACGTCAAAAATTCATTTTAACTATTTCTATTAAGTTAACTTTTTTTCCCACTTTTGTTAACAAGTGTATGAAAACCTCGATTTTTTTTTTATTGTACTATTAGAACAGATATAAAATGTGTGATTAATCGTGAGTTAATTATTGAAGTCATGCGATTAATTACAATTAAAAATTGTAATCGCCTGACGCGACTTAAAGATTATTAAAAATTCGGGGCATCAGGCGATTAAATTTTTTAATCATAACTAATCACATGACTTCACTAGTTAACTCACAATTGATCACAAATTTTATATCTGTTCTAAATGTACAATAAAATATATATAGGTTTTATACTCTTGTTAACAAAAGTAGAACAAATGTTAAACTAATAGAAATAGTTAAAATGATTTTTTGACATCTATAGCCGTCAATAGCAGTGAACGAGTTAATCAATGTGACAGACAGAACCTTTGTCAAATCATCTGTCGAAAATCGCTTTCTCCTGGAAAAATTTATGAACTCCCCTATCAAATCCATTCGGCACGCCACATTGCAAGCTAGTTTACATCCAACCATCATCTGTACGACTTTATTCGTCCTTAGCCACAAGTTGTAAATAAATCATGAAAGGGATATTTTTTTTATATAGCTTTTGTGTTGGATTTCACGACAGTAGCTGATTAAGGCCTACCTCACAGTGTCAAGTGAGCGCACGTGTGAAGTCTTATGGTCATTAAGTTCAACACTGAATAAAGCCTTTCAGCGAATTATGACTTAAAAGTCCTGTCATCCAGCTAAAGTGACATTTTCATTGCATTTGAAGTTATTCTCTAATTTGACAGACCGAGTATCTCCGGGGGGGAAAGTTAAGAACACTCTTGAGGCACACAACCAGGAATTCCCCAACTCCAATTTTAAACTGAAACGGAATTTTATAGTCAAGTTCCCTCACTTTGCTCGACCTGTGGCTTATGGTTGAACATGACTGAGCCTCCGAATGACCTTTAAGTAGGAAGTCTCGTTTTAGTTTCCAAGCTCGTATTTCCTCTTGCTCAAGGTGGCAACGTACTGTACTGTATATGGTTTGTGTTTCTAAGATAGATTACACATTAAATAAAGAACAGTGATCTATTTTCATAGTTAATACGCATGGTGTTTACTTCTTTCTAATCCTTTTTTTCCCGAGCATGTGTATAGGTTATGTTTTTGTTTTATATGATTTTTAATATCTTTGAGTAGATTTTTTTTCTTGTTTTCTTTTTTTTAATATATGTGTTTGAAAAATAATAATACAATTTATTCATTCAAATAAACAAGTACGGTGTTTCCCCCCCTGGTGCATATAGCAGGTGCTTTCAATTTTACATTAAATATAGAGTAGAGTAAGGGAAGTCATTATCGACTATATTGTTGCTGCTTCTGTTGGATACTTACAGTGTTTTGTAATTTAGCATGTGTCATTTATGCTATTTACATATGACATTGCCTTTTTAAGGAGAAATTTCAATGTAGCATCAGACAGTAAGTGCAGTTTCATGTGAGCCACCTTTAATCCATTTCAAGTGATCATAAGTCCACTATTCACTCTTGTTGAAGTTAGTTCAATCAAGTATATCAAGTATAGGTATACCTAAGTGTATACACAATATCACAATATGAACCTCATGATACAATAGCTTATATCACGGTATATATATATATATATATAAAAAAGCCCACGATAATGTGAAAAACTCACAATATTGTAAAAAGAAAAAGATAAAATAAATTAGAAAAGCTTATATGGAAGGGGAGGGGGGGGGCGCAATATTGTCCATCCATCCATCCATCCATCCATTTTCTTGGCCGCTTTTCCTCACTAGGGTCGCGGGGGTGCTGGAGCCTATCCCAGCTGGCTTCGGGCAGTAGGCGGGGTACACCCTGAACTGGTTGCCAGCCAATCGCAGGGCACACAGAGACGAACAACCACACTCACATTCACACCTAGGGACAATTTGGAGTGTTCAATTAACCTGCCATGCATGTTTTTGGAATGTGGGAGGAAACCGGAGTACCCGGTGAAAACCCACGCAAGCACGGGGAGAACATGCAAACTCCACCCAGGAAGGCCGAAGCCCGGACTCGATCTCACGTCCTCTGCACTGGGAGGCGGACGTGCTAACCAGTCAGCCACCGTGCTGCCTGCGCAATATTGTGTTTTTGTAAATAATAACAGCAGTGACAGAGAAATAGGTTTGGCCGTGTCATTGTCATGTGCTCCTATTGGCTCAGCGGCGCAAAGCATCATGGTCTATGTAGTTCACAATGTTGTGTTTGGCTGAAGCAGGCCGAAGTTTTTTTTGTTTTTTTTTGACGGAGATGTTGAAAAATATTTGCTGGTATGACTGATTTAAAGGAGTGATATTCGCTGCGTGGCCAAAACATTCCTAATGAAAATTAAACTGCACTAATAAACTAACCACCAGAGGGTGCTAGAGCTACACAAATCGAATACAACCTCGCCTTTTTAATAGATGTGCTGCTTTTAGTATCGTGACATAATGACGATGGTATTGTGGCACTTTTAATAACACGATATTTATATATTATATGTTATTTGTTTGCATTTAAAAAAAGAAATCTTCATGTAGACAACAACAAAATATGGTTGCATAGTATTTGTTTTAAATTGTCATTTGTAATAACTAGGGTTATGGTAATAAATCTTAACTTGTCAGTGTAAGGGTACATTTTGCTGGAGAAACGTTATGAAGCTTGTCATCCTAAAGCTACACGCACATAACAATAGCCATGTGCTTTCGCCATTGACATTTGAATGCAATGTGCTCACAAATGCTTGTTGTTTGTTCGTTCGTTTGGCTCTCAGACTTCCTATGTGGAGTTTGCATGTTCTCACCATGCTTGTATGGGTTTTCAAGGTGTCTTTCCTATACCTAATAATACCCAATTGGATCTCAGCCTATCAAGATTTCAACCGTGGCTGACTTTAGCACTCTGTTCTTTTTGATCTTGTTTCGTCATCTGCGGATGTTGAAAAAAAAGAAAAAGGGATGAGCCTGTTTGGACAAAGTATGGAGTAGAAAGTATGATTCCTGTTTTCTAATGTATAAAAAAGGAAGTACCTGTAAAAAGTCATTATAAAATTTCAGTTCTGATGAAAAATCTCACTTTGTTCAGTGTGATTGTTGTAATTCTTCCTCCAACTGTGGTCATTTATTTTTTTCCATTTCATACTGCATAAAGAGAATCAAAGTTAAAAGACTTGGCAGGATCTCAGGCATAAGTGTGATTTGGGAACTATTGCGGCAAGTGCTTGGTGTGTTTCTTTGTGCTATTATGCAGATGATGAGCCATTCCTGAGGCAGGGGGCGGGAGAGTGTGTTGAGCGGACCCACAGCAGAGTCTTGGAACTGTGCTGTACCCTCACACCGCCACCTCTACTGCTGCCTCGGGCCTCTCCAAGCACCCTGCTGATATAGAAACCTCCCGGGAAGCAGAACCAGGACCCAAAGGACCGCAACTTGCCAGCATCGGACCTTGCTGGACCACGGTTAAAGAATGCAAAATTTTCTGGGGGAGGGAAAATAATTGCAGCACTTGTGATGTTTATCCTGATTAGTAGCTTATTTTCGATTCTTTAATGACGTTGGGTTTTTGCGGTGTTTGGAACTTTCTGGACTAACGCCGGCGCGCATCAATCTGCATGGTGCACAGAGCATACTAAAGCTGATCTTCTATGCGGATTAAATAAAAGATTTTGGACAAAAAAAAAAAAAGGTAACTGCTGACTGCGTTCTAGCACCTCATCTTCAGCCTTTGGATAGGTGACTTTACCGTGCGAAGACAGCTCGGTGCAAGCCACTTTCCCCGTCGGGAGTGCCAGTGCACCCGCCGCGCGCACCCTGCCGGCCGTGGACCGCGGGCCTCCGGAGCCTCCATAAATGCTCGGCCCGTCGTCGCAGAGGCTCCAGGCTGGCCGGCAAGATGAGCTCCACCGTGCAGCTGCTGCTCGCGTTACTGGCGACGTGCGTGCGACTTGGCGCGGCCGAGGTGAGTGCGCATCAACTTTTACTCGGACACTTCATTAGGGACACTTGCACCGCGGCAGCTGGCTACAGAGCTGTGGAAAAAGCTTGCACAACTTCAACTGAGAGAAGTTCCCTTATCAGGTGTCATCATATTCGAAGATCAAATGATTTGTTATTGTCAGGGCAGAGCCAACAGAATTCTCTCGCTTTTGTAATAATAACAAATGAAATCAATAAACGTAACACAAAATATAGCTATAAAATAGAATATGTAAATTAAAAAAAAAAAGAAATGACCAACTAAACAGTGCAGTAGTTCATTGCAGCAATAAGAGGTGTTTCTATTTAGGTCAATTTATTATTTTGCTGCATTAAAAGGTAAAACATTAATTGTGGCCACTACAGTAAGTCACAAGTTTAGTGTGGCTGTCAAATGTGATATACTGAAATGACAGCAGCAAAAACTATAAACATTATTACTACATTGACGCCATAAACTATTTTAGTGTTGCGACAGATCCATGGGATTTTTTTTTCTGAACAACTCAAGAGCACCTGCTTGATAATAAAAAGTCAGGCTTGAAAGAGGGGTGCTGCCAAGATGAACTGTTATTCCTGCCATTAGGTGTCAATAAGAAGGCTTGCCCAGGGCAAGGCACGTGCACATACTTCATCCTCTGTGGATGACGAATCATAAGCTGTTAGGGTGCCTTAATAGGCTCCTTGAATGCACCACATGGTGCATTTAGATGCTGCTACTCCAGATGTGAAACTGACGTAAATCAACAATCTGTGTCACACACACTGTAACTTCATTATAAGGAGAACAAATGTTTGGATTGCAGTCAGCAAATAAGTCAAAATGGACCACACTCTAAAAACAGTTGAGTCAAAAATAACCCAACTATGGGTCAAAAATGGGCTGATCCTCTACTTGGGTCAATTTGACCCAACTTTGAGTCAAGAAATGGGTCTTTTAGTGTAAAACAACTCATAAATATTGGTCAGATCCTTTACTTGGATCACAAAATTGGGTCATTTTGTATAAAACAACCCAGAAAATTGGATCAAATTGACCCATAATGTGGATCGGTCCATTTTGGATCCATAATTGGGTTACTTTTGACCCAACTGTTTTTAGAGTGCAACATATAATGCTACTTGTAACAATAGCAGACAACTCCACATCGAGATTGGTTTACATTCAGTATCTCCGATGATGGAAAGCCGATTGTTGTTTTCCACTCATGTCATGTGATGCACAATATGCAAAACACGCTGAGGATGTTGAATCATGCCAGTTAAAAAAAAAATAAGGCAGGATGCATTAATGTCACATGCACAGGAAGGCAAGATATGTTTGAGTTGAATGGGAATGAATAGTTGTTGCAACTTTCAGTTTGTCCCAACAGGGGTCACCACAGTGAGACACTCACTTGATTTGTCTGGCACCGTTTTTACGCTGGATGTCCTTCCTAACATAGCCCACTTCTTAGTTATTATTTTTTTATCCATCCTTGAGACAATGGTGGCTGGGAGTCAAAATTGCAGTGTCTTCACGAAAGGCAGCAGCATATGCCACTATACTATAGTGCTGAATAGGAGTTATGGAAAAATAAAACTTCATGAAGCACTCGTGATATTTGTTGACTCCTCATGACACTAAAGATGCGGTGGAAATGTAATCAATTTCCATTGCACTAGCCTTCATCTGTAAACCAAGAGCACCATCTAGAGGAGTAAAAAAAAAGTATCACATGTGCTTCATGAAGCTTCACGAAGCTTCATTTCCCCATCACTAATGAATCACAATTGATATTAAATACGTATTTAATGTGAACTGAACAAGCAGTGTTTAAAGAAAAGCCACCACCGTTTGGGACAGTTAGCCTTCACCCAGTCAGGAAGGCTGATGCCATGTTTTTTCCCAGGGGCGAGCATCAATTGTCCATATATTAAAAACAATAAAACATAGAATTAGAAAAGCCTTCTGGGCTAAAAAGATGAATCTGCATGATAGCACGCGAGAAAAAATGGCTCAATTTCTCATTTCCTTCAAGAGTGCCTGACGTAAAGGTAAAAAATCTCATACTGTATTTGATGGATGACTTGGAACCCCTGACATCAATCGTTGCTTTTTATGGCTTCTGTAGGCAGCACATTTTAAGGAAACTCAATTTTGACAGGCAGTCTCATGGGTCAATGTTGAAAGGACTTTGATGTATACAAGCGGGAATTCCCAGAGTTGAACTTTATATATATGCAAACTTCAAACATTGCCATTATTATTCAAATGGCTTCGAGCAACACACAGTGCTGTGCGCTAGTCAGTCTTTGAATTCAGAAGTTGTAAGTTCCATTTATTTCAACAGGCGACCACCAAGGGGAAGACACATATTTATTCACACGCTTGCCTGAAAATTGGAAACACCAGTATGTGGTCCAATTAAAAAAGTTTGCCTTTACAAACAAAATAACAGTTGGCATTGTCACAGGGGCATTCATTTTGCAATGTGTTCTTAACTGTGGTTGCAGTTATGATCATGTCAAACAAAATCATCGAATTTAAAACTAACAGCAGTTAATACATCACTGCAAATAATGACAATACTGTACTCAGACACTGCAAGTTTGTGAGCGGATTCGTGATGACATCACAGCAGCCTGGGCTTTCTCTCACAGCTAAGTCTGTTTGAAAGTGATATACTTGACTTGACTTGGCATTCCAAAATAGGCTTGTTAGTTTCATAAACACACAATCCAAGTCTCATGTATTCATGTCATGTATCACACACATTCATTTATAATTTCCGTGACCATTTGTGAGAAATCACACGTGTGCTGCACTCTAAAAACTGTTGGGTCAAAAATAACCCAACTATAGGTCAAAAATGGACCGATCCCCTACTTGGGTCAATTTGACCCAACATTGAGTCAAGAAATGGGTCTTTTAGTGTAAAACTCATCAATATTGGTCAGATCCTTTACTTGGGTCAAAAAATTGGGTCATTTTGTATAAAGCAACCGAGAAAGTTGGGTCAAATTGACCCATAAAGTGGAGCGGTCCATTTTTGATACATAATTGGGTTACTTTTGACCCAACTGTTTTGACAGTGTGTGACGCATGTCTGCTTATGCAGTTTATCAAGCACCCCCCCCCCAATTATATACTATTAGATATTCCTGCTCCTCCCCTGCAGACGTACCTGACATTCCTCAATACGTCCAGTAGATGCTCTAGACAGGCGAGCCACTGGAGTCAAACAGATTAGTGGTCTGAAAATGAAAACACTTTCAAATTTGCCTCAATTTGGAAACTTTTGTTAATAACACCATCATGTCAATGCTGATAAGTAGTGTATAAATATTAAAGGAATCACAAAAAGCAAAACAACAGTGGTTCAGTCACAACACTAATGCTGCATTCGTGCTTGTAATAATTTGCAATTTGGCTCTTTATCCAGCAGCTGAGCTGCACTGTGTTTGTTAAAGGACTAGGAACATGACAAGGTTACACTCTTTACCCGTCGTTCGATATGTTCTGTGAAGGAAGGAGATTGTCCTTGAGAGGATCCACTGTGAAAAGGAAATTTGCCTTTGTCTCACTCAGTGGTGTCCAAACTATGGCCTGGGGGACATTTGCGGCCATCCATCCATTACATTATTCAGGGGCCCACGGCATATACTAAAAATGACATTTGACATGGCCGGCAAGGCTACAGTTAAAAAAAAAAAAGTGGGTGTGTCCATCTCTCCTAAATACAATGTATGCTGTTTGTTTACTGTAACTAGCCAAGTTTTTAGAAATATATTTCTAAACACTGCTTAGAAATACATTTCTTGACAGAAGGCAGGGCTGCGAAAAATGCCCATGTCCTATAATTAACATCAGACACAATTACCCAGGCAAGCAGGTTCGCTCTGCTGGCGAGGAAAGGAAATAATGATGACTCCTCTGGGGCATCTGCAGCTCCACAACAGAGATGTGAGCGGAATTACAGCAGGCATTTCCCGGCTGGACTAAGAAAGGGCAAGCAACAATGCAGGAAATGGCGTATAGAAGCATGGGTCCGGTCGAAATACCGGCCCATGCATGGATGGCCGATTCCTTTAGCTGAAACTTGCTTCCTAAAGGGGTTTTATCAAATCCTTCACACATGCCTAGACAAGAACATATAGGATATTTTTTTGCTATTTGCATTCAATTGTGTTGTGTTAGTAAGCAAAAAAGGGTGGTGGAAGAAGTTGATGTTTATGTTTTGTTGTTTGTTGATAAATGAGTCTTGCAACATGGAAGAGATGCTGTGCTAAAAACATCAAATTTTATCCTATAAATAGTTTTTAGGCTGAAATGTCACTACTTATATTATACTGTAGGGATGATCACATTTTTGAGAGCAAGTTTTTTTTCTCTCAGATTATTCCACTGGCCGCGCGTGTGTGCGAATGAAGCGCATCCTCTCATTTGAGCCAATGTGAGCAAGTGTCCCGACCCCATGTCTGATCCTTGTCCATTCGAACCCGTCTTTTCTTCATCTATTATCCCTCCTTTTTGACATGTGCCTGCCTCCCGTCTCTTCTCCTCTCTGCATCACTCCTTCCCCCACTTCCTGGCTCCTTCCTGACTCCTTTGACCCCTAAATGTTAGCAGATGAGAAGACACAACGCCAATAGTCATTCACCCCGCTCTTAGTGACCATTGTGTGTCCGCTTTGGTTAATACTCACCCCCCACACCCCACCCCACCCACGACACCCCACCTCCACCGTTGCGACCACCACCCCCTTACCCAATAATGACTGGGGGGTTAAACCCACACTCAGATCATGATTACAATGTGGCGTGTTTCTCACATTTAGTTAAATACCCGTTATACAAGGATTAATTGTGTGTTATTTTATCCTTGTCTTGTGATAATGATTTAACTTCAAACTTTTTTTAAAATATTTTTTGGTGTTGTTCAGGGGGATCCACTTCCTGCAGCCCTGGTGGAGCTGGTTAGAAACAGTCCCATCTCCTCCATCGAGGACCTTCAGCTGCTTCTGCTCACTGATTCCGTAGGTAAAGAACTGCTCATTTCAATTAAACTCGTCCTGCAAACATCAAAGCCTTTTACAACTGTTTTAATGAGAGATAAAGTTAGAACCTCACTCAGCAGAGTGCTGATCCCCTCCATGGCAAAAAAAAATAAAAATCTTAATTTGACCTGCACCCATCCTGCATTTGAAGATAGTTTATTGAAAACACCTCATTGCACAATATTGGCAAGAGGGAAAAACAAAAATGTTGACGTCATTAAAGTATTTTTGTTTAACCCAACATGCAAACAATTGTGATGAAAACAACCCCCATGGTTGCGGTAAACATATACAGTTTTTCAAATCCACATAAACAATTTAATTTATAAATTCTGTCTCTATTTGATGCTATCAGAAGCACACACAAGTTGTTATTCTATTAGTGTGAATATTATTCAGACTAGCTAAAATTTTTAAGATGTGGTCAATTATTTGGGATGTTTGCATTAATCACAGGCCGGATGTGTTTACTCCTTTTGTCTCAGATGAGGAGGAGCAAAACTCAGCATCGAATGGAGGCCACAGACTACCAAGGAGCCTGGGTAAGCACCTCCCATTGTGAAAGATTGGCTTGCTGTGGCCCCCTACTAAAGGAATATATATCACATAGGATGACTTGTCTCATATTCAAACCTGTCAAAAAAGAACGCAAGAAAAGACATGTCCAGTAATGTATCCATGTGCATGTGATGATGAATGCACTTAAAACACTGTTAGGGGAAGGTTGGAGTGCTAGCATGGAGGATTCCTGATTTTCCTCATGAAGACGTACTCCATCTTCATTAGGCTGCCTCTCCGGGCCTTGATTTATGTGACAAGCACGCTCTTGGTGACATGCTAAAATCATTCCATTAACCTTTTTTTGGCAATCAATGATAAAGCAGATGTCTCAAGTGGTCAGTTGGTGCACCCTGAAAAAAAACTTCTGGAATTAGGTCAGGGCAAGCCAAAGCAACAGGAATGGAAGTTTTTTTTTTTTTTTTTGGGCAGGCCTTATTCAGGAATATGTATTGTTTGATTCAGCAAAAATATTCAATAGAAAGTAGAAGTGCAAGATTATTATCACTTTTTCTTTGTTTCTTTGGTTGTCATTGTTATGGAATTGTTTCCATGTGCAATATCCTGTCTAGATGAAATGAGCATGATGTCATAAAAAATATAAATCCTTACATTGTTATTATTTTTAATTACAATCTCTGTCAAATGCCTGTCAAAGATTTGTCCGATTGTTCCAGACCTGAAATTCATTAATGATGTTTTGAATTGTCTTTGTGTCCATCCTCAGTTGCTCAGCCAGCCCAGCAGGCTGTGTGTAAAGTTCGCACAGAGGTGGTGGAGGTCACCAGGGCGATGTTAGACCGAAGCAACGCTAACTTCCTGCTATGGCCGCCATGTGTTGAGGTGCAGCGCTGCTCTGGTTGCTGTAATACCAAAAGCCTGCAATGCGTCCCTGTTGTCACACACACCAGATACCTGCAGGCAAGCAACCGCACAGCGACATGTACCAAACATTTGGATCACAAATCACAAAGGTTATTAAAGGTCAACCGTCTCACCCTCTACAGGTCATGAAGATTGAATACATTAATAAAAGACCCACTTATGCCAAAGCGGTGGTGTCGGTGATGGACCACGTGGAGTGCCGATGTCAGCCTGCTCCACGACAGCCGGTTCTGAGGAGAAAATCCTCTCGCCGGCATCACGGCCACAAGGACCAGCATCGCAACCAGACACTCAGCCAAAGACGTGGGCAGGTATGTCGAACATCGATTTGCACAAGCCACTTGCTGCACCGAGAACTGAGAATAGTTGAATTTTATCATCAAGGTGAAGGTGCATACCAAGGATGAGCTCCATCAGTGGGATGAGCTGAAACAGAACCAAGGTTCCCTTCTGGTGGACCTCCTGGAGCAACACTGGAGCCCCAGAGGAGATACGTTTAATCAGCCTGCTGAAGGCTACAGTCTGGCTGGAGTTGAAACTTCTCTACCTGAAGAGGCGGTTCTCATTGGTCCACACTGGACACATAACTCCACTAACTTCCTTGAGGCTAAAACCCAAAACGGGAAAAAGGACACCAAAGAAAGGATGCCAGGAGCAAACAAGACTCTTTCGTTAGAGGATCATGTTGGCATGAATCAAACATCACAAGACGGTAAGGGGCTCATCAATCCTGGGGGAGTCATTATTGAGGGACCAAAGGGCAGGGATGAAGGTACACAAATACACAGTCCGTCTTGGCAGGAAGAAAAGTCTGCATTTCCAAAGACTGTCACTCACAAACCTCAAGCCAAGTGGAGTCCAGCTGAGGAAACCTTTGGCATGTTTGGGAGCAGGTTCAGACCCACCAAAGAACCCAACCCAGACCCTCGGGAACAGACCAGGCAGAGAGACAACAAGACGCCAGAGGAGATGAATATGCTACAGATTGCCGAGAAAAGGTTAGAGGAGGAGAGGAAAGAGCTGCTTCTGCTGCACAAGAGGTTGGACCATGAGAAGGAGATACTAAAACAACAGCAAAAGAAACGAGAGGAGGAGCAACGCCACCTACATAGCAGACATCGTTATCTGCAAACATTAACGACGACACCTAGGCCAGGTACAATACACTTCACTTGTTCAACATACTTGTCTATTCCAGAAACTTCTTCAATGTGTGACATATACGGTAATCTCCCTCCATTTTGGGGTCACGTTCCAGACCACCACGGCAAAAGTGAAATCTGCGATATGGAAATACCCCATTTAAATACTCTCTAATATCTAAGCATGTTTTTCTAACATTTATGAATTATACTTTTAAAAAGTCTTTAAGCACACTTTTAATTAGAAACACATGTAAAACACATATACCGTAATGTATATGTGTAAAGAGCAAGAGCAAAGGAGAAAACAAAAATATTGTAGCGTAAGACTGCACTGATCACTCTGTGTTTACAGTAAACAAATGCTGTCCCCCCCCCCCCAAACTAACACACCTAAATTATAATTTTACAATATACAGCGATAATCATGCCCAAAGATGTTTAGTATAAAAATTAACTATAGCCGTCACTTTTTGTAGGCATAAAAAGCAGGAAGGCATTCAGTAATTTTCAACAAAAACTAGAACATGCTGAAATACGGTACTCCAGGGCTCCAGGTGGCGGAGCAGGTTCCGGCGCAGATGCAGGTTGCGGCGCAGATGCAGGTTGGCGTGGGTTTGCTTCCCCGCCTGGGAGACCATGTTTGTATCTGTGCGTGTTTGTGCGAGTGAGTGCAAAAAAAAGAAAGAAATACTGTACTTCCTTTTTCCTTCTTCTACTTCAAATTTACTCCATCTCAAACAAAATGCTGCCATCTAGTGGTCAATAGTAAAATTACACCTGATCTAAATGAGAGTTAGTGAAAAATTGTTAATAATTGTATTAAAAAAAATGTCTGGAACCGGGAATCGAACGTAGTACTCTGTCTAAGTAATATACTTCTTTGGCAGCAGTGTAGTTAATTGGCCCCTTAAACGGCGCTATGTATTCTAAAGTTAAATCAAGTCGTTTTTATTATTATCATTCCATACATTTTCTATCACGCTTGTCCCCATTAGGGTCGCAGGTGAGCTGGAGTCTATCCCATCCTCCCTAACACCTTGGATCATCTGCAAAAGCTCATATCTCTTCCAAAACAGCTCACCTATGTGTCAAAATAAAATTTCTATGTCATGCATCGTCCCTTTTAGCATTCTGTGAGCACTGCCAGTCAAAATCATTAAATGTTTTGTCACAACAGCTAACAAAATACAATTATATATAAAATTGAGGGAACAAATTATTTTAGAAGAGCAGTATTCAAAGTTTGCGGTTTGACATACTCACAGTCAAGGAAATTGCAAAAGTTTTTATTCACACAAAATTACTTACACATTAGAGTGTAACAAAAGAAAGTGTAAGCCAAATTCTATATATTTATGAAAAACTAATAACTAAAATCATATCTCGCACACAGCATGAATGAAGAACCAACTACTGCAACAGTTTCACTTTCACTAGCCTTCCTCTTCTTGGCCATCCTCCTCATTCTCTTGGTCATCCATACGCGGCTTTCTGTTTGGCCAAAGATTTTCATCTACATTGCAGCCAATATTTTCCCTTGCAATGCAGCGAGGGAAAAAAAACGGCATGAATGTCTCAACCATCCTTTACCCTGATCCTCTGTGATATGCTTGACTAATTTTGACAATTGAGCAGATGATTTTGCATATAATAACTTGAAATCCCGCTGTCATTCTTTTGGAGAGGATATCCATTAGACTGAAAAGCAACTAATCCAGTTTGATCAGCAAGATCTATTCATTTCTATTCAAAATGTACTACATGTGGGCACATTGTGCTAACTGTAGGCTAAATGTACACAACCATTTGCAGAGATCCACTGAGGCAATTAAGACATGTTCTAAGACATTGGCAATTTGACGAAAGCAATGAGAAATGCCATTCAGTTGACACCAATTGTAAGGTGGTTTGGGGATTTGTCCATGGTATTTTGAAAATGTCATCTCAGTTTCAAGAAATGTGCCATTCTATGGAGAAAAACTGTAATAAGTGAATGATTTCTTCAGCGACAACGACCATGGCCAGCAAACAGCAACCGTCAGCTCCAGTGGGGCCCAGACCTCCAGCACATCCCAGGAGAAGGATGAGAAAGAATCGAAAACGGATCAGCAAGGCAGCTATGAGAGCAATGCTAATGTAAAGCTTTAAAACAATTCCAAGTGAGTTCACCGAATCTTCCTGACTTTTTGTCTTTCACTAACGAGAACGTTACTAATGATGTATTCTGACAATTCCAGGAGCACAAGGTGAACTTGGAATAAGGATAATCCAGGTTTTAACAAAAGTATTCAACCAATTCCTCAGTGACTGTACTGTTTGAAGAAGCCATATCTACACCTGGATGGAGTAAACGGGAAGAGGGACACATAAAAAAGACACTTTTCAGCAAAAGTTGGAAGTGGCACCCAAAGACTTGCCAAATATCCTGCGCTTGGGTGCAACTTCTGGAAATGGATGCTCGTTTTGATAACACAAGAGAGAATTTGCACTTCTATGTTGACATAAAAATTGGCACGTCATGAAAAAGGCAGTTTCTGACAGACTGTTGTGCAAAGAGCAGACTTCCAAATGCAGCGGAGTGGTCTGCTATAATGATGACATGGACAACGTAGAGGGCTGCGCAGCCAACAAAAGTTGAATTACCAATGAAACAGTGAAGAGTTATTTACCATATTTAATTCCATCTCACACATTGCAAACACTGGAATTAAGTGGATGTAACTCGCATGACAAATCATAACAAAGGCGAGCAGGTGATGATCTTGCACCTGTGGCCATTCTGCTTCCTACATTATTATTTATTTATCACAACTACTACTCGGGGTTCAGCCTCCTCACCAGTATTGAAAACAATGCAGTATGTAACAGTGTCATGCAAGTCAGGGTTCTAATTGAACAGGAGTGTTTTTTTTGTTTTGTTTTTTACAAAAGGTCAAACCTTCAGTGTATTGTGATGTTGAGTTTGTATGTCAAGTGTGTGTTTGTTTTGTACGTTTGCTCCATGTGTGTTCAGTTATGTCAGCACCCTTCCTATTGAGTTCAAAGAAGTATCCCTCCTCCACTGGCGGATTTTTGGTTGAACCAATCACATTCCTTAGTTAACAGAGTTATTAAAAAGAAAACAACAACCTTCAGTTTAACATGTTTAAGTGTCGAGGCTTCTTTGTGTACACTGTTGGCCTTTTATCCAAACATGATTAAAAGTTAGGTAGCGTTGTGTAGTTCATGTTCCCATCGGAGATGGCAGGAAGAACCAAATTGTTGTTATTCTGTGTTTAGAAATCCGTAATCAGAAACTTAAGTTATAATTGAAAATCGTCTATTGTCAACTTACAATTGTTACTGATTTTGTCTCTTTCATTATGATTTTTCAGGAAAAAAAACTAATGCTATTTTCTTATGGTAAAAAGGTCATGTGATAAAAATAGTATTGTCTTGTCTTTTTTGGTCTGTTTGCACTTAAAATGATACTCACACATGAAGCTCAGACAAATTGGGCTTTTCAGCTGTGAATTTGTTGAATGTGAATTCCGAAATGAGAGGTGAACTCTGACACCCTCCTTCAATTGCCATAACATTAAACGGCCGTCATCTGCTCCCATTTTGTCCAAAACAAATTGTCCAAATGACGTTTCAGGTGACACATTTCCAGAGTTGTTGACCTGCTGCACACATGTGACTCTTTAACCCCCTACTGTCGATCTCTCACACACATAACACGTCTAAACGGCAGACCCTGTCCAAATTCAACATGGAGGTGGGAATCCAGTGGTTCGCTCGCTCGCACCCCCACAAACATCAAACAGGAGCGAGGAGGAGGAGGACGACGAAGAGGAGAAAGGCCTGGCTGCCCGTGAGAAGCATGTTCATGCTCATTTCGGTCACACAAGGGGTCAAGCACTGTGACAAATGTGGGCGGGTCTGGGCTGATTCAAAGCGGACTAACTGACCTTAAAGGATGATATGGTTAGTTGGGCCTCAACAACACTATTACCTAATCAGAAAAAAAAAACATTTATTGCACAGGTTTACATTTACATTAGTGACCTTTTACCCTGTGTCTCATGATGCACCAATGACATATCGAATGATCCAGGACAGACAAAACCAGACTAGAATCCACAGTTTATAAATATGCTAAGATTTATAAATGAGCCCTTTGATACAAAACCATGAATGAGGTAGGCTAATGTCCCAAGCAGACCTTGGCTATAATTGCCGGTTTGAGGCTGACCCACATTCAATCATGTGACAGTAGGGAACAAAACAGGTGACTCCCCACACCTTGCAATGCCTTTATTTTCCTGTTTTGATGTACCACAACGGTCGGAGGGATGTTCACAGATGACCAACCGTGATCCAGCACACTCTCAACCAGTGGGCTCAACTCGGTCCACTAAAGCACCCTCCTCTTCCAGGGAACAATAGCCTGACGCTGACTGAGAGCCTCAGGAATGTCACTGTTTCTTTGGAGTCTGAAAAAAGGATGGAATGCTAAAAAAAAAAAAAACTAAAACAAAACAAAACTCATTAAATAAAATGTTCCTTCCTTTCCATTATAATGACCAAGGTCAAACATAGGAGCATGTTCACATCTTCCCGGTATTGCTCAGCAATTTTCTTTAAACATCCATGCATCACATTCACGTCATACATTGTTTGTTCACAAGTTCACAAGAGAGCTGTTCCCTTTAAATCGTGTAAGTGTCGTTTCTGACAAAAACAAACCTTGTGACACTGAAGCACTGCCAGCATCTACAGAATTACCTGCAGAAGGATGTCCTGATTTTTTTGGGGCTTTTTGTTTTTTCGTGACGTTGATGCAGAAGGGTACCAATGGTAGATACTAAAGAGGAAAGATGTCGCACTCTAAAAAGAGAATTGTTGAACCAATTTAAGATTTAAAACTGAATTGTTGCCCAACATCATAAAATTGCTTCAATTGGTAACACGCAATTGAATTTGAAGTTGAAGTTGAATTAATTATGAATTCATTATATGTAATATATTCACTTTGGATTAACTTAATTCAAGTGAATATATTAAGTTGAATGAATATATTAAGTTGAATGTACTCATAATTAATTCAACTTCATATATTTAATTTGGATTAACTTATTTCAATCGTGTGTTACCAATTGAAGCAATTTTATTGCCTTGTTCAACAATTCAATTTGTAGTCTTAAATTAGTTTAACAATTCTCTTTCTAGTGCGCGTCACAGAATCAGAAATAAAACTTGAGACACAGAAAAGGGCATACAAAGTCAGTGTTGTCCTCAGTGTTGTCCCATGAAAACAAAAAACGCAAAAACGTGTACTCACTTTAGTGAGATATTGACAAATGAATTGTACCAAACAACATTGATTATAACAGAAAAGCACAATAGTTCAGCCAACATACTTTGACCGCACTTTAGGCTACTCTACTTAAACTGAACCTACAAATGAAACAACTCAAAAGTGCAAACAAGCTAATGTTCTATTGGAGCATCCTGTTCCCGCTTCATTACAGGAACAGATCTGTCAGACATCTTCAACAGCTTGTAGTTTCATTTTCAAGTGGTAACCGTGTCTTTGTACTTGTCATTATTAATGCCAAAAATGTTAACCATGGTCCGTAGCTTTACCTTTGAAGTTAAACAGCATCACAAACACATTGTGTTCACATTTGCTTCCACTGTAAATCACTTACAATTTTGTGGGAACAGTTGGGGAAAGACCCGTTTCTGTTCCAACATGACTGTAAAATGGAAAAAAAAAAAATTCGCAGTACATTCCATGGGATCGGCTCCTCTTTTTTTCTTAATTCCTACGTGATGTTACGTGTTTGCTCAATATTTAGCACTGCTGTCATACAAAATGCTACAAAAATGTTTGTACAATAGCAAACTAGAATTTAGAAACCTCCATCCATCATCCATCCATCCGCTCATCCATCAATCTGCTCATCCATCCATCATTCATCCATCCATCCATCTATCCATCCATCATCCATCTGCCTATCAATCCGCTCATCCATCCATCCATTCACCCGCTCATCCATCCATCCATCCGCTCATCCATCCATCCATTTGCTCATCCATCCATCCGACCATCCATCCATCCATCCATACACCCGCTCATCCATCATCCATTTGCTCATCCATCCATCTGACCATCCATCCATCATCCATCCATCAATCTGCTCATCCATCCATCAAACCATCCATCAAACCATCTGTCCATCCATCATCCATCTGCCTATCAATCCGCTCATCCATCTATCCATCCATCCACCCGCTCATCCATCCATCCATCCACTCATCCATCCATCATCCATTTGCTCATCCATCCATCCGACCATCCATCCATCCATCCACCTGCTCATCCATCCATCCATTTGCTCATCCATCCATCCGACCATCCATCCATCCATCCGCTCATCCATCCATCCATCATCCATCTGCTTATCAATCCGCTCATCCATCCATCCACCCGTTCATCCATCCATCCATCCGCTCACCCATCCATTCATTTGCTCATCCATCCATCCATCCACCCGCTCATCCAGCCATGCATTTGCTCATCCATCCATCCGACCATCCATCCACCCGCTCATCCATCCATCCATTTGCTCATCCATCCATCCGACCATCCATCCATCATCCATCCATCAATCTGCTCATCCATCCATCAAACCATCCATCCATCCATCCATCTGTCCATCCATCATCCATCTACCTATCAATCCGCTCATCCATCTATCCATCCATCCACCCGCTCATCCATCCATCCATCCATCCACTCATCCATCCATCTATCCATTTGCTCATCCATCCGACCATCCATCCATCCATCCACCTGCTCATCCATCCATCCATTTGCTCATCCATCCATCCATCCGACCATCCATCCGCTCATCCATCCGCTCATCCATCCATCCATCATCCATCTGCTTATCAATCCGCTCATCCATCCATCCACCCGTTCATCCATCCATCCATCCGCTCACCCATCCATCCATTTGCTCATCCATCCATCCATCCACCCGCTCATCCATCCATCCATTTGCTCATCCATCCATCTGACCATCCATCCATCCATCCACCCGCACATCCATCCATCCATTTGCTCATCCATCCATCCGACCATCCATCCATCATCCATCCATCAATCTGCTCATCCATCCATCAAACCATCCATCCATCCATCTGTCCATCCATCATCCATCTACCTATCAATCCGCTCATCCATCTATCCATCCATCCACCCGCTCATCCATCCATCCATCCACTCATCCATCCATCCATCCATTTGCTCATCCATCCATCCGACCATCCATCCATCCATCCACCTGCTCATCCATCCATCCATTTGCTCATCCATCCATCCGACCATCCATCCATCCATCCGCTCATCCATCATCCATCATCCATCTGCTTATCAATCTGCTCATCCATCCATCCACCCATTCATCCATCCATCCATCCGCTCACCCATCCATCCATTTGCTCATCCATCCATCCACCCGCTCATCCATCCATCCATTTGCTCATCCATCCATCCGACCATCCATTCATCCATCCATCCATCCACCTGCTCATCCATCCATCCATTTGCTCATCCATCCATCCGACCATCCATCCATCATCCATCCATCAATCTGCTCATACATCCATCAAACCATCCATCCATCCATCTGTCCATCTATCATCCATCTGCCTATCAATCCGCTCATCCATCTATCCATCCATCCACCCGCTCATCCATCCATCCATCCATTCATCCATCCATTTGCTCATCCATCCATCCGACCATCCATCCATCCATCCACCTGCTCATCCATCCATCCATTTGCTCATCCATCCATCCGACCATCCATCCATCCGCTCATCCATCCATCCATCATCCATCTGCTTATCAATCCGCTCATCCATCCATCCACCCGTTCATCCATCCATCCATCTGCTCACCCATCCATCCATCCATCCACCCGCTCATCCATCCATCCATTAGCTCATCCATCCATCCGACCATCCATCCATCCATCCATCCATCCACCCGCTCATCCATCCATCCATTTGCTCATCCATCCATCCGACCATCCATCCATCATCCATCCATCAATCTGTTCATCCAGCCATCAAACCATCCATCCATCCATCTGTCCATCCATCATCCATCTACCTATCAATCCGCTCATCCATCTATCCATCCATCCACCCGCTCATCCATCCATCATCCATCCATTTGCTCATCCATCCATCCGACCATCCATCCATCCATCCACCTGCTCATCCATCCATCCATTTGCTCATCCATCCATCCGACCATCCATCCATCCGCTCATCCATCCATCCATCATCCATCTGCTTATCAATCTGCTCATCCATCCATCCACCCGTTCATCCATCCATCCGCTCACCCATCCATCCATTTGCTCATCCATCCATCCATCCATCCACCCGCTCATCCATCCATCCATTTGCTCATCCATCCATCCGACCATCCATCCATCCATTCATCCATCCGCTCATCCATCCATCCATCTATCCATCCATCATCCATCTGCTTATCAATCCGCCCATCCATCCATCCATCCATCCATCCATCCATTTGCCCATCCATCCATCTATCCATCCATCCATCCATCCATCCATCCATCCATCCATCCATCCATCCAGCGAGCTAGAGCCTATCCAAACTCACTTTGGGCGAGATGCACAGGACGCATATAAGACAAACTTACATTCACGCGGACAGTTTAAAGTCTTCAGTTTAGCTTAAGGAATGCATTTGTGCATTTTGTTTGTCTCCCTGATTTGTTGGAATTTGGATGTTTCTGGGGTTGGTGAAGGACTCTGGTTGGTGGCCCGGTGGGTGGTGTCTGGTCGGAGCTGGATTTCACTCTTCTTTCTTTTCTTTGGTCCTTCCTCGGGTCTCCTGATGGCCTCACGGCTCTGGCTGGGTTCTGAAGTGTTCGGTTTAGGTGAACGGTATGGAATTTTTAATAGGTTTTAGGTGAACTAATGAATACACACTCACACATACGCACACATGCACTTACACATTCTCACCCACACACAAAATAAAAATTAATAAAAAAAAAATATATAAATTTTTTTTTTTAAAAAGGAATGCACTTGTGGGATGTGGGAGAAAGCTTGAAGCGTGAAGAAAATCAACAAAAGCACAGGAAGAACATGCAAAAACATCACAGGAAAGCCGGACCTGGATTTGAACCTTTCACCGCAAATCACGATTACTAAATGTTTTATTTTTGTTATGGCTAATCTTTCTAATGTTTGTGTAAGAAAAGGAGACACTGCAGGATTTCAGTGCAAATTTTTTGATAGTCTGAACTCGACTTCTGCGTCATAAAAACAAATGAGGCAGTTTTTTTGACCAACATCTATCAAACATCCTGCAGTAGTGTCTGACAGGAGGTGTTTAAGTTTTGTGTGTTGTTTGGGAGTGTGAAAGCAGGTGCAGCACAAATCTGCCATGCCACTAAATCATATGGACACCCAATTACAAAATGTGACACCCTCGCAATATTGATCTTTTTCCACCGTTTTTCTGGTTGGAGGAGTTTAACAATGAACAACTCAAGTTTTGACACTCACTGTGAATAAACATGTAAATTCATTAACGTGGACGGAGTGACCTGTGCAAAAGCATAATAAAGCTGTTTTATTGGACATTTCAGGCATATTTTCACCAGAAAAGCTGGTTAGAACTCCAAATTGGACGACTTTTGCGGCAACTATGAGCCTGCAAATTAACTTTTTTCCACTTTTTTTTGGGAGGAACCTATTCTCCATTAATTGCTGAAAAATATTTAATATAAAATTATTATTATTATACATCCACCATCTGAACCGCTTATCCTCATGAGGGTTGCAGGCATTATTATTATTATTGTTATTGTTATTGTTATTGTTATTGTTATTGTTATTGTTATTGTTATTGTTATTGTTATTGTTATTGTTATTGTTATTCTTGTTGTTGTTGCGATAATCATTATTATACTATTCTCTACAACACACAATTGTATGCACAGTAGAGGTACCTGAACATGGTCACTGGCTAAATAAAACGTTTTCACCGATGCTGTTTAACACGTATCATCCCAATGTCAAGAACATATTTTATGTACACAGTGTCTGCCAAGCTTGGACATTGACAACAAGTCGCAAATACACGCACCTCTGTGCAAACATGCCTATATGACCACATAGCAAACGTAATGATATCTATGAACTTATGAACTTCAGCAATTCACTTTCTGGCTTTTATAGAAGCAATGACAAATAATTAGCATAACAGCGATCACATTTGGCTTACAAACTCTGTTTAATAATTGCTTGCATTGGTTCATAATTCTCAATCCTGTTGGAGATGTGAATTGTTTCCAACTTTCTGGTAGCTTCTCCTTATGATACAGAGAAGTTCAGCTTAAATCTGCAACTAAACATACAGTGAAATTAAACCTCTGAGCATGAAAGATTATTTCTATTTCAGCTATTATGTTGGACTGACAGTTATTGTGCAATTCTGTTTTAATAAAAAGATGCTGCAACTACTTTATACAAAAAATATTTTTCGGTGTCAGCTAACTACTGCCCTCGGCTGGTCAGATGTGAGACACTAATTTGATGTTATTCTTTTTTTAATAGGTATTTCTTGGTATACTGTAAGTATAGAAGCAGTCTGGGCATTTATTCAATATCTTTGTGTTATTTGCAAGTATTTTGATATTTAATTGTTCAACAAATGAGCATTTTTGCCCTTACTGGTAGCAATAGTAAGGTCCTAAATATCCCACTTTACAAACTCAATTCCCAAAAAGTTGGGACACTATGCAAATTGTGAATAAAAACTGAATGCAATTATGTGGAAGTGGCATATTTTAATATTTTATTCAGAATAGAACATAGAGAACAGGTCAAAAGTTTAAACTGAGAAAATGTATCATTTTAAGGGAAAAATGTGTTTTTGGTTGAACCAATCACATTCCTTAGTTAACAGAGTTATTAAAAAGAAAACAACAACCTTCAGTTTAACATGTTTAAGTCTTGAGGCTTCTTTGTGTACACTGTTGGCCTTTTATTTGAACATGATTAAAAGTCAGTCTGAATATACCTTCTGCATTGACGATGCCTTTCCAGATGTGGAAGCTGCCCATGCCACACGCACTCATGCCACCCTATACCGTCACAGATGCAGGCTTATAAACTGAGTGCTGATAAGAGCTTCGGTTGTCCTTGTCCTCTTTAGTCAGTATGATATAGCGCCCCACAAGGTTTTCTGGAAGTATTGCTGAGCCCTTTCTGTGATTTACCCTTACAGTGCGCATTCCTGTTTGCGGTGCAGTGCCGTTTAAGGGCCCGAAGATCATGGGCATCCAGTATGATTTTTTGGCCTTGACCCTTGTTCCAGATTCTGTGATGTTATGCACTCTAGATGATGATTACTTCAACCTTTCTGCGCAACATTGGAGGAATTGGTGATTCTCTACCCATCTTGGCTTCTGAGAGACACTGCCACTCCGAGAAGCTCTTTTTATACTCCAATCAAGTTGCCAATGGACCTCATTAGTGGTAACTGGTCTTCCAGCTGTTTTTTTTACAAGTGCAATTGACTTTTCCAGCCTCTTATTGCTACCTGATCCAACTTTTTTGAGATTTGTTGGCACCATGAAATTTACAATCAACATAAAATGATACCATTTCTCAGTTTAAACTTTTGACCTGTCATCTATGTTCTATTCTGAACAAAATATCGTAATTTGTCACTTCCACATAATTGCATTCAGTTTTTATGAATATGCATATATATATATATATATATATATATATATATATATATATGCATTTTTAGGTCATATATTCTTTAAATGAATTAATGATTAATTAAATAAATAATGAATAATTAAGTATTACAAAAATGCCAGAGTCCAATTTTTTAAGTTGTCCAAAAAAAAAGAGATGAAATGAAGATGAAAAAGTTTCAAAAATTGCCTAAACATGTTCAAAAAGTGACCATAAAATGTCCAAAAAGAAAGAGGAAAAGCAGAAAATTACCAAAGAATGTCCATGAATTTGTCAAAAATGTCAGAGAATTAAATAAGAAAGGCAGAAAGGAAAATGTTCAAGAACGAACTTTTATGTCCAAAAACAAAAAGAAGAAAGGTTGCAAAATAAAGTCTACAATAATTGATTTAAAAAAAAGAAAAAAAGGTTGAAAATACTTTTTGGGGGGACATTTATAGTTAAATTTTGAACATTTCAAAATGTAACTATAATTGTCCAAGAACAAAAGAAGAAATCCCAAAAATTACCATAAAATGTTAACAAAATTGCCAAAAAGGCAGAAAAAAATGTCAAAAATAGCCATAAAATGTCCAAAAAAGGAAGAGAGGCAGAAAAATGACCATATGTCCATAAAATTTGCAAAAAATATCAGAAATTTTGCAGATAGATATAAAAGTCTAAAAATTTATGAAAAAGATAGATAAAAATGAATTGGATGCTGCATTTTTTAGTGTTGTGGTGCAGCTCCAATTAGGGCCCTCTTGGACCCCCAGTCTATTATACTAACACTAACACACCGTTTCCTTCATCACAATCTTCAAATGTTTTGCGGCTTCAGACAGATATTTTGTTATTTATTTGACCTAAAATGGCTCTTTTGACAGTAAAGGTTGCTGACCCCTGAACTAGTTGCTGAATTGCCTGACTACAGAGGATAAACAATGTACAATATTGAATAAATGTTGAAAAGACTTGTGATGAGTCCGCTTGTTCTTAAGAGGGAGGAGGCAGAAGGCAGTACCCTGAGGCCCTTACGATGGGGCAGGGAGGCTCTGAGCTGTATGCTGGAGGCGGGTCACCGCTATCGGGCCTGATGTCGACCATCTTATCGGCCCACGCTGTATTATTTTCACTCTGCTGGTTCTGCTCCCACTTTTGCGTGTTTGCATTGGCGCCCCAGTGCGACACCAGCTTCGATGTGGAAGCGGAGACGCTGTCATGGGGAAGGGACACGTAACCTTCTCCGTTCAGGGAGAAGGCTCCCGACGAAGGACCGTCAGATGAAGTTATTTCGTTCTCCTTTGTTTCTTCACACATGCACGTAGAATGTAAGGACTGACATGCAGAATCCTAAAAGTCAGTATTGCATGTCAGCAAATGTTTTCAGAAAAGCTGTAAAATGTGCCTATAACATTTTTTTTTATTTTTTTTTGATTTATGTGCTTGCTTAGCTGACGGATGGTTGTGAGTGAGCAGCTGACCTGGCACAGGATATATGGGCCGCTGAAGTGCACTGGAAGGTCACAGCCATTAACCTTCTCAGCAGGGAGGGGCAGGCTAATACATTTGTAGTCCTCTCGGTCCTGCTCCAAATCTTTATTTTTTGCACCCTCAGGTGGCAACGGTGAGGAGCTTGGGGAGATGCTGGGGGTGGGAGACTATATTCAGTCATCTCACAGATGAATCCAGGCATTATGACTCGGGTTTGACTACAATGCTTTAAGTAGTAAAAGTGGTCAAAAAGTGAGAAATATTACCATGTAGGCTGCACTTTACACATGTAAGTGTCCTCGTTCTCTATCAGGGCCTGGCAGGTGGCAGACTGGATTACAGAAATATTTTTTGTCACCATGAAATACAACCAAAGGGAAAATCTTCGCTCCAAATAAATAATGTTCCATGTAATGATCTTATATTCCCACCTTGATCTCTGTCAGGATTTTGCTTTTGCCAGGAGAAGGAACAGAGTCCACCCAAAGAATCACTTTTCTATTTGATGATATTTTGGAATGACAGAAAATACATATCACAAAACAATAAAACTTTAAACATCAAAACAAAGGAATTTTGGTGTGGTTGGTACAGTATGTGTAAAATATGAAATAGTGCAATTATTCGTACAGCTAATCCAGAACAATTAGGCTGCACTAACCACACCATCAAAAATATATTTAAAAAACAATATATTTTAATAAAGTGGATGCAAATAAAGTACCTTTGACAAGCTAAAACGGTCCGGAAGAGTATGATGAAGACTACGACCATAGTCAAAGCGACGCAGAAGTAGACAATGGTGGTGATGGGCAACGTGGCTAAACCGGATCATAATATTAAAATCCATGGTGATCATTTATGGAACAAAGCAAATTAATGGAAAATAACATTCCTCATACTACACTTGCATACCTGCATGTGAGGTCCAGTCTTCTGGCTGGGTCCATTCTGAAGGACTTCCTTCATAGAGTGAACCCTCTCCAGGGATGACTACAGATCTGACTTGGACCTGGTGAGGCTCGGATGCGCTCAGAGATGCACTCAGGATGCGCACTGAAGTGGAACCTTCCGAAATGTTCAGCAGGGTCGAGGAACCCTACGAAAGGAACGCACATCAAAACGGATTTGTTCGACTCTGAATGAAAATCTAACTACAAGTATGACATCATGTCGTCTGCAAAACAATGCAGACTCCATTTGTGAATCAACTTCGGTAAAAACATCTCATGTAAAAGCATGCTGTCATAAAAGCAGAACAAGAGAAGTTAATAAGAATGAAAATAGATGGAGAGCATAAAACACATTTATGAGTGTGAGCTTTCCCAGTGGTTATAACTTTAAAGGACTCATTTCAAGGTTTATTGTTTATTACCTTATCGTGCGTCCTGTAATAGCGCACTTGATAATATAGCCTGATTTTTGAAGCCGTGCTGGGTTCAATCCATTCCACAAGCCAGTTGTTGCCGTCCTCTCTCACGCTCACCTGCTGTGGTGGCCTGGGACAAACTGAAAATTTTGATGTTTATTGGCATTCATCACACAGATTTTTATTGAGCCCTTTAATGCCTGCAGTTATGCCATTGAACACTAGGGGGAGACTTTCAATCACTTCACCACTGTGGTCTGAGCATGACCAGTTGGACCTCAATCACTCACTGTGTTCATTGGCCCAGAACGTCTTTGTGCTGCGAATGGGCTGAAGTTCCAGAAGCATATGTGCAGGCATTGACACAATCAGCGAGCAGCTGTATCGCACCAGCGGCCTACTGGGGTCAAAGGTCACCGTGGGGCTTATGCAGCAGCTCTCAGACCTTGGAAAAGGCGGGGCATCAACATATGGAGGTCAGTTTCCACCGGGTTCTCTCTATAAGCACGCACACACTTGACTCACGGTGCAGTGTGGTTGCGTTGACAGGCCAGCTGGTAAGTAATTACGTGATCCAGTTCTCTGCTCACCTCCCAGCTGCATATCACCTTCTTCTCGCCATCAAGCACACAATACAAGCTAGGAAACTGTCCGTTGTCTAAGAACAGAAAGTGAGAGAAATTCAACTGACTTTCCGACCATTTTTTTATTTTAAAACTGCATATTTTTGATATTTTATCGCAATTTAATCGTAAACTAATGTTTAGATAGCTGACCTTCTTTAGTCCTCCAAGTCACCACAGGACTCCAGTGACTCCACTGGCCCACGCTGGCCCGGCCCCTCACCCTGGCCTCGTACCTGTGACCTGGAAGCAGCAGTCGTGTCTCCAGTTTGACATCTGTGTTTGTCACATTCTTAATCTGGAGACACAATCACAGAAACGAAGGGAATCTTTTGCCCACGGTGCAAATAGCAGAACCGCCTCTGATATGGATGGTTGGACTACTCTCACTACACTCTAAAAGCAGTTAGGTCAAAAATAACCCAAATTGTCAAGAATGGACTGATGCAACTTTTTTAGTTATTTAACCCAAAAAGTTGGGTCAGATGAATAACCCATAAGCATCTGTTTTGTGAGTTATCCAACTTTTTGGGTTAAGCAAATAACAAAATTTAATTGGGTCAAAAATGAACCGACCCAACTTTGTGCGTTATTTAACACAATAACTTGAGCCAAATAAAATTTATAACCCACAAAGCAACCACATCTTTTTGGATTGTTTTGTGGGTTATTCATTTGACCCAATTATTTGGATTAATTGTGGTCAAAGATAAACCACCCCAACGTTTTGAGTTATTAAACTCAAAAAGTTGGGTCAAACTAAACTTAATAGCACACAAAGCAACTCACTTCTTGGGTCACTTGAACAACCCAAAAAGTTGAGTCAGACCCTTTTTGATCTAATTTGCTTGTATTTTTGACAAAACAACCCAAAGTTGGGTCAAATTGACCCGAGTTAGTGGTCGGTCAAAATTTTAAGCCAACTGTTTTTAGAGTGCACATTCTTAAAACTGCTGGGTCAAGAACAATCCAATTTGGGTAATAATTTGGGTGACCTGTTAATGTGGATCAATTTGACCCAACTTTCTCAATCGTTTTGTATAGAACAACCCAGTTTAAAGTTGGGTCAAATTCATCCAAGTTAATTTCTGACTTGAACTTTCTTAACTGTTTTGTATAAAACAACACAGTTTTTGAGTTGTTTTGACAAAACAACCCAAAGTTGGGTTAAATTGACCCAAGTTAGTGGGTCGGTCAAATTTCTGACCTAACTATTTTTAGAGTGCATGACACATCACAACAATGAATATGGATCATTACAGCTCTTGTATTGATTTCCATTTGAGTGTGCAATAGAGTGTAAAACAGAGATTGTCTTGTGCTTACAGTCCACATGTCCTGTCTTTCTGCCTTGTAGCCAAGTTGGTAGATGATGTTTTTGTTCAGGGAAGAGGATGTGGGATAAGGACTGGACCATTTGATCCCCAGCTGTCCATTGGCAGTGTCATATTTGGACAAATCCACTGGTGTGCGTGCTCTGACTGTGCAACACATAAACAGCCATATGATCGTTTTCTCCCTAGCATGTATTTATTTATTGTCATTAATATGTCGCATGTAAAGTCACCATGATGAGAAAGCTTCATGGGTTTCCGTGGGGCAGATGAGCAGAGTGCGTCGTCCTTGATAAAGAAGACGGTGTGTTGGATGCCGATGGAAAAAGAGCGCGTCTCATATCTACACCGGACGGTCCTGTGCCCATCTGCATTTCGGACCTCATCACCAAAGGGCTCACATCGCTCCCTACGAGCACAAACATCATCTCTACAGTGACATTCTTCCTTCTCCTCTCTTCTGACTTTGAAGTTGTCTTTACCTGCTCGGTCCTGCTTGGAACCATAGCTGCAGTGGTGCATGCATGTCTGGACACTCGCTCCACTTGCAGTAGACGAACGATTCGTAGTCGTTATGACACTTTAATGACTTCATTAAGGCTGCTTGACACACAGACACGGGTTACTTAATTCTGTTGTTCCCAACAACTGTGCTACGAGATCATCAAGGCTGCAGCAGGAAACTAGCCAGTTTCACTACCAGATCTGTGTGTGCGTGCGTACGTGTGTGCGCGCGCATGTGTGTGTGTGTGTGTGTGTGTGTGTGTGTGTGTGTGTGTCAATCTTCAATTCATACAAGTCAGTCAACCAGCTTTGTGTTCAAATAAACAGGTCCAGAATTCACACTGGGTAAGAAAATTAGTGAGTACTTTGAGACAAGATTGTCAACATTTCAGTTTTTATTTGGTGGGGTGACATTTTAATTATGTAAAAAAATGAAAAACAAATTGAAAATAAACAAACAAATAAATTAATTAAATCGCCTTGTCTTAACTCTTTGACTGCCAAAAACGTTAAATAACGTTTAGTAAAATCCTGCGGAGGAGCGGCAAAGACGTTAAAAGACGTTCACCAATTTTTTTTTTTTTTTTTGGAAAACTGTATTTGAAACATCCACACAATTGTAAATAGTACCACGGTTGCACACATTTGTAAATTGTTTGCCAAATTGTTTTGTCAAATTGTTACACTGTTGAATGGAAATAAAAGTATTTTGCTATCAAAAAACACTTTTTCATTGTTGGTGGTAGTGTTTTACAGAAGTAAAGCACTGTTTAGGTGTTTGTGGCATCATTCATGGGAAAAAAAGGTGTCAAATTCTCTAGAGTGCATGAAATAAAAAAAAAGCTTGATTTCTCCGTTTTTTGTTTCAAAACAGAGCATTTGGGTGAAACTAACCATTTTCTATTGTTGATTACTGAAAAACGGAATAAGGTAGAAACGAAAGTTTAATCTTTCATTTGGTAGTATGTGTGTTTCCATAGCCCAAACACAAAATTTTCTGTGGACCTTGAAAGATCAGTCAAAATGCTTAAATCGGCTGGCACTGACGGCATCCCTTTTCTGAAAACGTCTGGCAGACAGAGTTAATAAAGGTTGAGAAATTCCAATAGGTATACATTAATTAATGCTGTTTAACTTACCCTACACATATTGGAAGATAAATTGAAATTTTCATATTAAAACATTATGCACGATTATTAGTGCAAACATTTTAGATTACTCAGTAATTTTCTTTGCATAAACTAATATATTGTATTTACTGTATATGTTTTATGTTTGTAACAAATTACCAACGTAAAGAATTTGATTCCAGAATTATCAAATTACTTAATTAAAGATCACATATTCTTGGCAAACGATGTCAATGCTATTTATTTTGTTGTTGTTGTTAGTAAGAAAATTGTTTACTATTGATATATATTTTATGTTTTTTTCTTGTCTTTTTTCTTTCTACCTGCCCCATCCTAGCGTCTTCCTTTCTTATCTAAGATCTTGTGACACTTTTCATATTTCTTGGACGGATCGAGCCTGTTAAGTCAATATCGTTGCCCTCTACTTGTGCATGTGCAATGACAAAAATGTGATTTAAATAATATTATTATTGATTTGAATCCAGTGCCAGGCACATAAAGTACAGACGTTTTTACAGTACAGCCCAATTTGAAATTTGAATTAGTGCTTAATTTTGCCACATTTTATGAGAATACATGGCTTACCGTCATGTGAGCTGTAGGTGATGCATCCGTCTGGATGATCGAGGAGAGCCAGACGGGGGTGTACCAACCAAAACAACACCCAGAAAAGAGGCACCATTCTTGGGTAAAGGCTCGTACCCCTCATGCCTTTGGGTTGCTCTCAGTAAAATGTGTGTTCTGACATCACTCTGAAGTCTGCTAATCAGAAGGAAGGCATAAAGAGTCAATTTACGCGAAAACATAAAGAAAATAGTCACAACCGCATTATCACCCACACTTCTCCTTTTAGGTGGTCTGCATGTTTTGTTTATTTCACCACATCCGTTTGCCTGTTCTCTGCCACATGTGTTCAGTCATGATAAACAAAATGATTCCTTTGGGATTACAGAAACAAAAGTACCTACAGAGGCTAGAAATTGGGGCTGAATATAAAATTCAAAGCTGCACACTTCCCTCGTGTTACAGATTAGGCATGTCTTGAAAATAATATTCATTCTTAGAAATTCCATATAGTGTCATGGAATTTTCTTACCCTATTTTTCTTTTTTTAGTTCCAATGCAGTGTTGGATTGGTAATTATCTACATATTGACTGATTTGCCACATTGATTTGTTCATTTTAATTGCACTCTTATCCTCCTTTCTGTTGAGTGGTGAAAGTGGTGGCTCCAATGCAGTTTACTGTGTTTTGCACCAATCCCTGCCCCCCCACCCCACAAATGTAATAGTAAACTTTTGATGGGATCGGGGCTGTTCCCCCTTAAGTGGCCAACTTGAACGCTCAGTCTCCTGGAACAAACTAGTTCACTTTATTTCCTATATGTGAAAATTGGTTTTGGAATTACAACAACCTGAAAGTCAAAGAGCATCTCTGAGCAGATTGTATTCTTCCCCGATGATATATATAAAGTAAAAGTACCCAATCTGTCACATAGTGTATGTGATCTCTGACCAGCAGAGGGCAGCAACTGTGTCACGCCCGCAGACCAAATCCACATTGTGTGTCAGTGCCTTGATGAAGGAACTAACTGGAAATTGACCTTCCATATCTATATATATATATATATATATATATATATATATATATATATATATATAAAAAAACAGACCAACTATAGAAAGTGCCAAAGCCAGGTGTTAAGAGTGGTCAAAGCTGGAAACAAACCCGGGACTTTTTATCTGTGTGACAGAAGTGCCAATCAATCTTCCAATAAGGTTCCACTGTTTTAAATTTTAAATTGCCATGCCCAAACTTCGCTGAGGCATATAATAATAAAAAACAAAAAAAATGCATTTGACAAGGCCCGCAAGGCTATTCAAAAAAGGGTGGGGGGATTTCAAAAAAGTTAGATAAAGAGTGATGAGGACTACCACTGGCTACTACTATTAATAAAGCTTTTCTAGATATGCAAAGTGACAGTTAAAACTAAAACAGCATTTCCTAACCTTTTACAAAAAAATGTGTAATATCTTGGTTTATTGATAAGCTAAAATAATAAATAAATAAATAAATAAACGGATCCTTCCTTGTATTTTTCTGTACGCGGCCCTCGGATGAAAATGTTTGGACACGTATAAATATAATCCTGACAACCAAAATATCCAATAATTTATCACTCCTAAATTACAGGAAAACATCCCAGATGAAATTTGAAATATTTTACACCAATTAACTAAAAATAAGATTCAAATGTTCCCGATTCCAGAGTTGTTCTTTGCTGTATGTATTACTAAGACAAAGAGGATAATAATGACAATTGTGAAGGTAGACAAATATGACAAAGTTATGTGAGAGACTTACCTCACTTCACGAAGGCTTCTGGATTCGCACAGTTTTACTTTCTTGCTTTGTTTGTTGGGGGAGTCTCCTTTTGCTGTCTCTAAGATCCTCTTTTCTGCCTTGGTGTAAAGTTTTATTCAAATGCTTAATCAGCTATTTCCAAAGGGATTGCAACTTGTTTCATGTTTCTCACTAACTTGTGAGACATATTTACTCCAAACAGCTAAAGCCACAATGGCGCTTTCGAGATTATGACGGTTGAATCACTTGACTGACTAATCATCACAATATACTTCAGTCCAGATACATGACAGACAATACAAGAGATAAAACATTAAAATGGAGAACAACAAGGCAGAACAGGTTGAGAGTACAAGTGTAGAACGAGTTGATGCATTTGTATGTATGTATGTATGTATGTGAGAGGCAAAATATTCAAAATATTACTCAGTATGACGCAATTTGTATGAGCTACAGTCACTAAACATTATGGTTGGAACTGTATGAATTCATATCCTCTATCACACAAGCTCAGTTGAGTTTTCACATTTTCATCTTGTTTTTCTCCAACTCTGACAAATAAATATCTTCAGCTTTTCAATCAGAGCCATTTGATCACCATTTCCTTATTTTCTCTTTGTCATGTGTATAACATGACTATGTAGTGAACATCGTCCGGTTGCTAATGTTTGCAACTGCATCAAGGACAAAATAACTCCCTTTTTGTCCTGCGTCCCCCAAAGAGACTGGTTCACCTCCACAGATGACCACCCTCCATCTCTGGAATCTATAATCCTCCAGAAGACCCCAAAGATAATAAAAAAAAATATATATATATTTTGTTTTTACCCCCCAGAACCTGCCTGTGTGTCTCATTTTGCAACAGACTAATGCAATATGAAACTTCAGGTGTTGGCCATTCTAAAATGTTAACACTATGAATTATTGTGAATATGTATGTAACAGTTGTAAACTTTAAGTTACTTTCTGGTAATATTAGTCGTGTTAGGGATGATTGAACTTTGACCTCGAGGGTTTAGGACAGTCAAAATATTTCATCAGAGATGGGACCAAAGTTTAATCTGAACATTCATCCATCCATTATCAACCGCTGGGTCGGGTCGCGGGGGCAGCAGCTTTAGCAGGGAAGCCCAGAATTCCCACTCCCCAGCCACTTCAACCAGCTCTTCCGGTGGGATCCCAAGGCGTCGTCCCCGGGGCCTCCCGTCCAGGAGGCATCTGAATCAGATGCCCGAGCCACTTCAAATGGCTCCTCTCAACGTGGAGGAGTAGCGGCTCGACCCTGAGTCCCTCCCGGATGACCAAGCTTCTCACCCTATCTCTAAGAGAGAGCCCGGAAACCCTGCGGAGGAAACTTATTTTGGCCGCTTGTATCCGGGATCTTGTTCTTTCGGTCAAGACCCACAGCTCGTGACCATAGGTGAGGGTAGGAATGTAGATCGACCGGTAAATCGAGAGCTTTGCCTTTTGGCTCAGCTCCTTCTTGACCACAACAGACCGATACAGAGTCCGCATCCCTGCAGACGCTGCACCGATCCGCCTGTCGATCTCCAGCTCCAACCTACCCTCACTCGTGAACAAGACCCCAAGATACTCATCCCCAACCCGGAGAGGGCACGCCACCCTTTTCCGACTGAGGACCATGGTCTCGGATTTGGAGGTGCTGATCCTCATCCCAACCGCTTCACACTCGGCTGCGGACCGTTCCAGTGAGAGTTGGAGATCACGGCTTGAAGAAGCCAACAGTATCCGCAAAAAGCAGAGGTGCAAAGTTGAGGCCACCAACTTGGCTCTGCCTAATCACAAAATTCTCTCTTTCAAAGAGGTGAACATTTTTCCACCACCATCCATTAATGATACCTGAGACGTGCGAGTAGCCTTGCTTTTGTGGGGCGCTAACTACAGATAACCCCCTCGCTCCTCTTTTTTTCCTGGGCCTCTCTTTTCTAGGGTCTTCCAAGTTCTTTTCTCCTCTGGGCTCTACCAAGCTGGACGTAACTTGCGTACCAGTGTCTTTCCGCCATTTATTTTCTTCTTTCCCTTTTTGGGTGCTGGAATACTAGAAACATAACTTTTTCTCTCTTTTTCCTTGTTTTTCTTGGTTGCATGACCAAGCACGCTCCTTCGCATCCTTAGCCATCGCAACGCAACAGGCGAGCGTGGATAACACTTTCTCGTCTCTGTCAGGCTGTTAACTCTTAGACTGCCAAAAACGTTAAATAACGTTTAGTAAAATCCTATGGAGGAGTGCCAAAGACGTTAAAAGACGTTTTTTTTCAAAACAGGTGAAACTAACCATTTTCTATTGTTGATTACTGAAAAACGGAATAAGGTAGAAACAAACTTTTTTTTCTGATGAAAGATGAGAGTCCAATCTTTCATTTGGTAGTATGTGTGTTTCCATAGTCCAAACACATAATTTTCTGTGGACCTTGAAATATCAGTCAAAAATGCTTAAATCGGCTGGCACCCACGGCATCCCTTTTCTGAAAACGTCTGGCAGTCAAAGAGTTAATTAATTAATGGACTGGTTGCAAGCCAGGGCATATTTAGACAAACAACCAGCCATAATCACATTCACACCTATGGACAATTGACACATTTTCATAAAGCAGTCATGCGTGTTTTTATACCATGCTGTCACAACAACTGCACTACAGTAAGCACTACAGTAGCTTTGGCATTGGCCCAGACATGCCGGGAAAACTAGAAAAATTTGTTTCGCTAGAGAGCTTGAGAAAAAAATAAGTTCCTTCCTCTGAGTGGTTCTCAGAAACAATGGGGAACTGTCACAAAAAAAAAAAATAAAAAATAAAAAATAAATAATAATAATAATAATAAAAAATTATATATATATATATATATATATATATATATATATATATATATATATATATATATATATATATATATACTGTATACGATAAAGCCACGAGGGGCTGGTTTATGGATTTTGGGTCTTTCACCTCAGTTTCTGTTGCTATTGTTTGCACCTATTGCCTTATTTCAAACTTTTTTGTCGTATTTGAAACTTTTGGTGGTGATATATTGTTTTCATTCTGTGTTTTCCTGAAAATGTTTATAGTTTTGCCTTTCCTGGGGTCTATTTCACAAAGCAGGTTTGGTGAGAACCCTGAGTCAATAAACCCTGAAATGTGGGAAACTCTGCGTTTTCCGTTTCAGAAAGGAAGGTAAATGAAACCAGAGAAAAAGAAGTAACTATAGCATGTTTTATAAAAATAGGTCATTTAAGTTATCGTAGTTACATGCTCCATGAACCAAACCTGTCGTGCTTTGGGGTTACTTCCTGCTCCAAAAATTGCATGGGAAGTCAGTGAGTAAACCGAATCTAATAAAAGTTATGCAAAGGAGAAAATGACTTAAATATACACATATCCCAACCCTAATTTCTTGAGAAGGGTACTCTTTTTGATACAGCTCCTCAACATACGCATTGACAGTATGCACATTTTTGGAGTAAGACAAATCCCCACAGTTTACAGTGAGAATGAACAAAAATAGACCTTGGACTTGTTTTTGAAAATTTGTTTTAAATGAAACATACAACATATAAAATATGTTACCAGACATTAACTTGATACAGAATGATTGTTTTTTTGACTATACTTGTCTGTACTGTGTTATTACATACACATCAAAAACAGAAATGTGCTTGAATCTACAAAATAATAATAATGCATGTACAAGTCTGTGAATGGGTGAAGTAGACACATATAAAACATATGAACAAATTAAATTGACTTTAGCCTTTAATACAAATACTTCGAAATTGAGCTTTTGTTTGCTGAAAAACAATCTTATGTCCATGACCTACTCCCCTACTCCATGAGGCTAGTTTTTTTCTGTGCACACACACACCACGCACGCACGCCACACACGTTATAGTAAACTAGCCATAACAGCACAATAGAGACATTAATGTTAACAATTGTTCCCCTCATTAGCATGTAGCAACATGATTGAGGAGCAAAAAAGAAGACTAGTAATGAAAATATTGTGTTGGTGTTTGGTGGTAGAGGGTAAGAAACTTTTCACATATTCTGGTAAAAGGAAGGAACACTTTCACTCAACTAGAGAGACATACCCTGTGACTGGACTGAGGAGGACTAGGCATTCCGCTCGTCTGCTTGTAAGCAGGGGAGGGGTCGAGGATGATCCAACCATTTTCAATCAAATGGGTGTTTCTAGCTTGTTAAAAAGAACACACAGTAAAAATGCATCTATATACTCTATACTACTAAAAATTTTGGGGTGCAATTGTTCTATGTTGCTGAAGCACCCCCAAATATGGCCTAAATACGCATCTGGTGTAAAGTCCACTTTTGTCACGAACATGGCATGTCCTTTTGACAACGACCCTATTGATGAAGGTGCTGCATTATTGCGCAGGGAATCAAATATTCATTGTGAGATTGTTATCAGACCGCGCATAGATATGTTTTAATTTCCGTTGCCACTGTCTATATATATATAATTCAGTCTCAATCGTGCTTGTGTCTGAGTGCATTAGCAATTATTTTATTATTACAAAGAACCACAAACATTGAATGTGGCAAATTCAGATTATAAATAAATTTATGAGAATTTGGATTTTATTCGTTGTGTTTCTCCAAAACTGAAAGTAAACAGAATTTGGTGCCCCTATTGGCGATTGAGGGAATTACGACTTCCTCAAGCGCAGATCAAATTACTAATTCGTCCAAAAAGACATCAATTATCGCTACAATATATATACTAGAGCTGTCAAACGATTACATTTTTTAATTTGCGTTAATACATGATTAATGCGATCATTTTTTGTGATTAATTAATTAAGGCTTTAACTTTGACAACATTATTATTATCATTTACTGTTTAAAAATGACTAATTACAGTAGTAAATATAGTAGTAGCAAATATAGTACCTCCTCCTAATGAACTTTACATTTAGAACATTGGAAATTGTTATGACTGCATTTTGGGTTTTGTCATGGGGGTTATTATGTTATTATGTTGGTGTTTTTAGGTGCTACGCAGTCGCTATGTTCCTTTTGATGATATTTGTAGCTGCTATGCAGTTTATGCAGTTACTTTGTCCCTCATGATGATAAAGTTGCCAGTTGCTGTGTAGACTGCAATTGCTATGTTCCTGTAATTGTCACTCTTGGGTCCTGTATTTTAGGCTCTGTATTTGTGACTTTCGTTTTTTTAAGCCTTAATTCTGTCATGCAGAATCGTGCATTGCCCTGGCGAGAGTTAATGAACAATACTATTGACTGTACGCCGAGGTTCCTTAGCCAAGTTTTTCTCTCAGAATGTTGCATGTTTCCTATCTCCACTCTTCCATGCAAGCTTTCTTCCATGTGTTCAAGATTTCTTCCATACATTCAGCCCTGCTCTCTTAATGGAGGTTTCTCAGGCAATGTTTCTTCATCAAGTGTTTTTTTCAATGTCATCTTAATCCAGCCTTGCTCTCTGTGTTGGTGAATATAACGACTCTTTGTTTCCCAACAGTTGTATCTTGACTGCATTTGGGTCCTAATGCCTCACCTCGCGTGACAGATGTGGCCATATATACAAATTCCAAAGAAGTTGTTGCGTCCAACATGAATAAAAATAGAATACATTGATTTGCGAATCATGTTCAACCTACATTTAATTGAAGACACTACAAAGGGAAGATATTTAATGTTCAAACTGATAAACTTGATTCTTTTTAGCTTGGACAGGTGGCAAAAAAGACTGAGAAAGTTGAGGAATGCTCATCAAACACCTGTTTCGAACATCCCACAGGTGAATTAATTAATTAATTAATTAATTAATTATTATTAATTTGCTTATTGGGAACAGGTCGGTGCAAAGATTGGGTATAAAAGGAGCTTCCCTGAATTGCTCAGTCTTTCACAGGCAAAAATGGGGCGAGGTACACGTCTTTGTGATCAACTGCGACACATGACACCAGACTCACGGCCGGTCTATTTTCAGGTGGTGGCCCCAGTCGATAAATATTAATGCACACTCCATTTTCACGGCGATGAACGGCGAATAGTAATGGCTGGATGTGAGTGTCCCCAAAACGGCGATGAAAAAAATTCACTATTTTTCACAACCCAAAGTTGGCAAGTATGGTTTAAGTACAAAGATCCTTAACGTTGGTGTGTTGGGGGCGTATTATACACAAGGACTGAGATGAAACACATTTTTAAGGGTGATTTTGGGTGGGTGTATTATACAAGGGATTTTTACATCAACTCCAAATGTGTCCACTTGTAGACATTTTGGCTTAACAAGATGGCAGCAGGTGATGACACAGCATTTTGAGTTTTGGCACCATATCAAAGGCAAATGCAGCCTTCATTAAAACTTCATCTAATCTTTGTAATGTTTGTATTTAAAAGTACAGTTGTGGTATCAAGAGTAAACGGCAGGCAGATTTTTGATTTAGTTATTTCCTGGTATTACACAATGTCAACAACAGATAAATGTGTGTACAATTCAACTTTGGAATGGAATTCTATTTGTTACCGCCGGTGTAATTTCTACTAACAGGAGATGGATGCCCTAAATGTGGAATAATAACCAAAGTGCCATGCAGTCATCTATATCAAACACCACTCAGCTGTTAAAGTCAACAGTCGGAAATAGATGAACAACATTTCAATGACTGCATCAATCCGCTGTTTTTTGACTGATAGCGTTGCTTTCGCCATGCATGGCAATATTCTTTGAGGCTGATGAGTGTAATCTAAATGAATACAATCAATTCTCTGTGTAACAGAGACAGAGAGAGAGAGAGAGAGAGAGAGAGAGAGAGCCTGGGGGCTTGCGCAGGAAGAGAGTCAATTATCGGACACATTATTAAGTAAGGCCTTTCTTATTATGGTGGAGATAAAGTATGTGCAGAGAGTGCTGCAAGCTGATAAACAGCTGTAGGAGACACATCTAACTCTCTTTATCCCGTCTCATTCATTACGACTTTCTTTCTATCACCGCACACACACGTACACACACACACACACAAACACACTACACGTTCACACTCTCGACAATATTGCCGTCACAGCACAATTGCATTCTATTACAGCCCAATTTCACTTGAGAAGAATACATGGAATGGAAATAGCGTCGTGTCAGCTGTGGAGCATGCAGCCATTTAAATGACATGCACACTCCAATAGAACAGACTGTACGGATGATCGTCTGTCATTGTTCTCTAGAGTACACCTACAAAGCATTAATACAAGTCGAGTTGTCTCAAGAATGATTTTAAATAAATTCTGTGCTTTTGCTTGAGAGAATGCAATCAGAGTTTTATGGATGAGGATACTTGGGCATGCACAGGTTTTAAAGCTGACACAAATGTCACCTGCAAGGTCAGCAGAGCTTTGCCTATTTTTATTGTGGCCCATCTACTATAAAAGTGTTTGCGATGCATAGAATAGACTTCAATTAGCTTAAATCAGAGTACACGCACACTTTTGGCCTCATAGTAAGACATAAAGACAATAAACGATCAAACACAAATACGCACTCTGCCAAGGCCTTTTAAAGTTGTGTATACATATATATTATATACACAATCTCATTTGGGATTCAGTTGTTCAATAGTAAACGGACAGCAGCTTGTGGCACGAATAGAGAGACAAGTTTGGTGCTACACAGTTAGCTCTACTTGATGCTATATTTGCTTTACATTGAAAGACACCTCCACTGTCATAGCCTTGACACCAATATCTTGGGAAATAGTTGTAAATGGTCGAAAGATCTTATTTGCATTAAGGAAGGCAGAGCTGTCAACACTCAGGCTTGAGCGTGAGACTCACACATTTCTGCCCTCTCTCACACTGTCATGCTTCACTTTAATTTCTCACACGAAGAAAAAGTACCGATGAAGAAAAGAGTTTGTCAATGTACTGATTGGACGTTGCAACTGTCAGTTAAGACTCCAATTTGTCGGTTGCCCAACCCCCGCTTCCAAGTAAACTTGTGCACGCGCTCTGCTGTTTTCTTTTTTTGTTTGTTTGTGTGTCCCATTTTTGGACTTGTAAAAGTTATTTACTTGAGTAAAATCTTGGAATTAATGTAGAAAGTATATTTAAATAACTGTTATCTACTAGTTTTCACTTTTGAATACAGTTCTTCTGCTGTACAGTGAAATACAGACGCTCCCCTACTTACGAACATTCGAGTTACGAACAACGGTACATACAAACATGTCTGCGCGCATGCGCGCATGTCAAAAAATGTTCGGAAAGAGATGCTGTAAGTTAGATTTTGTATTGCGCACCTTTTTCCGAGTACTGTAGTGCTTCTTTCCGCCGCTAATACCGACGCTTGGCGCTGTGAGAGCTCACCCAGCATTGGAGGCTCAGCAACGTGTCGAGGAGGAGGAAGAAGAAGAAACGCCTGTCGCTCATAGATAAAGCCATCGCACTCTTCCAGCAGCAAGACCCAAATATTGAACGTTGCACAAAGGTTGCAAATCAATTGAATGATGCCATACAGTGCTACCGCATCATTTATGATGAAAAAAGAAGAAAACTGTGCAATCGTCGTTAGATCGCTTCTTTCGGCCAGTTCTAGTAAATCCTCCAAGGAAGATACTCATCAACCCTCATCTTCTTCTCCGCGACCCTCAACTTCTTCCTACATTGAAGTTACGGAGGAGGAAGTAACTTTTGAAGCCCATTCCAGCGACGACGAAGAACCTCTCATGATATAAAATCCTCCTCTTCCTCCTCCATCAAATCCTTAAGCATCGAGTACATCTTCCAAAAGAAATTTAACTTCATTTTATTTATCTTATTACGTACATGTACATACTGTGTGTCTCTCGCGCTCTCTCTCTCTAACATACGTAGTACAGTACTGCACGTATTCTCTTTAAACATAAATTATAATACAAAATATAGCACTGAAGCAACTTACGAACAAATTCACCTTACGAACGATCGCTCGGAACGTAACTCGTTCGTAAGTTGGGGAGCGTCTGTATAACTGTTGAACAAAACAAAACAAACAAACGAAAACCTGACACAACTGGGCAGGTTTCTTTCTAGTTATATTTGTCTCAAAAAGGATTCACAAAACTTCTCTCTGAGAGGTTTAGTTTTTAATAAACCACTTTGAACTATTTCTATTAGTTTAACATTTTTTTCCCACTTTTGTTAACAAAAGTATGAAAACCTAGATTTTTTTAATTGTACTATTAGAACAGATATAAAATTTGTGATTAAGCGTGAGTTAACTATTGAAGTCATGCGATTAATTACAATTAAAAATTTAAATCGCCTGACGCGACTTAAAGATTATTAAAAATGCAGGCGATTAAATATTTAATCGTAATTAATAGCAATGGCAGTGAATGAGTTAACTCATTCATTGGGCTGGTGGGGTCGAGCTCATCCCAGCTAACTTTGCACACATCCTCGACTGGTGGAAACCCATTTGCAGGGCACATATATAGACATGGCTGGACTGGCACAAAATGTTGTGACTTAACCTAGCCCGGCCCAACTCCTTTGACTGATGTTGGCTCAGTTTACTGTCTATATTCAAAATTGATTAATGGACTGGTTCCTCTAAATTGTGGGCCAGTCTCTTGGGGTAAAATGGAGGAAAATAATAATTAAAAAGCACTGAATCGGCCCCAAGAAATGTTGGCCCACTGGGCATCTGCCCTGTGCGGCAGATGGCCAGTCCAGGCTTGCATATAGACAAACAACCATTCACACCGCAGGACAATTTAGATTCTTGAATGAACCTAACATGCACGCTTTTGGAATGTGGGAGGAGATTCAAATACCTGCAGAAGAAATACACGTAAAAAGAAAATAAAAAGTCAACAGTATGCTCATTATGATAAAAGGCATTGTTTTGAATTTTTTTGAAAGCGTTATGTGTCTGGAAGAAAAGAGGTGTTTGTTTTTTTTACATTTGCTCAACCAATGTGACCTTGTGAGGGGGCGGGGGTGTGGGTGGGGGTGGGGGGGGGGGATCTGCACCTACAGGAATTAAATCTACACCAGCGAATAAACCTGCTTTAAAATGTGCAAATGCACCACGTGTGTAAGATAAGACCCCCACCGGTGTCTTAGCATGAAGGAGACCTGAACCGTAATTTGAGACCATTGAGATTTGTAACCTGGAGCCGTTTTTCATGGCTGCACATTTTCTGTGCATTCGGCCTTAGAGATCCATTGTAAATGTCAAACATGGCCCAGGAGACTGCAGCAAGAAAAAAAAAAACACTTTCAAGTCACATGCACATCAACTGAAAAGTTTGAAAGGAAAAGATGGATGAGTGGATTTTCATAATATCATAATTCATCGTTCAGTCTTTTCCCCCTGTCCTATACTTTTCAGTTCAACACCCTTTCATTGTTGAGTACGTCTTCGCTTTCTTTGCTCTCCTTTGGACTCATCACTCCATCTTTTCGTTATATATTTTTTACACTGCAATGATTGCACTGCATGGATTTCATTTTTGGATCCAAACTATCTTTAGCTCTCCTCACCTCTTCCTGCCTTTTTTTCCCCTCCTCCCACGGTGCTATTACTCCACACTGAAACACATCATTGGATTACAGCGTGATTGAATGGACAGCTTTGTCTCCAGAGACGGGATGCATCTGATGAGTTTCATTTATATTTTTGGACAGGATGTTCCACTTGTTAAACGTTTCTAACAAACCATTTTTATGCATTTTTTTCCCTTTCTCTTCTTCTCTCCCTTATTTAGCACTTATCCCTTTCTTCCTACCTTTCACCATTTCTTCTCCACTGCCTTCATCCACCTCTCTCCTCCTCCTGTCCAACATCACACAATCCCATCCTATCCCAATCCAGCGCTCCCTCCCTCTACTCCTCCATCCCCCTTTATCTCTCCCTCCCTCCCTTTCTCCCCTTCATCTCACCTCCAGCCAGCCTCCTTCTCCTCCTCCTCCTCGATCGCACAGCATCCACTTTCTCTTTATACCTCTCTTCACTTGTCTTGCAGTCTCTTTCTCCTTCTCTCTGTCCTCCACTTGGCTCGCCCGTCAGCTGCTTTGCAGGCTCGCTGCTTTCCATCCAATCGCGGAGGACTCAGAGGCACTCAGGACTAAGTCTCTGTCATTGCAGGTAAGTGTGACTGTTGATCTTTTTTTCTTTTTTTTTTTTTTAAATAAAAGACAGACGTTATGTTGGTGTGTGTATACGGCATATTAATGAATAATGTCGAAAAAGACTTAAAAGACACGAGCAGTGGTACACAAGAGTGATGATGAGGCAATGAGTTAGTAAAAAGTCAAAATGAACGTATATCACCACTAAAGGGAGTCAAAAGCAGTTAAAGAAGTGATATAGTAGTAGCATAATTAGAACATGAAATTCAAACAGACAGCCCTTATTGCAGAAATGTAAACTATAAATATGATGGCAGGATTGTTATATTTTTCCATTTGAAATAACTGCATGCTTCCAACGGAGCTCAAATCCCATTCACAAACCGCAGCGGAACACTGGCGATGGTGATTGGTTCTCTCAAAGCTGTGAGTCACTCTGTGTGTGTTTGTGTGCATGTGTGTGTAAAAGGGGAAATCCATTACATTCCTTTACGAGTGCTGGTGAGTCTTCAGAGCAGACACTTGGATGAAACATTATTTTCTCATTACAAGGCCAACATCTATTCTTGATGATGACGAGTGTGTGGCACATTAAAGGACATTTTGCTATTATTAGTGCAGCTCAATATAACATCTAGTGGCTGTGACGGTTTTGCACCAGATTTAAGCTCTTTTTGTCCCCTTAAATCTTTCTCACTAGTTGCATCCGTCGGCGGCGCCGCGCTATATTGTCGTATTCATCAGCCAGTCCTCTGACAAAATCTGTCCTTCAGGACGAACAGCTGTGTCCTGAAGGGCAATGAGACTTTAGAAATGTTCTCAGGTGGATTATAATGGCTATCCAGAGAGAGGATGAGAGCGATGCACGTGCTTTAGTTTGAAGTTGTAGCACATTCTGCTAAAAATAAATAAACAAATTATGGGTTTGAAGTTATTTCTACAGTTTTGCAGTGCAAACACTGGCCATATTTATGATTTCAAAAAAAAATAAAAAATAGTACAAATGCATGATTGTAAAGCTCAATTGAATGGTAGCAAGTTTGGATATGAAGAGGACAAAGAATCGATGCTTGTGGAACACCCTATACTCTCCAGGACAAAAATCAAGAGTATGAACTCCACGGTTCCCATTTTCGTGCTCAGAGCAAGTGCAAAGTGCATAGTGGAAGCATAAGGCCTTTTTCCAAAAAGTCCTTGTGCAGTTTTCCTGGTTTTACATATTTTTATGAAATCAACAAATGTTTTGTTTTTGTTTTTTACACATTTTATATTAAAAATGTGTTCTTACTCTTTCACATATTCATGCATTAAGACAAATATTTTCTCTATTTTTTAATTTATAAATGTATTTTTCTTCTGTTTTTTTTTTTTACATATACACTTCAAAAAAGGTGCCCACCCACATTTACCATCTAAACAAATATTTTTTGTACTTAAATAGTTTTCCAATTATTTCATAATTTTATGAAAGCTTTATTTCCCTTTTTTTCACATTTTTTAATGCATTTAAAAAATATGTTCTTATTCTTTCATATTTTCATGCAGTTAGAAAATATTTTAATTTTTTTCTCACAAATATATGCTCTTAATATATACATACATATATATATATTTTTACACATGGCATATATTATAAATATTTCATAATGTTTTTCACATCTTTCAGCATTTAAACACGTTTGGACTTTTTTCACATTTACATGCATTTCTTAAATTTTCTTAAAAGTACGCGCTTGAAAATGTGTGTTGAAAATTTGCATTTTTGTAGTTTTTGAATGCTGAACAAATAAATGTATTTGGATTTTTTCCACAATTTTAAGTGTATTTTATGTAATTTTTGTATGTGCTTAAAATGTTTTAGTATTAATATTATTATTTTTATTCATCTATTTTTGCCACATACACAATACGACCACATTGGTCTTTTTACCATGCACCAAAATACAACCAAGTGTTATGTATTGTAGTTTAGCGACCTCTAAAGGCCACATAAATAACTAAATGAACCATATGTGGCGTTAATGGGATCCAAACCCAAATCATCGGGTCAGACGACGAACATCTATCTTACTGAGCTAACAGACCTGTAATTATTTCGGTGTTTTTTTTTTTGTGTAGATATGTATATCAATTTGTCACCGGGACTAATAGTTGGGCTTAATATTAGACTTTTAGTGAGGTTTTACACGAAACGTTATGTCTTCACATGGGACACTAATGGTGGAGGTTAGGAAGAGGCTCAGGTTGTAGTATGATTCACGTTACAAAACACATAGTCAACACATAAATAATTACCAACCAGACAACCCGTGTTCAAGTCCCACTAACTACACTTGGTTCACTTGATTATTTTGTTCGCTATTTACATGGTCGATAGGGGTCGCCAAGCTACAATACGTAACACTTGGTGAGAATATGAAATTGTGTTAAATCACCTGCGCCTCATTTTAGACCTGCTTTTAGTTGGTCTAAGGTCTAGTCTACTATCTGTCACCAAATTGTCAGGTGGGCCGGGGACGGGGTGTGTAAAAGAAATATTCTCTGTCCGATGGAACACTTAGCACGGTGCAACACGGTGTGTCAAATTCTCAAACACATGAATTTCTTTATTCATTCTTGGATATTTACCACCATATTAAAATGAACTACAACAGCTGTTGCCATACTTTCATGATAGATGAGATCCCAATCCACCACTGCCTTGCCTATAACTATCTACACACTGTTTTTGCCCCCCCCCCCTCCTTCCTTGCCATTGTCATCATTTTCTTTTAAAGTCATACAGCCTAAAGCTTATCACCGTTTCCCCATTCGATCGCAGTGAGGTGGAATAGATGTTAGCATGTCCACACTTGATTTCCTGGGGATTTCTGTAATTTAACAAGCTTTGTGGAGTGTGAAATGCCACGTGTGATGTAAGGCTCCTGGGGAGGAGTGCTCATTTTGTGACAGGAAGACATAAAGAGGTCCAGAAAAGTGGAGAGAGTTGAAAACAGGTGCGAATGGTGCCATGCAGGTGCGACTGCTGCTGTTCTCGCTGTCCCTGAGGTGGCAAGTGTCAGTGGTCCAGCTGTTTATATTTCCACCAAAGTTATTTTGACTATATGTGCCCGACCTGATCCAATTAAAGGCTGTGACTGACAGCAGAGAGCTGACAGGGGAGCGTTGTTGGATTGTGATTTGATATCGGACCTGTCACACGTTTGCCCCTGACATCACTTGTATTTCATACATTGCATTGCAACATGTTGTGAATGGGCCAAGGGCAAACAATGGCAACGATGCAAATTGGAAGAATGCATTGAGATGAGGACTTGACATTGACACCTGCGATGTTCTTGTGCTAATTCATTCATCTTTATGCGTGACATCTTAGCTACACGCTGGTACATATTATGTTCATATCACCACCACCCCCACACACAATTTTTCTTTGGCCTCTGTTCAAAACTAGTAATCCATCATACAAAACTAAACAAATTGCACAAATATAAGATGCTAATGTTTCATTTCAAATGTAACAAACATGAAATCATATTGCTGAATAGCATCAACCAAAAGCGAACATTATCTTCTCAATACTCTTTCTTATTGTAGATCTCTTTGCATTGCGCAACAGTGCCAGTGATCATATGATTAAGCAGAAATGCAAAGGAAATGACTAAATGGAGAAGTTGAGTTCATGGGTTCAAATCCACCAAAGCTGACTGACACCCACAAGATGTCTTGGTCTTGACTCATAATATCAACCATGGTCACCTGATTTGTGTTTCATTACTATTTTATTACAGTATTGAATAATACTGAATACTAAAGTGGGCAGTACGGAGACATAATAATTGTTCTACCAGCATGCATTCTGGTTCTTTATTCAGATCTCTGGGTCCTTCCGGTTTGGAGTTTGCATGGCATTCTCCAGATTCATACCACATTCCAAAAACATGCATGTTAAGTAATTTGAGTCTTGAAATTGTCCATTGGTGGACTGGGAATGTGACTGACAGGCGACCAAAGTCAGCTAGGATGGGCTCCATCTCTCCTGCGACTCTAATGAGGAGAAGCACTATAGGAAATGGATATTGAGGCCTAGTCACATTTTGACAACTTTGTATGAGTAGAAATCTCATTTAACTGCTTACTGTACATCTGTAAGGTCTAATTCAACATGGTCTTACCTTTAAAAAGTTTTTTATCCCCCCAGTTAATGAAATTTTCCTCAATACTCAATAGTATATATATATATATATATATACAGTATATACTGTATATATATATATATATATATATTTTTTTTTTTACAAGGGAAAGAGCTGCCATGTATGAGAGTGCCAGCAAAGTCAGCAGTCATATGGAAGTCAACTAAGGACATGAGCATTCTCTCAGCATAAATGTGACATGACGTCTTTGACTTGTGAGCATAAGATCACCTCGTTGTTACGCTTTCTCTGCCATTTTGCCGGAATAATTAAAACGTTCCCAAACACGGCACAGAGGTCGCCCGGAGAGAATTTGCATTTGCACTGATTTTGTCATGAAAAGTACAATTAACCTCACGTTCGGGGCACTCGTAGGATGTTAATTAAAACGAGATGATAATAGAATAAAGTGGAAGGCAATGTATTTTTTTGCTGAGCTGACAGAAATTGAATTTGGCGCATGACGCTGTCTTATAATTACATTTGGACGCTTTGCTGTCACTTTTAGGGTGAACAGCTGGTCACAAACATAAATGGACAGTCACCATAAACTGCTGATATCTAACTGTAATATAACTGGCATGACACTGGATGATTTTGCACTCACAGCACTCCAAACATTGATATTTTGCTTTGCGTTGTCTTTGCCAAGGTCAAAGACAGCTATTGTCTGAGGCAATGGCATGTGGAAAAGCTTTGACAGGCTTGCTGATATGCAACTTAATCAGTGAAAAATGCGCCTGACATGAGCAGTTTGGGCTTTATAATTGTGTGTGTCGCCTACTGATGCTGGTAGAACAAGTCATTTTCGGCCACACTGTGTGTGAACGGCACCCGAGCTGCAAGGGTGCCACCCACTAATAAGGAATTATGAGGGGGATGCAAGAGCATATATAGAAATCAGCTGGATTTGCCATGTACGGATTGGAATGTGAGGTCGCAGGTGGTTTCACCAAATTGTCCCGCCTGCATTGCTTCATGTCCTTTTGTCATACAGGTACAATGTATATCCAGCAGATGGCACTATTTTTTATTTTAAAATCTGTATTTTATTTTTTAACAGAGAGTGCTGTCGGTATCTAGTTTGCTAATTAAACAGCACGTGTCAATTTTGCTCATTGTTCTATAGCAGTGCCTGCCAAGCTTTTTACTGACAAGCATCCTGCCAAAAGAGATCATTGCGCCACCATTCCCTATTTCAAATCACACCAAGACATCTTATAGCTCATGCTGTGGGGAGATTGGCAAGAGGTCTCATTTTAACGGAGTCCGAGTTTTAAACCTTGTTTTCCGAGTCTCGGTGGATTTCACTACTTTGTCCAGTCGGCAAGACTTTTGGGCCATGTGTATGTCAGTCACACAACTGTCATAGTGATTCTTCATACAATAAACCAATTAAAAATGAATTTAAGTGTTAATTTATTTCCTATTTACGTTCACGTTGTCATCATATCGGAACTAGAACTACTTCCTGCTTCATATTGTAAGGAAATTGAAGAGTTTGGAAGGACATTGAGGAGGGTTAAGACGAAGCAAGCCTTGTCGGTATTTAATAATTAAAAAAAAATACTGTTTGATTAGACCTTTTGGTTTGTTTTGTTTGTTTTGTGTGTTTGTTTTGTGTGCTTTTTTCTCCTGTCTTGTTTGACAGCACCATTCTGGTTTGTGTGCTCAGTTTTAATTGGATGTTGGAGTTTGAATTAATAAAGAAAGCAAAAAAATAAATTAAAAAAATAGTTCCTGCTTCCTGGTCTACGAATCATCAGAAATGTAGTCGGACGTGAGCTAAGAGTTTATGGCGGCAAGTTTCCAATGTTACAATGTGTACATTTTTTGACGCAGCAAAACCAGAACATGTATATATATATATATATATATATATATATATATATATATATATATATATATATACATATATATATATATATATATATATATATATATATATATATATACATATATAGAAATATATATTTTTATTTTTATTTTAAAAATCTAGTCACCCTAGTTGTGAGACAAAAAAATCTATACTGTGATATATCAAAATGTTAACTCTCAGTAATCAGAATTTCATAAGGGTGATTCCGTTCAAACTAACCTGACTCACCAGATGTTGGTTTCACAAACCTTTTTGTGGAAAACAGCTAGTGGAAACTTTTGGGAAAATGGCAAAGAATAGGCTCCGCCCCTGCCATTACTCTGGACAGGATAAGTAGTAGAAACATGGCTGGATGGAGGATGGATGGCTATTGCTCACGCCTTGCTTATACCACTTCTGCTCAAAGAAAGCTGATTGGCATCAACTAAGATGGATTTGTGAGATTACAAAGCTTGTTTTCTTTCTTCTTTGCAAGGTCACATATAAACACAAACCAATGGTATCCAAACACTTCACTTTCTGTCCTTGAGGCAGTAGGCTACTTGTTGGGTTTATTCTGGAAGGTGTTTTCATTCAACAACAGCAGTGAAGAGTTGATGTTAACTTTAGAGTGACACTAGGTTTAGCCTGGCACAAAGAGACTCAACACATTTCTAATTAGAAAAGCCATGACCTCCTAAATGAGATCATTAGCAAAGCCACGGTCAGATGGGAACAAAGCGAGAGTGAAAATGGATTGAGACTTTGCTTAATTTAGAGCCTGCTCTTCTTTTCTTTTTTTAAGGAAAGAAAAATGAAAGAAGATGAGGATGTGACCTATTTTGTTAAGGCCACTTAAAGCCTTTATCACTTGGGAAAACAGGCATTATATTTATAGAACTAAGCAATTATTTAATGGTAAAAAGCATCAATAATAGGTTAAACGGTTAGTTGGCCAACAAATCTAAATCAGCATTGGTTGGTCTGAGTCTGCATATTCTTTCAATGGAGATGACACAACACCATCATTGGTAGCCTACTATAAAAAGTATACAACTAATAATAAAAGGGGTCTTCAAAAATAAACAGGAACTTCAGGTACTTCCAAATGGCAACATATGAATAACATCATATTATGTTGACAGTGCATTTCCTTTATAAACCGAAAAGACAAAGTCAAAGTCACGGAACTCGGACGTCACGGGAAAAGGTGTGCCCTTGCATTGCAAAGCACAGCTATCTGAGAAGGCTTAACTAACATGAAGAAACCAACTGTCAAGCGTCAAACGGAATTGCATATTCAAGCAACAGAGTGAATGACAGCTAATCTCAATAACTGAGATTATGCTTAAACGCGGACCAGCGAAACAAGCATTTGGCGTGAACAATTTCCACCCATCCTCCCTCCGGCTTCATAACCTCGGCCACATCCTGCTCCACATGTCCGTACAGCGTCGTCTTTTCTCTGCTTTCATCTGACCTTCATTCCTTCACCTCATTTCATTTAATCCATAATCCATATCAAATCAAGCGGCACCTCCCAGAATTGCCAGCTCATCGACTTGCTGCTGCCGATCGTAGAAGGACTGTTCATCTAAGTGGAAATTTGTGGAGTTTTTTACCCATTGCATAATGGGAAACTAACCCTTTTGGAATTGTTCTCCATACACATCGAATGCACCTGAAATCAATCACAAACATTTTGTGACACTAATAAAACTTGATTATGACAACCAAGTTTTCCATTTTAGTGAATTATATTTGGAATACCGTAATTTGTCCCAGAATCCAAACTGTCAGCATCAAAACACTCATAATTAACTGCTATGGAGTGAGTTGGCTGCACTGAGCGAAAAGGGGGTGAATATTTCCATATGTCCTACTTATGTTTTTGATTTGTAAAAAAATGTTTAATGAAGCATTAAATTTCATTACACCTCGCGATTGTTGGTTTGATTTGTTTGATTGATGTTTGAAGCCTGAAATATGGCAAAACGTGGCTATGTAAGAAGTTAACCAGTGCACTATGAAGCCATAAAAAAATACACTTTTTAAACACGGATCTAACAAATACTGATGCACTTACTTATGGAGCTCATTTTTTAACATTGTCATACAACTTAAAATTACACCAAACACTAATATAATGACAATAATAATAAAGTGACAAGCATATGGCGGCTTGAGTGAGAAGCGAATGTAAAGGTCTCCATCGTCACTTAATGATCCTTCATCACAAATCGATGGACTCAGATGCATGACATTGGTCTCAAAAGAAGATCCAAACCAAAGTATTTTGTTTTATTAAAAGTCCTACAGATTCATATCAAGCCAACAGCTATGGAACACAAACAGGAAGTAGCACCCCCCCCCCCCCCCCAAAAAAAACCAAAAAAACCAAAACAAAAACAAAACTGTAACAACCATAAACTTTGCTGAACAGAAACTGCTCACTGGTAATCATCTTTGACTGTGACATGGAAAGTACTTGGAGTTGTTCTGCTGAATATGATATGTTTTCTTCTTCAAAAGCCACAAAAAGCAAAAGGTAAAAAAAGAGTTTGGTGGTGGTTCAAATGAGGTCTCATGACGCCTGTTTGAACATTTTTACACAACAATTTTGGTTGCACTCCAAATAAACAACTTTTTGGGCATTCAAGCTTCAAGGTGTCACTCTATTTGACTTCATTTTTTAACTCACCCTTCATCATCTCTGCTGGAATTCTGGTCATGACTGAACACTAAAAGTGATGTGTTGCAAAAAAAAAAAAAATGTTTGTATGATGTGTCCAAACAGTTGAGATGAAAAGGAATGCTTTGATCCTGCGGAATTATGATCAGTGATCAAAGCCGGTTGGATCAAAGAAAGCAGAAGTTTCAGATGTCGATGGCTCTAATATGCATTTGCACTCCTTTACCTTCACTTTCTTTGCTAACCTTTTAAAAAGCAGTCAAAGTTCTGATACAAACACAATCCGTTTTTAAACTTTTTGTCGTTGTTGTTTTTGACATTTCTGCAAGTTTGAAGTTTTGCTGAATTGAGTGCTAATATGAAACCTCTACAATGTGTCCCCTGATGGCCTAAACACGGTCAGAAGCTTTGCCCTCAACTTAGAAGCAAATTCTCATAGTTGTATGTCAATTCGCCACCGGACTAATGGTTGGGGTTAGGATGACGTTTCAGTGAGGTTGTACAGCACACGTTACATGGGACACTAATGGTTGAGGTAAGGGAGAGGCACAGTGAGACCGCTAGAAAACATGTAGTCAACACTAACAAATTATGTAGACAACACAAAAATAATTCCATGTCCCCAGAGCTAGCTTCAGTAGCCAGGGGTCGGACCGCCAAGGCCCCCGCCTTTGGCTGCCACCCAGCTCACTGCGCACCCGATCCCTTTGGCCCCTCCCACAGGTGGTGTGACGATGGGAAGGGGGACCCACGTTGCCTTTTCGGGCTGTGCGAGGCCGGGCCCCATAGGTATAGGCCTGGCTACCAGACGCTCGCCTTTGAGCCCCGCCTCCATGCCTGGCTCCAAGTGGGGGGCCCCAGTGACCCGCGTCTGGGCAAGGGAAACCGCGATCCAAAATTGACATTCATCATAGGGGTCTATTGAGCCATGCTTTGTCTGGTCCCTCACCTAGGACCTGTTTGCCATAGGTGGTCGTAATTTGGCACCTTTTCAAAACGGCCTATGTGGTCGTATTTATTGGAGGACTGTCGCGTCTAAAGCGATATGCACTCATGAACACGTTTAATTTCACTGGGGAACATTTTGTAGAAAAAAAAATCTGTTGAGTTAGATTCATATGCTGATTGAAACTACAATGGCATGCTGATTCCAAAATCAATTCCAATTTTTTTTTAAATCTTACTCTCCAGATAGGCAAAATTGTACTGATTAGCTGTAGTAAGATTGTAGTAAGAAGAGCTGATAGCAATTGGACTCATCTACAGCTATGTGGCAACTTGTTTATGTAGTCACAATTGAGACAGTGTGGTGAGAGGTGTTTGCAGCTCCCAAATAAGTCAGTACTATCAATATCTGCAAACTATTGCTGGCTTTTCTCTTAACCTTGTAAGCATGGGCATACCGTTGTAAGCCCTATTTTGTTGTATGCATTTTATTTTAGTTTTAAAAGATTGTAACTATACAATCTTAGTGTTTTATTAACACACATTTATATCATTTGGGGGGGATCCTATAGTTAAAAAACTTGACATCATAGAAAAAAGCTGTCAGACCAAACCCAACAAAAATTGTGTTCCCCATTGTTATCAGCTATCATCTATTTTATATAAATTGTTTGTTTTGCTCCAGAAGATGTACATGGCACAGTTTCTTGCTATTACATTGCATTGATGGTTTCTATGATTGTGATGTGGTAGTATTGGTATGGAAGTGGATGAAGTTGGATAACGCCGGCCACACTGACACAGTTATCAGGCTACTTAAATGAGACTTTGTGCGCGTGTATTAGCACGCCTCCATTCGGCGTTTACCCCAGAGCTAGAAGTCACTTCCACTGTCTGCATCTTTTGTAGCTTTATGAACGACCACGCAGCTAAGTGAATGTGACTATGGCGCTCCTGACCCCCTTGCTGCTGCCCACTTTCCATCCTCTTCCCCTCGCTTTGTAAGAAAGCCGCTCGCCACCAGCAGGCCCGGGGGGGCGAGTCCTGAGCGCTAGTGCGGGTCGAATGCGTGGTGATTGCCCCTGTCGGAGTGCGTGTCTTTGTGTATGAGCATTGGAGAGTGCGCTGCCGCAGCTCTAACTGTTTTCTGCTGCAAGGTCAGCGCCCTAGCACCAGACGCACACACACTCACACACATTCAGGCACACTGGCAGCGCTGCGGGAATGGGTGCAGAGAGGGTGTCATCTGCTGCTGCTGACCAGGCATCACCGGTGGGCTTAGAGATACAAGGAAACACACACTTTGTACATCCAGTTGCACCGATGTGAGGGTTGGCTGTGTTCATTCATGTGGATACAGATGCACATGAGCAAACAGCATACCACTATAAATGTTAATGGACCAAAGTGCACATTGCAGTCACGGTAAGTAGACACTTGCTGTCCTACTCCACGTCTACAGACAGTCCTAAGCAATCATGTATCAATACTTGCAGTACTTGTGTAGTGATGCATGAAATTGTACAAACTTGAATGGAACTGAACGCTGACCTCCACCATGGTTAAACAGTTGTGAAGTACCATATTGCATGTTAACATCCCACGCATATGGATTATGTTCAGTAAGGGGTCTGTTCCACTTTTTGATCCTATAACAATAAGATCATGTTCTGGTGCATTTTATGTTGGTTTATATGCCTGTCTCAAGGTTCATGATGTCATGATGTGATGTTAATGGCAGCGATGGGAAATTGAAATGCATTGTGGAGGGGGCCACATAGGTACATGCATGTCCTAACCCAGTGGTAGGCAAACTCGTCCTGCAGGTTTTGGAGGTTTCCCTGCTGCAACGCAGCTGAATCTAACCAACAGGATCGTTACCAAGCTTATGCAGAGCTTGCTGATGAGCTGATGATATATCAGCTGTGTTGGAGAAGGTAAACATCCAACACCTGCAGGACTCCGGCCCTCGAGGACAGAGTGCGCCCACCCCTGGCCTAACCAGTTGTATGACAAAAATGCCACTTTAGACAGGACAGTATAAGACCTGGTTTAAGCGCAACTAAGCCATGTCTAGTGGCGAATGGTGATATTACATCTTAAAATTGCAGTTGATGTATATTCAGTTTGGCACACGCAAATTTGCATATTTGCAAATTTTGATTTCCCATTTTTTCAAACTTTTTTTTTTTATGTTTTTTTTTTCCCTATTACACCCCAACCTCCAACTGCCCTCATTTTTCATAGATAACATATACTGAATGTTTTAACAGTTTTTTTTTTTTTTTTTTTTAAATGTAATTCATTTATTTTTTTGTGGGAGATTATTTTGGGTTAGGGGTAAAACAGACCCCCCAAAAAATCCCAGTTGCCAATCCCTGTGTTCGGAGTAGACAAACAGGAGTCCATTTCCATTTTGGTTTAAGGGAAATGGTTCCATTACAACTCAAATGTCAAAAAATCGATCATATCAACATTTTATCCATGTAGCAGAAAAACAGAACAGGTTCTATCTCCGAGTGTGTGAGAGGTGCAGTTACTGTCTGTAAAATACCAAACAAACACACAACAATATTAAATATTAATGAATCTGACAATACTGTATTTACACAGTGCTCCTCACTGTGTCTCTTATTTAATGCAAGCTGTGTGATTCATCTGTGAGTATGTACTGTATATTAGGCTCTGACTTCATGATGGTTTAAATACTAAAGAGACAAAAAATAATAAATAAATTGAAACTCATTTTAAATTGGCAAATAAAATTGGCAATAAAATCCCACCTCTGCCAAACGTAATCAAATGACCTTTTTTATGTGTACGAGATGAGGGGTGATGTGGCAAAGCCATAGAACTAAAAATCGGGGCTCTTCTTTCAGTGATTCAATTGCAAAAAAAATGTCTGATAATCCTAAATGTCTTCAGTTTGACTTCCTCATTCATTGTTCAGTGATTGCTGCAGTTTTTTTTTTTTTTTGCAAATAAGAAAGCCACTGGTGTAATCAAGTTTCATCTGGATCAAGATAATGTTGTATTCATAGTATTTTTCTGAACAGCTCTGATTAGATGATTTAAGAATGGGTCATATTCCACTGTATGAGTAGGGGAGACGGGGGCTAGTTGTATCACGGGTAAACTGTCATATTGCAATTTTCTTCTCTACCAGAGGGTGCAACGAAAAAATGGAATGCAAGTTTTTTTTTTCTTCGTATAAATGGTCAGGGGTTGTGTCCTGTCTGAGAAGAGAATAACACATTGTGAGCTGAGATGAGTGTCAATTATCTGTTTTGCACAACCCAAAGTTAAAAAAAATCAACTTCGTATATTTTGAAACAGGTGTTGTACATAGACAAATTCTGTGGTCTCGTTAGAGGAGAGATTCAGGCATCTTGTCATGCCTCAGTCATTGCTCTGTTTTAAGCTAACTTTAAACTAGAGCAAGTATTAGCCAACATGATACTTTGTGGCAACTTGTCACAGTCATTTTGGGGATTGTTGTCACATGTAAAGAATGGGCCAATGAAAAATGCATCTCTGGAAACTCGGTTTACATATGCCAGAATTGCCCTTCAGATGAAAAGTGAGGAAATTAGTTTACTAGGCTTTTTTTCATTGGTTAAAAATTGATTTTCCAGTTGTTGTTGGAACTACAGTATGCCCACATGTCAGGACTGGTTTAAGTTTCATGATCAACCATCCAAACATCCCTTAACCGAAATGCTTTATTATTATTTTTTAATTCTATTTAATCTCAAATTTCCAGTTTAAGGGAAGCAAAACAGACATTTGCGGCTGAGAGCTACTGGACCTACATGCCAGCAGCTCCTAAGGACTTCAATCGATTTCATAATATTTTATGTTAAAGTTTGCTCAATGACTATAGTAAATTTTCAAGATCAATGACTATTTCTCTAGCTGTAAAAAGAAAAAGAAAAAAAAAGAGAAAAGTGATAATTTTGTCCTTATTAGTTGCAAAATCCAGTGTGACATCTTACTCCATATAATGTGACAACTTACCCATTGGTGAGGCAACGTGTCACATGTTCACTCCCTCTATTTGATGGCTTATTACTCTGACACTGACACAAAGTATGAAAATGACATGAATGTAAAAAATACATCTAAAACTTTGGTCTTTCGTCTGGTATACATTTTGTTTATACTGTATATGATGCATCGAATCAAATAAATATGTAAAAAGTGATACAACTAGCCCTGGTCTACTCTACATTTAGCTTTTTGCTATGTTTGTGGTTTATAGAATTGACCTGAATGACTCCAAGCTTTCAAAAGCCTCTCCGGCCCAGCTTTATGTCCTAAGCCTCCTTCTAAACTGTGGCTTTAACAATCCCTCCCTCTTTCCTCTCCTACTCAATATCTCGCCTCTCCCGTCCCAGACGTGCCCCAGAATACAAATAGAGTTTTTCTTTCTTTATTTGGGCGAGCGGTAATGCCGGAGGCCTGATGGGCGAATGTTGTCGGTCGAGTAGAAAGGGAAGGTGTAATAAGGTGATGAAACTACTCCAAATACAAAAAGACGAGAGGACAAATTGGCTGAAATGGAAATATTGGAAAATGGAGAGTGCATTGGATGGTGAATGGGACAATTGTGAAGAGGAAAGGAAAAATGAATAAAAGGGACATAAAATAACAAAATAATGTCATTTACAGTCATGTTCTTTTGAAAAGACTCACAAGGGATTTATTTAGAAAATGTGGTACTTTCTTTGCTAAAAACAACAAAGCTGGAAAGTAGCTGATTGGGAAAATAAAATATAATACATTAAATAATATTCATAATGAAATAATATATTTAAAAAAAACAAGCAAATTCTCAATGTCTCTTCAACATGGACTATGGGAAACACTTAAGACAATTCCGGAATGTCTACATCTCATGCATGTCACTCTATTTAAATTGACTGAGGACTTTTTTTGAGTTGCTTTTTCCCCCCTGCAGCAAATATATTATCCCGCAAGCATAACCGGTCTCCATCATTGAGGAGGGAAAAAAACAAAACAAAAAAACAAGGCCCTTGCATCACACTGTGAGGCAGGGAGGCATGACAAAGACTGCAGCATTTTCAGATTAGGGAGGCGCATACACACTTACACGCACACACACACACTGCATTGCAGTTTAAGCAACAATTACATTACAACATATTTGCCTAAGGATTAAACATACTCCTGATAATGCATTTGAAGGTTAAATTACAATAATCCACCTTGTTACTTTTGCCATTACATAGTATTGGATTTTCTTTCAATGTTGAGATAGTGTTTGTATACGCTGATACATCTACTTTAAAAGTTGCCTCAGTATTATTATAATGTTTTTAAAGTTGAGAATGATTGTATTTATGGTGCCAAGCAGTCCAACTTTGCGTGCTGTGTTAATAGTTTGTGTTGTTAGTTGCATCATTTGCACTGTAAGGGCGCATCCACGCATTGTGAAAATGTTGGCTTTTTAGCCTTATTGTTAGTGAGTATTTTGTCAGAAAAATGGCCTCGCGTCTGTCTTTGTCTTGCAAAGTTAAGGACTCCAACATGAGAATCAGCCCGTCCGCCCGCCCACTGATGGTAGAGAAGAGGTCAAAGTCAAGCGCATCATTTCGATTACCTCCTTTCTGTTGATGCAGCAAAGAACACTGCAGAAGAGCGGGGACACCCTTTGCAGTCGTCACTTGCTGGGCTTGCTCAGATCAAATTCAACTGGACTTGCTAAGGGATGCTAGGTGGTAGCTAGCCTTGCACATTGATACAGCAGTGCCTGCACACAGCACATTCTAAACATAGCGTCCTTTTTGCTTGCTAGCCTACACATTGTGCGCTGCATACTGAGCCCAGAGTGAGTCCAGAGGTCATCCTGAAGGTCAGTGGTTATATAGTCAATGTATTCAGATTTTGTTTCCTCACTGCCCTTTAGGCTGCGCTACAGTAATCACACCTATGGTTTGCTGAATCAGCGCATGGGTTTAGATATTTGGTCTCTTTACTGATTCACAAGACTTGTGAGTGTCGGTTCAGAAATATTCCACTTGGACGCCGGACCTCAATATGTTGCAGTCAAACATAATCAAATACATATCGCTGATTAACTATCGTATTTTACAGAAATATTTTTATGTGTGACAAACCTAGTATTTTGCAACTTTTAATTTTTATATATAAAGTATTTAGGGGAGACTGGGGCTAGTTGTTACATTTCATAGGTACTTTTTGTACATTTATGTATTTCTTGGAATCAATACATCATATCTAAACAAACTGTGTAACCAGATGACAGACCAAATTCTTAAGTATATTTTTTTATTCATTCATGTCATTTTCATACTTTGAGTCATTGCAGAGTTATAAGCCATCAAATAGAGTGAGTGAACATGTGACAGATTGTCCCACCAACGGGTAAGTTGTCACACTACATGGGATAAGATGTCACTCTGGATTTTGGAACTAATAAAACAAGGACATAATCCTTGTTCTCCTGTTTTTTTGTTTTTACAGCCATATAAATTGTTTATCATTGATCTTGAAAATTTACCATAGCAAACTTAAAACATAAAATATTAGGAAAGGGATTAAAGTCTTAAGGAACGGCTAGCATCTAGCTCAAAGCTCACAGCCTCAAATGCCTGTTTTGCTTCCCCTAAACTAGAAATTTGAGATTAAATTGAATTTAAAAAAATAAAGCATTTTGGTTATTAATGGATGGATGGATGGTTGATCATGAAACTTAAACTAGTCCTGTTATGTGGGCATACTGTAGTTCCAACAAAAACAGTAAAAAAAAAATTTTAAACAATGAAACAAAACCTAGCAAACTCAAAATGATCTGAAGGGCAATTCTGGCAAACTTAAACCGAGTTGCCAGAGGTGCAGTTTTCATTAGACCATTCTTTTGCATATGTGACAACAAACCCCCAAATTACTGAGAGAAGTTTATTTTTGTTTATTTTTTATTAAAATTATAAACATAAAGAAAACACATTACAAGTCTGAAATATAAGTTGAAGTAAAAAGGAATACAAGAATAGAGGGAAAGAAAAGAGCTTATATGTTCAAAAGGGGTAGGAGGAAGTTTAAAAACGTATTTAGTCCTACCCTTTATCCCTTTTATGTTGGTACAATGATAAGGTTAATGTATTTCAACAAAAGGAAATATATAAACCTAATCACATATACAAGTGCACTTTAACATATGCATATTTGCCAGCAACATATTTACATGAAATTCATAGGCATATACCATAATACATTTATGAATCGTATCCTCATACTCACACGTACAATTTTCATTACACTCATTCCGATACATCCAAAGAAATTACGGCATATATACATTTTTAACACCTCATGACTGATGAAAGTAATTTTTTTAAACTTTGCTTTTAAACGTTTTTTTTAATTCAGCAAGTGACTGACATTTTTTCAGGTCAGTTCCAAAATCATTCCACAAATTAACACGTTTTAAAGAAACACACCTTTGCTTAATATTGTTTACATTTTTTTGTAGACACTTGTACCCGTTATGTTATAAGGACTCTCTCTAATTTCAAACAGCTTCTGAGTACTCTGGCAGAGTAGATTGTCGTGTACTTTATACATTATTTGATCTATTTTAAATTAAACTAAGTCGTAGTTGTATTTGATTTAATAAATAGAGAATGAGTTGGCTCTGTATATTTTGATCGATTCATAATTCTTATGGCTCTTTTTTGCCGTTTGAAAACAGGATCGGTATTTGTTTTACATGCGTTTCCCCAGATTTCCATACAATAGGTCAGATGTGGTAATAATAATGAACAATATAATGTGTATAATGATTTCGTTTTAGAGAGTATCCCTATATTTTTTTGACATTATCTATGTGTGACTTCCAACATATTTTTTCATCAATAACTACTCCAAGTTGCCCCAAACTACCATGTTGGGTAACATTTGTTCTAGTTCAAAGTTAGCTTAAAACAGAACAGTGACTGAGGCATGTCTGAATCTCTCCTCTAACGAGTCCACATGATTTGCAGCTAGAATTTGTCTATGTACTGTTTCAAAAATATATGAAGTCTCAGCTCTATTCTCTTCTCAGACAGGACACAACACCTGACCATTTATATGGAAAAAAACCTAGAATTTCACTTTTTAGTTGCGCCCTCTGGTGGAGAAGAAAATTGCAATGTGACAACTAGCCCCGATCTCCCAATGCTTCCAACTTTCCAGTTTTCTAGTGCAGTGCGTAACAGCTCTTATAAACACAACATCCAGCAAAATTGGAATTTGTTGATGATGATTTATTAGAACAATAAAACGGGCTAAAGGAGGGAACAAGAAAAAAAATGTGCTGCTCGTGGGAAAGCACCTGCGACAACTTTTCTGTGGATTATAATTATTGGATCAGTTAGTTTTTTATTTATTCATTTTTATTTTAAATAAGATATTTGACATATTTTGACATCAATTTTCTTGAGAGTACCTGTGGAATAATAGCGGGTAAAATCCCTATTACACAGTTTCAATGTTGACATGACAAATGTTTTTTTTTGTTATTAATTAAAAAAGAATATACCTGGCTTACAGAGGCCGCACAGTGAATTTGAGGTGCAGGGTTCGAACCATTTGCCTGGCCTTCTGTGTGGAATTTGCTTCTTCGTCTCTCTGTGCTTGTATATTGTTGTTGTTGTTGTTTTGTCAGGTACTCTGTCTTCCTTCCATATTCCAGAAACACGCATGACAGACTGACAGAACATTTTAAACTGTCGATCGTGTGAATGGCGTTTTGTCCATATGCATGTTATTATAGTTAGATTCTCCTTTGTAGTTCAATAAGGTAGCCAAAATCTGAGCAGCAGTATGGTGCAGTGCAGCTGCAAACCCAAAAGCATGAAAACCTCTCTGACTGTGTGTGTACATCTCATTTTGCAAGTAAAACGATGCACATAAACATGGAACGACATCAGTGAAGTGAATCCCGTTCTCTTCTATCAAACATTGTACGCCTCATAAAGTCTCGGGGCAGAATTATGACACCTTAGAAACTATTCATGTTGATGCCTGTTTAGTGCTTAATGTGAATGTAATCATTTAGAGGGAAACAGGAGACAGCGCAGCAGAGGGTGAGGTGCGAATTTAAATATTTGTGAGTGGCTTAGTGGACTTGATATGGATTGTCTACTTTGTGAGAACCCGCATTAGATTGATAACACGATTATCTGACAAAGTGACCACAGATGAACCTTAGCCGACAAAACATGACAGAGTGTTTCCCTGGAAAAGGAGGGAAAAAATGGTATTGGTTGGAGGCTTAAATGTGTGTCTCTGTGTGCGTATTCTCCTGCGGTCATCATTCAATGTACTGCACCTGGGTTATAAGAGCCTGTCTGCTACTGCCAAATGATTCTATTCGAGGGTGGAGGGAAACCGCAATGGAGAGAGGAAAATAAGAGGGCAGAAAGAGAGAGAGGGAATAAAAAAAATATTGAATCAAGGATTTACAGGCGAGGGAATATGGGATCTAAAATGTGCCAGGGAGAGGGCAATGATGAGATCACATGAATGTGTTTTGCTAACAATAAATGAGTGTGTGAAATTAATGGATGGAGAGCTGGAGATGAAAAAGAGCGAGAGACAAAGAGTGGGGTGTTTTGGAGCCAGGGAGTAGATGGATGCGGAGGCAGCGAGATAGATGAGGGTGTTAATTTGGGTTGCGGGGGGCTTCAATGGGATAGAGACGAGCTCCGGCAGACAAATGGGTGAAAAGAAATTACAAAGAAAAACAATTACAGGCAACGGAGACTGGGACAGAGGATGATGACTAACTGTAATTAAAACAGGACTAAACAAGACTCTCACAAATAAAAACGTCCTCAAACAGGTCAAAAGTGATGACACACTGCGTATCACCGCAATTTGGGTTATCACACTCCATTTGTTTGTTTTTTACTGAATGTATATATATGTAGGTGTCTCATTACTCTTTAACATTTACAGGGATGTGATTTGACCAAAGTGAAATTATCTGAAAATTTAGCCGGGGGTCTGGGGGCCGCTGGCACCCAGCTAGGTCCAGGGCAGCGCCCTGGTGGGGGGACAAGGGGGCCCCCCGGAGCTCATGGGTTTTCCGTGTTTTCAAGTACTTTCAATGCACTCACATGACAAAGAAATAGACAAAACAACAGCATAAATTTTCAATGTATATTGAACTATCCCATATAAAATGGCAGTTTTAGTCAACTCAAAATCAGTCACATTGGACTGCCTTTGCTTTTAAAAACTATCACTGAGAATATCATCATATCTAACTAATGTGATTACTAAGTTAACACATAAATAATGTTGAAGAGTTCAAATTTCATGAACAAATAATTGTATCATGACCAAATGAAAAGTAACTCATATTAGAGCATACCACAAATGTCTTTGTTATAGCAGAAGATGTTATCTGTCTATGAGTCATGTGCATACACAATGAACTACTAAAAAAAAAAAAAAAAAAAAAATCGGATTTTTTTTTTTGGGGGAGATAAAAAAAAGCGGAATTCCGCGAATTAGCGGAAAAATCACATCCCTGCATTTATTATTATTATTATGTTTTTTTTACATTTGAATGGGTTACACTTTATGAGATGCATAACAATTAGGAGTGTAACAAAAACTGACTTGAATCAGAGAATTGGTCTTGATTTGAAAGATGTGAGAGCATCAAATCAAACCAAATCAAACTGTGCCACTTCAAATATATACGTACTGAATTGTCTTTTACTGACGAGATGCACACCCCTAATATACGTATATACTGTACGTGTCAAATCGTCTTTCATTGGAGAAATGTACACCTACTAATGTACGTATCGAATTGGCCTTTAATGGCGAAATGCACACCCCCAATCAGAATGTTTGCAAAATCGATTTCAAGACATCGTAATTAAGGCTAATGTGCAAGAAAAGAAGAATAATGAAATTTCACATGTGAGCATATTCAAAATGTCATCTGCTTTAGGTTTCGAGAGTTTGGCTTTATAGTGGACAAACTTAACTATTATCATTTCTTAGCTTCTTTTTACTTTGTATGCATCTAGGCCAATGATGGCAACAATTTTACCCTGGAACAGACAATCATTTAGATTTGCGGAAAGGCAAAATATATGTAAATCGATCAATTAAATGATAATATCTTAAAAGAATGATGCAAGAAAATAATTTTTGGGGGATTGAAAATGCTGTTTGGTTATATGTATTCAAGCAGAAGCTGCTTGAGATGCAAAGACACACTGGCCACACGTGGTGGGGTCCAATTTTGTCTCATCTCACCTGAATGGAGAGTGGCAAGTTGACAAGATGAAGAGAGAAAACAAGCAGGACCTTGATGAAAGAGATGGGCGGCAGCCAGCTAAGAGAAATCAAGATCTGCCTTTCTCTTGGCAAGAAAAAAGGAAACAGTTTGATCACCTTGACAGGGGAAGAAGAGATGGAAAGAAAAAGGAGGAGATGAGATGATGTGGAGGAAAGGAATGATGGAGGACAAAATGAGAACGTGAATAAAGCAAAGAAAAAGAAATGCTCGCTGCCATCTGTCAGAAATAAAATGGAAAATTCCTGCTCATAGGAAGGCAGCCTCTGGCTTGTTTGTGCTTGGCTGCAAACATGTTTTCACTCCTGTCGCACTAATACTGTACTTGTGGGAATTGAGCATTTCTGCTATCTGAAATGAGGCTCCAGAGCTGGGATTAAAAATGGCCCACAAGCTTGAATTGACTGCAAATCACATATGGATCACCATATGGACTCCGTGTGGAGCTGGCATGTTCTCCTCGGGCTGCTCTGCTTTCTTTCCACATCCACAAAGACTTGTTGGTACCGTACGTGCGCGAGGACATTCTTACTCACCAAACTCATCCATGTTTTTTATTTTTAAATATCATCACATTATCATCATCAGCAATTTATCGCTCTCATTACTATTCTTTCCAGATCACTTCCTCCTCTCCAGCATCACTTGCCTTTCCCAATTACCCTCAATGTCCGTCTAGCTCCCCCTTCTCAACTCATCTGCCTCATCTGTCACCTCTGATTCCACATCAGGACCTTTCATCAGTACGCTCCCGCCAAAAACTACTACGAGCCTCAAAAGTTGAATGCACATGTTCAATTATTTAATGTTTCAGCAACTTTTTGCACCAAATACTGTTCCCTAAAAAGGACGTAAACTGCTAAATTTACAGATTCAGACTCCGATGACTTCCGTTAAACAACAATTGTCGCGTTTCCACCGAAGGAACTTCAGTGTCTCCACTGCAACCGGGCCACATTTAAAGGAACTTATGGGGACGAGCGGAGGTCCTACTTGAGGTTAGGTACTCCGCCGGCCTGATAAACTCCCGATCGAGCTTACGTGCTGATTGGCTAAAAATTATTTAGTATGAAAAATGACCTTACCTTTATGCGCGGCAATGCTGCATTCTCGGCTTAAGTCTCTTCCACCAAAACAATTCTCTTAATAATCCTTTGCCTATTTTCGTTCCACTTTACTGTTAGCCTTTTCAAATTCTTCATCTCGACGCCGTCTCCTCTCACTCAAACGCTATTTTTTTTCAAGCAGAAAATAACAGCAACCGCCGCGAGTTTTTCTCTTCCCTCGTTATTGTTCTGATTTTTGCGGCGCCGTGCTTGGGTGACGTCACAAAAACCGTTGCAAGGCGATTATGTGTCGATCGAAACTCGTGACTTGCGATCCATCCACACCCAAGCACATAAAATAAAAAACAGAGAAAAATAGCAACCGCCCAAATTTTTCTCTTTCCTCGTTGTGATTTTCAGCGCGCGGTGCGTGGGTGACGTCACGGGAGAAACCGTCGCACGGCGTTCACATGTCGGTCGAAACTCGTGACGTTGCGAAATGGGTCGTACTCCGCAGTGGAGACACAGCCACAAGCGGGCCGGCTGAGAGGACGGTGGAAACGCGGCTAATGACCAACAAGAGAAGACAGAACTGGAAGCCTGGCGGATCGCCTTTCAGCGCCCCAAGTTTCAACATTCAATATTACATCCTTATAATATATTGCCTCACTAGTAGTTACTTAACATTGCAAATGATAAGGACCAAGTAGGGGTGTCACTCGAGTGTTTGTGTGCTAGAGAAGGCCACCGAGGTCTAAGTAATGAATAGTTGTAATCTCTTGGTTACAATTACTGTACCAGTGAATGAGCGTGGGTTGCGTGTACCGTCTATGGGTAAGTGTGCAAAGCGATGAACGGGCTTTTCAAAGCATCAGCCCGAAGCTGATCGAGCCACATTTACACGGCCCAGTTCTATCCAAACTAAGCCAAGCGTGCGAGGGAGAGCAATGAAGTGAAATTAAAACCCAGCGGTGGTTTGATGCTTGCCTCAAAGGAGCCCTTGACAATAAAGCAGAAAACTAGTTGCAATGCAATGATAACATAAATGCCAACTTCTAAAATTAATTTAAATAAGTCTTTTCTGGAAGCTTTTTGACATGTGTGGTGTGAAAACAATGTTACTATTTTTATGTGAACCTGACCAAATACTGCACATAATAAGGCTAGAGAAAGCTAATTTTGTAGTTATCAGGCTAGTAATAAAGGTCTCATATTATTCAACTTTTCAACATACTAAAATGGTTCTCAAATGTGTAAAAGACATGTCTGTGACATGCATTTGTCAAAATTGTCTTTGGATCAAATATTTTTGCTGTCGTCTTTTTGACGTCACTAAATCACGGAAGTTTAATCTGCCCGTTTGAAGCACACATGTTAGAAAGGAGGAGAAAGCTAGAGAAGTCGCAAATTGACTTTTTTCATACCTGCTTGGATTGTAGACAGGCCGGGGATGCGTACTATTGGAAGAAAGTGCATTTTCATACTATGGGACCTTTAAAGTACTTTGAAAATATTTAGTAATCTGAAAAAAAAATAGAGGCACTGCCCATTTCAAATGTAATGTTTTGTGTTCCAATCAGGACCTGGTGGCTAGATTACAATGTAACAAATTGTAGTGACAAGTATTTATTGTATATAAATTACAGTTACAGTACTTACTGTATTTACTTTTACAGCAATTCACTGTAATCTAGTTTACAACCATTTCTTGTATTCCACGTAATTTACTGGCAACTTTAGTTACACACATACAGTATGCAGTATGTAAAATCCATCCATTCATTTTCTTAATCCTCAAAAGGGTCACTGGAGCCTATCCCAGCTGGGCGGGGTACACCCTGAACTGGTTGCCAGCCAATCGCAGGGCACACAGAGACAAACAACCATCCACACTCACAATCACACCTATGGACAATTTGGAGTGTTCAATTAACCTGCCATGCATGTCTTTGGAAATGTGGGAGGAAACCGGAATACCCTGAGAAAACCCACGCAGGCACGTAAGGCCAAAGCCCGGACTTGATCTCAGTGGGAGGCGGGCGTGCTAACCAGTCAGCCACCGTGCCGCCCTTCTTGTAAAATTAATCCTCATTCTGCAGCCGAATGCATAAATGAATGTTAGCTGTAATGTTGCCTGTTTATCGGAGAAATCCGATGTGAAGACGATGGAGAACTGCCCTTGCGCTAAAATATTACTCTCTGCTTCTTCTCCTATAGAGATACCCAACAATCTGTAATCCACATATATACGTGCCAAAACATAGTTGCCGCAAAATTGACAGTATAATTGAAAGCAAAATACTGTACTTTGATTTTACCCATAATGCACATTGTTTACCCATAATGCATTGCTCTATACCAGGGGTGGGCAAACTTTTTGACTTGCGGGCCACAATGGGTTTGACATTTTGACAGATGGGCCGGACCAGGAGCATTTGGACCTCATAGCACAGTAAACACACACAGATAAATGTACAACCCAATTTACTTCTAGTGTGCACTAAGGACTGCGTTTTTCAAATGTGCAAAATCCACTTATTTAAAACAGCTTTTCCAATAGCTTCATTTTTATTGTTTTAGCTCAACTTTTGCTGTGTTTTTATGCTTTGTAAAGTGACCTTGGGTGTTCTGAAAGGTGCTGTTTTTAAATGAAATGTATTATTATTATTATGATTATTATAAAATAGCCCTAATCCAGGTAGTACGTTTGCCTCAATGAATATGCGAGATGCGGCATTTACACACTATTTGTCAAAGTGGGAGGAGAAATGTAAATAGATTATAATAGCACATACACTGTGATCTGTCAAACCTGGTGATTGCATCTATTTTTAATAGATTTCAATTCAAGGCGTAAAGTTAAAGAAATCAAGATTTATTGAAAAAAGATGAACACTTTCAACATTCAAAACACATTATTACCCAAAAAAATACTCAATGTCAATTATTTCTGCTCCACTGTGTCATGTTTTGGTTTTGGTTCTGTCACGTTCAGTTTCTGCTTTCCTTGTGTGTTTTCCTTGTCTTGTTGATTGTGACCCTGCCCTTCCTTGTGTTGTCCAATCAGTGCCCTCAGCCACTTGTGTCTGGTCCAGGTGTGTCTTGTTGCGTCATTAGTGTTAGTGTATTTAGTCTGCTGTCTGTGTTGGTGCATTGTGGTATGTACGTTTGTCCTCATGTCATGCTGCCTGTTTTCTGTTCCCTCCCAAGTTCTAGTTCTAGTTCTAGTTCTAGTTCTAGTTCTAGTTCTAGTTCTAGTTCTAGTTCTAGTTCTAGTTCTAGTTCTAGTTCTAGTTCTAGTTCTAGTTCTAGTTCTAGTTCTAGTTCTAGTTCATGTTTTGTTGCTGTCTGTTTTTTGGTCCCTCTTTTGTTCAAGTTCAAGTTCATGCTTTGTTTTATGTTTTTGAACTTTAGAAATTAAATCCCTTTTTTTTTGGACTACACCTCTGCCTCCTTGCTCTGCCTGCCCGCATCTGGGTCCTAAAGCCCCCCGTTTTGACACACTGCTGTGCATAAAGGTACACTCAATAAAAAGACGCACTTTCAAACGTATTTTCCATAACAGAACATAAGTAGAAAAACTCACAAATTTCAGTGGGAACAGCGTTGTTGGTCTCCCTTTTTTTCCAGTACATCAAAGTCTGGAGTTAGTTTTGTTGTGGCAATTCTCAGGATAGATCTGAGGTGTTGGTCAGTTAACTTGGATCTGTGACGGCCTTTACTGATGTTCATGATGCTGAACGTCTGCTCACACACGTAGGTCGAGCCAAACAGCACCAGCATCTTCTGTGCCGTCCTCCGGAGGTTTGGAAACGCGGCTTCGTCCAGTGAGGCATAAAAGTCATTCAGCTTAAGAGACTTGAACTTCTCCTTTGAAGCAGAGTCGGACTGAAGATCGATCAGTTCCAACTGCAGCTCCGGCGGTGCTGTTTCAGGCTCTTGTGACAGGGGACAGGACACCAGCTGAAGTGATGAGGCAATTTGTTTATCCTGGATCCTTTACAGCAGTCCGACGTTTTTTCCTGATAAATTTGGCGATCCATCCGTGGTGACATTGGAAAGTTTACTCCAAGGAAGCTTCATCCTCTCAATGACAGCGGACACATGTGCATACAAGTCCTCTCCTTGCGTTTTCCCCTTCAGCGACTCAGTGCTCAAAAGCTCCTCAGTTATCTCAAAACTGTCGTTTATCCCTCGGATGAAAATTAGGAGCTGAGCAGTGTCTTTTATGTCGTTACTTTCATCAAGTGCCAGTGAATATAACGTAAAGGTCCCCGCCTTTTTATTTAACGTGCTCACTATATCTTCATCAATCAGTTCCACACGGCGAGTCACTGTCCTGTGTGATAAACTGATTTTTTCAAACTTGCCTTTGGACTCCGGACACAAGAGACTTGCTGTCTCTACCATGCATTCTTTCAAAAAACTCGCCTTCAGAGAAAGGCTTGCTAGCCTTCGCCATTTTGAACGCCAGCAAAAAATCTGCCTTGGTACTTGACTCCTGAATTGAAGTTTGTCGGTGAAAAAAATTCTGCTGAGCCTGTAAATTAGCCGCCAACCGCTGTGCAGTAGCCTCCCGTTCTTCTTCTCTCATTTTTCCTCAGGCCCACCCACAATAAAAATCCTGGCGCCACCTATTGGTGAAACACGGCATTGCAGGGACAAAATTAAATTAATGATTTTGAATTTTTTTCTAGCCTTATTGGATAAATTCGGCGGGCCGGATTGAAAAGCATAACGGGCCGTATTTGGCCCGCGGGCCGGGGTTTGCCCATGTCTGCTCTATACAGTTAAATACTGTAAAATAAAAAAAATAAAATAAAATTACTAGATTTTACAGAAATTTGTTACAGTGTACTTAAATAACTTATTTGGCCAGATATTATTATAAATAAATAAATAAACAAATAAATAGATAAATAACTTGGAAATGGAAATTAAAATGTTTTTTTTTTTATATAAATACAATGCATCACTATTTTGACAAAATAATTGACCCCGTTAATTATTAAAGTGATCGGTGGTTGCAGAATTAATGAGAAGTGATGATGGTTTTAAGGACCTCTAACTTAACAGGTGGCATTAAAGTGTGTTATTTTTTGGATCGGCAAACCCCGCAATGCTATTAACCACCCAAAGCACGAGTACACCGAAATGCGCTAACATAGCCTGTCGCTACAATATCATTGTTTCTTGTGTATTTTATATTTGCATGGATCAGTTGTGTTTCATCAAACATTGCCGCTGCATGAACGCACTAGGCTTGTTCTCACTGTCATAAAAGATAAAACACAATTTTTTGAATGTGTCAAAATAAATTCTTCCTACAACAAAGCTATATAATACAAACGGTTCCTCTGCAAGACTGTCGAATGTCTGCATCTTAATCTAAATCTCATATTCATGCAGGCGAACCACGACAGGAAACTGTTCTCCCAAAGACGCGTTTCTCCAAGAGGTCATGAATGATGCAGCGTTTGTTAAGGCACACTTTATTCAGTCTTCTTCCTGAGAACTATTCTAGCATCGCCATCAAGTGCTCTGCTGCCACTTGTGAGTGAACACAGCAGGATTTCAAGGCAACTCTTTTCTTCCTTCCTTCCACTGGAAACAATTTTGCTCGAGTTCATCTTTGCAGTCCGTGCGAATGCACACGCGGTCCCCGAGCCTTCGAGGTGTAATGTAATAACGGCCTGCCGCAAGCCACAAGCGAGCACCTAATAAGGCTAACAAGTCATGTCAGCATGAGACATTAGCGGCAAGGGGATCGATGCGCACTGAATTCGAGTGTATTAAGCCCACTTAATTATAGGCTCCCTTGTGTCAAACAGCACCAACCATCACTATTGCTATAACTGAATGTCTGTCTTATTACATTAGACTGATTCAAATGTATCAAAGTTTTGTTGCTTCTGAACTCAAAAGTAGCAAAATATTGCATGTTAAAGTTAAACCGATTTTAAAATGCCAGCTCACGTCTGTGGTAACAAGCAGTCTGCAGTACGCAGCGTGCGGCAGTATGTGCTTCAGAAAACTGTGTCTTTAAAAAGAGAACCTAGCCTAAAAAAAATCCATTTAACAATGGGGAAACTGAAAAACAAAACAAAAAGGGAAAAATCATTACCTTTCAAAGCTAGTTTTCAGTTACTGCTGCAACCTTGCAAGCTAATGAAAAAAAACATCTTAAAGGCAGAATTGCTGATTTTGGCTCAATATGCTCTAATTGCCAATTCAGTGTCCCACAGACAAATACGGATTTGATCCAGGATTTGAATCTACTCCCTGAGAATGCTCGTGATTGGCTTGCTGATGAAGCCAATTCGCAGCAGCTTTTTTTTTTAAATTATTTTTATTATTATTGCTTTGCATCCTACAGTTCACCATCAGAGCCCCGAGTCAAAATGAGATTAGCCCACAGAGGTGCCCAAGAAAATCATTATCCGAGTGCACACAGAACATATAAAAAAAATGAAAATTTCAACACCTCTGAAAGTGATTAAATCAAAGCGAATATGATCATCTTTTCTGCGGGGCTGCTGTTGTCTATAAAACTGTTAAAGCAGAGCGCACAAGCACAAGCCTTATTTCATTTTAATTAATGTAATTGATTGATGATATCTGCCGTTCCTTTCGAGAATCCTTCCCCTGGCTGAGTTGTGGAATAAAGCGGAAATTACATGAAGCTGTAATACAGCCGGCACACTGGTGAGCTGCTTAATATGTGTTAATGAAGCAATCAATAAACGGGGAAAATAAACTGTGCATAAAGGGCACGTTTGCGAGACGAGAGTGCACAAGGTGCTCTCGCCTTTACTTTGTTTTTGCGCTAATGCATTTGTAATGTGCTGCATCTTGTTTGAGGTCACATAACAATTTGGCCTTTGTTTAATAAACGTATGACAACAAGTCACTGTGGCCTCTGACTCACTGCGTGGAGGTCATCAAGGTAATGTGCAACTTTGCGCTTGCATATGCTGCCATGTCATCAAGGTCTGAACAAGGGTGAGTTAATCTTCCGAGGTTGTTTACACACACGTAAACACTCAAACTGTGCGTGCGTTGAGAGAGTGTGTATAGGTTGTAATATGCCAAATTGTCCACCAGGGACACTGGTGGTCGTAAATACAATGTGAAGAGCTTCATTCACTAAAAGAAATATATCAGGGTTGACAGCAGAATATTGAATGTTTTTCAATATTTCTAAATGCTCATGTATACATTTGAATTTAATAAGTGTTGTTATATAATATATCATTTATTATTAGGTGTGTTCCAGCCACATTTTAGTGCCATCATAAAATGTTTGCAAACCCGCAATCACTCCATCAACAACTATGTGGAAAATAAAGTGATGACGTTTAATCGGGTTTGAGATTGACTGCTGAGGACACAACAGATGACACCACTAGAAAGTTCGATAACTGACCCGAGTAACCCTGTCAGCGCATTCTACATCTTCCTCTGTTCACCTGCGCAGCCGCGAAGCAAACTGTCAAGACATCATCACTCCGTGTGCACTGAGGTCACTCAGCGTGTCTGTGTTCACAATGTCTGAAAGACCTAGGAAAGTGAATTCAGACATTTGTTTTTAAATACATTACACATTTTTCAAGATAATTGCTCAAAATGTGTGCAAAGATTGAGAACTACGTAGTACTTAATTGTGGAAATGGATTAGGGTTTGGGTAATGCTGCTAAAGTTTAGCACCTTTGTTCACATTAGCGATTATCCCGTGCTACTGCGACATTCGGTTAGCTAGATACCTTGCTATAGCCTACCTACATCCCAAAAATTCATCTTGCTTTTAGACAGTCTGCTGGCATAGCTGTGAGGAGGTTGGCGGAAAAAGAAGAAGCTGTATATAAAAACTCACAATATTTAAAAAAGAAAAAAAAGAAGAAAAAAAGCAATATAAAAAAAGGTAAATATTGTGTTTTTGTATATAACAGCAGTGACAAAGAAATAGGCTTGGCCAGTCATTTTATTTTCTTGTGTTCCTATTGTCTCAGCAGCACAGAGTCTCATAGACTATGTACAGTAGTTTACAGTGCTGTGTTTGGCTGAAGCTGGCAAAAAGTGGCAGGTTTGTTTTTTTTACTCTCTTGCCGCCAAAAACGCCTAATGACGTACACTAAAATCCAAATGAATGCCACCAGAAACATTAATTGGCGTTTACTATGTTTTTTTTTTTTTTCAATGAGCAGTGGAATGTCTGTGCAGCGCTGCCTTGTCATTAGGGTTGTAAAACCCCAAAACACCTATTAACTATGGCCAGCAGAGGGCAGCATTGTATCCCTTTTCAATGGGCTCCCATAGTATGACATTACAATGAAGCATGATGAATCTGATGAAATAGAACGTTTTCAAGGATGACGTGAATGATCAAAGCGTTTGTCATATTACATCTAATTCTCAGAGCGTCACTAAACAAAAAATATTAGTCATTGTTGTGCAGAAAATGTATCTTTTCACAAAAAGCTCATTTTCTCCTTATCTTTTAAATTTTCAATTAATGTCACTCAAATGACCTGTTTTCAAATGGTGATTACTTAAGAACGGAATAAGGTGGAAACTTTCTAATGAAAGAATGGAACGTGATCTTTTTGGTACCCACCATGTTTATGTAGTCAGAGCACACTATATCCTGTTTGCCCTGAAGGATGAGTTAAAATGCTCGAAATCGACTGGCACTGTCGGGGTGTTTTTTTGGATAACGTGTGGCAGTAAAAGAGTGTTAATGTCATAACATGACGACGGCCACAATATCATGGCAATTTCAACATCGCAGTATTGCGATATTGTCCTTATCGTTAGATCCTTATGCTTTTGTGTGCCTTATTGTTGGCTGTGAGGCCGAAGTGAGAGGACGGGGAAAGAAGGGGGGGGGGGGGGGCGAAATTCGAAAACTCGAGAGCCAGCGTGTGGCCCAGGGCTTTGCGCTTGTGTGGCCACTTTAGAGTGCCTCATTGCCAGCGATGAGTAAGTGCACAATGGGGAGAAAGCTGGAAGAGCAGGGAGGGATTTTAAAAAAAATAATCAAAATAATTCAAGCCAGACTTAATGGCCAGCATGTGGACGGGGGCTTCAGGTTGGCAAAGCTACTTTAAAGTGCCTCGTTGTCGCACTGTGCACTCTAAGGATGGATTAGTTAAAAAACTAACAATCTAGTAGGTTAAGCTCAGATGATCTTAATTAACCAATAGATTGGTCAGACACTGACCATTCCAGGTGGTTACAGGCATACCAATTTCTTTTAAATTGGTTACAATACAAAGTAAGTCTTGATAGAGCACTTGGAAATATATTTATTGTATCAATTTATTTGTATTCTAAATGTATTTTAATAATTAATGTAATTATTATTATTACAATATAGTGTTTAAAAATGGAAATGTGTGTCTAGATAGATCTGGCATGACCAGCTCAATGGCCTAGTGGTAGAGTATTTCCCCTGAGACTGGGAGATTGTGGGTTCAATCCCTGGCCGGGTCAGACCAAAGACTATAAAAATGGGACCCATTTGTCTCCTTGCTTGACACTCAGCATTATTGGGTGGAATTGGGTGGTTTAGATGACCAAATGATTCCTTGAGCGGCCCCTGCTGCTGCTCACTCTTCCCTCAGGGGATGGGTCAAATGCGGAGAATGAATTTTGCCCCACTTAGGTGGGCGTGGCATCCCCGAAAAAATGTCAACCTCTAACACAAATTAACCGATATCTTGATCAGAATGACCAATTTGTATCGGTTGGCCCCTAGAGTGGTTGTTTTAACCAAAGGATATGTCGGACACATACCAGCTAGATTGGTCAAATTTAACCTTTTTTTTGGGGGGTCAATTTCACCAATCTGATTTTCAGGTGTGGAAAAGGCCTGCGATGGCCAGGTGCAGTCGTTTTTTTTCTCTAGCAGTTTTTTTCCCCACATGATAGAAGTGCATTTGACTGACATGTGACAGTTGAGTGGGGCGTGCTTTCAGCCCATCCTGCCACCACGACCCAAGAGGGTAACCATGGCGGTGGATTTTATATACACTCTAAAAACAATTGGGTCAAAAGTAACCCAATTATGGATCAAAAATCGACCGATCCACTTAATGGGTCAATTTGACCCAAGTTTGAATCAAGAAATGGGTCTTTAAGTGTAAAACAACTCATAAATATAGGTCAGATCCTTTACTTGGGTTAAAAAATTGGGTCATTTTGTATAACAACCCAGAAAATTGGATCTAATTGACCCATAATGTGGATCGGTCCGTTTTTGATCCATAATTGGGTTACTTTTGATCCAACTGTTTTTAGAGTGTACATGCCGATTTTTTTCTAACCATTAATTTGTGGCAGGATTATTATTAGCGCTATTCTCTGAGTTGAGTAAAATTTAGAAGACATCTATTTTCAATTTATTGGACGTTAAGTCCGAAAATAAATGGCATTTTTAATGTCAAATTATATACAATATACATTATGACAACTTGGCACAAAAAAACCTCTGCACATAAATTACAGTATTTCCCTCTGTGATGAACTTGCATTAGTGCTCATACTGACAAGAAAAAGAAAACGCTTGATAGATCGAAACAACATATTTGCATAGCTTTGCAATCAGGGACTGTTTGTCAAAAATGGTCAAAATCTATCCTTCCATCTGCTCATACATTCGTCTGTCCATCCAATTTTTTTGAAGTCACTACAAGTGATACCATGATACCTCATTCTTTGTAACGCTGTTACATGCCATTTTTCCACCTCCACATCTTACTCACTGGTGTGTACCACACTTTGATCAGTATTCTCTCCTAGTTTGCAAATAAAAACATGAACAAGTCAATAGTGGAAATGAACAGAAATTAGGTCGACTGTCCCTGCTTGTTGGTGTGACTAAAAATAGCCGCAGTGATAAATTGTCCGACCACTACACCCCATCAGACAACGGGCACACATTGTCAGTGAGTGTTTGTGAATCTCACATTAGTATTCCACTCAGCCTAGAATGACCACCCATATTCATTTGAAACAACCTGCATGGGAGTCCCACAAGTAATCACACCAAGCATAACCTTTACAATGATGGAGACACAGACATAATCAAACAATGTGGAACAAGAGGACAACTGGGGCTCAAATTAGGATGTTGTTTAGCTACAAAGCGATTGTGTTGATTAAGTATGTGATGTTGCCATTGATGTGGAAATAGAAAGAGGCCACGAAAGGCCTCCTCTTGTCTTCGCTGGCTCCCCCTGATAGTTCCCCTTGTCCAACGACAGTCTCCCAAGCTTTGAGCAAGAGCAAAACCTCATTGCTTATGTAGATTTGTCAACGTAGCTGCCTTATTTTCCCTCATTTATCCTTGTCATGCTTTCTGTCCTCGTGCCCGCGCCTCATCTAGCATTCCATGGGGGAATCGAACGTTGACCTCTGTGCCGCAAAGCACGCCGCCAGCCGCATCTCTCCTTTTCTACATTCCTCCTCTACGTCAACTCCCCCTGCTTTTAATCTATTCTCTGTCATTCCTTTTTAATATTCCGCCTTTCATTATCATCGTGGCAGGATTGCCTGTCAGTACTTCATCCTGCTGTCGCCTTGTCAGAAGGCTGAGAGAGGCACACCTCTGGCGGCCTTTTTGCTGCTATGATGAGATGGCGCCGGCGTTTCATTCGGATGAATGTGCCAATGAAATGCTTGGACATTTGAAAGAACATCTTCACTAGAGGCAGAAGGACAGGTGGAGTGATAGCAATATGATACGGTTGAAATTATTTCATTGTCAATTTATCCAGATGGACGTTGCACAGGAGGGACCAATGTTTTTAACACACCATACAAGTCAGTATCATGTCGCTGACGTCGGGCTGAAACCTCATAAGTCACAATTTGGTGAATTTCATATTAACTCTTTGACTGCCAGACGTTTTCAGAAAAGGGATGCCGTGGGTGCCAGACGATTTAAGCATTTTTGACTGATCTTTCAAGGTCCACAGAAAATTATGTGTTTGGACTATGGAAACACACATACTACCAAATGAAAGATTGGACTCTCATCTTTCATCAGAATTTTTTTTTTGTTTGTTTCTACCTTATTCCGTTTTTCAGTAATCAACAATAGAAAATGGTTAGTTTCACCTCTGTTTTGAAAAAACATAACGTCTTTAGCACTCCTCCATATGATTTTACTAAACGTTATTTAACGTTTTTGGCAGTCAAAGAGCTAAAAAAAAAATCCTATCTAAAAATTTTATGTATACTATTGGTGGGTGTTATTATTGTTATTATTTTTTGGGTTTGTTATTTAATTCATTTTTTATTCATTTTTTTTTCCAAATTATTGACCAATCTAAAAACATGCCATTTTAGGGGTCTCCTGAAAAGTGATGATTTTGGATGTATAAGGTTTTGGCCCAACACCAGCAAGCTATAATGACCATTCTGCATCAACAATGTATATCTATTCTCTCTGGATGTGCTATCACCACCGCAAACACTGCTGAAACGCAATCATCCTAAATCTGTGACAACCAGTTTTGAAATGCACCCGCTAACTCCCTCCCTCCGTCCTGATTGTATTTTGAGGGATGAAAGTGGCTATGATTAACGGCAATTTGCTGGTGAAAAATGTTCATCTTGCATCCAACTCAGGGAGCACTGATCACATTTAATCATAGCTTTCGCCACATTTTTTTCTGCGTAGATCATTTGCCACAGATGAGTGTGGCTCAGTTACAAATGTAAAAGTTTTCCTGTGAGGTTCCCTTTAAAAAAACGGTTACCAATTTCATTTGACCTTCCTCATTATTGGACAATTGTTTTGTTGTATCACTTTTATGCTGTCTAATGTAATAATGAATCCTGCAGTTTATACATCGGGATTATGAACAGGCATTTCTTGTCAGGACATATCCTCGACCGTAACCTGCAGAAAGTTGTTCAAATCTCATCTCGCCTGCTATCACACAACTTGCTAATATCTATAACAATTCACAACATGCACACTACCATTTGAGTGCATACAGATTCCTTGCTGTCAATAAAATGTGTTTCCGACTTTCATGTATCTGCACACGTAGTCACCTTTAAGCCTTGTATTGGCCTTTCGAGCAAAAGGTCAAGCGAAAAATCTTATGTTTGTACTAAAAAGACCTTATATCTTTGAGTAAACTGACCTTTAAAGTACAGATTCTCACCCTTTCACGATACAAACTTTCATACTCTTCCACAAATAAATATTTTTCCCAACAGATTGAATTAGTGATACTCTGATTCACTGCACTTTTCAATGGGCTAGTCAATCACAGTGCATAAAAAACTGCCATTCACATTCAACAACTTTGATTACATTTTGAGTCTTCAATTAATGCACAAAATGCATGGCTATAGAATGTGGGAGGAGCATGCAAACGCTACACAAATATACATAAACTGAATTTCAAACCTCCAGATTGTGAGACAGACAAACCAACCTACTGTTTTTTATTTTATTTTAACTAATCTGCTTACCACATATACTGTAAAGCCAAGCAAGTGCAATCAGGGGATGTATGGAAAGCTGCTCCTTTGTTTTCCACTCAACACAATTATTCAAACGATGTGGAGAGAACACAAGAGTGAATGTCTCGTGCTAATGATATTGTACTGACTTGACTGCATATGCACAAATGGGTGTACACACACACACGGCAAAAAACAAAAAAAGTAATATTTACTTGAAAAAAAAATCGACCTACCTGTAAGTTAAGTTTTTCACTCAAAAATTCTAAGTACATTTTACAAGGAGAGTTTTCAGTACATTTTATCAGTTTATTTCAAATAATAATAATAATAATAAAAAGCTCCTTTTGGGTTTATGAATGTACCCATAACCTTCAGTTTGGGAGTCAGGCAGTCTACCACCTGAGCCATGCCACTCCAGTCAGTATATTAGTGTCAGGTGGAATCCTTGTACTTTTAAAAGACCTGTTTTTGGTCTCACCAGCAATGTAGTATAGTCTCCCAAGCTGGAGGTCATGAGCTTGTTCCTCAACAATTCAGTAACTTTTTAAAAAATAAACTAATAAAATGTACTCAAAACTCTCCTTGTAAAATGTACTTAGAATTTCTGAGCGAATAAACTTTACTAGGTTTTTCAAGTAAATATTGCTTCTTCTTTTTTTCCCTTTTTTTGTAGTGCACAAAGTTTATCACTTATTAGCCTAGCGCCATATAGCCCCCCCAAAGAATCAGGCTTAGCTAAAAATTTTAATAAAATGTGACAGGAAAAGGGATTTATTTTTCATGAACTGAGGTGGGAACTGGAAAGAAAAGTGTGACAGCTGTGTTGGTTGCAAGGGCGGTACAGCTTTCACAGCCCCAAACAATACTGTACTTTTGGAGTTCATTTGTGGCAATAATTTGCAAGAAGGAGTGATAAACAGCATTTCTAATGGATGGGGAAAGGAGAAAGAGAAAACACACCAACAGGGTTTAATCTGTCACTGGAGATGCTAAATGCTTTGAAGCGCCGTTAAATGAAAAGAGAAAGCTTCAATTAAAAGTGTAAAGAAATGAGATAGTCAAAGGGCTGTGAAAGAGAGAGTGGTGGTGGGGTGGTGGCACGGGGCGGTTAATCATCTCAGAGGGGGATTAGAGGACAGAGAGGTCCCTGGGGTGGGCGTAGTGAGAAAATTAGGTGAAGAAATCAAATAGCTGCAAGGCGGAAGAGCGAAACAAGGATGAGCATAACAAAACAAGACTGGCTGATGAGAGAAGTGCACACGTTTGATGATCATTAATAGCGAGGCTTAATTAGCCTGGGTGGAGACATGAAAACCATACAATTTGGCTGAGCAACAAAAGTGACGCACCCTAAACGGGCTGACATGGGAAATCCCTAAAATCCCTGAATGCTTTGTAATTCTGGTCAGTTTTAATGCCTAATTCCAATTTTGCTTTTTTTTAATATCAATTTGTAAGTGTACCAAATATAAAATAAGTCGCTGACATTTTGTCAACAAATAACTCCAGGTTACAGTTCCATATTGGAGTATTGCAATTTGCAAGGGTGAGTTTTTGCATCCGTTTTTTTGACTCCTAGTCATATTATATGTGCTAGAAAGAAACCCCTCCCACATACATTAAACACATTAAAACACACACATTGTTTAAACTAACTTTTAAATTGTTCCTTATAAGGCCTGTTCACTCTCTTGCTCACAACAATGTTAACTAGCATGTACATGGAACTGCTGTTGGTATCGCTAGCTTGCTAACTGCTCGTCGCAGTCACGCCAAATGACCACCGACACAAATGCAGGCTCTCCAGTTCATTTATCACATCAGGTCCCATCAAGTGTTTTAGCCAAGCCCCCCAAAATCAGGAAAACGTGTATGGTGAAAATGTGCACAATGAGCTAGCTACTAGTTCTCAGCTTTTGCACCTTTTCAACAACTTCAAACATGCATGATATATTTAGAAACAAATCACTTAATTCACAGAACAGAGTGCTTAAATATGATTTAGCATTCAGTTTTGGTTCAATTGGTCAATGGTGTCTATACGATGCGACGTTTTCACCGCGGTGTTGCTCAATCATGAGTGTGCTGTTTGTCAGACAAACACGTGTCTTCTTTGACGCGTTTGTCAATGACAAATCCAATCTATTTGCTTCCACTGCAGTCATGATCAGGACGCAAATGAGCATCTCCAACAACAAGCTGAAATTTATTCGGTCTGCTGCAGGACTCGGACAGTAATCTTCCAGTACCAAAGCCCGAGTTTTTACAGATGTCCGAAAATATACAGTATGCTGATTTCAATAACCCTAAATTTGTGTTTAGCATCCTTCAGTCAGGTAAGAAACCGAGGACTCTGTTATCCAATTTGTAATGATGGTAGTCATGAAGGGTATTATTTGATTACTTTATTAAGTGCAATCTTTGCGTGTTCAAAATAATTGCATTGAGATCTCATATGAAGAAGTTTCCCCTTGCAAGGATTTATTTAAGAGCTCTTAAAGACACAGGAGAATGGCTTACATTCGAAGGTGATGTTTAAGCCTCAAGTGTGTCCTCGCATACAAAACACTCACTCTTTTATACATCAAAAATAAAAGGTTTCTCTTCCCGCCTCTTAGGTTGAACAAAGGATTAGTGATGATAATAGACAGACGTGTTTACTCCAGCGCCCCCTCCCAACTCGGGAAACAGATGTAAGCAGGATTTGACCTTAGACCTTCAGTTTTTACGACCAAATAACTAATGACAAGAGACTCTGACAATATTCTGCAACTTGCACATTCTTATCTCAAGGGCTGGTGAAAACAAGAGGTTTAAATGAAGTTCACAAAATCATTATCACAATGTTATTCATTACAATACATGGTTATATCACAGGGGTGGGCAAACTTTTTGACTTGCGGGCCACAATGGATAAATGTACAACCCAATTTACTTATAGTATGCACTAAGGACTGCGTTTTTCAAATGTGCAAAATCCACTTATTTAAAACAGCTTTTCCAATAGCTTCATTTTTATTGTTTTCGCTCAACTTTTGCTGTGTTTTTATGCTTTGTAAAGTGACCTTGGGTGTTCTGAAAGGTGCTGTTTTTAAATGAAATGTATTATTATTATTATTATAAAATAGCCCTAATCCAGGTAGTACGTTTGCCTCAATGAATATGCAAGATGCGGCATTTACACACTATTTGGCAAAGTGGGAGGAGAAATGTAAATAGATTATAATAGCACATACACTGTGATCTGTCAAACCTGGTGACTGCATCTATTATTAATAGATTTCAATTCAAGGCGTAAAGTTAAAGAATTTTTTTCCATTGGCTCGCCCATTTTTAACCCGGGCCCACAGTACGTGTGACACATGCGGCTGCATGATAGCCGCTGCTGCCTGTCACGCGCTGAGGACAAAGCGCGTACATCCAATCCGTCTCTGACCACTTTTCCATCTCCGTGGGGGACGCATAGCAGACGGTGTTTGTGCAGCAGCTCAAAAAGAAGCCAAAAGCCAACGAGGAAACGCTCATAGAAGTGCTCGACGCACGCCCCGGGGATGTCTTCACCAATAGCAACAGTCTCCTGCATGCGCGCTCCTCACTTCACCCATGACAACATGTAGAAAGACTATCTTCAGCTGTCAAAAGGATCAAAACACGCAACAGTGCCACAATGTTGACTGATAGACTGAACTCTTTGTCCCTGCTTTCTTTCAAAAAAGAATTGACCAATTCTCTGGACTATCAGGACATTATTGCTGTGTTCAACACAAAACCGTGCCGTCTCCTGCTATAAATGTCCAAATCCAATAAGATCCACTGATTGTCACACCCATTTAAGTGGGGCGAAATTTGTTCTCCGCATTTGACCCATCCCCTGAGGGAGCGGTGAGCAGCAACAGCGCCGAACTCAGGAATCATGTGGTAATCTAACCTCCCAATTCCAACCCTTAATGCTGAGTGTCAAGCAGAGTGACAATCGGTCCCATTTTTATAGTCTTTGGTATGACCCGGCCGGGAATTGAACCCACGACCTCCCAGTCTCAGGGCGGACACTCTAACCACTCGGCCACTGAGCTGAACAAAAAAAAAAAGAAAAAAAAATTGAATTTTTTTCTAGCCTTATTGGATAAGTTCGGCGGGCCAGATTGAAACGCATAACGGGCCGTATTTGGCCCGCGGGCCGGGGTTTGCCCACCTCTGTTATATCACATCTATATACCTATAAGTAAATTCAAAAACAGTAAAAATATAAATTGAAAATGTTAAATGTCTTCAGTCATGGATTATCTCTGTGCTAAAATGCAGTGATAGAAAAAAAAGGACAAATGTAGGTAAATAGATGAGCCAAAAATAAAAGAGCAATGACAACCAGGTAATTAGTTTCCGATAGCAACGGTTTGCTTCCAAAATGAGAAGCAGTGATGTCCCAGGGCTTACTTGTGATTTATTTCAAGGTCACATTTTAATTACACCTAATGAGATTGACTGCGCTCTAACAGCTGTGCTCCGGGGTAACCAAACTTTGACAAAATGCTGATCAAATCAAACTTGTTGATTCGCCCATGAGAATGATTCTATGAATTTATGAATGAATAGGGTTAATAAATGAAAGTAGGCGGAAATGAAAATGCTCATGCACGTATTCCCACATAAATATTCACGAACATAATACTTAAATAATTAAAGTTAATGAGATGGACACTCATAACGAAATATTTATGACTTTTTACACGGCTTACAATGAGTGATTCAAATAATCTGCATCTTTAATTTGTTTGTTAATATTACATGCAAATATGTCAAGTGGTCTCTGCACTCGCGTTGCTTTCATTATGTTTGTTTTGCAAATTAATCTCATGAATGTTGAACTTTATTAGACCGTAAATCATAGGAGTAGGAGAATGGGTGTCACATGGGAGGACTGCGCAGTTGGTTCTAAAGTAATAGTTTGAACTATTTTGTTATCTATTGCGGGATCAAAAACAAACACCTTTTTGTTTTATTACTTTTGCTTCTGCCAAATCTGGGTTTATGGGCTTTTGTTACATCGATCACATTTCACTAAATGTACTTACTGAACAATTGTTGTCATTTTTTTTCATGGTGTATTTTTTTTGCATGTGTCTGTGTGTACGTTTGCGTGTTCTCCCTATCAGCATCAGTAGGAATTACTGTTAGCCTTCACTGCGTTCGATCAAGTCATTTGAGGAACAATTATGCAGACATTATGCAATTCAGAGGCGCTTCACTGGAAAATAAATTATCTCTTGGGTTCAAGAAAATAATAGCCTGCTGTATCTATTGACCGTCTACAGATAGGCATCCTGGCTCCTTATCGTTTCTTAACTCTTTCACTGCCATTCACGTTTATAGACGTCAAGTAAAAACCTACGGAGCACTGCCAATGACGTCTAAAGACGTCATCCAATTTATTTTTTATTTTTTTTGAAACGGGTGCGGGCAAGGCTTCCGGAGCTGTGGTGAAAGTTTCCAGCCAGTCTGTTGTGCCTAATGACTATTTTTGGCCCCTAGAGGGCAGCGATGACTCTCGTTTGACAAGATCGGGTGGGCGTCAGTAGAGGCGGAGCTAGAGTGTCGAGCAGGAGATGAGAATGGAAGACAAAGGAAAAATGGCGGCCGGTCACGAGGAGCTTACGCCCGAGCCGTTTTTTTTCAAAGCCCAAAAGCATCGCTGAAAGAGCACATTGTTGACGACGATGATCATCATCGATGATGAAGATGAGGGTGGTGACTCCGTGGTTGGGAAGCATTGACGCGGCAGTAGAAGACGTTAGATGGAGCTAGATGGAGGAGGGAACGGGCAATGGCGAGCGTTTGCAAGCAGCTCTACACTTACAAGACGAAAGGCATCGACCAACGCTAAAATAGTACATTGATGACGACGATGATTATCATTGATGATGATGAAGGTGAATCCGAGCTTGACGGCGAAATTGGAACCGCTGACGCGGCGGCTATGACGGTGTCGTAACGCGGAACGCAACGAAAAACTGTATTTGAAACATCCACATAATTGTAAGTAGTACCACAGTTGCACACATTTGTAAATAGTTTGCGAAATTGTTTTGTCAAATTGTTACACTGTTGAATGGAAATAAACGTATTTTGCAATCAAAAAACACTTTTTCATTGTTGGTGAAAGCGTTTTACAGAAGTAAAGCACTATTTAGGTGTTTGTGGCATCATTCATGGACAAAAAGAAGTGTACAATTCACTAGAGTGCATGAAATAACATCGTTTCACAAAAAGCTCTTTTTCTCCGTTTTTTGTTTCAAAACAGAGAATTTCGGTGAAAGTAACCATTTTCTATTGTTGATTACTGAAGAACGGAATAAGGTAGAAACAAACTTTTTTTTCTGATGAAAGCTGAGAGTCCAATCTTTCATTTGGTAGAATGTGTGTTTCCATAGTCCAAACACAACATTTTCTGTGGACCTTGAAAGATCACTCAAAATGCTTAAATCGGCTGGCAGTGGGGACAACCCGTTTCTAAAAACGTCTGGCAGTGAAAGAGTTAATATAAAAACATTTTCGACTCATCGTTACATCATTATTTCAAATGTCAGATAATGCATAAATGCAAACCTACCGTAGTTTATGCCATTATTATACAGCTGGACCATTATGGGTCTTTATGCAGTCCTATTTCTGTAAATGAATATCAATTGACTTTACCCAGTTCCGCTGAGAGCTCACTGGCTTAGGCTCTCACACTAAGTCAATCTTACCCTCTTCATTTTAGAGTGAATTGTTTCTTTTCCCCTAGACACCTTTGCGTTACAGGTCACAAAAGGAGATTGTGCTGGTAATAATAAAAGATTGAACGCGTGCCACACAAGTTAAGTACTGTTCACTATTGATCCATGTGTGAAGGCCTGTGTCACTGAAGTAGATAACACTACAGACCTCAAGAAGCTCATATATCACCCGCTGTGATAAAAATGGAGGAAACCCACAAAGCACATCCGATGAAGGTCACCTTCATAATACAAGTGCTTAGAAGACCTTGCGTGGGCAAATGCTACTATTAACTTTAGACAAATACATTATCTACTTTCTAAGTTTCTACACTGTCTTTTAATTTTGTAGGAATTAGATTCTACTCTAACTCCCATCAATAAGTCACCATGGAAGTTGTAGTAAAGGAAAAGGTCACTTATATATATACATATATATATATATATATATATATATATATATATGCTGTCAAAGTTAAAGCGTTAACTGATTAATTAATCACAAAAAATTAGCGCATTAATCATGAATTAACGCAGTTTAATCGCACTATTAATTTTGACCAAAGATGATCCTTTAGCGTGACAGCGGATGGCTACATTTAAGGTAGCACAGGTTGTGTTTGAGCAATAAACATAAATACATGCATTAAAGTAAAGCATTTAATAAATGTTTGCATATCACATTTAGAATATTTGTTCATGTCAAACTATTGGGGTCATTTTTTCCCATTTTTAAATTATGCAAGTAATTAACTGATTAGAAAAAAAGGAGGATGAGCGTGTGCAGTGGATCAAAAAATGTTGAATACGTCCTTATAACATTAAATGTCAAAATAATTATTATTAATTAACACATATCCTGGTGCTCTTCAAATTTGGCGGGAAAAAAATGTTGGAAAAAAAAAAGGCTTTTTTGTCAAGTGATTAATGAAAATTTTAAAATGTGATTAATCTGATAAAAAAAATGTCAACGTTTGACAGCTCTCTCTCCCTCTCTATATATATATATATACTGTATATATCTACGACACAGCTTGCAAGGCAGTTAATAGGTCTAGAGATGTTCTAAATATGCAAATAAATTATTTATGACTAAAATAACAGAATTTCTCTTCATGTATGTACAGTATATATTTACTGAACAAGTTCAGTATGGTAATGTTTATTCTAGTGCCACCAGTCCACCACAGTTGCATTGATTTGTGAAAAAGAGGAAAACTGCAAGCCACTGACAGCCTAGTGAAGGCTGAAGACATTTGTGTGTACGTCTTGTATTTACAGAGTGTCTTTGTGTTCAAGCTTATTAAGAAAGAGAGGGCATCAGTCAGTCACAAGAAGGTGACACCTTCATAAGGGGGCGATAAGGTCTTGTCAGGTGGAGTAAAAAGCCAAAGCACTGTCGCAGTGATTTTACAGGGTATACAGTGTGTGTGTATATATATATATATATATATATATATATATATAAATTCTTTACTCACCTGCTCAAATTGAACGTTTTTGTGATCTAAAAATGACACCAACATAGATAATTTCTGAACTTTTTCCACCATTAATGTGACCTATAAGCTGCACAACTTAATTGGAAAAAAAAAGTGATAACGTTTAAAGAGGGCAAGCACGTAGAAAAAAAGTGTGGTTGCACAAGTGTGCACACCCTCATAACTGGGGACGAGGCTGCACTCAGAATTACGGTAACATTATCACATTCAAACTTATGTTAACTGGGAGTCAGCACATACCACCATTTAAAATGCCTCTGTTTAACCCCTAATACAGTTCAATTATTTTAGTATGCTTTTCGTGAATGTTTTATGCTTTCCATCAGAAGCCTGCTGGTTTTAAAATTTTGCAAAAGCCTACTTGAAATTTTCCAGACACATTCAGCAAAAATTGTCCGATGAAACCAAGCTTGTACATGTTGGCCATAAGCCTGAGGGTGTGCACACTTGTGAAAACACATTATCTATCTATTTATTTTTACTTCTCCTCTTTTTTTTATTGATTTAGCTGTACAGGTAAGACAGTAGTAGGTCATATTAACTCTTTCACTGCCAGACGTTTTCAAAAACGGGTTGTCCCCACTGCCAGCCGATTTAAGCATTTTGAGTGATCTTTCAAGGTCCACAGAAAATGTTGTGTTTGGACTATGGAAACACACATACTACCAAATGAAAGATTGGACTCTCAGCTTTCATCAGAAATTTTTTTTGTTTCTACCTTATTCCGTTCTTCAGTAATCAACAATAGAAAATGGTTACTTTCACCGAAATTCTCTCTTTTGAAACAAAAAACGGAGAAAAAGAGCTTTTTGTGAAACGATGTTATTTCATGCACTCTAGTGAATTCTACACTTCTTTTTGTCCATGAATGATGCCACAAACACCTAAATAGTGCTTTACTTCTGTAAAACGCTTTCACCAACAATGAAAAAGTGTTTTTTGATTGCAAAATACGTTTATTTCCATTCAACAGTGTAACAATTTGACAAAACAATTTCGCAAACTATTTACAAATGTGTGCAACTGTGGTACTACTTACAATTATGTGGATGTTTCAAATACAGTGTTTCCTTTTGTAACGCTCTCCTACGTGCAAGGAGACGCCAGGACTCGCACAACAGTTTACTTTCACTTTCACATTGGTCCGTTTTGCGTGCAAACGTTACACTTTCTTGACGGCCTTTTTTTCCGGGGAATTAAAAGCAAGTAGCAGACTGTACACACTTCCTCCGATGAATATGCATTGGACTCGAGGCACTCTCCGTCGTCCGATCGAACGTCCGCCTGTGCGTGCTCGGTTGCGCTCCGCGTTACGACACCGTCATAGCCGCCGCGTCAGCGGTTCCAATTTCGCCGTCAAGCTCGGATTCACCTTCATCATCATCGAGGATGATCACCGTCGTCATCAATGTACTATTTTAGCGTTGGTCGATGCCTTTCGTCTTGTAAGTGTAGAGCTGCTTGCAAACGCTCGCCATTGCCCGTTCCCTCCTCCATCTAGCTCCATCTAACGTCTTCTACTGCCGCGTCAATGCTTCTCAACCACGGAGTCACCACCCTCATCTTCATCATCGATGATGATCATCGTCGTCAACAATGTGCTCTTTCAGCGATGCTTTTGGTCTTTGAAAAAAACGTCTCGGGCGTGAGCTCCTCGCGACCGGCCGCCATTTTTCCTTTGTCTTCCATTCTCATCTCCTGCTCGACGCTCTAGCTCCGCCTCTACTGACGCCCACCCGATCTTGTCAAAAGAGAGTCATCGCTGCCCTCTAGGGGCCAAAAATAGTCATTAGGCACAACAGACAGACTGGAAACTTTCACCAGACATGCGGAAGGGTTTCCTCTACCCGTTTCAAAAACAAATAAAAAAATCATTGGATGATGTCTTTTGACGTCATTGGCAGTGATCCGTAGGTTTTTACTTGACGTCTTTAAATGTCAGTGGCAGTGAAAGTTTTACAATTATTTGTCATGATCTCATTTTTTTGTGTAAACATTTTATTCACATTGTAGTAAAGAGGCATTTCTGTCATCCGAAGTGGGATAATGACATCTCATTTGGTATTTCAAAGACAGCTGAAGACTCAGATGGTGTGCTCAATCCCTGCTGACTTGGCCTCGGGCCATCCGCCCCGCCTTCATCTGCAGCAGCTCCACGATAACGCACAAATAAAATGTTATACTCGTATATACGGTGCTAGCTGCCATCTGTTTTTCTTCCCTAGACTGCTTCAATTCGACTTGACATTTTCATGCTTTTATTCGATAGACCACAACTCAAAACCATTCCTGATTTACTTGTGTTCCTCTATATTTATCACTCCAACTGTCACTAATTAATTTCATTACTCATCACCTCTCATCTCACATTTACTGCTCTGCTCCGTTCCAACAGCGTTGCAAGTGCATTACAGTACGTCACCCATCGCTCTTTGGTGACCTTGATTTTTACCCTATCCTGTGCCTTTCTTTTTTCTCCAACAGCCACAATGGCGATGAACAGCATCCTCAACGCTGACAACATCAAGAAAGCACTAGATGCATTTGCAGGTAAATCACAGAGACGATAGCGATTCAATAAAAAAGTTACACAAATTGGTTTAAAAGGAGGATTTAATTGCATTTTGAAGTTCATTCAAATCAAACTCCGAAGAGAAGGTACCACTGTATGTAGCTGCTACATTGATATAAAAATGCCGAACTATTCCTATTTGGTAATGACATGAAGTTTTTGTGCGGTCTGTGCATCAATGTGTTTGTGTGTGCAGTGGCCGACTCTTTTGACCATAAGAGTTTTTTTGACATGATTGGCCTGAAGAACAAGTCGTCTGATGATGTAAAGAAGGTCTTTAAAGTGCTGGATGCCGACAATAGTGGCTATATAGAAGAGGAGGAGCTCAAGTAAGAGAAACATCAACAACGAAGCCTAAATTACGTCACACCACCAATTTAACACGCCCATTGTCTTATTTTGAATCTGGTCAGATTCGTCTTGAAGGGATTTGCCAAAGATGGGAGGGACCTGACAGATAAGGAAACCAAAACATTTTTACATGCGGCCGACAAGGATGGAGACGGCAAGATTGGAGTTGAAGGTAAACGAGGTCACACAAATACATGATGTCATAAACACAATTGGACTCACCACACAATCTGTTTTAGAAACACTGATTGACGCTGGAGTTCTTTGGGTTTTGGAGAGAGAAAAAAAATCTAATTGGTTAATGGAAATTCAAAATAATCTTTTCCAGTGTCATCAAAACTGTCATGCGTGTCTGCTAATCCTCCAATATGCTGAGGTCTTGTGCTATGTCATGCATAGATATAGTAGTAGTGGTTTGCAGAGATTTTGTGTCAAATTTCCAATTTGTAGGATCTTTGCTTAGGGCAGTAGTCCTGTACCTGGGTTCGATTGAACCCCATGGGCTCAGTGAGTCAGTCTCAGGGGTTCGGCGGAGATCCCTTCATACTAACTATTAGTGTTGTTTTGGCCCCGATACCGATTCCGATGCCCAGCTTTGCAGTATCGGCCAATGCCGATACCATACCGATACCTAAGGTTTTTTTTTTCTCAACATGAAAAAGCTGTCTTGCCATTTTTTCAGAGCATTCAAGGGCCAATAGGATATCTTAGCTCGGCATGCAGTGAACACGTCACACATCAGTGAATGTCGTGCATGAGCAAGACACAAGATGCTGCATCCAAAGTCCTATATTAGCGTCAGAATTAATGGTATCGGCATGTTACCTGCTAGTACTCCCAGATACCGATACCGCTGATTTAATGCAGTATCTGAGCCTCTGCCGATACCAGTATTGGTATCGGAACAACACTACTAACTATGTTGAACAAAAAAAGAAAGTGGTCGGATGAATTTGTGCAATATGAATTCACATGCATAACGGAACGTATGGTGTTCCACAGGGTTCAATTCTGGGGCCTCTGCTGTTTTCAGTGTATCTGCTGCCCCTGTGTTCCATCTTAAGAAAACAGCAGAGATTGTTTTATATGTGTTCTATAAATATAGAGTTGATTTGAATTATGTGAGTCAGCATCCTAACTGCGTGCTTTGTAATGCCATGTTGAGCAATTGTAATCCATCACAACGATCTTTCTAGCAAAACTAAAGGGACACTTCCTTCAGTTGCATGGAGATGTTGAATACAAGAACACAACGCTGTCTGAAAGAGACACATTTGATGAAAAGGCTACTCTACATTTTGTTCACCAATAAACCCTATTTCTGTTTTGAATTTTAAAAAAAAAATCATTTTATTTCTCAATAAAGGTTTGGTGAATGCACATAGGAAACTGGTGGAATTCAGTACCCGCAATAAGGTTTAGAACCACTGCCTACGGGACATTTCAATTGAAAGGCTGTACTGTAGAATGCATTTTTAGAACATGTTGGTGCAATAGCACATTATCTGACTGCATTTTCTCCTTCCCTTATAGAGTTTACCGCCCTTGTGAAAGAATAGTCACCTGCGAAGACTAACCCTAAAAGACCTCCTGACCATGACTGCATCCTAACCCCTTGGCCGCTCATCCTTTTGACTGCACAACAAACCTTCAACACACACATACACACACGCACGCACACATACACACACGCACACACACACACGCATTCATCATTTTTCTACAAACTGTTCTTGTTTGCGCTTATGTATAGATAATAAAAACATTCCCGCAGGACTAGACCTTGCATCATAAAGCAAAGTAGAAATGTGAAAAGATAATAAGCAAGATATTTTCCCTCTGTGCTTCATCCCCTTATTTATATTTTTGGTCATTTTTATTTTGTCAGCCCAGCTCCCTCGTCTCTCCCACATCAACATTCGATTCATGTATCCATCCAAGCACTAATGAGATGTATTATTGTCATGCCATAAAAAGAAAGCGGTTAAGCTGTGAATGAAAATAAATATGAATAAAATGAAGACGATGTGACTTCTCTGTTTGCCTTGGATCAATGGATGTGATTTCCCCCCGCTTTGGTCTTTGAACTTTTTCTCTCAAACAAACCAAGTGAAAAACAACTTGACAGCAACCTCATCAAGTGCAAAGCGACACACTTCAAAGAGCTTGAGAAGGGCACTACAAAAAAAAAAAAATCGTAATGTTATCAAATGTACCAGAGGTGCTGGGCTAATTTAACACAACCATACTTTGAAGCCATTAACACAATTGGATTCACACTGAGGTTCAATTTGGGTTAAGTATCCCCAACGGAACAGCCAAATAGGCATTGTGGGATCTTCTTTTGTAGGCCAATTTACTGCCTGAGCAAATAAACGCAGAGTCCAGTCGTGAGGCGACCAGCACAGAAACGCTGTGATCCGCATTGTTGCATCACCAGAGGAAGATCAGACAAAATGATACAACATACAAATGTTCAAATGGCCCTTCAATGAACACCATTTATTGGGGAATAGTAACATTTAATTTATGCAATGACTAATTAACTGTTGTCAAAACAGTCAGTTATACAATTATAATGTAATTATCACACTTTCAAATTTGGGGCTATTTGAGACGGTGAATGATGTCTCAGGTGTCATTAACTCTTAGCACAGTGTTGATGTTCTAATTACGATTTGCTCGAGAACATGAGACTGGTGCAGAAAGAAAAAGTAGAGCCATAGTGCAATGATAATGAAACACAAAATAGAACACTGACAAGCTACTTGGCATCAAGCATAGAGACTACTTAAAAGAATACAATTTGAAGGTTTGATATTGTTTACAACATAAAGATAATGCTAAACATAAAAAACACTCAAATTTAAAATTAAACTTAGCTCAAAATTGGAAATATTTAGTCTACATTTATTGTTGAGACGGTGATATTGCCCCCTGCTGGCAATCAGAGATGGTGCAGTTTTCACGCACTGCATTGGGTAATAATAAAATAATTCACTCAACACAACTAGAATGCAAACATAAACATTTGAAGAGATTGTACATGGAAGAATGTGGCAAAAAAAATAATTAAATTAAATAATTAAAATAAATGACATCAAGAGTGGACAATTGTCAACCATAGTTAATTATATTGTAAACTAAATGGCATTACCGATAAAGACGAGGCGCTGACCTGTCATTGGTGGATGCAGGCTTCAACTTAACGGTTGCAAATGGGTTCGTGCCCCTTCAAAATTAAGAGAAGAAAAGAGAAGAGTTAAAGAAGCAAAACTGGAGATCTTAATATAATTAATGTTTTAACAGAAGCAATATAGTTATGTTACCTTAACTAAATACATTTTGGACTACAGATTTATGTATGATTCATATTTCTGATGAAGATAATTCACAACCACCTTTGTTACATCCCATAACGTGTGCGGCCTTTTTTACTTACTTCGGGAAGAGTTCCGGTCTTGATCCATGTTGCTGGGATCGCTGCAGGCAGAAAAACATGAAAAGGTCGGAATGAGTGAAGACATAATTATTGACCTCTTGACCCAGTTCACTCAATCCTCCTCCGCAATGACGCTTCTGTATTGGGCACGTCAACTCACAGACAAAAAAAAACCACATGCACATTCCCATATAACTCAGAATGGTTGAGTAAAATCACAATACAAAAGTATGGATACTGCAAACCATGCACCGATAAAAATACAAGTATACCAACTTTGTGTTACAAAAACACAACAGTTGGTACAGCGGTTTGGTACGCTGATACTTGTACTGTCTTTGGAAGATGATAATACAGTATTTAACTAGACTTAACATGTATTAAACACACATTTCTAACAAATAATGAAAGATACCTTCAAAATGATGTAACAATATATATGCACACACACACACACACACACACACACGCACACATACACACACACACACACACACACACACACACACACACACACACACACACACACACACACACACACACACACACACACACACAAACATCCTCCCTCATACACTGTCAGCAGCTGGAGCTTCCACCCTGCATCCACCAGAAAGATGGATGAGGCGACATGGAGAACAGCACCTTGCCACAGTGCCCCTGCTGGACAGAACAATACATTGCAACAAAATGCTTTCCGAAGCAGTTGTTTCTAATCTTTACAACTATATGGCCACCAGGGCAAGCAAGGCCTTCTCTGCTGGGCTCAACACTATCAAATGGGCTGAGCTATATTTACAACAACTTCTAATACATGCACCATTAAATTGTACTCAGTTAGTCCAAAAAGTCTATTCTCTTCATTTTGTAGCATTAACTTTGCTGCACTGCTTCCAGTATATGTATGTTAGATTTTAATTTGTATTATTTATTTTGCCCGACCAGATTTTTTGCTGCCATATCAGCCTAATTGTGCCCAGGATCTTCAAAATCAGTATTGCAGACCAATGTCACGTAAACAATATTAGTATTGTGACTATTTTGTTAACCATTCAGATTTCAAATTCACCTCACAGGGTCAGAAGGCAAATATTCAAGTCATTTTGTCTTTTTTAAACCTTGCTATGATTAGATTAAAAAATGCCTGGGAGTAAAACGATGTGATATTCTGTTGAAAGAATTGTGATCATTTTAAAGGATTCAAAACAGACTGCTAATGATTGCCAGGTAGTGATTTTTTTTTATTAAATGTACAAGTAAAGCGACAAGCCTTCTTCTGAGAAGGAAACAAACTGCAAAAATACTGCATGTCATGTCAAGCCATCAAAGATGATTCATACAGACTGTTCAATAGAAACTGTAAAATAGTGCTACCTTTTTTTCTGGATTAGACTCTGTCCTCTTGTCAGATGAGCCCGTTGGACTCTGAGAGTATTTATCTGAAGATTGTGATAGCAGAGGTGGAGGCGGCGGAGGTGGCGTGTTTGTTCCTGACACGTCCACGTTGCTACTCACACTACTGTTGCTTCTTCCCCAGGAAGCGGAACTACTGAAAAGAAATGTTGAATAAAAACATACTTGATATACAAGAAAGTAGGAGGCTAAGTGCTCATAATACGGTGTTCCTCAAGGCGCTGGGTCACCCAAATATCTTAAATGGCTCATGTTATTACTCAAGCCCTGATTATTGAAAAAAAAAAAAACACACAAAAAAAAACAACCGGCACGGCCTACGGGAAAGCGGTACAATTAGTTTGTGTAAGAAGGAACTCATAAGTCAGAGAGGCGTGGCTACAGATTTTCATAATTCATAACATTATACATTCATCAACTACTACATAACGTAGATTAACTATAGATGGAATATACTAAAAAGAGTTCCAGGGGCTGACTCTATGTAGGAACAATAACTTCAGCTCTTATTGATGCCCTTGATTATCCTCAAAGCATTATTATATCTAGTCACGTTTCTACTTGTAATGGATTGATTTGGACAGATCAAAGTTGTGCTACATCTGACACTCTCCAAGTCATTAAAAAAAAGATTCCCTTTTGACTGAGGCTAATGAGGCTGAAGTTCCCTGCAGATGAGGAGGATGTAACATGAATTCTAAATGGCAACCTTGCAAGGATAGACAAAATATGTTGTTGTTTTAACTGAAGAATTATGCATTGTATTGTATTTTCAATCTTTAGCAAAGGTTTGTTTACCCGTGGTCAGCTTGTATAGGAAGGGCATCTGCTTCTTTCACGTAAGAGGCCGGGAACCATCCCACACTGAAAATACATAGACGTTGAAAACAAACTTTAGTATTGATGTTAGGGATTATAATATTAATTAAAAGAAAAAAAAAGATACTGTGTACACACAGCCATAAAGTCTCTTTAAAATTAAAACAATGTATTACAAAGGCAGTTGTTGAGATATTTTAACTAGATTTATCATTCGTACATCCGATTTTGTCTCAATAAACCAGGATACACATTGTGCCTATTCTTGAGGAGTAGCCATTTTATAGGGGTTCCGTTTCCCTCAACACAGTACCTGAAACATACAATTTTAATGCGAATAAAAACTTTAATATACACTGATTATAATAAAACAAATCTGGTTAAGATATCTCATCTTCCGCCTTTGTAATATATTTTTTTAATTGTAAAGAGACTTTATGCACACCCTGTATGTTTTATTTATGCATTTACTATTATTTTTCATGGTGAAGAACTGCATCGCTCTATTTGATTCTGACATATTATACCGTGTGCCCCATTGTAGTGAAAATCCTTGAGTAATTGTAAACCCTTCCAAAAGAAGTTTATGATTGGCTACAAATGTCACAAGATTGCAGCACAGAACTCCTTTTCATTCAACTGTGCTACTAATGATGGGGAAATGAAGCTTCATGAAGCTTCATGAAGCACTTGGGATATTTTTTTTTACTCCTCTAGATGGTGCTCTTGTTTTATAAAGGCTTGTGCAATGAAAATTGGCAACACTGCATATTTAAACCAAGAGTGCCATCTAGAGGAGTAAAAATGTCAAGAATATACATTCAACTGTACTACTAGTGATGGGGAAATGAAGCTTCATGAAGCTTCAGGAAGTACTTGGGATATTTTTTTACTCCTCTAAACTCTAACTCTAAACTCTAACTCCTCAAAAATATCACAAGTGCCACAAGATGGTGCCAAAGTAATACTGTTATACTAAACAGGGCACAAAAGCAGCAAATAATGCATCTATAAACAGGTGAATTCATAAGTAACAAATTGTGAATACGCAGGGTAACACTGTATAATGCATGGGCTTGATATGGCTAAAAAAGCTAAACAAAAGATTGGTAACACTTAACAATAAGACGCAGTGCAATTCTGAACCATTGGGACAACAATGACAAACCCGTCAGTTCAAACTGAAGTATTCTGGACTTCATTAGTTTGCATAGTTGTGCCTAATACCACAGCTGGTGACTGTACACACACATTTACACACAGAAAATAATTCAACTCACCGTGAATTGTTGCCAGCTGCACGGCCGTACAACCAGCCGTTTTTCGGCTGCTGGACCATCACAGTAATCATCTCTCCCCTGGCAAAGCGCAGTAGGGTTGGATTGGAGCCAACTGGCTGATGGGCCACCCGGGCCTTCACGGATCTTCCTGCACCCCCCACTGATTCAGCCGTAGAGCGATATACGCTTCCCTGGGGAGATGGGGCTGGAAAGATGAAGAATCAGGCACAGTGGTGATGATAGTTGTTAGAACACAAAAGCTCAAATTGATTTCTATTCTGGCTCTCTTCCTGATGTCAACCTGTGCCATCTACATTTCTCATTGACTTCAAACAGACAGTGGAATTGCTTCTTTCCCTTAGGATGGCTTTTTTTTTTTTTATCTTGATGCGATCCTTAATTTTACTTGGCATAATCAAAAGGAAGAATTAGGAATAGATTGTGGAGTTTGCAAAATTATTAAGGAAAAAGATAAATGATAAATTGGCATTTACATTGTGGATCAAAAAGCTAGGATTTACTATACATAGAGAGGAAAAACAAACCAAAACTTTTTGGAATTGAAATACAATCTAAAACTTTCATTTTTGTTTAGTGTATTGCTCACTTGCAACCACTTACTGTAACTCAAAGCTAACTACAAATTCCTTCTGTCAAATCATTTTCTCACCTCTTGAAGGTATGCTTCCGAGAGGCTGCTCTTCTCTGTTCTGCTCTTCTCTGTTCTTCCAGTTCTCTTGTCTTATCTTTGCCTGCATAACCAAGAACATCAAATTCATGATAACACATTGCTCATCATCAGTCATCGTTTAAATGCTTCAAGATAAGATCAATATTGTTTGTATTTATCCCATGCAATCTGAGGTCATCATGATTGCCTAAGAGATTGTAAATCAGGCCACCAGAGGGCACTGTGTCAGCAAAAATAAACCAATACAGTATTGTTCCCTCTTTCAGCGTTTGGATGAGATAGAGACCCAAATTGATATGACAGGGTTTATCTCGGCACACATGTAATGTATCACCGACCTTGCTTAATAAACACAGTGAATCTGACTCGTATCAGCTCCGCCTTGAACTCACAGTGCTATCCAGGCCAGGCGGCCGTATGGCATTCGATCCTCTGGTGGCGTTGACTTCTTCTCTCCAAGAGTCAGCCTTCTGCTGGAGAGAACCTCCACTCTACCACACGACACATGCAAACCCAGTATGAGGACAGCGGGTGCACACATTTGCATAAAAAACACAGATGTCTCAAGAGTTGACAAGTGCAATTGCATGTGAAACATGACCTCATCAACATGTGAATGAGGGTTAATTAGTGTTCGCTTATTGCCGTTGCCCTTTGAAGCACGAGTAGTTTCCCCACAGATGATTCGACTTGGTGATACATTTATTTCAGATGGCTAAAAAAAGCACTTTGGTAATGGACAATGTACAATTGAATACATTTTTTGTGTTCAATTGAGTACAATTTGTTTGCAGCCAATGTTTAAAGATGAATGAGGAAAAAGAAACAATGATGTTCCAGTTATTCAATAATTGTCAGTTCAGAAGGGTAAGTGTCTTAAGTGCTCTATTTATTTTCCCAGCTTTGAAACAATCACATTTATAAAAACTACAAATGCGAAAAGGCAATTTAAGAGACATTCACATGTAGTTGTTCTGTATTAGCTGCACTGGCTCGCCCGCATAAGTTTCCAATCTGAGTCATCAGTTTGGCTGGCTGTGACGAGATAAAAGAAAGAGGAAGTTGAAAACGCTCAACCTTTCCTCCATCTTGCTGAAGATGCTGAATCTCATTCATCTTCTAATCTCCTGCTCTGTGGTTGACCCTCATTATAAAGAAGGCTAGTTTCCCCACTGTGACTAATAGTAGCTGACACAACCATTAGAAATTCTTGAGAATTCTCTTTTGAGCATGTCCTTGTTATAGTCTTCCTGGCAGTCACTGTAATGAGTCACACCACGATCCTAAGCCATTCTCTACCAGCTGTCAATAACCCCAACGTACAAGCCGTGAAACAGTGTATTCATTAATGTTATTCTGAAGGAAGACGTGTACCTTATTCATGAGGTGAGAGACCGACTGGATAAGGCCACAGTGTTTCTCAGCCAGGAAGCGATATCTTCTTTCTTCCTCCTTTAGAGCCTCACTATGACTTTCCTGAAGGAACTGCAAATGCGCAACACCTTCCTGATGATACAAGTGGTTGGCTGTAAATACTGAGATTTCCACAGGATGCTGGTCATCTCTGCTAAAATTGCTGAAAGCTAAAATATTCAGTTAGACCTATGGAATAAAAATGGTTATAAATATAATGTAATGCAATGAGTATTTTCTGGGTTTTCTGAAGAAAATGACTTATGCCATTCATTTAAGAAGTTGACAATATGCAGTGTTTAAAACAGTGTTGACTTACAAACCTGGTTAGCTCCACGCCATAGCTGCCTATCCATAGCCGCTGCCTGACTGTAGACACTCATCTCATATTGTTTTCTGCTGCCCTGTCAGACACACGGTTCCGTTCAGGCACTTCACTGTCATCACAATCTCAAAATTGCAAGACAATGACTTCCTTTATGGATTATTTCAACATTTTAATTTCCGAACATGCCTCTGCATGAATCTCACTCACAGTAATGTAGTCTTTGTCCAGTCTAACGTTATTGTCCATCTCCTGAAGAATGTCCTCAGTGAACCAGCGGAACTTGGATGGCACACACATATACAGTACATAATGAATATTAACATGCAATAAAATCCTGACAATATATTTTTCAAATTGACGCTAAAACTTGTGAAGTGACCATGTAACTTACTACTCCCTCCAGCTCCAAGGTGAGTTTCTTTTGGCTCTCGGCAATCTGAATCAAAACGTCTCCTTAAAGGTAAGTACAATACATAATGTAAATACACTGACATTCATATTTTATTAAATAAATGTTTCCCCATTTATTCACATCAATACCGTTATAATATACAATGATCAGTGTTATAATCCCACCGTCCATTTTGATAACACGATTAAATGTAATCCGAGCACATTTGTAATTTCAGAACTGCATGAGGATCAAATTGGTATCTGTTCGCGTGACATGTTGTTGACCCATGTACATTACTGTACATTTGATTCATTAAAAGTTAGCAGTGCTGTGTATCTAACGCTGACTTATGTGTTTCCTACATTGGCTTCATAAACAAACAAACTAGTCACATTATTATGTTTTCTAAATCTCATTTACACAAGTTCCAGTTTATCGTAGTTGGTTTAAGCGAATGAAGCACAGCCAGGTATTGCCTATCGTTATCTATTATACATGTCCACATGCCAGCATCTGATACCCAATACTCTTGGAGAAATGATAAATGCTCTCATATGTTGACTTCTGTTGTCATGGATGCACACAAGTCAATAGGTGTAGTTGTAAATCTGCAGTAGACGAAAGCCTTGAAATAGAGTACTCTAGTCCAAAATTCCTCAAGGTTTCGGATCAATTGTAAAATGTGACTGGTAGATAAGCCTGTGCCCTCAGCAACCTACGCTCATTTGAGACCCATGTTCAATAAAGCGTATTCAAATCAATAAAATAAAACAACTCACATTCTGCACTGCTTGTACATAAATAACATTGTGGTTTTGCGATTCACGAAAAGGCATCAGAACCGAAATTCCGTTTTGCTTTTACTTACCTATGGAACGTGAGGACATGGTGTGGAAGGCCTGCTCGCCCATCTGTGAAAGTGCAGTGAAGTAAGCCTCGCTTTTTACAGCCAGGCCTGGAAAACACATATGTTCGTCATTTAGTTCATGCAAATTAAAATGGTGATTTATATATACACGCACCTTGTTGAAGTAATTTGGAAGCATAGGCCCTTTGAAACAATATTTCTCAATTTGCAATACTGTACTTAGCAATTTTTGTTTTGTTTTTCAAATCAGCTTTAGTTTCACTTGCTGGAATATTCATCATGCTAGTTGCATTAAACCCACAGTGTGTCTCTGCATTACATCAATTGCCTTGAAACTTAACCAAATCCCCCTGATATTTTAAAGCATTTTGCATACAATACAGTCAATCAATCAATCACTTTATTTCATTCATTTGTAAAAGAAAAAAACACAATTTAAGGCAATATTCAAATTCAAAGTAAAATAAATGAAGTAAGAAGTAAAACTAGTTTTGTCTGCCCCTGAACAACACAAAAACAAAATAAAAAAACAACACAAAATGAAGGACAGCAAGCGGTCAAGATGCTTTCAGTTAACAATATTACAAAATAATTCAAAATAGTTCAACTGCGTGTCCTTGTGCTATATATATTTTTGCAATCAATTCAATAACTCAAGGATGGGTTTAAAAAGTCTACACACACACACACCGGTTCAAAGACCATCTTTCTGAGACACAATAAAGAAGACCAAGACAAATATTTTCAAAATGTTTTCCACCATTAATGTAACCTACAGTATAACCCAGACATGGGCAAACCCCGGCCCGCGGGCCAAATACGGCCCGTTATGCGTTTCAATCCGGCCCGCCGAACTTATCCAATAAGGCTAGAAAAAAATTATTTTTTAAATTTTTTCTTTATTTATTTCTTTATTTTATTTATTTATTTATTTATTTTTTATTTTTTTTTATTATTTTTGATCAGCTCAGTGGCCGAGTGGTTAGAGTGACCGCCCTGAGACTGGGAGGTTGTGGGTTCAATTCCCGGCCGGGTCATACCAAAGACTATAAAAATGGGACCGCTTGACACTCAGCATTAAGGGTTGGAATTGGGAGGTTAGATCACCACATGATTCCCGAGCGCGGCGCTGTTGCTGCTCACCGCTCCCTCAGGGGATGGGTCAAATGCGGAGAACAAATTTCGCCCCACTTAGATGGGTGTGACAATCAGTGGATCTTATCTTATCTTATTGGATTTGGATTTGGACATTTACAGCAGGAGACGGCAGGGTTTTGTGTTGAACACAGCAATAATGTCCTGATAGTCCAGAGAATCGGTCAATTCTTTTTTGAAAGAAAGCAGGGACAAAGAGTTCAGTCTATCAGTCAACATTGTGGCACTGTTGCGTGTTTTGATCCTTTTGACAGCTGAAGATAGTCTTTCTACATGTTGTCATGGGTGAGGTGAGGAGCGCGCATGCAGGAGACTGTTGATATTGGTGAAGACATCCCCGGGGCGTGCGTCGAGCACTTCTATGAGCGTTTCCTCGTTGGCTTTTGGCTTCTTTTTGAGCTGCTGCACAAACACCGTGTGCTATGCGTCCCCCACGGAGATGGAAAAGTGGTCAGAGACGGATTGGATGTACGCGCTTTGTCCTCAGCGCGTGACAGGCAGCAGCGGCTATCATGCAGCCGCATGTGTCACACGTACTGTGGGCCCGGGTTAAAAATGGGTGGGCCAATAGAAAAAAATTCTTTAACTTTACGCCTTGAATTGAAATCTATTAATAATAGATGCAGTCACCAGGTTTGACAGATCACAGTGTATGTGCTATTATAATCTATTTACATTTCTCCTCCCACTTTGCCAAATAGTGTGTAAATGCCACATCTTGCATATTCATTGAGGCAAATGTACTACCTGGATTAGGGCTATTTTATAATAATCATAATAATAATAATAATACATTTCATTTAAAAACAGCACCTTTCAGAACACCCAAGGTCACTTTATAAAGCAGACATGGGCAAACCCCGGCCCGCGGGCCAAATACGGCCCGTTATGCTTTTCAATCCGGCCCGCCGAATTTATCCAATAAGGCTAGAAAAAAATTCAAAATCATTAATTAAATGTTGTCCCTGCAATGCCTGCGTTTCACCAATAGGTGGCGCCAGCCGCGGCGCCAGGATTTTTATTGTGGGTGGGCCTGAGGAAAAATGGGTGGGCCAGAGAAAATATGCAAAAAAAAAAAATTCCCTTCACGTCCCTAATAGTGCTTTACCGCGGGTACCAAGGACAGCGATTTACTTTCTTTTACTGTTTCCATCTGACCCCGTCTGTAGAAATGAGCGGACCAAAGAAAAGGAAAGTGGACGGTGAGGGCCGAGTGTTTAATAAAGAGTGGACAACAAGATATTTTTTCACTGAAGTCCGATCAACGGCTGTATGTCTGATATGCCAAGAAGCCGTTGCGGTTTTTAAAGAGTACAATATCAGCCGTCACTTTGCCACGAAACATGCAAATTATGCTAGCAAGCAGTCAACACAACAACGGGAGGCTACTGCACAGCGGTTGGCGGCTAATTTACAGGCTCAGCAGATTTTTTTTCACCGACAAACTTCAATTCAGGAGTCAAGTACCAGGGCAGGTTTTTTGCTGGCGTTCAAATTGGCGAAGGCTAGCAAGCCTTTCTCCGAAGGCGAGTTTTTGAAAGAATGCATGGTAGAGACAGCAAGTCTCTTGTGTCCGGAAACCAAAGGCAAGTTTGAAAAAATCAGTTTATCACGCAGGACAGTGACTCGCCGTGTGGAACTGATTGATGAAGATATAGTGAGCACGTTAAATAAAAAGGCGGGGACCTTTACGTTATATTCACTGGCACTTGATGAAAGTAACGACATAAAAGACACTGCTTAGCTCCTAATTTTCATCCGAGGGATAAACAACAGTTTTGAGATAACTGAGGAGCTTTTGAGCACTGAGTCGCTGAAGGGGAAAACGCGAGGAGAGGACTTGTATGCACATGTGTCCGCTGTCATTGAGAGGATGAAGCTTCCTTGGAGTAAACTTTCCAATGTCACCACACGGATGGATCGCCAAATTTAACAGGAAAAAACGTCGGACTGCTGTAAAGGATCCAGGATAAAGTGAAGGAGCAAAACCCTGAGCAGGACGTTATCCTGAGAATTGCCACAACAAAACTAACTACAGACTTTGATGTACTGGCAAAAAAGGGAGACCAACAACACTGTTCCCACTGAAATTTGTGAGTTTTTCTATTTATGTTCTGTTATGAAAAAAAAGTTTGAAAGTGCGTCTTTTAAATGAGTGTGCCTTTATGCACAGCAGTGGAGCAGAAATGATTGACATTGAGTATTTCGTTGGGTAATAATGTGTTTTGAATGTTGAAAGTGTTCATCTTTTTTCAATAAATCTTGATTTATTTAACTTTACTCCTTGAATTGAAATCTATTAAAAATAGATGCAATCACCAGGTTTGACAGATCACAGTGTATGTACTATTATAATCTATTTACATTCCTCCTCCCACTTTGCCAAATAGTGTGTAAATGCCGCATCTTGCATATTCATTGAGGCAAACGTACTACCTGGATTAGGGCTATTTTATAATAATCATAATAATAATAATACATTTCATTGAAAAACAGCACCTTTCAGAACACCCAAGGTCACTTTACAAAGCAGAAAAACACAGCAAAAGTTGAGCTAAAACAATAAAAATGAAGCTATTGGAAAAGCTGTTTTAAATAAGTGGATTTTGCACATTTGAAAAACGCAGTCCTTAGTGCACACTAGAAGTAAATCGGGTTGTACATTTATCTGTGTGTGTTTACTGTGCTATGAGGTCCAAATACTCCTGGTCCGGCCCATCTGTCAAAATTTCAAACCCATTGTGGCCCGCAAGTCAAAAAGTTTGCCCACCCCTGGACTAACCCCAATTAATATTCAGCTGTAGGTTTTTCCAAACAATTTAATAGTCCCACGTCAGCCACAGCACAAACCACAGTCTGCAGAGAGCTTCCACCATATCAGAGAGACCTCATTGCTCACCCATCAGGAGACCGGTACAAAATAATATACCATAAGACCAGATAAGATACCGGATAAGACAGTCATTATCAATTGTTGGAAATTTGGCACCACAGCAACTTTAACAACAACTAGACGCCACTCCGAAACGAGATGACAATATAACGGAAAAAACGGTCAGGTCAAGGAGCTGCAGGAATTTCTGGCTGTTTAGTTCATGTGACAGCAATCTCCTGCCTGTGCTATGGGGTAGAGTGGCAAGACTAAAGACTCATTCACAAAGAAAAACATCCCATCCCAGCTACATTTTACAAAAACACACTTGAACTCTGCTGATGCACGCGGACAAATGGCGCCAACACAGCATTGCTCTTCATCACTGTTGGGAATAACGGCGTTAGGTAACTCTAATCTAACTAATTATTCTCCCCATATTTGAAACGCCGTTATCGTTATTGTATGTGGAATGTGTTGCAATTCATTTATTAGTTTCAAAGGCTTCAAGTAAGCTACAAGACATGCAGTCGTGTGTTGGTCTTTTGCGGCATTCTTGCTCTGAAATGTTATTTGAATTGTTGTATTGTATTACTCTTATTTCACGAGTGCTAAAAAGTGTTGAAAGAAATATCCAGTCTTGGCAAATCATACTGACGGAGGCCATGGAGTCGAGGTCTGTCGGGAGCACCGAACTATTTTAAGTGAGAAATGGTCACAGTTATATCATACAAGCCTAAAGTTGGGTTCTTTTCTGACGTAAATCAATCAATTAACATGTCTTTAAATGTGCAGAATTATTAACTGAAGATATATCACCATACTCTTTTAATTGAAAGCGTAAAATAGTTTTTCAGAGAGATCAAACGGAAGCTGATGATTTTGAGGAGGAAATGGAGTATTTCATTTTCATTTCATTTTATTTGAAACGGACAATGCGCACTAATGGACAACAAATTAAGTTGTAAATATGCCAGATTTTAGCAGCAGTTGCTAATTTGCATCTGTAGTAGTTATGGCAATGATTTTGGCCATGATAGCATTAAGCACTGTATATTTCACAGCATTGGTGATTTATTTTATATACAGTATTATTGATTATTTTAGCCCACAACAATCATAAAAAATGCCCCCGAAATCCTGGAGGGACTGGCTATTCTGCCACAAATCACCATATATCCAGTATTTGTTTTATCTGTATTCGTATTCTGTTTGTTGTAGTACTTAGAACATACATTACCACTCCACATTTATTATTATTATTATTATTATAATTATTATTATATATGTCATTACGGAGTGAGGCATTTGTGTGACATAAATATTCACAAAAATAAATAAACACCCTATAGCCTGGACATAATTTGAATAATAATATAAACAAATTAGAAATCCAATTTATTTGATATAAAACATTTTTTTAAGTAGTGAAAATAATTACTTTGCCTGGTAATGGTTACTAACGCAGTTAAATTTTTAAGCAAGTAATGAGTAACTATAACTAATTCCTTTTTAAAGTAACGTTGCCAACACTGCTCTTCATGCACCAAAAGAACATCTTATACACTGTGAAGAATGGCAAAGCATCATGCTTTGTTTTTTGTTTTGTTTTTTCACTTTTTTTTCTCCAGCTAGAACTGGGGTCATACGCAAGGTAGGGGGCAATTACGAACTCTTCCAAATATCTGTCCATGCTAGCACAAAACCGCCAGACTTTTTAGCAAGCAAAAAAATAAATAAATCAGGAAAAGCCTAATAGAACAGCTGAACTTCATGTGGAGTTAATCATACACACTTGAAATTGTGCCAGGTGCATACTGACTCCCAATTAACGAGTTTGAATTTGATTGTTTAGGGCAGGGATAGGCAAGTTCCGTCCTGCCTCCAACCCAGGTGTTTCAAATCATCAGCTCCTCATTATGTTCTGCGGGAGCCTCTCAGCTCTGTTCAAAGAGGGAGACATCAAAAACATGCAGGACTGCGGCTCTTTAGGACCAAACTTAGCTATCCCTGGTTTAGAGAGTGCAGACCTTATCACAGTTGTTTATTTTGACTTCCCCTCTTGAAAATGTTCATTTTCCCACTTGAATAGTCCAGGCTATATAGGTCACATAATGGTGGACATTTTTTTAATGATTTATCTTAGTCTCATGTTCTTATATCACAAAAAACTAACATTTGAAACGGGGCATGTAGATGTTTTATATGCACTCTAAAACATCCAATATACTATAAATGTGCTTCTTATTCTCGGGGGCAAAAGAAAGAAAGCTGTTTGAATCTTGGTAATGTAGTAATAACAACTCCGCACGCCTTGGATACAGGCCTGCAATAGCAACAGCACTACAAAAGTCCCTACAAACACGGACTTTGGAATGAGGTTTCATGAAACTGACGGCTGACGTTACAGTTTGTTTAGTTTACAGCACTAATAAACGAAGGTGTGTGAACAACACACACAAGAGGACACAGGAAGTGGAAAATTCTAATTTGTTTCCCCCTCCTGCGCTTCACATTTTGCCGGCTTTTGCCTCTGTCTTACCTTGGAAAGCTCGAACGTAGCTGTGTCCCAGTGACACAAGTTTTTGCAGGCCGGGATTGAACTCATCCATCAAGCTCTGTTTTAGAACAACACGCAGGACAAACAACAGTCATTGAGATCTTCATTATTTTTGTATTAGCAGTCACATCTATACTTTAATGATTTTCTTCTCACGTGTGAAGCAGAAAATTCTTAAATATTGTTTCAAATTGAAAACATTCCTCCATTTTTATTTATTTTTATTTTTTACTTACTGAGTAAATCCCCAAGGTTGATCGATGTAGCTGCTCACTGTTTAGCGCAGACATGTTGATATCCACCCTGGTGTAACTGTCAATAAAATCCTGTGCGAGCATCCACGCCTTAACTCATCCAGGCCACGGAGTTGAATGTATTGGACTGAACAAGCGCTGCTCAGGCTGCTCACGTTGTTGTTAATAGACTCAGCTGTGACTTGAATACCGTGCAGTAAATAATTAAACACAGCCCTGCCATAAAACGGAACGACATCCTGTAAACCAACCATGACTTAGTGTTTGCCATAATGTGTGCTGAATTAAACACTGGGATAAATGTGTGTTCATTTCTAATATACAAAACATGCTGTGTGTGGTAACATTTAAACATTCTTTTTTCAAAGCAAAAAAAAAGAATTATTGTCTGTGCCTTTTGTTGGAAATACATCAATACGTCACTCACAAATAATTACGGTATAGTTAGCAGTAGGTAGTATCAACTAAGAACTCTTAAATTGCTCGAAAGGCACAAAGAGAATATTTAAGTGAACAATATTTATTACAATGGAAGGACTTTAACACTGTGTAATTGTGAGCAACCCATGATAAATACTGGTAAAAGAAATTGGAAAATGACTTATAACTTTTGTAACCATAACCATGGCAAATGTAAATGAAATAGATAAATAATAATAATATTTTTTATTATAGCAAAGATTTATACAGCGCTTTTTTTGGACACTCTAAGACGCTTCACAGTGGGTGCATTATACTGGGGCAGGCTGACGAAAGCGTGGCTGCCAGTGTGCGCCCACAACCATCACTTAACATTCACACCTTCCATACACCAGTGTGAGTGGCACTGGAGGCAATGTGTGTGAAGTGCCTTGCCCAAGGACACGATGACACATGACTTGGGGAGAGCGGAGATCGGAGATCGAACAGCCCACTTCTGGTTACTGAACGACCCTGAGCCACTCAACCACTCAAGATTCTATCAAAGGGCACATGCAGACAAGCACCCATTCATACCTCTGGACAATATAGAATCTTCAAGTAACAAAGACAGAGTATCTGGAGAAAAACAAGCCAAGTGCTGAGAGAACATGCAAACTCCACATAAGAAGGCACAGAACCTCTCAACTGTGAGGCAGACTTGCTAACCACTTCTACACCGTGCAAGTGATAAGTTATTGTTTTGATTAATCTAGCATTAGGAGACCCAATTTGGCGCAGATGCTACACATTTTAAAAAAAATAATAATAATAAAGAGAGAAGATTTTCAGTCTGAGTTGAAAAGAGTATGTTAAAAATGTAGTTTAAAAATACTGTCTTTATTCATATCATGACACTGCACAGACCGGCATCTTTGGCACATTATAATATATCTGCATTAGTGCAACATTGTGCTGATTAGTATTGATGCGTTCAACTCGAGAGAGGAAATGAGGAAGGAAAATGTGGAAGCTTTGATTACAGAATTCATTATTTATTGTTTAATAAATAACAGGCCATGGTTGTCAGACTCAGATGATGCTACTGATTTGTACACTAGGTGGCATTAAAAGCCAACTGGATACATGAGAAGAATTTTAAGCAGCATGATAATAAAAATGCTGCCTATAAATTATTTCACTTCTCCATATTTGTAGCTAACATATATATATATAAAAAAAAAAATCATGAATAATCATATACAGTTACGATGCATTGTTCAGCTGGTGAAATCCTAAAACAGAATACAGTTTTAAATTAAGAAAAATATAAACATTAGAGGTTGTTTGTGTAAGAGAAACATTATTATTATTTCCACATAGCTAAACAAAACAAATTGAACACATGTAAAATATTCTAATCAAACCACAAATATAAAAGGTGACCTGGATGAACTGAGCCGTACAGTAAATTACTGACTAAAGAGTCTCTTACTGGCTTCACTGGCTTTTTGCATCAATTATAAATGGATGCACAGTGTATTGGGATTATTAACTTTGCACAAAAGTCTAGAGTGCTTCTCCCAGGTTAGTCTTTACAATACAAATCGTAGTGGAATTTGAATGTTTAAAAACAATCATTACAATAGGAACCACATTAGAAGTAAGCCTAAGCATGTAAAGATGCCAACATGAGTGCTGTTTACATTGAGGCCAGAATTGTCCAGCATCACTAGTCATTCATCATCACTCATGTCATATCAATATCCCATACAAGAAAAATACATCAGAAAAATAGCTATTGTAAATGTCAGGCTGTAGTATTCCATCTCTAATGGAGTACTTTGTCATCATCCGTGTTACTATTCTAGTTTTAGGGCAAGCTATTTTATGCTGTAGACACCCCCCCGCCCCCCTTCCCCATATACTCCATCTTGTAGGACTCTGCACGCAACTTAGAGAGGTCTTTGCTTGTTTCCCTTCCGAAAATAAACATCCCTTCCCTTTGTCATTTACTCAAGCAACTCATTTTCTTGATTTATTCTACTTATTCTGTCTCTTAAAACACGAGGTATTTTGACTATGATCGTGTCAGTGTGCATGTTCACACAAAGATTAACATGCTATTAGCACTTGGCTGTGTGTGTGAGTGGTTTAATGACCTCACTAATAGCACCAGGTTTGAATCGTGCAACACGCACAGACACCCACCAGCCAGCACCAGGGTCATCATTCTGTCATCTCTATTGCTGTAGAGCTACTGTACTGAGAACCTTGAGGGTGATTTATTGCCATGCATGCACACTTTCCCGGTATAGAGGCCTGTAATGTGAAACTGAGCTACAAATGATTAGACATAGCGGGTGCAGGGGATATGATTACAGATATAACTAAAAAGGCTGAATGCAGGAAAAGCATTCGCTGCAGTGATGCAAAAGAAAAATGTCCTCTAATGGAGCCTGCCTGCAGGCTCAATTCCCCCAACCAGCAAGAGGATATGCATCCCATATAATGGGACGCATGGCTGACGTGACCTATAGCTACAGAAATAAGTGTCCAATGAGTCTTTTAGTGCCTCAACCGAACTGTGTTCTGTCCTAAAAATGCATTTTATATTTGATACAGTGCAGCTTCAATGCTAATTCTTATACTATGAAGATTTGGGGTAAAATCAATGTGTTCCATGAATTCTGCCTAGCAACAAGTGGCTGAGGCAAAGGCAGTTTGCAGTAGGAAACTTGCAGACTCACTGCTATTCTATAAACCGTATTCAAATTTGATCAGGCTATTAATGATGATGTTGCATGTGCGATTTGGAATTAAACAAACTAAACACGTAGGCCTATCAGACAAGAGCTATTTGTGTTTATAAAAATACCATCAATTTTTGCGCATGCACATCAAAGAGTGCCGTACTTCCATTGGGAATGTCGCACACAAAAATGTTGCCCTCACTTAATTGTTATCACCAGGCTGCATCTTCTCTGAAAGCGAGGACATGCGCGTTGTGCACATGGGAGGAGGTGTAACAGGAACACACTCTGCTCAGATGCTGTCTGTCGACTCCATGATCACTCCATTGAGGCGCTCTCATGTCCCCCTCATCTGCGTTAGTCCAGAAAAGTACACAGGATTCTTTTTCGCTCGTTTGTTCTTGAAATCCAAACACATCAAGCCGATGGTTTTGCTGCGTTCCATCACTTTTTTCTTTTCTGGGGTGTTTTTATGATTATATTTTTTTGATTGTCGATCGTCTCCACCGCCACCCTGAAGTTCATTGTGATCATCTTGGCCGCCGGCATGGTGGCCTTCATCGGCGCCGTTATCTGCATCATCGCGGCCGTCCACACTGGAAGCACAAAGGCTGCACGGCAGCAGCCGGTGGCCGACAACCGCTCGCTGTACGTGACTGGCGCGACGCAGCCCCCCGCTACCAGAGGCTCGGCGGCCAGGGCTGGAACCCTGGGTGCTCTCCACGGTTCTGAAGTGCCCGAATCCGAGGCGCCGACCTTTCACATCGGGCTCGGCGGTGTGGACGGGGTCACTGGACTGACTGGTCACGACCCAGCTGTCAGTCGACTTATATGCACCCCGATCCCCGCCGGAGAGTGCAACCCGAAAAACTTTGAGCAACAAGCGGACGACCCGTCACTGTACGCGGGAGAAGACTGGGGCTACCTCCGCACCACCGCGGACGAGCTCCGGCAGACCGTCCTGCAGCAAAAGGAGCAAATACAAACGGACCAACGGACCATCAGGGAGCTGACGGGCAAACTATCCGAGTGCGAGAAGGGGCTGAAGGGTCGGGGTGGCGTCGCCGACAGACGCGCAGGTGCTGTGGGCATATGGGGAGGCAAAAGCCCGGCAGAGGGGGGGCACCCGGAGCGGGTCATGGTGCGGGACAGCCCAGCGTCTTCAGCTGACCACGTGCTGACGCTACGGGCTGTGGATGAGCTGGAGCAGGCTATCAGTCAGCTCAAAGACCGCATAGAGAGACTGGAGGTATGTGCAGGAACAAATCACCCCCAACACACACTGCAGAGGCGTAATGAATCCCACTTCTTATCCCAGAATGCTTGCATGGCATAATTTTAAAGGCAGAGGAGGGATTCTTGTATCAGAACTGTTGAGAAAGACAGTTGCTTGAGAATTTATATTTGATGATGTGTAAATGCTCACCAGAGACCACTCCAAAGTTGGGATTTTCTCCTGGTGCATGCAGAGTGAATTTAAGACAAGTGGACCTTTGTGAACGTTAGCAGCATTTTTTTTAGAAGAAGAAGAACCAACTCATTCATTATAGGGTGAGGTTAAAAAAATCTCCAAGCACAATTATGACATTTTAAAGAAGAAAAAAACACAATGGACAGAAAGGCCGACATTTAGTAATATGTGTAATCACAGTAATCCTTCCTAATGTTTTTTTTTTTTTTTTTTTTTTTTACAGCAATGGACTGTTTGGCAACAGTGTTGCTGTAAGATACTATGCCAAGAAACCAGATTGCACTTTAATTTTGAAAAAAAGAGGGATGGAAAGAAGGCCTGGGAGAAAAAAGAGGGGGATGTGAGGTGGATGCCATGGAGAGGATGGATGATGATAAAGTGGTAGAAGAGGAAAAAAAGAGAAAAACATCATCAGGCAGAGAAAAAGGAGGAGGCGGTAGAGTACAGGCAGCGTAACATGAAACGTACTCTCATCTGACCAGATTCTGAAAATGTATAGCCCCCTTTTTGGTCGAAAGCAAGATCATGCATAATGTATGAGTTGCCTAGTTGTAGGGTACAGACCTCTCATTCCATTCAATCCCTGCACAGTCGCTTTTATTTAGCAGATTACAGCCATCTTTTCTTGCTATGTTGAGCTAACCTAAAATGATCTTTATCTCTTGATTTTTTGAAAAATAGTGCTGCAGTATCATATTGTACGCTGCATTGTTTTCTTGAGGAGCCATCACCTGTATGTTTCTCTCAACAGCCTAGTCACGTTTCCATCAGTAGGTGCTGGTTTGTGCAGCACAGTGCTGTTTACACCAGATTGTGTGGTTGGGAATTTGGAAAACGGACAATCTGGATACATCATTTTGCGGATATGATAAAATCAGTAATACATGTTTATACATATTTATGGCAGTCAGCTCTTGTTTTTCAGGACAATCGTTCCTTCTGAGTACAGATTCACGGAGCACCAAAAAAAAAAAAGGCAAAGAAATGTTTGAAATTCTATTTAATATGCACAAGATTTTGTTTGGGGGTGAGAACGCTTGTCATTTATGAAACTGCAGAGCTGTAATGATGTGTGATCCACACGAGCTCCTTAAAGCATTTAGTGTTTACACATTAATGCATTTCTGTATCAGATCAGAAGATGCAACTGTAATGATTTATTTTCCCTCTAGAAAACTCTGTGTCTCCATGTATAAACAAATACCTGCCTCAAGCTCAACCCCGGGCTCAGTAATAGAAATGAAATATTTGAGAAAAGATTCATAAGCATCCAAAGACCCATAGGATGATGTGCGGTCAGAATGTGCAGCACTGGAATATTTATAATGCAGGTTTTTGAGTACAAGCTTCAACCAATGTCTAGGAGCCATCTATTTTCTATACTGCTTATCATCATTAAGGTCACAGTTGAGGTGGAGCCTATCCTATCTTATTTGGGGTGAGAAGCGGGCTACACACTGGACTGGTCAGCGCAGGGCTACAGACAAAAAAAAAAACAATTTTCAATGAACCTGACGTTCACGTTTTTGGAATGTGCTTGGAGAAAACACACACAAGCAAGCAGAACATGCAATTTCCACACCGGGAGGCCCAGCCCTGACTCGAACCCCCAACCTCAGAACTGTAAGGCATATGTGCAAACTACTCATTCACCCGATGTTTAAAGAGTAAAATATAACATTAACTTAAGTCACTAGAACTAATACCAACAAATGAAAGGTTTGTTTCTTTTTTGTATGGAGAAGGCTAGTAAGTCTGGGAATATAATATACATGAGATGAAAGAGACATTGCAGGATGGTGAGAAAAGGAAAGCAATTGGCATCCAGTGGCGGCTTATCAAGGTAATGCAAAGGAAATAAAGTATTATAATAAAAATGTTACAAAATAAATGCATACAGTATCTCTTTTTAGATAATCAGGACAAAATAGTTATAGAAGGTTGGGGCACCGTTGGGTGCTGAATTCTCCCACCCACAGCCAATAACACTTAAATGGAGTTACAGTTAAAGCCAAGGTCCTGTTTGGCCCAGAGAGCCTGTTGCGTTCGACTGCTACCAATATGGCCACCGCCCACCACATCTACTTAGTGGCTGGCATATCGATGTGGCAGCCATATTGGATGGCTCTCTTACAGTGTACGTCAGGGGTGTCTAAACTTTTTTTGTTTGAGGGCCATATACAGAAAAATGAAAGTAGGAAAGGACCACTTTAAAATTCTAAGTAAGCAATTGAATATTGTTGACATTTCCTGGTTAATTTGATAAACTGCTACATTTACAGCTTTCTGTTGAAGGCCAAATGGCAAATAATTAAGGCTTTTTCAACATTTTGGAGTGGCCTGTGGCTGTTAATTGCACTAGACTAGATCCACCCCTGCAGTGAACATTTTCCAAATCCCATCACAAAATTCAGAAACAAAACAAGAGCAAACTGTAGTAAGATGACCATTAAAAAAAAAAAGAAGAAGTTATCATTAATGTGACATGATAAAAAAAATCTGACCTTGACACAGCAGAAAATGCAAGAGTAATTGTGTTTTTTTAAGTTGTAAATAGTTTATTTGAATCTTTGCATATAAGCCTTACAGTATATAAACCAATTTCTTAGCAGTGGAACCTATTTTTTGACACCCTCCCCTGACACTTTGCCCAACTCCTTTCCTTTTTTTGAACTAGCCTTGCGGGCAATGACAAATGCCATTTTAAATATATGCTACGGGCCGCTGAAAGGTGGATGGCGGGCCGCAAATGGCCCCTTGGCTGTAGTTTGGGCACCCCTGCTGTATGCAGTCTTGTATTCATATTCAATTCATTGAAGACACTTCAAAACATTTTCATGAGGAGAACGTGAAGCCAGGCTGCATGGATAATATCACATATGGCAAATTTATGGACTTCATTTTGGGGTTTTGAACAAAATTACAGACAGTGCAATTAAAAGAGAGGCTTCAACTGTGTTGTGTACAGTGACGGGGTGGCAGACTGCTTAGAGTAAAGGGCCTCATTAATGAAGGATGATGATGATTTTCTGACATGACACCAGTCCCACCTGGACTATGTATTTATTTTTGTCTTATTTTTAAGGGTTTCATTCGAATGATCTCAAACTTTATTCATACAACACTGAACAAGAACCACAGCTGTAGGAAAGTGTTGTACTTAAATGGCAAGAAAATAATTAAAATAATAATACAATCATAAAAAACTATAACTATTTTGTTCTAATTGAAATATATAATGGCTCAGGAGGTATAGTGTTATTCTCTCGCATTGCATCTTGTGCAAAAAAAGAAAAAGAAAATATAATTAATTCTCTCTCTCTCTCTCTCTCTCTCTCTCTCTCTCTCTCTCTCTCTCTCTCTCTCTCTCTCTCTCTCTCTCTCTCTCTCTCTCTCTCTCTCTCTCTCTCTCTCTCTCTCTCTCTCTCTCTCCCTCCCTCCCTCCCTCCCTCCCTCCCTCCCTCCAAAATAAATAAGTAATATTTAGTCAGTATCCTCAGAACAAATCACTTTGTGAATTGTGCCAAACAAGAGCATGGTGTGTTCCCTGAGATCATTTCCAGAGGCACTGCTTCTTACATAATGCTTGTCCTTATGGGAACTGATTTGATTCTTCTATAGCTCGACCTTTATTTGTATCTTATGCAACACATGTAAGCGTAGTGTACACTGGTGAGGACAATTCAACTCACAACTTTTTGTTGTTAAAATTGCTAATCTATTTTTTGCACTCTTTTATATAATATTTTTGTGTTATCCCTTGCTCAATCTTTTAAATGTGTTTGTTTTAAAAGTGTGTTTAAAAACCTGAAAAAATGCAAGTATTATAAATGATATAAAAAAAGAAAACATGCCTAACGAGGATATTGGCTAGGTATTTCTAAAGCATGGATTTCACTTATTGCGACGAGCGGTGGTCTGGAACGTTCATCCATTAATGAATGGGGGTAATTACTGTATGTCAAGAAGCAAGGGCACACAAAAAAACACTTGAACTATCTCAGTTTAGTGCGCTGCGTTTTTAACATTTCAACTGTAATGCATCATAATTTTTTGCCACCTTCCATTGGGATACCAATTGCATGATATCCCCTTCTTTATGGTGCGCCATCCCCCTGCACATGCCAATGTTGACATGAAAAGGCAATCAGAGTTTACTGAGCGTTTCATACTTTACCGTGAAAATGTGAGCAAGATTAAGTTTTCTCATTCAAACCTTTGTCTTTCTCCTCTGCAGGCGGACATAAATCTGTTTCCTCACAACCAGACAGACATCAACACCTCAACCGTTGTGGAGGACGGCAGGAAATCTTTTGGCCCAGAAACTTTAGTTGGGCACAAAGTCGGTGCCGAAAGGCACTCGAGGATGGAGGACTTGGAAGGGGAGCTTGAAAGGAAGGTGGGACTGTTGGAGAAAGAGAGAAAAGCCTTGAGGCTTGAAACTGAAAGACACCGACAGGAAATGGACCAGGGAATCAATAAGCTACAACACCGACTCTCAGGACTGGAGGAAGGTAAATATTAATAGAGGGAGTAAATAGAAAGCTGTCATTACAGAATGCATTTAGTTGCACGCGTATGTCAGATGAAGTTATAGTGTTAGTTTAAGCAAACCATTAAGATTCTTTGCTGTGAACAATTATGGCATGCTAGAAAGATCAGTAAGACTATCAAATGCAAGCTTAGAAAATCAGTAAAGATGTTTGGTCTAGAAAAAAAAAAGTATGGAAAAAAGCAATAAATCTTTGATCCTTTTTGCCACTTTTGCAGATTCTTTATTTGAGATCTTTATTCATTATCGTTAACCACTGCATCTCTGACTTATTTTTGCTTTTCTTGTCTATTTTAGCTAATTACTTCCCAGAGGGCTACAGACTGTCTTTCCCATCCCGTACAAACTACATGTACGCTGTGGTGAAACAGTCCATCCCCAAGTTGTGGGCCTTCACCTTCTGCCTTTGGATTCGGCCCACGGAAGGAGGCATCGGGACACCCATCTCCTATGCTGTTTCAGAGCAACCCAATGAACTGGTGCTGCTACAAGGCCTGCATACACCCACTGAGCTGCTCATCAATGACAAGGTACTGAATCAATCAAGAGGCATCATTTTGGTTTTATATACACAGTAAATTCTGTAGAGTAAATTCAACTATATTTAGAGTGGGACTTAATAGACTCAGTTTTAGAGTAGGCTAATATTTACACTTGTAGGAGAGTAAAATGAAGAATTGAAAATTAATAAATAATTAAAGGTCACTCAAGGGTTCATGAACAAACTCACAACCTTCAGCTTGGGAGACTACCACACTGCCACGTGAGGTATGCCCGTCCTAGAGGAAACCAAAAACTTGTTTTTTGGCCTCTTGGAGTTGGGAAGATTCCAGCTAACACGAGCGATACACTAACACAAAGCAGGAGCTACGTGGCTCAGGGAGTAGATTGGTCTCCCAAGCTGAAGGTCGTGAGTTCGTTCCTCAACCCTTGAGTGACTTTTATTTATTTGTATTCCCTTTTTTTTCTTTTTCTTTTTACAATTCTTTATTTTACTCTCTGCCAAGTGTAAATTTTACTCTAAAGCTGAGTCGATTTGGTCCCACTCTACATAGAGTCAAATTTACTCTACGGAATTTACTGTGTAAAAGTGGTTTTCAAAGGTCAGTTTTTGTGACATTAAAAAATGAGACAAAGATAAATCCATTCAAAACTTTAACCATAACTAATGTGACCTATAATCTCTACAGCTCGATTGGAAAAAGAAAAAAGAAAAAAAGTAATCTTTTCGGGAGAGTAAATACAAATAAACAATTGACGTAAAGTGGTTGCATAATACTAATACTAATACTGGGGTTGTTTATTGTGTTCAGAATTAACCAATTACAATCATATGCGCATAAAATGTGTGCAACTGCCACAATTTAAAGTGCCTCTGATTAACTTTAAGTAAATTTCACATGTTCAAGTTTTTAACCAAAGGCTGAAGGTTTTCTGCAAGGGCTTCGACAAGGTGGAGGGAATTATGAACAGTTCCAAATATAAGTCACTTTTAGCACAAAACCTTCAGGTTTCTCCTAGAGATCACACAAAAATGTCAGGAAAAGCCTAGTAGACCAACTGCAATTTCTTTGGTGTTAATCAGAGCCACTTAAAATGGCGGCAGAAGGTTGCTGACTCCCATTTAATATGAGTTTGAATGTGACTGGTTACTTCAACATCTTCCATTAAAATAGGGTGTGCACATATTTTAGAGCAGCTGTACTGTATACTGTATATTCTAAGCTAAAAATTAAATATTTACATCCAATACAGAATGCACACATCTTGACTTCATTTGAAAATAGCCAATACAAAATAAATCTGCTAAATATTTGCATACAGTGTAAACAGGAAGCCAGTGTCCAATTACCAACAAGTGCAATATTGTACTACGATATCCACTTGTCTGCCTTGAGTGCAACAGTGACTTTAGATATATTTTAATGAACCAATTACTGTATGCTAAAAAAAAAAAAGCCTTGAAGGCAGCATAATCGCTGGCAGTAAAACAATACAGACTAAGGACAAATGTCTAAATTCAAATGTGCTTCTGCTTTCTTAATGCTAGGTGGCTAGGCTACCCCTGAACCTTTCTAAAGGCAACTGGCAACACATATGTGTGAGCTGGAACCAGAAAGAAGGAGACTGGCAGGTCTACCAAGGGGGAAAGCTGAGGGGAGAAGGCCACGGTCTGGCAGCTGGTCATGACATTAGACCTGGAGGAGTGTTAATCCTCGGTCAAGAGCAGGTAAATGCATTGAGATACTGAGCAAATGAATAGGTTGTAGGTGATGATGAAACAAGTGGGCTGCAGCCTCACGAACAACATTTTCAATAAGGTGAGTTAATAGTAGGGATCTGAGCTCATGAGTCTTTAGGTCTTATGGCAAATGTAAATGTGTTTTTGGGTCAGTTAACCCTCTGAAATGTGCATCTAAAAGTGCTTATTTTCCACTCTAGGATTCCCTGGGTGGAGGCTTTGATTCAACTCAAGCTTTAGTTGGAGAGTTGTCCCAGGTGGGTCTTTGGGACCGAGTCCTGTCTGCTGACCAGGTGGCCAGCTTGGCTCGTTGTGGAACGGTGACCCAGGCTAGCGTGGCTCATTGGACTGAGCATGGTGTGGAGGTTTATGGTGGAGCCACCAAGTACCCTGGGGAGCCTTGTAGTAAACACAGCCAGAGCTCGAAGTGACAGATGGCGCTTCGGAGCAAAAGGAGGGTTGCAGGGAGACAGATAGTTCCAGCCTTTTTAAAACATAAAGTTACTATTTCATCTGGTTATTATTGGTACTAGAAATGTTACCACTCTCTGAGGCAGTGACCTTATGAATGTTTAAGAAAACAAGGAACCTTTGCAGTTACACTATATGGGCAAAAAGGATTAGGAGAGTTAGGAATTACACCCACAGGAAGTGAAAGTGAAAGAACATACTGTGTAAGGTTGTTTTCCACTTTAAACAATATAACCTGGGAAGACTTTCGTTAAAGATATAGTTATAACACTACCGAGCCACCGTAACGGAGCCCTTTGCTTGAGCTGTAGCAATTCGGAGAGTTTTCCAAAGTGACTCAGTAAGAGGAAGGCCCAATAATCGAGGGAAACAAAGTGGGCTAATGTGGATATAAAAAGTCTACACACCCTTGTTCAAATCACAGTTTTTTTTAGAGATTAAAAAAAATTAGACCAATTACAAAACTATTTCCACCATTAAAAGACTTAAACCTGTGCAACTCTTTTTTTCCCCCCTTCGAAATGGGAAGTAGGCCTACAAATAAACAATTGAAATAATGTTTTCTCGCACATAAATGTGAAAAGTCAAACTTTTTGGCAGTAATTCCAAAAGGTATGTTTGGCACAAACACAACACTGCTAAACACGAAAGATGTTGGCGACATCATGGTTGGGGGCCTTCAACACAGTAGAAGGAATTATGAATAGTTTGAAATACAAGTAAGAGGTAGAATAAAACATTCAGGCTACTGATAGAAAGCAAAAATGTCAGGAAAAGCCTTCGGTTATAACTGCTGAAATGCATTGGGAGTAATCCAGAGGCACTTTAAATGGTGGCGGGTGTGTGTCGACTCCCATTTAACAGGAATTTCAATGGTAATTCTGAATACAGCCGCATCTCACTTACAAGAGGGTGTGCACACTTGTGCAACTACATTATTTCAGTTGTTCTTACTCCCCCCTTGAAAGATGTTTCTTTGCTTTCAATTAAATTGTACAGATGAATAAAGGTTTTGAAATTATCTTAGTATATATTTTTACTGTATATCAGAAAAAAATTGTATTTTAACAGAGGTGTGTAGACTTTTTATATCCACTATAGCCCAACCTCTGCTTTATTAAAAGTTATGTCGCATGGGAGTCGCGTGGTCTGTTTTTTTTTGTCCCCCAGCTGGGACAGGCAGCAGCTTCTGTCATGACACCTGAAACAATATTTTTCTCTAGTATTCTACTTCAGGAATAGCTGATGAAACGGTGGAGAACTACACTGTAAAAGATCTAAGTCGTCCTTTATAATATTTGAAAAGCTAATATTTTTTATTCCATGAAGAGTTTTATGATGCAAACCAGCAATCTAAATGCAACTTCTAATTTGATTGGTAACTAAAAACTGAGGCGTTTACGTCGTGATAAGAGAACTAAGAGATATTGTCAGTCAATGTGAGATGATGCAAAATGTTACAAGAATGGGGAGAAATAGCAAGAAGCTGGCAGCAAGGTGATGAAAGACAAGGAATAGCAAAGACAAGTATAAAATTACTGTGTGTTTTTTGTGTGTGTTAACATTCCATCCTGCACGATATATTCATGCTTCTAATGTCTTGTCGGTGCAATGTGTTCATCTTAGCTTGACATATAAGGACAGTGCTCATTCAAGCTTGTGGATGTTCTGGATCTTTAGATTGTGAATGAGATGCTTAACATGATAAAATGATCATTCCACACTGTCGCTAAAGTATGTCCAGCAGAATAATGTTCTTCTCTTTTTTTCCCCTGACATTCCGTGTACACTAAAAACAAAAACAAAATAGCACATTAAAAGCAAGGATTAATCTAAATGTAGACTCAAAAGGAGTTTGGATTTAGGAGATTTTAACCAGAAGAAAAGGATCTTAAATAGACAAGTCCATGTAGGACAGCATGCTACTAGCATGTAGTCGCTACCCAATGAAAATTGTCTCCTGGTATATCCGAATTCTGTGTTTTTGGATTCCATTCCAATTGTGGCAACTGAGTAATGTGGTGGGATAAAGTGACAACCTTCAGGTTCTTGTCATCTTCTTACATTCCATGCATAAGCTCCTGGCTAGGTTTATTTCAAGCCTGGTTGAATCCAAAATATTGTGAAAATCACAAGATATCTCAACCTTAAGTTTTGTGAGACGTGACAAGTGACATTCTAAACAGTTGCTGTCAACTGCAGACTAAAATATGTTTCCATATTTCCTACACTAGTGTCAAAATGTGTTTTGTGTCATTCTGATGCAAAGTCCACACTGTTATTTGTAGTGTGTTCGCGTTCAAGTGTTTAAAACTTAGAGAATGTTTATGTGATTCAACATTTGAAAAAAAGAAAGATACATGCCAAATCATCTTGTGCCTAATATTGTCTATATGAATGCTTTCCTTTGTGCAATGCTGATAAGACTCAGATCAGATTCAGTTCATGTACTGTATGTCACGGCTTTTTGGGACATTTTAATAGTGTTGTGGCATTACTCTGTCTAAGGAGATTGGTACTGAAAAAAAAACCTGTTGTGTCTTTTTGGGATGTTTTTTTTTTTTTTTGCATTTGTACAATTCTATGTCAGATCTGTTACAAACAAATACTGAGCATCTGTCTTGTTGTGCTGTGATGTTAATTGTCATTTATTACAATAAAAGTCTTGTTTTTCACAGCTAGAATGTGAGGCTCTTAAATTTCTGATATGATACCACATTGATTTTGAAAAATGCATCCATAAATTCATACTAAATGAGTAAGAAATCATATCAGGGACACACACATGGAGGCGGCTCGGCTAAAGAGGATGAATGGGCGTCGTCTGCTGACCACCAAGGTTGTGGATTTGACCTTCAGCCATTGTGACCATGTCAAAGTGTTCTTCAGTAAGATATCAAATCTCCACTTGCTCCTGATGCTACGTCATTAGTATGAAGAGTAGACATGAAAGCACTTTGAGTACCTTGTACAGTAGGTCGAAAAGTGCTATACGAGTGAACGCCCATGTACCATTTGCAAAGGTGCACTCGCTGTGCAGTGAAAATAAAACCTCTTATACTGACTTTATCTGGTGTCTAGTAAAGAAAAAACAACAACCTTTCCTCTTTACAGTCGATATGTTCTATACATTATATAACAGGGTTTTCAGCAGGTAGAATAGAGGGAAAGGCATTATACGGAGACCCAGTGAGTAGTACAACTGTCATGTTTATTTTCAGTCTTGTTTAGTCCCTGTCATGTTTAGCCTCTGTTTTCTTTGTGTGTTCCCCTTGTCGTGTCATTTCCTGTTTTATTGTGAAAAGTCAGACTCCTCTCGTTTCAGGTCACTTGTCCTTCCTTGTGTGGTGTCTGTGTCAACCCTGATTGTGTCCACCTTTCCCCATTACCCTCATGTGTCATCCAATCAGTGCCCTCAGCCAGGTGTGTCTTGTCATGTCATTAGTGTTGGTGTATTTAGTCGGTTGTCTCCCCCCTGTCTGTGTCGGTTCATTGTTGCCACTGTCGTAAGTCTTTCGCCACGTCACGCTGACCTCTTTGCCTTATCAGGATCCATGTCATGTTGTTAGTCTCGCCTTAGTTGTTTTGTCATGTTTAGCTTCATGTTTTGTTAGTTCAGTTTATTTTGTATTTTGAAGTTAGCTTTTTTTGATTAGATATTAAAACCTCTTTTTGGACTGCACCTCTGCCTCCTTGCTCTGCCTTCCCGCATCTGGGTCCTAAAGCCCCCAACTTACTGACAACAACTTGGATTTAGGTTTATACAGATGACCTGAATAATACACACTGTCTCGTTCTCTGAGTCTATTGACATGTATTTATTTATCTTTATGGTTATCAGCTATCTTTCTTATTTTATTGTCTGATGAACCAAGTCTTATACTGTATTATCCAAGCCATTTCACTGTTAGGACACTTAAGTCGACTTCTTCTGTCAAACAAATGCTTTATGTGTTTTATTTGTATATTAAAGTGCCCTATGTAAAGTGATCATACATGATAAAAGCTTAATGAGGCTGATGTGTGGAGACTTAAAAAAATGACAGAATAGTGACTGACAGATGTGAAGATACGGGACGAGCTTTCACACCAAATGGATAATACTCATCTGTTGACAGTTTTTATGAGTTTTTTTTTTTTTTTAAATTCATGTGACAGTTCAGTGTTATACTTTTTTTGGTTGTTGCTACAATTGATAACACATAATTACTACAAATCTGTCTCAATTCACAAGAGTTCAGTTCGATTCCATAAAAAAAAAAAAAAAAATAATCAAATTGATTCAGTTCAATTCAATCGATATTGAATCGAAATTCTTCTTAACTCATTTGCTCCCAAAAACGTATAAACATGTTCTATTTTAAATATTACCATGCTCCCAAAGATTTATTTATACGTTTAAAAAAAAAAATTGTGCTAAAGCATACATACAGAAGGCTTTGACACAGCCTCTGAACTGAAGAGAATGCTTGAAGCAATGGTAGTTATTACAAAAACGGCCAGCAGGTGGCAGGATCGTATTAGAGATTAACCAGGGCCATGCTGCAAAAAGTTCTTTTACCCACTGTTTTAAACAGATTTGAACAGATGATGAAACCTAGCTATATTCTAATGCTGAAACTAGCATTAGAATATAGCTAGGTTTCATCATAAAAAAAAAAATTAAAGTGGAGTTTTGCCTCCAACTATACATCACCAACAAGTGCCTTTCTCCTTTGACCGTTTTTCTTTTCCAGTTTTCTTTTTCTTCTGTTTTTTTCCGCATCGATGAGATAACTTATTTTTGATGCCATTACGGTGGCTTTATTTATATCCTATGTTTTATTTTTTTTTTAAGCATAAAGGGGATGTAATAAACAAATATCAGAGACAGATAAAGACAGGACATTTTAATCATCCTCAGGTAAGACTACAGCGCTATAGAGAGATACAGATACTAGTTAGAGACGATAGAGCTTGGTGTCTTGGGGGACCTAGGCAGCCGCCTACTTGGCCTATAGGAAAAAACGGCTATGGGACTGAGTCATCCTGGCTGAATTATTGTATGAGTCCAACATTGGTGTACGGGCATTACGTACAAGACACAGTTGTAGATATTAGCACAGGACTATAATAACCACACAGAATAAATGGGGTTGCACAATATCTTAGTTTAGCACAGAGAGCAAGATTTGTTTACATGGATAACATAGCAAGGCAGTGAGACTATGCCATGTGTCCTTTGTTTAAGGGTTAACAAACCTCTTTATGGCTATTGAAGGGTTTGTCATTGCCTCTTCGAGAGTAATTTTTTAAAATGAATCTTCTGTAAACAGTGCATTGTGATACTTTCACTTCGGACCAGTTGTTTTAGGATTTTTCTTATTCTTTACAACACTCACAGTGTTTCTGTAATCAACTAGTGCTGTTTTCATTGATCCACCCATTCATTGTTACTTATTACACTAGTGAGTTTTTCCTTTTAGCAGGATAGTCTTAATGGTTCAGTTGGCCACGAGGCCAAGGTTTGTTTAATGGCTCTGATTGATTGATCTTTTTGGTTTATGATTCTTTTCTGACGATGATTGATAATTAGTTGATATTGATCTTCTCCCTGGTTCATCAGGTTTTCACGGTTTCGCCGGTTACACCTCTAACTAGTATAGTGTTCTTTATTCTGGGGAAATTTATTGTTGGAATTCCTCATGTAAAAAGACATAACTGGGCAACAAAACTCAGTCGGTCACAAATTGCCGCGTTCATGTAAAAGGTTTTATCTTCCAGGTTGTGCATTTGATCCAGATGTAAATACATAGAACTAAAAGACAAAATGATCCTTCACTCACAATCATTGTGTGAGGTCGAACCGAAACATTTTTAGTCTACGTCAAAATTAACAGACTTATTCTCACTATTCCAATACTTTTGGAAGGTTGCAAGATTGTAAATACCTGGTAGAAAGGTAAGAAAATGTACTGTCGTTTGGTGTTATAAATCACTGTTTTAATTCATCCCATGACTCCTTATAGCTCAAAGCCTCCAAATGGATGCAGGCTACATCTCCAATTTTATTAAAGGTTCATTTTTATATACCATTACCTCTTGTAGAAAAGTCACTTTTTAATTCTCCACCACACTTCTATTTCCATTTCTGTCATACTCACACTCCCCTCATACATCATATTCCTCCCACCCGCTTCCTCCTCCGAGCTCTGTGTCTTCTTCAGCTTTATCCTCCTCTGCTTTTAAAATGTGAAATCCCCACGTTCACCATGCCCTCTTTTTATTCGGCCAAGAAAATGTCTTCAATTTAGCGAATGCAAAACTTTAGCTGCCATGACCAATTCTAATTCACATAGCATGCAGACTGCAACAAGACAAAATAAAACCCTGGACCTCCTGTATGCCAAATGCCAACGGGAAGGGAGCACTTCATTTATTATATTATTGTTGTCGTTTTTTTGTATTGTGCTTTATGCTGGTCTCATATACAGCACTTTGTTACAGCTGCAGTTTTTTTTAAAGTGCTCTATAAATGAAGTCCACTGGAATGGCACACAGCAAAGAACATACCGTTATGCTGTTGTTTTTTATCGGTTGTTTAAGGTCAAGGGAACGTATTAAATAAATCCCTAATTACCATGAGACTTGACTTTACACAGGAAGCTGGAAGACTGAGCACCATTTGTTCATGCAATCTTCTGTCATACTAAGGGACTAAGAACTTAAGTCCATCAGCGGGTCAGGGGCTCGTGCCAGACTTATACTGTCAGCTGGCCAGAGTCACACAACTAAGATTTAAACAGATTCAAAGCCCTATTAACCTTTTATGTGTAATCTGCAGTGTGTGAGAACCTCCTTACACACACACACACGCTGATGAAGAGGAACTTAAATGTGTCACAGCAAGAGGAATTTTTCACATGGTTTTAAAATTGTGTCTTTGAAGGAGGCAATGGTTTTTGTTTTGTTTTTGTTATGTGCTGGTTTTTGTAGCATGGTGTAGTGGTGGTATAATCAGTTCATTTTATCGCTTTTGGAAAAACTCCTGGTGGGCTGTACTGTGCTTTTTATTAACGAGTGATTTCTTTGTTGCGACTCTACCATAGAAGCCTGATTAACGGCTTACTGTTCTGAAATGTTCTCCTCTTTCCACACAGGAAACCTGATGAAAGCCTGGACCATTTTTTCCCCACTCATTTTGTGCATTGTCACCCTGCTGTACCCTCCGCATTTGAACGTACAATGTCGGTCTGGACAGAAGATCAGGTTCAGTTCAAGAGAGACCGGCATTGTATGATATCACCATTAAAGGGTATGAAAGCCAAACTATGGCATGACATGGGGACGTGACTGGATATGGCAAAACGGATTTACTTTTAAACTTGAGAAGTATAGCAACTGTTAGTAATTAGTAAATTGTTGGGAAAATTGTACAATAAGTTATCAAATGAATAAGCACTTTACTGTTTGCTGCAATGAAGAATTGCTTCTGATGGCAACAAAGAATGCTTTGCTCTGCTCCCACACTCACATAGCTAGATTAGGGCAGCCACATCTAACATCTGATTAACAGGAGATGACTCGTGATGACTACAAGAACATCTAACCCAGCAGAATGGATTAAGCCAGTCCGCTAGGACGCGCCTGTTGTCTGTAAAGAAATGATTGCAAACTTGACCACATATGTACTCAGCACTCACATGCACACACACATAGACAAACAAGTACATTGTGTTCCAACTATGCCTTGTACCTCTACCACTAGAGTTGGAACAGCCATGAAACTAGGAGCCGTGAAATCGAATAAAAGGAGAGGATGATGAGAGGTTCTTTAGACAGTGCAGTGATGAGGCAGTTCCTCTCCTCCCTCCTCGCGAGCTTTCTAACAAAAACTGAGTATCTTCTCTCCTTTTTGTGTAGTGTTTAATAAATGTCTAACAGACATGGTCTAACCTCCTCATAAATCACATTTTAATGGAAAAAAATATCTGCCTCAAATAAAAACCAAATATCAAAATTTATAGAAACATGGTCTACGTATATAGAATTTTTTAACCTAATTCCGGTTGCTTAATTCTGTCTGTTCGCGAGAGCCACTACATCGTGATAACTTACATTGATGTTTCTGCATTTGGCAATTTATTATTATATTATATTATTAGTATGGGATTTTTTTTAATGGGCTTTAGGTGAACTGATGAATACACACACACGCACATACACATACTCACCCACATACAAAAAAAAATAAAATATATATATATATATATATATGTATATATATTTAAAAAAAAAAAAAAAACATTTATTAATTTTTTTTTAATTGATTTGTTTGTTTGTTTTTTTTTTAAAAAAAAGGAGAGCAATGATGATGTCAAATCGAATGAACAATACTGAGCTCTCCTGAAAAAAATAAAAATAAAAATAAATAAATAAATAAAAAATAAATAAATAAAAGTCTAACAGGTAAACCAGACATAAATATATTTACTTTTTCACATTAGCTGGCTAACGACATGGTTATATCCAGCCCCTGTAGAGAGGTTTCCGGTTCCTTTTAGCCGCTGATGGTATGCAGGGGAATTACTTTCACGCATGCGCTGATGGTACGTAATAGTCGGGGTCGGTGCCCGTATTATTATGCATTATGTATTATTATTTATTTACGTCATTTTTCTACTCGACGTGCTGATGTCTGGGCCGACGCCACAGGCTGACGTCGGATTGGTGTATCTAGGCTTTAAGCAAGGCTGGGGTTTCTTGTTTTTGTATTTACAGACGCTCCCCTACTTACAAACATTCGAGTTACGAACAACGGTACATACGAACATTTCTGCGCATACAGTATGTCGAAAAATGTTCGTAAAGAGATGCTGTAAGTTAGATTCTGTATTGCGCGTAGTGCTTCTTTCCGCCACTAATACCGACGCTTGGCGCTGTGAGAGCTCATTGGAGGCTCAGCAACGTGTCGAGGAGGAGGAGGAAGAAACGCCTGTCCCCATGAAGGAGGAAATAACTTTTGAAGCCGATTCCAACGACGACGAAGAATCTCTCATGATATAAAATCCTCCTCTTCCTCCTCCTCCATCATCTCCTTAAGCATCGAGTACATCTTCCAAAAGTAAGTTAAACTTCATTTTATTTATCTTATTACGTACATGTACATACTGTGTGTGTCTCTCTCGCTCGCTCTCTCTAACATACGTAGTACAGTACAGTACTGTACGTATTCTCTCCATTTTATTAAGTTTTTTTTCAGTACAAACCAATGCAGGTTACTTGTACAAGCCTTAAACATACTTATATAAACCTTCAATATACTTATATAGGCTTTAAACATAAATTATAATACAAAATATAGCACTGAAGCAACTTACGAACAAATTCACCTTACGAACGATCGTCCGGAACGTAACTCGTTCGTAAGGTGGGGAGCGTCTGTATTTATCTTTCAATGCGGAAAAAAACTTAAAAATAATTAAATAAATACAAGGGAAAAACAACTGAGTAAAATTCGGACTAAGCCTGTCACATACCAAATGTTGAAAAATGTAACCACTGCGAATACTTTTTGAATGCAATCTACCTATTTTGCAAAATAATTAAGAGCTTTTTTCAAAAGAGCTAAAAATTTATTTGGATTATTTACATTCACCTGCAGATTTTCAGATTCAGATTCAGACTGAGTGAAAAAAATACTAGAGCTTTCCATAATAGTGCCCCCTCACCCTTGTTTTTTTGCCAGAACATCAAAGGTGTGTTAATGGACATAGAAGGAATTATTCTTCAAACATGAAAGCTTCACAATGCAAATACAGCAGAAATGCGAAGACATGCTTCACAGCTTTTGTTTTTAAATTATATTTGTTTTTAAATTACGTTTCTCACTATTCATGTCCCTTCAGCTTTTAATGACAAGCAATTTTCTGCACACTATGACATCTACATTTCTTTATCAGCATTTGGTCTATTCCTCAGTGGTACCAAAAGATTGAATGTTGGAAGTAACAAATTGAGTGGCTTGCTTTATTTCCCCAGTTTTCCCCATATTTCCCTGAAGCATTACACTTTGTGATCTGGCTCTTACTGATCTATGAAAATCTGAGCCATCACAGCGGTGTGAATGTCTATTAAAAAGTCAGATGGATACAATTCAGTGCAGGGATTTAAATCTGGGACATTTCTAGTATAAAAAAATAATCAACTAAAACGACAACAATTATAAGATGACCATCTTTAGCACTGGACATATCCACAACCTAAAGACGATATTCCCTGCTGGATTACTAGCCCAGATCTAATCCATAATGTTCCATCTAGGAATGGACAGTATGTAATCCTGTGTAATCCATGTAACGGATGGGCCAACAGTTTGCAACATTATGATTGAACTCCTAAACCACGCTGGTTCATCCCAGGTTGGGAGAAAACAAAAACTAGGACAAAAATAGTCCCTTTAAATGATTAATTCAGCATTTTTAACATCTATTTTGTTAAATGTTCTTTTGCCGCGCCACATGTGGGACAAATCTGATTTCCATATTTGCATGAGAGGATTTGTTCCATGTGATTTTTTTCCCTAAACGACTCATCGGGGCATTCAATTCACAGGTATTTATTGAACCTTGAGGCAGTATTTTCTCTTCTTGTCAAACTCTGCAGCTCCGGGAAGTGTCAGAAGCTAAAGTAATGCTCAATTGGGATTTTCGGACTTCAAGCCGTCGTAAATATTGACTGGACTCATCCATTACAAGAAAATTCTCCTGCAGGAGAAAGAGACAGTAAACCATCTTTTATATGAGTAGTTATTGAACTTCTACGTGATGACTTAAGATCATATCTGCAATATAGAGTGAGAACAAATAACATTGCAGGAAAAAGATTGTTTGATGTCTGAAATCTTCATTGGAAATCTAATTAAAAAAATCAAAAGGTGCAAAGATGCAAGTATTGATAATTGGCTTCAATTCCAAATAAAAAAATATTCTTACAAAGCTGTCATCATTATACTAACTTTAAAATTATTAAATTTAACTACTCATTATTTTCTTTGTAAGTAATCCACCTACTCAGCCTCCACATGGCTACCTACCAGAAAAGAACACGTTTTACGGACATACACACACATACACAGTCCAAAATACCCACAGAGACTCCATCTGGACAGGAACACTTTATCTTCCTCCATCTTTGTCACCCACTCTGCCTCTCATCCTCCTCCCACACACACTCACCTTGCTTTAACTCAACATTCATTGATTCAAACATGGTGGACCATCATGTACCAACACAGGCAGTGCACCATTATTATAGGCCCGCAGCCGTCTGCTATTCAGGCTAAAAATATATACAGTTATGTGTATTCAGTGCGAGGTGTTGTGCATTTAACTACATGCACTAGTCACAACATGAGCAAAATAGGCATAATGTTACGAAAGCCCCTACAAGAGCTGTATTAAAAGAATATTCCTTTACGAAAATGATAATGATCACTTTTGAACTGTACAGGGAGCGTGTTTATTATTTTTGCTCATCTTATATACAGCAAAGTTAAAATCCGTGTTAAGTGAGAGTACATTTCTTTTAAATTTGACACACCACAACGAAAAGTCCTGTTAACAACAATGTCAAATTTGAATAGCTAAAACAAAACAAAAACATCATGTATGTACCAAGACTTCAAAATCGTGAAAAATCAAGCTATTCTCATTGCTACAACCTAAAAAAATGGATGCAACTTTTTATAGCATATATCTATTGCCACACACTTGTGTTTTGACCAATCATGGCAACAGATGAAGATGTAGTCCTTGTCGTCGTAGGTTAAAGGGACACTTGACAAATCAAAAGGAAACTGGGTACACAGAATTAATTGCACCATCCATGCATTCGTCCACCGCTGTCGCCATGTTTGTTTCCCCCGAACTCGGCACTTCTCGTTTTTGTCACACGTGCATATTCCGCCCCCAAAGACACTGTCAGCAAATCAGCGGGCTCTGTACAAGATGGATTCTTGAGGTTTTGTGAACACACAAATACCACGAGAATTCAGCTTGCAGGCAAGGTTAAACTTTTATCTCTTCCCTTTGAAACATTTTTGGCCCTTACTGACTTGACATGCATGATCATTTTTCTCTTAAAAGTGAAAAGTGTAACTGTGCCCTTTTATTGGGGACTGTCAGCAACAACTAATTTTTGTTTTAATGCCTTCATTAAAAGGAATCCCATTTAACAAAGATTAATAATTCACTCTGTGTTTCATATTTTGAAGCAGTAGGTTGACTTTAGCTCTTGACAAGTACACATTATCAACTGGGTTTTCTTTAGATATTAGCGTTCTGGTGTACAATACTACACTTGATGTCTCCAGATATGAAGCTGTCGAGGGTCTGGGCTTTGGCCACATTATTGTATCTGTATGACTCATATGAAAATCTAGTCATCTTTATAATCTTGATATTTTCATTAAATTATTTTGGAATTCAAGAGGACATCGTGTAAAAATGAGGTGTGAAGACAAATGAGGGGGAGGGAGTGAATGAGTGGGCTGTCTGCATGCACGATGATGAAGGCGGGTGAGAAATTCAGAGTGACCACACGACAAGACAAACTTCACATTTACACTTCATGGTCAAAATTATTAGGACACCTATTCTACAAGACAGGGAAGACAATATTGAGTTACAATAATCATCCTGGAAGAGAAACACAACTAGAGAAATATAATTATCCTAAATTGTCCTGGTTAGAATGAAGTATGAACAATTAAAAAACAATGGAAATAAAGGGGGGGGGGGGGGGGAAACATGACAGGAAAATTAAATGAATGAAAGCCATATTTGTGTGGCATCTCTAAGAGGTGAATGCTCTTCAGAAAAAAATAACTAGCATCAATATAAATGCACATTTACATGAAAGAATGAATTTAGACTATTTCATTGCATCAACCGAAATATAAATGTGTTTTGCATCATCTGGCTTTCATCGTGTATGTGTTGCTATTCAAAAGGAATTTAGTTCTGCAGTTTGTCCTCCAAATAGTTCCACAGCCATCACACATACACTCATGTCCTCAAAGTGATTTCGTTGCCATCTGTTGAAATTGCAATTTCTGCCAGCTAGATAAAATCTATCATCACAAACTAAGCTTGTTGTGGAAGGTCTTACTTTATTTTTGTTGCATTAACAATACTATGGCCCGATTGTCTTTATACTCAGTAGAGAAATGTGCAAAGCTTGCCCTTTTCCCCAAAAACAAAGATGCCCGTCGTCGTTCCGATAACACATGTGTGTTGATATATTCATTATATGAAGGGATGTCATTTGCAGAAGTCGATGATAATTTTCTGTTAGCACGTCTATGATATTTCACAAATACAATCTGAAGTAAGAAAATGGCTGCAGGAGGAGATTACCAGTCACACATTCAAAGTAAACTCTTCACCGTTAGTCTTCAGGTGACCGTGAAATGGCGGCCCAGCGGCAATTTCAGAGTGCTCCCAAGCCAACTGCTTTACTAACTTTCTTCTCCACAGTCCTGCCTCCTGCACCCACCCCTGCCAACATGTGAGGACTTGTTTACTGCGTGTCGTTCAAAACCATTCACAAGCCTCAGAATGTGCGTTTTCATTAGGCAGAAATGCACTACCTCCAGTTCACGTTCACCCACAAAACAAATGGGTTCATGAACTTTCGTTCATTGAACTCATTCAAGTGCAACACCGTCTGTAGACCGGAGCCTAGAAAACGCCTCTGACACTCAAAATAACTCTGCAGTGATTTTGCATGTGTCAACATGTTTAATGTAATGTTTGAGTATACTGTATTTTGCCACTACCATTATTATATTTCTTGTAATGTTTCACTGTTTAGCATATTTTAGAATGAACCCTGGTTTTACTTCAGTCTTTACTTGCATTTAAGTGTTGAATAATAACACCTGAAATCTTGTGATTCCATCTTATAAAACATTTCGGCATTGGTTATTAGGTTGGCAACATACAAATACAGGTATTTAGATATTACATTTTGCACACTTTCAAAACACATGCCACTGCCAGTGCACATGACCCAAACATGTACTGCATATGTCGCAGGTTGTGCAGAGCACAGCAACCCAAAACAAAAGCCCTCTATTTTGGCAGTGTCCTGAATGTTAATGGTAGTGAGAAAAACTCAAAGTAGTTGGCTAGAGGCCAAAACCCTTTGAAGCACTTTTTGATCTCATTCTGATAGCCAGCAGTTTGGCAATGGTTTTATGAAGACTCCTTGAAGGGAAATGTCTCATCTGTCTCAATGTAGTACGGAGCCAGCTGGTCAGAACCAGGAAGTAGGATATAGGTATGGTGGATGTTAGACACCCTACTCTCCAGAGCATCCTATCATCAGAAATCTGCCCATTGCAGTTGAAAACCACATCCACATCCACATACAGGATCCTGTAGCCGCTGTTAACTAATGCCATCAGGACTATTAGACAATCTGTGCTTGTATTTGTTCACGTTTGCCATCCAGAGTACTGAAAGAGTTTGGAAAGTTCCATGGAACCTGGACTCTATCAAGAAAATACAGTGTGGCACACATGAAGGCAAGTTTCAAAATCAGTCAGGAATACTACATATCTCTGGAGAGAAATGTGGTTCATTCATACAGCCCTTCCCATGTGTACTCAAATACCAAAACAAATATCCCAACATTACTGCAACATATTACATACTGTATATCATATCTGACGTGTCATGTGTTCTGTGAAGTGCTTTGTCAGCTGCAGCTGTTGTAAAAGCACTATACAGACGCTCCCCACCTTACGAACGAGTTACGTTCCGGACGATCGTTCGTAAGGTGAATTTGTTCGTAAGTTGCTTCAGTGCTATATTTTGTATTATAATTTATGTTTAAAGCCTATATAAGTATATTGAAGGTTTATATAAGTATGTTTAAGGCTTGTACAAGTAACCTGCATTGGTTTGTACTGAAAAAAACTTTTAATAAAATGGAGAGAATACGTACAGTACTGTACTGTACTACGTATGTTAGAGAGAGATAGCGAAAGACACACACACAGTATGTACATGTACGTAATAAGATAAATAAAATGAAGTTTAACTTACTTTTGGAAGATGTACTCGATGCTTAAGGAGATGATGGAGGAGGAGGAAGAGGAGGATTTTATATCATGAGAGATTCTTCGTCGTCGCTGGAATCGGCTTCAAAAGTTATTTCCTGCTTCATGGGGACCGGCGTTTTCTTCCTCCTCCTCCTCGCCACGTTGCTCAGCCTCCAATGAGCTCTCACAGCGCCAATCGTCGGTATTAGCGGCGGAAAGAAGCACTACGCGCAATACAAAATCTAACTTACAGCATCTCTTCCCGAACATTTTTCGACATACTGTACGCGCAGAAATGTTCGTATGCACCGTTGTTCGTAACTCGAATGTTCGTAATTAGGGGAGCGTCTGTATAAAAGAAGCTGAGTTGAGTTGGGTTAGATATTTGTCTTTTAAAACCTGGAATATTGTTGCACAAGTTTCACGAATAAGTCACTGAATCGTTGATAATGCCCACTCGGAACTGGTAAGAATGACTTTTGAAGCTTTCCCCTATAAACATTAACAAGCACATACTGTAACTCAGTTATCCTTTTTCACATGTCACCCGCTTGTATCTATTCTGAACATTTCATCAGTATAGCACTTACTAAAACATTACTAAATGTTTCACAGAATAAGAACCAGTAAAGTAAAAGCACGCAAAAGTGAGCAGATCATAAAACAAGCGGGTCAGACTATGTAGGCACAACACTGACAATAAGATTTGGTATTGTAAAAAAAAAAAATTGGCATTGTGGAAAAAGCTGCATTGACATTGAAACTAGTATTGGCATTGTAAGGTTGTATTAAATAATAAAATACAGACATTAAAACAAACACTATTTTCTTTAAGCATTTTTTTGTATTATGTCTTTTTCAATGCCAATCAACTTATTGGCAGTGTTTAAACGCTTTGAGCGCGAGAACGCCTTCCAGCTTTTTTAGTAGAGAAGAGCAGAGCGCATGCCCTGTGTTTGCTAAAAGCAATACTCATGGATACAAATTCACCAGGAACTCCTAAACATGTTTTTAAAATGATGCAGGCACGTTATCATGCCCTTTTTACTTTGAGCATCTGCCCCTCCAATGGTCACTGCATGTCCCTGAGGTAAAGTGCTTTTTGAGTCTATCACTTGAGTATCCATGGTTTCACCCATGCAGTTTCTCATTATCTTACTCCTCCACTATTTTGACTCTGTAGTAGCGAATGTGAAAAATCAAGCCTATATGCTTTGCTTGCAGTTTTGATATCCGTGTGGTGGTAGGGCTTCTGGTTACTTTTATTTATTTATTTTTGGAATGAGCATCACTCACTACCACCGCCTGATGGTAAGGAGGAGTTATATTTTTTACACATGCACAGTAGGTCAGTGTTTCCCAACTCTGGTCCTCGGGGAACACTATCCAGCCTAATTTCCATGTCTCGCTTCAACAACACAGGTAAGGATCGTTATCAGGCTTCTCCAGAGCTCGCTGATTAGCTGATCTTTGGAATCACCTGTGTTGAAATAGGGAGACATGGAAAACAGGCTGGATAGTTTGAGATACACTGCTGTAGGTGGATGTGGAGTGTAATTGTTGCAGTGTGTCAGCCAACATGGTTGTGTCCTGGCTTTAACATATGTATTTGTCATCCATTCATACAAACCAAAACAAAAACATCATCTCGGGATTTTAAACTGTCAACAATATACACTGGTATTAATTTAAAGTGGTGCGGAATCAGATGAGATTATATTGTGAAGGGTTTCTAATATTGTAGTAACCTTCTTAAAGGGAGCCAAAAGAAAGTATTAGAAACACTAAATGTTATTTTACACTGCAGTTCTGTACCACTGCAAACAGAAGTGGCAGAATTTCATACTAATTATGATTTGTATCTCTTGTATTGAAGCTTATTAAATAATGCATGTGCACCGTTGAAGTGACTATTGTGTATAAAAACACTGAAAAATTAGATAATTTGCAACGTCTCACTTTTGCTGATCCTGTTCATTAAAAAAAAAATGCATGTGGCCCCTCCCTTTTAATTGCCCCCGCCTTTTCAATTTTGCTTCCGACAAATGAGAAGACTTCTACCTGCTACAAAAATCTACACTCATCTTGAGCTCACAACAGGGTTTTCATGTGGAGAGATTAGATTGTTTTGTAGGCTGTCACCTTGTAAATAATGAGTTGTAGAATGACAATGAGCTAAGGGGATGGGCGGAAGTGAAGTGAAAATGAACAATAATTCACATGGGAAAACAAGAAGTGCTAGATTATAATTGGTTCAGTGTTTACAAAGGCGGTTACATATAACTGTCATGCTGAACACAATGGCCGCCGAACACTACTTAGTATTCCATGGCAGTTTCCTCGTACTCTGCGCCTGTTTTAACACCTCCTACATCTCTCTCCCTACGCCCCTTCCCTTCCTTTTCTTCTCTATTAGCATTGTGCCCACTTTACATCATTTGTTCCTGTTGCTGCAACCTGTTTAACGCTACCACTTTACTGTTCACCCTCTGTCTTTTGTCTCTCAACCTCACACCTCTCTCCTTACTCTCTCTATCCATATCAAATATTCATGGCCATCCATATTGTGAGTGTAGCAACCACAGGAGTCAATGCATTCACAAAGATCAGGCCTATGAGCTTTGAGAGAAGCCAAAGAAAGAACTTGAGAGAATGCGTGGCCCTGATCTGGAAAGGAGAAGAGTTGATGAAAGAAAAGAGCTGTGGCAGTTGACAAATGCTAGAAATGCATACATAATCCCAATTTACAACCAGCAGTACATTTTATTTCAGGTAGATTCACAATTTGTTGTTTTAAATGTCAAAAGGTGCATTTTGGTGTCAACATAATAACTGAGATGTGGCATACCTATTTGGTACCCTTCAGCCCCAGCTGCTTTATGGATATTTCAAACCTTGAAAATACATCCATTTTTTGTTTTTATAGTAGCTACTCCTTACCGGTCTGCCACAAGGCTCACAGGTGAAAGCCTATACCAGCTTACTTTTGGGTAAGAGGCTGCATGGGTACACCCTGAACAGGTCACCAGCTAACCGCAGGTCACCTTAAAAATAAAAATAAAATACATTTTTCAAGAATTCCCAACACCAATTATTCCTGATCGTCTAAAGTATTCTGCTTTCCACATGGCAATGATGTATTGTGTGTGGTGCAGAACAGACAGGCAAAATGAGTTTAAGTGCAAGTTTTGGGCTGAGAAAAGGAAATATCCTGACCCTCACTGACCCCAAATGTGTATCTTGTACACATGCAATACATATAAAGCGGAAGAATAGGACACTCTCAAATCTCATACTATACATGGCAAAATGCAGCTGTAAGCCAACTGACAGAATGCAATTAAAGCATGTATTCGTTGTCTAGTTAATACTTGAGTTGATTGAAAAAGTCCTCTGTTACACATTTCCCTCCAAAATGCCAGATGTGATTCTGGAATGAGTTTGTCTTATTATCTTTGGTTTGCATTTTGTTATGGCTGTCTGCCTGCCTGGTGGATAAAAAAATGTGCACGCTCTAATTAGATGTCAAATTCTGGGTTGTTTGCAAGCAACCTACATTAAATTGCACCAGCTGTGTAAGAAGGAGGTTACCAGACCTTTGACTGTATTTTATATACATTACTATGACAAGTATAAGGTTTTAGATGACAAGAACAGATGGAAATTAAATATAACAAATTCAAAATGATGCTAAATTAATAGGATAGCTCTGATGAATAATACATCACTTAATGAGACATAGTTTGATGATGTGTAAAATGTCACAAATAAATAACAAACAAACAAAAAAACAACAGGTATCCAGTATTGATGGAGGTTACCGTAGTTTAGAATTTTGAATAGGGAAACATGACAAATAATTTAGAAAAATGGTTCGCTCATTGTACAGCCCATATTGACAAAAAAATAACCTTTTAATGTGTCTGTACACTCTAACTGTATAATACCATATAATCTGCTGCAGATTTGAGAACAGGCTTATTCTTAAGGGACCTGCTACAACACTCATTATGCATTCAGACCCGAAGCAGTTGGCTAATTAACGGAAACATATAGTAGTTAGTTAGGTGGCAACATTAAATACACTGACCCCTTTTTAATCCGTAGGAGCTAGAGATGCTCAAAGTAGAAGAATCATAAGCCATTTTTTTAAACATTACAATGGATTTGTACATGATTGAATGAATGACTGAATGCATGATGATTACTGTAGAGGGAAAAAAAGGAAAACAACATATCATTCATTATTTCTACGTGGTCTTTCTTGACAAATAATAACATTTGCTGTGTATTGTGTAAGATTTGGGTTGATTGGGTATGATTTAAACCACATGTTAATCATTACCCTCAGTACACAACATTCAATGTTGTCCTTCAGGAGATATGGAATGCCTCGCAAAAAATACAATTCAAACTGATAATCTTTAGTGCTACTGTAACTAGGGATACTAGGCCTGGGCGATTATCGACGCCGATACTGGACATTTTGACGAATAACGGTATCGGCCTTTTTTCAAAATCTGATGGTCGATAAAAGGTCAAGCTAAAACCATTTTAAACTCAGAGAACTATTTATTTGAATTTTCAGTTAACTTTATAAGAGAAGCTGCTGACCCTGAGAACCTTCTGAACCTTTTGTGTTTGTTCAACATTAAAACAAACAAATGTGAAAGTTTACGATTTTAGGATTTTTTAAATTTGGGAAAAAACAGAGCTATGGTATTTACTTCAAGTTTTCATTAGATTTTTTAATACGTACTGATAACCTTGGGAGCTCCCTGAACAATTTTTTTTTTAGAAATAAAAAATGAAGTGTATTGTCTAAGATATTTTAAAAAATGGACATTTTGAAAAGTTTGAAAAATTGTTCAATAAGCATAAAAGTCAAGATTGGCATTTGTATTTCCAAGCATTTTGACGCCTATAAACCCCCCTTCCCATTTTATTTATTTATTTTTATTTTTTCACTGAAAATTGGTTATCGGCCTCCTTAACTACTAATAATAGGCATCCTGTTATCAGCCCTGAAAAAACATATTGGTCTATTTTTACTTCACGAACAGGGCTTGCTTTTCTGGGGTAGCAAGGTAACAGCCCGCAGGTGCACAACAAATGACTAGCACCTTGTCACGCCTTCTGTCTCTCACTGGTGGTTTTTCCTGGAGTTCAGTGGTGGGGCCAGCGCTTAGCTTTTTTTTTTTTTTTTTTTTTTACAGATATACATACATTTTATTCATCATGTACTACTGTCAAGCCACAGTGACTGTTAAACAAAAAAACTGACCCCCCCCCCCCCCCCAAAAAAAACCTCGGCTATAATGCTGTGGTGAGGTAAGCTGAGGTGCCATGAGATTTGCTCGAGACTTCAGTGCTCTCACATGAAGACAGATAATTAGTGAGATTTAAGAGAAGGGATTTTCTTTGTTGTTGGTTTCCAAATTTCATGACCTCAAAGGTATTTATTTTGGAACTTAAAGATGTGGGTATATCATAGTCTTCATTTGGAAAATACCCTTTACCACTATTGCAAAGTTAATCAGTGACTACTAAGCGGCAACACTGTTACATTTTAAATTTGAATTAGACCGCTTTTTGCATTATACTGCCACGTCTTTGAGCATATGTTTTTATCGTGCTAATTTTATAGCTTCCATCTGTGTTTCTGTGTTTATCACTCCACTCACTGACAGAAAGGCTTAAAGATCATTTGTGTACAGGACAGGTCACAATGACATAGGTCACTGCAACATGTCTCCGTTCTGTTTGAATTGAAGTGTGCCATCGCAAACATCTGACTGCACACTGTGGTAGAATTAGCGGAAGAATCAGATATTTGCCTCATTAGCCGAAGAAGTAGGGGAACAGAAAGTGGGAGAAGAAATAAAGGTCTTGAAGGGAAAGAGATGTAAGTAATTCCTTCTGCCTGCCGTACCCGGGGGAATTTGGGAGCAGCAAGTTCAATAATTTATTGATTTTCCTCGGTGAGCTTTTCTGTATCTCATCATGTAAATGATTATCGTTTTTGTTTTTTTAACTTAATGCCTGAGTTGCTCATCAACTAAAACTAGTAGATTTACAATTCATCTCTGGGTGTAATATTGTTCTGAATGTTTACTTATTTATATCCGATCTTATTGTATTGACAGAAGTAAGTAAAAACCATCACATTTACATTGCCAAATGGTCTATTTGAATAGGGAAACGATTTGCTCCAGGGCTTGCCCTCTCTCTCAGCTTTTACACAAGAGATGTTCTCATACAAGTCTGAAAAACATTGGCGGTTTCTGAGCTGATCCACGATTAGTCTCTAGACCACAAAATAGATGATGCAAGTTACCATAGCAACAGCAGAGATACTATTCTCACAATAAGAAGCTGTTTGAGGTCAGACTATTCTGTAGTGTGTCTTTAAGTACTGTGGTTGAAAAATATATCTGCTGTTGTGGAAGAGACCAATTCCATGCGGAGCTTTCAATTTACAGAAGAAAAAAAGTAGAAGATGGACAAGAGTTCAATCAGACACTGAGTTGAAAGAAAAAAAAATGAAAATTAGGTCTGAAGTGGTCAAGGCTCAACTTTTCAAGTGTCTCTTCTTCTGTTCTTGCCTATTTTCCAGCATGGTGAGACGGAACCTACGTCCTGCATCCACTCGTTCTATCTATCTTTGCCTGGCCTGTCTGTCCCTTGCTTTGCACATCATTCTAGCAGTCGTTTGTCTCACTGTCCTCCAAACAGCCTGTGTCATTCCCAACTCATCCTCCTCCTCCCTAAATCCAAGAACAGATGGCCAGAAGCATCAATCACTCTCCTCCTCATCACGTAAACTATCAATAATTTCCCAGAATGGCAAACCTTGCAAATCAAATGCCACCGGATTGCCTGATGCCATTGGCAGAGAGATGAAAATGATCGGCGTTGGAAAGGCAAATCAAGTCGACAAGGAGGCCTCGAAGCTGGAGGCACTTTTCAAGCACCCGCTGTACAACCTGCCAGAAGTAGGACTGCTGGAGGATGACTGGTTGCTGAGGGTGAAGAAAAATGAGGACGTGGATGATGACATGGAGGAAGGCATCAATAGTGACAGTCAGTGGTGAGTGCTATACTGAAAATGTTCATTCGACATTGGGTGAGTTAAGGGTGTAAAAAAAGAGTGCTGTGGTTTTGCTGTTACGTAACCAACCTGAGTGGTTAGTGGCCTACAATTTTTTTTAAAACATCAAACACTACCTTCTTTTATCTTTCCATTAAGTGGTTTGGGAAATGGTTGGATGGATGGATGGTAGAAAATTAAAAATCCATATAAAGTGAAAATAAAAATGGCCACCCCAGTTGGTGCTCGCAGCCCAAGGTCAGCATGCAAACGGTATGGCTGCATGGTTAAGAACCACTTATTTAGACATTTCAGGTATGAACTTATGGCCACCCCTATATGAGTCATGTTTTCACTCGAGCCACTTCAATGAAAAATTTCTGGCTACGCCCCTGAGCACAAGGGCGAGTGTTGTTGACAACTGTGCTAAATTTAAATGAGCAAAAAAAAAAAAAAAAAAGCCCAACTTTATAAAATAAAGTATTAAAATCATGAAAAATCAAGCCTTACTTCCTGCTTTCAAATGCTGTGGGCATGTCCCTTAAATGCGCTGAAACCACACCCTGCTCAACTGTCAATCAAAGACCACACATCTTTCTTCTGCCTACACATCATCACCACGTTTGAGCCACGAACAATATCTGCTAAAAGTCTCCATTGGCTGAAATAGTGCATATCCCAGAGTATATATGAACTGTCCCACCCCCAACAATAAGCGCTAGCAACCAGCTAGCTTGCAAGCCTCTCGGCAAATGGACGGTCAGCTAACCGGCTAATTTGCTGTGTCACTTCCTCGCTTGATTTTCTGTCAGAGTGTAGGTCCACATAACAGAGAAACTACTATAGGGAAAGTCAACTGTTAACAGTCAAACAGGAAGAACCTGCGTATCATTGACACCCACCCATTGAAATGCTTTGGAAAGATTTATTTTTTCCACAATCCACAAAATATCGAGAGAATTTTTTTTAAATATATGTTTTACATGAAAAAAATGGGGGGAAATAGTTAAAATATATATTAATAAATTAAAAATTATATTTTAAAAAAATATTTACAAACATAAGTGAATACGCAACTCTGTGGGTAGCGAATTGCATGTGTGCTGGGGTCGACTATTAAACACATTAAAACATTCAGACTGTGCCCACTCTACATGACAGGCATGTTAGCACATATGTAATTCCTGTAAGTTATATACTAACAATGCTTTACATTTCAACATACTGTATTATGGTAGCCTGAATGACACAAAATAAATTACACTTGGGAATCTGGCAATGCTAGCTAGCTAACTGCACACTGTAGAGGTAGAAATGGGCCACGTAGCTATAACTAATAAGTAACTCACAGTTGTGCTGGTTAGCTATTAGCTGGTGATGCAAACATGATTCGCTCAAGTTCTTTTATAGTAAAGGAGTTGGCTATCAATGACAGATGTCCTAAAATTCCAACAATTCTGGAAAACTGAAATGGTTTACTGTAACACTATCACCACATAAAATAATATATTCTAAGCTTGTTCTAAGTATTTGCACATGTGTTCAGCAATTTTCTTCAAACATCCATCCATTTTCTTAACTGCTTGTCTTCACAAGGGTCGCGGGGGGCGCTGGAGCCTATCCCAGCTGGCTTTGGGCAGTAGGCGGGGTACACCCTGAACTGGCCCAATTTTCGTGCCCAGTCTTGCGCAAAGCATAGTCTAACTGTGGACATCGTTGGAGTTTTCTTTCTTTTAGTATTTTTCTATACTTTGCACTGGTGGAATTGGGCATAAAGGGGTGTTTGCGTCAATGTGTGCCGTTGATGGAATGTAGCCGACTCCTGGCCAATCGAAGCGGCTCCCCTCATTCTCATTAAAATCAGGGCAGTGGAAACACACACATGCTTGACATTGCGGAAGCAAATTGACTCGCTGGGTTCTGAAAGATGAGATTGGCATATGCAAAGTGCGTTTATACAGGACTGTCAAATGCGAGATGCGCAGGGGGTGTGGCAGCCGCTTCCGCTAGAACACCCAGAGAGGTGTAATGCATTCCCAAACATGGTAGACTAGACTTGCCCCGGCACTAAAATAAACATGCAGCCGTTTTTATGCCAAACGCACAGCCTGTAAAAAAAAATAAGGACCATACGATGCACCTGTACATAAATCTCTGCATTAACTTTACAGGGTCTTTAAGATAATTTACATTGGCCTATTGCTCACCACCCAGTGTCTCCTTTAAAGGCAGAGTGCAAGTCAAGAGGAAGGCTACGACAAAGTCTTTTGGACCACTGACGCAGAGTCGCACCCACCTTGGTTGCGATTCCACTTGGGCATTACGCGGAGGGAACTATACAACAGAAAGGACCTCACTGTGTCAAAGCTGACTCATGACTTGGCCATGCAACACATCCTTGAAGCAGGTGAGTAAAGAAGAGATGCTTTGATAATAATGAATAATAATCGGTATGGTGTCGAGTGCTGATGTTATTCCGGTATTGTCTGAGTGCTCAAGACAACAAACATCATGCAGCGATAAAGTTAAACAAAATGTATAGATTTATGAAGCATTGATCGCAAGTGTAGTGTTATATTTGAAATATTGCATCATTATGTAAACACAAGTTTTAGTGCCATTTACTTCAGTCGTCTTTTGGGTTTAAATGCAGACAGACATGATTCTGCACTTCACTTGAGAAAGCTGCATTGCTCAACAAGGCAAGCATAAATTTAGAAGCTGACCTAGCTGTTAACCATAATGGTCCCAGTAGTGCTTAGTTCTCATCTAATTATGATAATTCAGTTTCTTCTTAGTTAAACAGAAAAACAAAGTCCCTACCATGCTTCTTGTTTCATTTTTTTTACTCATATGCCTTTACAGAAATGAGTCTAGTCTGCGAGAGAGCTCGAGGCAAGAAAGGGAAATCACATTGTTTTTTTTTTTGTTTTTTTAAACTTGAGGAGATAGTAAACTGTGCCAAAGTTTACATTCAGAGCAGGGAAACCTTTGGAGATTTTTTAGAACAACAAAAAAGGAGAGCACATCCACACATGTCGTGTACACACCCAAACTTGCACAATCAAGGCTGACCTTTATGGCAAAAGTGAACAAGATAAAAAAAAAAAATGTTATTATGTCACTATAAACAATTAGCCTTCCTTATACTGCTTGGTTAGTGACACGAAGAAGGTGGAGTTGTTTGTCCGTTGTGTGTGTGTGTATATATATATATATATATATATATATATATATATATATATATATATATATATATATATATATATTTCCATATTGTATTCACATTATTGCCATGGACAATTTATCCACAAAGGGCAAAGCTGTTAGGAATATCACTATGTCAGTAATACATTGTGTGCAAAGAAAGATGCCTGAAGCACATATCTATGACTTAGTACATTCTGGATGAACTCATACATAATCAAGTTTGCTTTGTTTTGATTTTAGGCACCCTTCTCACAATCTCAGCACAGTGCAGAGTACGGTAAATTATACATTGAGAAGTGTGTTATGCAGTGAAGATTGCAGATACAAGCTGCTTTTTGGTTGTACATTTCTCTATAACTGAAAGACCTACATATGGTAATCATGCTAAATATTTCAGTTCTCTAGGTTACACAAATACAGTGGTTATAAAAAGATAAATAAAAATAAGAACACATGTCTTGTAATAGCAGGATTTTGTGATATATAAAAATGAGACCAAGACATTTAAAAACTTTTTTTTTTACCATTACTGTGACCTGTAACCTGAACAAATCAGTTCAAAGAAAAAAAAGGAGGGGGGGGGGAGTGAAAATAATAACTCAGATGATGTAAAAAATACGTTGTTTGCAAATTTCCGAATTACAAAGCAATAAATATAGCCTACCATTGAACAGAGTAAAGACAGACTTTACCATGGTTCAGTGGTAGACTGGTCGTCTCCCAACCTGAATGTTGTGGGTTCGATCCTCAACACATCTTATACTGCCCAAGTGCCCTTGAGCATACTGAACACTAATTTGCTCCCAGTGTGCATGGCAGCAGCCTCCCCTTGATGCATGAATGGGTGAATGTGAGGCTCTGTGAAGTGCTTTGGACACCATATGGTGCAGTCCATTTATCAAGTTGAGAGAGAAATGGCACAACAGTGACAAGACCAAGAACTGGACATCCATCAAAATTTGATGGGGGGAAAATGAGATGAGAAATGGTCAGGTATGCTAGGAAGCAGATCACAACAATCTTCTATCATCTTCATATATCTGGATTAGCCTATGGAAAATAAAACTATTTGTCACAAAAACCTGTCACTGGCAAAAGGGCATATAGACTTTTTATATCCAGTGTAAATGACAGAAATAATATTTCGTTTTTAAAATATGTTTTAATCATTTGTCATGACAGCCTGGGTTATCACTGAATGGTATGATTAATTTGAATTCACCTCGTGAATACAACCTTTATTTTTCTTCATCTTTTAGTTCAAAAATCAGGAGGTACTCAGCTCAAACTGCTGATATCTTTCCCAAACTATGGACAAGCTCTGCTCAAACCTATGAAGTAAGACCGTTGTGTCATAATGCTATAATGCTATCCCACATCCATCTCAGCGTGAGTGTTTTTTCTCATCTATCCAGACAATCCAGAGACACAGAGACTGATGTGAACCTCTTTTACTTCTCCGACTTTGAAAGACACAATGCGGAGATCTCAGCCTTTCACCTTGACAGGTACCAATAATGAATTTCTCTGTGAAGCTTCAACTATATTGTGAAGAGAAAAGAAAATCTCAAGTGGGGTGTGCATCTCTCCAATAATAGACAATTTGATACGTTGGGTGCGATAAGATTTAAGGACGGAACCTTTGAAAGTGGAACGATTCAATTCGATTTGATTCAGTGGGATTACGATTCAATTTGACGAGGTATTGCTCAGTTTGAGAGTGTATGATGCAAATACTGAGTCCAATTCATTTGTTCACATGCTGATGCACTCAAAATTGATTTTCCTGATTCAAATTGTTTTTTGTTACACCGCTAAAAATGAACTAATTTCCCTTAACATGTAGTAGAGGCTATGACGACCTTGTACTTATCTATCTTTCGGAGTCACCTTTGGAACTTCCAACCGTCGGTCATGAATGGCGTCACAGCAGAGTTTTTTCAATTTTATAATGGCAACAAGTGTACCCTAGAATTGATCATTTATATTTCCACTATTTCCTAAAGAAAGTAAACGTTTCAAAATCTCAACAAATCAAATGTCAATTACCATCCAGGGGAAAAAAATTGTTCAGCTCAGAGGTTCTGCTGTATTTGGCAGTGGATGCAATGAATTAATTAGCGCAACTCAAAAACAGCTACAGTGCACCAATTTCTAAGAAGCTAAGTCAAGGTCTGTGGCACTTACCATACTTAGACATAACTGCCACCTACAGGACACAAGTGTTCTGCCTCAATGGAGGTCTGTGCTTTTTCAAAGTGAATTTTGCTTCTGATCTCTGTGTTGCTCTGCGTCTCAGACTGCTAGGCTTCAACAGAATCCCCCCAGTGGTCGGTCGTCTCATCAATGTCACCAGTGAGATCAGAGAGATTACCACTGACCGCAAGCTGTCTCGCACCTTCTTTACTTCCCCTGGTATGCTCCTGCTCTGGGATTTTGTTACACTCTCACATTAAAGCGACAGTACTTTAATGTCCTACCACTAAAATGTGTCTCTCTGGCTCCCCCTAGCGGGGAATGTGTGTTTCTATGGTCAGTGTGACTACTACTGCTCACCAGAGCACCCACTGTGTGGGCAACCACACTCATTGGAGGTATCCTTGGCAGCCATGTTACCCGACCTCAACCTTGCTCCTCGCAGGTCTTGGAGGTCACCATGGAGACGATCCTACAGCCGCACCAAATTAGCCCAGTGAGTACTCTCCCTGCGTTAGATGGGTAGAGATCTTAGTCTGTGCTTGCTTTTGTTAGACTAATACTTATGAATTGAACTGTGAACATTTAAGAGTCTATTAGAAAATAATTTAAGGCATGGTTTGGAAAAGTGGGCCTATTTATTTGAATGCATGGCTGTTATTTTGCTGTATTAACAGCAACAGGTGGATGCACAGATGCCTTCTGCCATCTAGTGGAAGAGTACTTAAATTGTTCTTCCTTTCATTAAATGTTGCTGGTATACATAGAGGAACACTAAAGGACTTTTTGGACCCATTGGTTCTTTTTACAGCTTAGCCTGCTCAGGCTTTTTGGATCAATTAGGTGAAATTGGCTATGATGGAATATCATATGCATGATTGATTATGGCTGTTACTATTATATAGAATACTTGCACATTCTCCAGTGCTGCTCACATGTTTTCTTTCATGAAATTCCCTTTTTTTTTTATTGAATAACTACTACATATCTAATGTTGATTGCTCTGTTGTGCCAGGTGGGAAAAAGACCCAGCCTACTGTGACATTGTCAAACAGACGCCTCCCTACAACCACGGCAGCAGACTGGTGGACGTGATAGATATGGCTATATTGGACTTCCTCATGAGTCAGTCCCGACATTCCAAATTCATACCAATTCAACAGTGCTTAGTAATGCAAACATTACATTACAAAGTTATTTGTTCTTCATTAATATTTAAAAGAGGTCACTAAAAATAGGAGCAATGACAAAACTTGACATAGCATGAATCAAGTGTATACTCTTACCACTCTAGGTCAAAGTCTAAGGGGACATTGATTTTTTTCCTTTTTCCTTTATAAGGCAACATGGATAGACATCACTACGAGACATTTGAGAAATTTGGCAATGAAACTTTCCTGCTGCATCTGGATAATGGGCGAGCGTGAGTACAGTATTGTCACATACATCAGCTATAATGATAAAAGTTGAAGTCAATAAGCACCAACAAATCAGCACCCTTTAAATCAGATCCCAACACTTAGTTCAGGATTGACATGCGCCAACATTACCTAAATTTGTGGGGGAGAGGATGCTGCGTGGAGAAGCATTTCCCAAGCCCATGTCACTAGCTCAACTGGCATTGCTAATGCCATGTTATTGATATGTACAGTAGACTGAATTACATTGCTTGGAGATACATTTAACAAACTAACCAAATAATTAAAACATTTTGGTCTGGTTGTTGAATATTGCAAAGATATTTTCCTGTATCAAAAACAGGAAGCTCTAACAATCATGGGCAAAAAAGCTAAAAGTATGCATGTGCAGTATGGCAAATTTCCCAACCCTGGTACCCGAGGCACACTATCCAGTCTGTTTTCCGTGTCTCCCTATTACAACGCAGGTGAGGATCATTATTAGGCTTCTCCAGAGCTGCATTGGAATAGGGAGACATGGAAAACAGGCTGGGCTGGATAGTGTGCCCCGAAGACCAGGGTTGAGAAACACTGCAGTATGGTTACTACTTAATTTGACTTATATTTTGTAGGTTTGGACGTCACTCTCAAGATGAGCTGTCAATCTTAGCTCCCTTACGGCAGTGTTGCAGGTATAACTCAATGTTCACACCTAAAAGTGCCAAACATACTGTATGTAGGCTACTTGATTTACAATATGGAAAAAAAATATTTAGGCTGCACCTGGCCCCTTACACTGACAACAAGTAAAGAAGAAACAATATGTTGCATATATATATGCAAGAATGTTTGTCCATTTAGCTTCCCTCACAGTCATGCAAATACAGAAAGTCCCCCAAAGCCACTTCAAAGTTGGAAGTCCACAATTATTTAAAATAAATAAATAAACAACAATAGTAAACACCACACCCCTAGTTTGATCAATTAATCATATGCATAGTTTATTTTATTGTATTTACCGCTACTGTGAGAAATCAGTGTGAAGAGAATACAAGCTATCAAAATGGTGTGGAATGTTTTTTTCTTGACTGTTTTCCACTTGCTCTCTTTCTACCTGTACAGGATCCGTCGCTCCACCCTACTTCGCTTGCGTCTCTTGTCCTATCCAGACTTCCGCCTAAGTGATGCCATGCGGCAGTCGCTGGCCCAGGATCTTCTTGCAGCTGTTGCTCCACTCCTGTCCGAGCCACACCTTGCTGCTTTGGATCGACGCCTAGCGACCGTCCTGCAGGTGGTGAAGACCTGTGAAGAGCAACACGCTGATGTCATTTTTAATGACTTGGGGAAATACGAAGGATATGAGCATCAAACAAAATGAATTTAAAAAACAAGGTTGGATTTGGACTTGTGCTTCTGACTATTTAGTTAATGAAATATGATTTGTGAAGAGGCTAAATATAGATTTTAAATATATATATTTTTGAAAGGGGAAGTAAAAATAAACCACTGAAATAACTGGAATACATGGTGTTCAGAACTAACCACTAACATTCTAATGTTACATGGTTATTTAAAGTGCCTCAATTGAATCCCAAATAAAGTTGAGTTGTTCTAGTAAACTTCTGGCATTATTTTTGCTTAACTCGTGGGTGGTATTTTATTTTGAAATAGCCTGGTCAGAACTATCAAGCCCAAAACCAATGCCAATACCACTAGGAGTAACAAAGCCTGAGTCACGATATAGTGAATCGTGACAATTCCAGGCATCCGGGCATTTCTAATGTTTCCGTAATGCAAATTTTTCCTTTACAAAGTGTACGCGGTGAAAATAAACAGTTTTTCTTTTACTTGTGACTAGCATACCCAGCTAAATTGTTATAGTAATCAAACTTATATTCTTTTTTTCCTTCTTCTTTTACGAGGGGAGGAACATTAGGAAACGTCAGTGAGTCACTTTCGAAACGTCACTGACCTAGTGGGCAGTGGCTTGACGGACATAAACAGGGCATGCCTTTCACCGCCATTTAAAATATTTTCAGAGTACAGACCGCGAAAATCGGATAGTCCACATCCTTCTACTCTACTTTAACAAGTGTGACTGACCGTCTGAATAATTAACTGCCTTGGCATGTTGGCTACTTTCGCTTGGCGTTTTGCAGCTTGATGGATTTTCCGGGGGACGAAGAACTGCTACAATTCTTCCATTGCTCCAAGACTGAAATGTCGTGCATGGAAAACCCACACACATTTGTACGACAGCTCAGAGATTACGATCTGATTCCGGAACACTTCTACAAGGTGAGGCGGAAGAAGCCGTTCCACTCCCGCACACGCTGTCACACGCTCTCTCGCTCTCGCTCTCTCTCTCTCTCTCGCTCTCTCTCTTGCACTCTCTTTCTCTCGCTCTCTCTCTCTCTTGCTCTCTCTTTCTCTCTCTCTCTCTCTCTCTCTTTCTTATATTTTATTTTAATGATACGTTATTGGATACGAATATACCATATATATATATATATATATATATATGTATGTATGTATTAGTTATTGTGCTTCCTACTCCTTTTGAATATGTAAATTATGACATTGATTAATTATTTTCTTTCTTCAAATTTTTATTTTTACTTCAACTTATATTTTGTAATGTGCTAATATGTTCAATAAATCAGCCAGTCAACAACAACTGGTCTATAGCCTCCTCTTCGTTGAAGTCTTCTCCTCTTCGTCGACGGGATCCGACGATTTCTGCCTCGTCAATATTTTGAAGCAGATGTAATGCCTCTACTGTTTTTTTTTTTATGTCAGCCCATGGTGAAATTTCTCATAATGCCTTGCTGAAAAGTGGTTGCTATGGAAAATCAACAGCGTTGTTAGCGGTGCAAGAATGACTCAAAAATATGTTCATGTTTTTTAATACAATAAAATGGCAGCATATAAATAATATTTACACAGGCACATGAAAAGTCAAAACGCCAAAAAGCTAGAAACATTAGATAATTTCATGAACAGAGTGGCAACACATCAAAGTTTAAGCTTTAAAATACAGCTCTGTTGTTAAACAGCGCCTGTGTGGTCGACAACTACATTTATTCCTGCGAATATTAACAAGTTGCAACAAACTGTCTCCGGTGGTCAGCATAAGAGAAAAAAAACAAGGCAGAGTTATAACCTGTTTATGTAGCACACAGCAGTGATCGCTCGGTGTATTGTTGTTTTTCCTCTTCGATGCCTGGACAAATGCACGCAACCACACTCGTAAAAAAAATTACGGAAAAATACTCCAAAACGCTGACAACTGGTCGAGGTTTTCTGAAGTAAAACAAACGGCGATGGCATTACCGGAAAAGGCGGTGCGTTATGAGATTTTCCCTCGAAATACGTCACGGCTATTTGTGCACACGTCCATAGAATGTTACAATGTTTCTTTCTTTCTTTTTTTAATATGGGGTAGATGCCACTGACTTCCGGGTTCCACACATCAGCGTCGTTTCCGGCCCCTAATGGCCGCGTTCCAACACTCGCACATCCACCCCTGCGCCCCCCAACCGCGCGCTCCCGCGCAGGTCGTCTCAACTCTCTAAAACGCTTCGGACAACTGAGACAGACACACTCGAACCCGTCGACGGGAACGCGCAACCGAGGGGCACAAAGGCGGAAGCGCAAGAACTGGGACGTGGCCCAACTTCGCAAACCGGAAACGGAAACAAAGCTGATGTGTGAAAACGAGGAAGTCGGAAGTCCCGCCTCCTCATTGGCATATACAGACGCTCCCCAACTTACGAACGAGTTACGTTCCGAGCGATCGTTCGTAAGGTGAATTTGTTCGTAAGTTGCTTCAGTGCTATATTTTGTATTATAATTTATGTTTAAAGAGAATACGTACAGTACTGTACTACGTATGTTAGAGAGAGAGAGCGAGAGACACACACAGTATGTACATGTACGTAATAAGATAAATAAAATTAAGTTTAACTTACTTTTGGAAGATGTACTCGATCCTTAAGGATTTGATGGAGGAGGAGGAGGAGGAAGAGGAGGATTTTATATCATGAGAGGTTCTTCGTCGTCGCTGGAATGGGCTTGACTTTAGCGTTAGCGCTAGCGATGTTTTGAAATAGAAGCATGTGTTGTATTTAAATGTACAATGTGTATAAATCTTCTTGTGTGTTTAGTTTTACAGTACATTCCAACTAGGGACAACAGAATCACATACACTACACACTTGCTAGTTGCTAATGCTCACTAAAGCCCATACACACCCGTGCAAGCCGTTGAAGCCACATCTTACTTACCATCTCACGAGCAGACTACTGTAAACTATACCTATACGTACAGATTAGACATATACAGCTCGTAGGCTCTTTGTTTAGGTTCAGGTGGCAGGGGTGGGGGTTGGCGGGGTGGTCACTATTTTTTAACAAGTGGACGGTATGTGCTGCTTTGAAGACCCCCTTTTTCTTTTATCGCTTAGTTCCTTAGACCCCAATATTAGATTTGGCAGGGGCATTTTTTGTTGAATTGCAGGTATAATTCTGCAAGCTGCAATATGGAACTTTTTTTTCCCAAAAGTATCTTTACAGTAGCCTTTTTATTTGACCATTTATGACTGAAATTACTTCTACATTAGTAGATTAACACCTAAACTGTTCACAATTGGTACTCCTGCAAGCCTCTGGCCAATAGTTTTTAGACTGGATTCGGGTTTTAATTTCCCGCGCCCTGTCTGCGGATGTGACGTCATGTGTGAAGCAGTGTGTGTACGTGTAGAAGGATATGTGTGGGCTCCAGAGTGGAACCGTCACTTGCCTTTGATGCAGATTGGCGTGGGTTCGCTACACCGCCTCGGAGACCATGTTTGTCCGTGTGCATGTTTGTATGAGTGGGGGAAAAAAAAGAAGGGTATGTGCAGTTTCATTTTTCATCAGCAGGTGGCAGTAGCCTACTCTCAGTAGCTTTCATAAAAAAATATATATATTCAAGTCTCGTCCTGTAAACATCATTTAAGTATATAATTTATACATGTATTTAAGGGAAGTTGTAAAATGTCTTAAGTTCTCTTGTTTATGTTTAACAAATTTAAAACATCATAAATCATGCTGTTTATACAAAGTACAGTCTCAAATGTTCTCCCATTTTGATACTGTAAAAGAAACGTTTAGTAGTAATATGGCGGCCTCACGGTTTCAAAAGTCTTGGCCTATCGGCTATCCAGTAATATATACAGCTCGGTGCTAATGCTACGTGAACAAAACAGTACATTCAGGGTCCTGTCACACAACGTTGGAAACTTTGTAACTTTTAAGGGGAAAACAATCGGTCATTTGGATGTTTAAAAAATAATAATGATCAGTGTAAATCAGTGTAAATCTGCCTTCAGTGTCGAGACAGTCTTCCAACACAATACGACCAATATGGTCGTTTATTGTTGGAGGAGAGGACTTGTTGGCTTATCAGTTTGTGAGTTTTTTTCCCCTTGGAAACCGGAGGAGAATGGTTTTATTAAATATATATTTATTTTTAAATGAGCATGTTGTTTTAAAATAAAGAGAGGATCAACAAAATACACTGCCCCTTGGGATGTGTTTATTGCTTAGAGCAAATAAGACACTATGTAATGACAAGTCCAATACTCAAATGAGTACTATTGTAAGACAATTATTTCAACACATTGCAACACACAATAGCCACTTAAGGACCAGAGTATGTTTGACCTGCTGTTGTGGTTGAACCAAATTATGATAATGTACCAGATTGCACAGCCACTACTTGTGTGCTGATGAAAGTAATGCACTTTATGGAAGTTTATTTGTGCCATCTGTTTTTGAGTTTTAATTGCTAACACAGATTTTTTTTTTAAGTGTCAAAATCAAACGTTGAACTTTTAAACTGTCAAAATCTTGAGGTTTTCAGTAATAACAAAAAATGAACACCTCAAAATAATAAAATATTGAAAAGCTTTGTGTAAAACTAGGGATGCACGCTAATATCGGTACCCGATAAGTATCAGCAATTATTGACCATTTTGACGTCATACAGATGAACCAGATAATTTAAAAAATCCACCGATAATAATAGATTGATCCAAATGTGAATAAATTAGCATTCTTTTGGAGGGGCTCATACGTTCCTCCTCCCAGGGTGGGTTATAAATGGCAGGAATAAAATTGATATACAGAGAAAATACGTATTGTGTTGCTACATTATATATTTGTACTGTATTCTTAGGTTAAGTGTTGTACATCATGAATTGGAATTTTTCACACACAAAAAAATACCCCCAAAAAGTTCTTCTGCAGACAAATGCCTCTTAACTCAGTCCCAAAGTGCACCAAAAAAAAGAGGGGGGACTTGAAAAAACCTAGTAAAGTTTTTCCACTCAGAAACGGACCTTACAGAAATACTTAGCCTCAAAAGAACCTTTGAAGATTTTTTCCCCCTCAAAAAATGGTTCCTCAGAAGCCCATAGTTCTGGGTAGAACTTCTGCCCTTCATGAAGAACCTTTTTTGGGACTCTTACTGCTGTAGTAGAGGATCTGTATAAAGCAGATGAGATGAGTATAAATAAAATACAGTACATTGAAGTATTTTTATTGACAAATATGAGGTGAGGTGCATACTACAAAAACCGAGGAACTGCCGGGGACTAAACTACAATGCATACTCAATCATTACCATTAATCTTTGCTAACATTTGTTTTTTGTGTACGTGTGTGCAGAAAGTGAACCGGACAAAGAGCAAAGAGGCTTTGAAGAAAGGCCTCTATGAGATTCTGGACTGGTTTGAGCGAGAGCGATCACAGCGCATCAAGGTGTTTTGGAGGTGTGTCTTCAAGGAAACCATTGTCAACCAATACCCCACCCTGCAAGAGTTGCGAAACAGCATCAGAGATGGTATGACTCATTTACATTGTTGTCGGATTAAAATGTTTAAAGTGGACATGTCTGTTGACTCTACCAGGCTCTTTTCATTTGGATACACAAACGTTTAACTACAAGCCGCAGGAGGAGACCATTGTCAGGAAAAGAAAAGAGCCTTCACAAGACGAGAATGTAGAAAGGAGGCAAGAAAGCCCATTGCCGAAGAAGAAGAGAGAGAAAAAGAACCATTTGCGTCGTGATGAGGAGCAACCCTCGCAGTCGTCTCCATCAACAAAGAAAAGTCTGTTGAACAGCAGGAGACAGGAGGAGACCAATGTCAGGAAAAGGGAAGAGCCATCAGAAGACGAGAATGTAGAGAGGAGGCAAGAAAGCCCAGTGCCGAAGAAGAAAAAAGAGAAAAAGAACCATTTGTGCAATGAGGAGGAGGGGCCCTCGCAATCGTGTTCCACACCAAGGAAAAAGAAAATTGTATTCTGTGAGTACTGTAAACGCTGACAAACCACCATGGGATGCTTTAGAATTAGAATCTTTATGGTCATTGCATATAAGTATCATTGTTGAATTTTCCCTTTGAAACGAATGTTTTTTTTTTTCCAGCCACTCCACTTAAAGGAGCTACGAATGACATATGGACATGGCCTTTATTTAAGTCCAACAACCTTCCTGTGACCTGTGGAAACTTGAAAGGGACACTAAACCAAGATTGGCTTGAAAAAAGGTTACACAGGCAACATAGATTGCATAAATAATACCGTGAAATTATTTGTTGAATCTGAATCTTTTATTTTTCAGGCCAACCATGCATTTTGGTCGACAAACAGTGGCTCACTCCCCCTGAATTTGAATCACTCGGGGGTAAGAGTAGTAACAAGAACTGGAAGATAAGCATCCGATGTATGAACACACCCCTTGCAAAGCTTTTGGAGGTTGGAGCATTTCATTTACTACTTTTACTGTCCTACTTTCACTGCACTTGAATTATCTAATGAGATCGAATACAAAAAGTTGTTGAGCCATTATTCTTACATCCATTTTTGACATTTGAGGCATTGATTGTTATAACTAATATGTAATTAGCCAAATTTGGTCATAAGAGGATTCTGTCTGACAGTGGCGATATATTGCCAAAATGCAAGAATGAACAAATTGTTTAAAGGATCTTTGTGCAGTTTGTCACTTTTTTACTCACGACTGCCACCCCTGGCTCAAAGCGTAACTGCAGCATCTATCTCATACTCGTTCATGGTGCGAATACGTGAACGTTCTTAAAGCGACAGTCACAAAGGAAGACATGACTTAAGGTAAGAAAAACTCAGCCCCTCCCCTCCCCAAAAAACCAGGGTCCGCACACTCTACTATATCTAGTTTTGCTCAGGGCTCGGGAATGTCACATGACTAAAGTCAGAGACTAGTGAGCCACTATTGGTCGTTACCTGAGCCTTGAGCAACTGTGATGCCATTTTCAGTCAAGTGGCAAAATGGCTGACCACTGAGATGGATAAAAACGTGTGGATTTTGCTGCTTGACTAATACTAACGGCCAAAAAAGCTTCAAATAGGATCCCTGCAAACCAATGTTAACGTTTTTGACACTTAACAGCTGTGTGTTTATTCACACAGTGATAATCGAACATGGATGCGCACCTTCTGTGTCTTCTCAACGGCTAACGAGTGGCGCTACTCTATTTTTATTTTTATTTATTTTTGCTGCTTAGCTCATGTTCCACAAACACAATATTTATCAGAATGCTGTGTTTACACTAGTGGGTGCGCATATAACATATTATTGTAAAGAACATTTTGAGGTTGACTTCCTCTTTTAGAGCAGGTGTGGTGTAATTAAGTAGTAGTAATTCTCATTCTCAGACTCCGACATTTGTCTCCAATGCTTACAAAACACTACAGACACTTATGTTCATGCTTTATGGTTATGTACTCCGGTTATGTATTTCTGGACTATAGTCTTAGAAAAACTTTCCGCTATTTTGGACTGTAGGATACCTTTATCTCCAAACTTGTGTTTACTAGGTGACCTAACAACAACTGACTTACCACATAAACAATTTCAATCTACACTTGTAGCCCTTACTATCGCTAAAAAAACAATTCTTGTTAACTGGAAAAATAAACAAACTCTGAATATCGACCAATGGTCTAACCTCCTCATAAATCACATTTTAATGGAAAAAATATCTGCCTCAAATAAAAACCAAATATCAAAATTTATAGAAACATGGTCTACGTATATAGAATTTTTTAACCTAATTCCGGTTACTTAATTCTGTCTGTTAGAGAGAGCCACTACATCGTGATAACTTACATTGATGTTTCTGCATTTGGCAATTTATTATTATATTATATTATTAGTATGGGATTTTTTTTAATGGGCTTTAGGTGAACTGATGAATACACACACGCTCGCACGCACGCACGCACACACACACACACACACACACGCACATACACATACTCACCCACATACAAAAAAAAAGTATATATATGTATATATATATATTTATATATATATATATATATATATATATATATGTGTGTATATGTATATATATATGTATATGTATTTAAAAAAAAAAAAAAAAAAAAAAAACATTTATTAAATTTTTTTTAATTGATTTGTTATTTTTAAAAAAAAAAAAAAAAAGAAAAAAAAAAGGAGAGCAATGATGATGTCAAATCGAATGAACAATACTGAGCTCTTCTGTAAAAAAAAAAAAAAAAAAAAAAAAAAAAAAAAAGTAGTAGTAATTAAGTGAATTTATAGGAATTACCTCATCTTTACATAAAACCCACAATTACTGAGGGGCACCATTTTAGAGAGTACTAATGACAGCATATTTTAACGAATGCTTTTCGGGCACAGCATCACCTTTCTCTACTCGTTTAGCAAAATTGAGCATTATTGTCCTTGTAAAAGCCGAGTTCTTAATGAAACTTTTGCACCGGGTCTTATTAGCTTGTTTAGTTGCATAGAAAAATGTTTTTTCTTTTCTTTTCTGTGGAATCAACTGCAGACAGGACATCTGCAAAGGGCGAGCTTCAGAACGAGGGGTAAAAAGGTAAGAACCTAATGCAAATAAGTAACATTCGTGATTTTTTTTTTTTTTTAAATGTAACCATGTGCAAGCCTACTTTTTCTTCCTGCTAGGCCAAGGAGTTGCTCTTCACCAATGATGGCAGCACTAATACAGGTTTGTTATTTTAGTGTGCGACATCTAAGAAGTTTTTTTTAAATTGCACTCTGACAGTATGTCCGTCAGATTCCAACCATGAAGTGAAGAGTGAAGTGCAGCCTCAGGAGATGCCCAGCAGCAGCCATGACACAAACACGGACATGTCGGTGTTCAATGTGACGTGTGGAGCACTGTCTGGCAAATTACACAAAAAACGATTTGCAAGAGGTCATGAATCCATGAAATCTGACCATATGCTTCCTTAAATCTCATCTAAGGTCAGAAGAGATTTACCTCGCGGACACCTTCTCTCATCAACAGGGACATGTGGTCACAGCATTCGCACCGACGTCCGCTGGATGACCCCAGCAGACTTTGCAAAGGATGCTTTGGGCAGCAAAGATGCCTGCTGGCAGAAAGACATCATGTGGGAAGGACAGTCGCTTGGTGTTGTTATTTATGTAAATATCAAAAATAAAATGCCATATTTCAGTGTATAAAATGCAAGACTTAAGTGTTTGTAAAAATACAAAGCAGATTTTATTTATATTATATATATATTACTATGAGATTATATCCGTGATTGACGATTGGTGCCATTTTTATTGTTGCCGTGGTGATAAGGTCACACATAAGGAAAAGGCAATCCTAATTATGGTCTATTTCAGGAAAACCTCTTGAGGATCCACTCGCTGCTGTGTACTTGCAGACTGTGCGAACCAAGTGATAGCGATCTGGTAAGACTGTTGTAATTAAAACCCAATTTCCTTTTAGCCTTTTATTTCAGTTTTGTGGCAAAGATATATAGTTATTGTGTCTTATACTGTAACTCTACCATGCCTAAACAGGAGGAGCAGCAAAACGATGACGAGTGTTTTGTGTGTAAAGGTGAGGGAGACCTCGTTATCTGTGACCAGTGCCCCCGTTCTTTCCATCCAGAGTGTCACCTGCCTCCCGTTGACAACACCATTTTGAGGTGATCACGATTATTTGTACTTGTACACCTGACAAAAATTCTGCATTTGTCATTCATGTCTCCAATTTTTTTTTATTTTTTTTTATTAATACAGTTAATTACATTTGTTATCAATATTTTGGTATAAAAATACGGGACAAATCTTTTCCCTCGTCAAACTAGTCCTGCTGTACATTAAAAGTGACCCGAAAAAAAGTAGCCCAGTTCCAAAACGTGACGTAATTATTTTGGAGTTATTTTGGAGGCCAATGATTCGTCATCAATGTGCAGCTGCGCAAACCACCACCCCGGGAAAACAGCTGCCATTAACGACGAAGAGAGGACAACAATGGCTTCCAAACAGATTAATGCTTGGACTTTTGAGGAGGCGCAAACCTTTTTGCTTTTTGGTGTAGAGCCAAGTAGAGTAGAGTAGAGTAGAGTAGAGTAGAGTAAAGTAGGGTAGGGTAGATACCGTCGGTGGAAACGAGGCTCAAATTTACTGACTCCACTTAAATTGATCAATCATCATTGAACTTTTTACCACATTTTTTTGCACATCAGGTAAAATCCTTTCTTAAGAATCATAGTGGCAGCACGGTGGCTGACTGGTTAGCACGTCCGCCTCCCAGTGCAGAGGACGTGAGATCGAGTCCGGGCTTCGGCCTACCTGGGTGGAGTTTGCATGTTCTCCCCGTGCTTGCGTGGGTTTTCACCGGGTACTCCGGTTTCCTCCCACATTCCAAAGACATGCATGGCAGGTTAATTGAACACTCCAAATTGTCCCTAGGTGTGGTTGTTCGTCTCTGTGTGCCCTGTGATTGGCTGGCAACCAGTTCAGGGTGTACCCCGCCTCCTGCCCGAAGCCAGCTGGGATAGGCTCCAGCACCCCCGCGACCTTTGTGAGGAAAAGCGGCCAAGAAAATGGATGGATGGATGGAAGAATCATAGTTTCTCAGGGCTCATGTAACGACCAATCACAGCTGGACTTTTTTTCGGAAGCTAAGCCTTGATTGGTTATTACCTAAGCCTGAGCAACTGCGATGTCATTTTCAGTAACAGCCCAAAAGGCTTAAAATGGGATGCTGCAAACCAATGTTAACGTTTTAGACACTTAACAGCTGTGTGTTTATTCACACAGCGATAATCGAACATGGGTGTGCACCTTCTGTGTCTTCTCAACGACTAAAGAGTGGCGCTACTCTGACAATTTGGAAAGGGATGTAATCCTGTCCAAACAAATATCCAAACACATGCTGGTGAGAACAATACATCTTCCACTGCCTTGGTCAGCTGATTATTCCCCGTGTGTAGATAACCTTTCCCTTTCTTCCCTTTTAGGAGTGCCATTACCTTCTCCTCTTGCTATTTAGCGCTGACGATAAACAATTTTTCGCAACGAATCCATGTGGCGATGTAAGACTCTGGTTTCTGTTTTTTTTTCATGCACAACTTTGTTTTACGGTAATGATCCAAAATAGATCACATGTTTGTGCTTGACAGCTGCAAGACTACAGTGCTGTGGTGAAGACTCCTATGTGGCTATGCAAAATTGCAGAAAAGATCAAGAACAACGACTACTGCTATGTTGCCGAATTTGTATCTGACGTCCAGCTCATTTTCTCCAACTGCGCTTTGTACAAGGTGAGAAACACAACTTGAACGAAGACTGTCGATTAGGTTTATCTTTTCAAGCATCATTTTGCTCTCTCTTACAGAATAACCCTCATTTCCTCAGCGTGGGCTCCAGACTGAAAAAGTTGTTTGATGAAGAATTTAAGAATGCATTCTAAACTCTCCAGGATATTTTTCTGTGTACCCCACTGTGGGTATCCATGTTAAGAGGATTCTTTACATGCATACCCACTGGCCACAAATTTGAGTACACCTGCACAATCTAAAACAAGCATTTTCAAAGTCATCAAAGATGTTTGTTTTGTTCAACAATGGCATTGTTTGTTTGTTTGTTTGTTTCTATGTATGCATTTCCTATTTAGTAGTATTTTTTATATATCATTACTACTATTATTATTATTATTTTATCTTTATATAAATGTATGTTTTTAGACTACAGTATCTGTTGCCTTTAACCATATATGCTATGAGCTTCATGACCAAGATAAAAGAAAGCAAATGCGGTATTATGTTTAGTGTCAGCACAAAAAATCCTCATATTTGAGGTACGACATTCACAAACTCAGAATATTTCCGGCATTTTTAAAAAAAAAAAAAAACCCTATTCTCTGTTATTTGTTGAAAAGCTCACACATCTTTGTGCCAAGGAACTATGTTGAAATGAGTTCCATTTTGACAAAGTGCTTTGCCGCCATCTTGTGAGACCTTTTGGGGCAGCATAAATCACTCGCAGATTTTCACATTCACAGCAGGGCTTGTTCGCTATCCCTGCCACTAGTGGGATTCATTGTAAATTAACTATTTGTATTTTAACAAAGTGCCTACATTTCCATATTTTAAATCTGCCTTGTCTTATGTTACTGCAAATGTAAACCTTAATAATTCACAAGAGAACTGCAGCAAAACAATAAAGCCTCTTTTTAAACTTCTGTTATTTACTGTTTTGTTTGATATGCCTCATTAAATTTCTAATACACCAGTGGCAGAAAGTGAGTTTTGGATGGACCTTGGTTATTTAGGTAACCTAATACACCTCTTAACAAGACCATTAGGGGTGTTCCACACCACTTTTTCCCCCCAGGCCGATACCAGTATGAGTACAGTGTTCCCTTGTTTTCCACTGGGGTTAGGTTCCAAAAAGTACCCACAATAAATTAAATCCGCAAAGTAGTTAGCTTTATGTTGTAAGGCTCTAAAACCCCTCACCACACAGTTTAGACACTTTTCTCATCAAGGCATTTACATTTTCTCACATTTCTCTCATGTTTAAACATTCTCAATGTCCAAACCTTTATAAATTTTATAAAATGAGGTACATAGCTAAAAAAAAAAATGGATGCAAACTTGCACTAAGAAAAAAATCAAGAGCGCGATAAGCGAACCGCGTTATAGCGAGGGAACACTGTACTCAACTTTCGAGGAGTCAAGAGTGGCGTGGCTCATTGGTCGTCTCCCATCCGCAAGGTTGTGGGTTCAATCCTCACACCTGGTGACCATGTCGAAGTGTCCTTGAGCAAGACACTGAACCCTAATTTGCTCCCAGTGGACCTGGCAGCAGTCGACCACTGGTGTATGAGTGTGTGTTTGAATGGGTGAATGTGTGGCTTAATTGTAAAGCGCTTTGGGCACCATATGGTGTACTTAAAGCACTTTATAAGTGCTTTAAGTACATTTACTATTTTCATATACCAATACCATGTAGCCTACCAATACCACTATTACATATCATACATACCCCCCCCCCCCCAAAAAAAACAATGACAGATCATTTTAAAGAACGACCTATATATCCCTTTCCCATACAATTTGCATGAAATGAATGGCAATTTTCTATTCTAATAGTTTCTAGTTCCTGATTCCAAAACAGCCATATTGGGACCGTCACAAGTACTGGTACCTTGAAATAAGTCCAGCAAGTATCGGCTGATACAATACTTGTATAAGTACTCAACCATCACGAATATCTATGAGTGACATTAATGAGCCAAGTTCAGCCATTAGAGGCATTTTGCATATTTGAGGATAAATAGCATTGTTACTTAAGCATTAAAACAGTTACGTACTTTTATCTTCAAATACCAATGAAAGACTGCATCGCACGCCAATTCACAAATTGCTCCCCATTGTGAAAAGGAAAATAACCACAATGGCACAATACATTTTCAATAAAGGTCAACTAAAGATAATTCACTAAGGATTTTCAATGTACAGTACATGTACTTTTCTTGTTTCTTGCCAATTTCAAGGAATTAATATACAAATCAAATTCTGCAAGATATATATATATATATATATATATATATGAACATTCGGAAGGGATTTGGAAATTATTATTTTGTGCAAATAAAATTTGCCAAATTAGAGCATAAGATTGATTCCAAAAGGATACAGATTGGTCATCATGAATGACATTTGTAATTACACCTTTTAGATCAATTGTAATGATATGTCCATTTTATTCACATTATACATATTTTTCAAAATTCCTCAAAAAAAACAGGGCAATTACAAAATAAATGTAAAACTGTTTCTGATTCATTTCCACAGAATAAATATTTATCACCTGTGTCAGAGAGAGGTTTTTTTGGAGGGGGGTCGCGTTGGCGTGCCTGATAGTGACGTCACACTAGCAGCGAGGCCAAGCTGACTGAGCAGCTGCTCTGCGCATCGGTCAGGTTGTGGGCAGCCGCAGCGCAGCCATTTCTGGGCTCCCATGAACGCACATTCTCTCCCTTACTCTCCCTCTCACACACACACACCGAGATGGTGTGTGTACTGTCCATCACACACGCGTGTAACGTAGAGGAAAATCGCTGCTAAAACGAAATCTGAATTCTGCTGAAATCCGCCATCCCTAAACTTTCTCCGAATTGAACGCCTGCGCAGCCACTTTCCTCTCTCGGTTCGTATGATTCTTTGTGCACGTACGTCTAGCGTGCACGTGTGTCCGCAATGGAGACCACAGCTCTACAAAGAGGTAGCTGCGACGCAGGAAAAGTGCACGTGAAAAAGGAGGAGGGCGATGAAAAGCAATCTGCGATGGTTTTGGGCAGCCAGGGCTCGCCTGCGCCTTGCAGCGATCCTGCATGCGGAGGAGGAAGAGGAGGGCTGGATCACGCTACAGAAGAGCTGAGGGGGCCGTCGGCGCTTCACGTAGCAACCACTACTACTACTGATGTACAATTGTGTGAGTGCTAACATCTGCTCTTATATTTTGTTGTATTTTTATTTATTTATTTGGCGGTGTATTTACATCATGCATTCACCAAGTGAAAATCAGGAACAGGTAAGCAGTGCTCCACTAGATGGCGCTGCTATCTCTAGATGTTGTAGGTGTTCCCATATATCAGAAAAACATTTAGAACACGTCTTCTTTTTTTATATATATAAGTAAAAACGTACATAATTTTGAGCTGTATACATAGACTTGCCCCTAGTTTGCATTTTGAACAGCCCCGTTTGGCACTTGCACTGAAAGGCATGTTGAATACATTTTCTTCACGGGCCACATATCATTGTTGGGATTTCCCTCAGAGGGATGTAATAACTGAAAATTATATTACTAAATTACTGAATCATACCACACATTTACCACTGCATTTCATTGTTATTATTTTTCACAACAAATTAAGTTTAAAATAACAAGTCATGTAAAATCACGACAACCAAATACTATCTATTCCTCAATTCACATTACTTCTCTTAGCAATTCAGTTTGGACTCTAAGTTTGTGTTTAGAGCAAACATGCGTAATCACTACTTGTTTGCTGCTCCCCCTCTCCAGCTTCAGTGATGCCACCTGCTCCTCCCCCCGGTTCCGATTTCTCTTCCAAGGCAGTTTTGTGTCTGATTGACGCGGTCGGCCGCCGCTGGGGTCTGTATGAGACCCGGGAGCGCTCACAGCTCTTCCAGAGCGTCCAGGAGGAGTTAGCCGCCAAGGGGCACTTCCTCCCTGTTGAAAGGATCCGCCGCAAGTGGAACAACCTGATCGTCACGTACAAAAGGGTTAAGGATCGCAGTCGAGAGACGGGACACGCCAAGACATCCTGGGAGTTTTTTGATGTGAGTGTTATGGTTACAAAAATAGCTTTTCTGGTTAAAGAACACTCAAGTTTGAATACAATCCTAATAAATGCAATTGCAGTTACCTGAAATCAAATGTGTGTGTGTTGCAGCTGATGGATGCTACGCTATGTGACACTGTTGGTTCTTACATCAGCAGCAACAAACGCGGCAAAGGAAGTGGAGCCATTGTCCCACAAGCCTCAGCGAAGGCCACACCAAGACTACACGTCCCGCCGTCGGCCACTATCGCCCGCCCTAATGGGAACTTCCCCGCCTCTTTTCTAGTGGAATCAGGGGTCAAGAGTCAGGCTGCTGCCAGCATTAGTAGCACTGGTGCTATAGCATCAATGCCGGCTGTTCGCCAAACAGAAAGTCCGGATCTCAAACCCCTGATAGTCCTTAACAGTGAGATTGTAACTGCCAACCTTCACCTGGCGTCCACTGAGCCACCTCAATCATTTATCCCCTCGCCTTGTTTTACCCAAACCGCCTCCCCTTCTCTTGGAGCCACCGTCAACACAGACCCAAACACATCCCGCAAAGCACCGTCCTTCCCAACAGATGTCATATGCTTCCACCGTAGCAACAACCACAACCTTGCTTCCAATTTCCCCTCTACGTGCTCCTCCTCTCTTTCCACCTCGGCAATATCGGGACCCGAAGGCCACAAGGGAAATGAGGCGCAAAGCGGCTCCTCCTTCTACCAGGAGATATTAAAACGAAAGGAGGAACACACTGAGCTGGATGGCGCGGCTCGTGTCCGGAGGGAAGCCAGAGAAAGGCGGCGTGAGAAGAGGGAGGTGCGGATGGGGAAGTCCCTGAGCAGGATTGCTACGGCCCTGGAGCTGCTCTCCTCTAAACAGGACACCGTCATCGCCCTACTGCAGAGGCTGGCTGACAGAAAGTGAGGGAAGAGAATGAAACAGACATGTTAGCCACACGTCAATCCATATGTTACGTTCCAAAGAAACATGGCTGTGGCAGCATTATGCTTTGAGGCTGTCGCTGAATGATGGACTGTTTGTAATGGCGATGTTTGCACAAAACCTTCAGGCTTCTGCTAGAAGGCAAAACAAAAAGGTTAGGGAAAAAATCTATTGCAACATCTGAAATTCATTTGCCGTTAGTCAGAGCTACTTTCGGTTGGGAGATGTGTGCTGACTCGCATTTGACATGTGTTTGAATGGGTCATTCTGAACCCAGTTAAATGAGGGTGTGCACACTTGTGCAATCACATTTCAGTTACTTCCCCCCTAGAATTTTTTATTTTTTTTAGTTGTGTAGCTAAAAGTCACAATAACGGAAAACGTTTTGACATTATTTTTCTGTCTCATTATTTCAGAAAACCTGGCATTTGAAAAGGGGTGTGTAGACTTATGCCCACTTAAGATATGTATAGCTACACACTGGTACTGTATATGACTAACAGTTATTATGGCCCTGTGAGAACCATAACCATGATGTGGATTGTGCCACGAAAATGACGCTGACACCATCGCCTAAGAGTGAAACCTATGCAGGATCCCATTCTAATTAAATACATTTATCCGAACCATGTTTACTAATCAAACCAAGGATATCTGGCTCCTCATTATGTCTGGTAATAAATATTGTTTTCAAGACAAACAAGCACACTCTAATGAGATCCAAGGTATGTGTTTCCCATGAAAGCTCACAATTATCAATCTATTCCAAAAACAATATTTATTACAAATTACAAGTATAAGCATTTGTTTGCAACATAATACAAATACAGTAGACCACAACTTTAAGAATAGATTTATTGTCCTTGTGGTTACTGTTCTGTCATCATTTCTTCGTCTTCATCCTCATCTTCATCAAAGTACTTTTCCTCAGCATCTCTGTCGACGATGTCAAGGTTGTCATAGTCAGGATTCTCATCCACTTCACTATCATGGAGACACAAGCACACAATTCATTACATTTTTTAAGAGAATGGGAGAATTTCCAATATTCTTAATTCCTTTTTCAATGTATTTTTCCCAAACTACTCGAAGGAAATGCTATTAAAACAAATAACACATTATGCTGAATTTCTATATGCCAATCCCTCATTAAAGCATACGTTTTAAACGCAACGTTGAAAATGATAATGGCCTTTAGGTGTTTTTGATTGTACTGTAATCCAATAAACGAGGATTTTAGATTGGAGCAATAAAGATAGAGGCAAATGGGAATGTCGACTACAATTTCTACAAAACAACAACGTGTAAAAAATTCATTCGATTTTTTTCCCACCACCCAAAGATAAAATTAAAAAATATTTTGAAAATGATTTCACGCCCAAACACAATTCAGGACATGAAATGGAATGGTAAATCTTTAACGATTGACCTACATAATTAAAGTATTAAACCTAATTTCACAAATTAGAAGCTTAATATATTTTTTGCAAAAACTAATAACTGTAATGTAAAGTACTAATCCCACTTTATCAAAACTATACACTGCACCCATATATAAAAGTAGTCATCAAGTATGCTGTCAAACTAAAGTTCCAATAAATGTTTAAAAACTCTCTAATGCCTATAGCTTGAGATTAACTGAACCTGTAGTTGAAGTCTGTGTCTTTGCCATCAAGGAAACGTTGGTGCATCTGACTGATGAACTCCTCCCGAAGAAGCACTTTCTCCTCATAGTTGGGCTCCCAAGTCTTCTCCTGGACTGTGTCTTCTTCAGTGAGAATGTCCAAACACACATGGAGAAAGACAAAAACGTCACTTCAGTAATAGCAAACTAACAGATGTCCTGACTCTGCATTTCTTCTCTTCTTTTCTAACTAAAGCTCAAGCAACCCTTGCCTTCATCCTCCTCCTCTTCCTGTGCACACTCCTCTCTATCCTGCTCCTCCTGCAGACGACTCTGGATGAGACTCTCCTGGTAGGAGTTGAGGAGGAGGTGTGTCAGGCCTCCTGTTATTCCCTCCGATTGCGCCGGTCCTTGCTGTGCACCACCCAACATGGCCTCTTGGGAGCGCTCTATCACCTAAATTGTCAAATACAATTCATTAGTATTGTGAGGAAATATTGCAATTTTGATGAGGGGCTAAAAGTAAACTGACAGGAATAGAGTCATTATACAATATTCAGAGGTTTGATTCTATTCCTGGGGGGGGGGGGGGGGGACTACACATCATGAAACCAACAATTTTGTTGGGTTTGTCTCATATAGTTAGGACATACAGACGCTCCTACTTACGAACATTCGAGTTACGAACAACGGTACATACGAACATGTCTGCGCGTGTGTCGGAAAATGTCCGGAAAGAGATGCTGTAACTTAGATTTTGTATTGCGTGCCTTTTTCCGAGTGTAGTGCTTCTTTCCGCCGCTAATACCGACGCTTGGCGCTGTGAGAGCTCACCCAGCATCCACCTTCCTCTCCCTCTAATTTTTATCATTAAATATCTCGTGCATCCATTATTCAACATGGTTGGTGAAAAGCGAAAGGCTTCTAGTGAGAGTGGTAGTGCAAAGAAGCACTTTCATTTGAAACGAAAGTGGCAATAATAAAGAAGCTTGATGCGGGTGAGAAAATGGTGAGCGTTGCACGGGCATACAACTTGAATCGTTTGACCGTTGGTACCATTTATAAACAGAAAGATCGTATAATGGAACACGTGAAAGGTGCAGTGCCGAAAATCATAGAAGAGATGGAGAAACTTCTTTTTTTCAGTACAAACCAATGCAGTTTACTTGTACAAGCCTTAAACATACTTATATAAACCTTCAATATACTTATATAGGCTTTAAACATAAATTATAATACAAAATATAGCGCTGAAGCAAAATATAGCGCTGAAGCAACTTACGAACGAATTCACCTTACGAACGATCGCTCGGAACGTAACTCGTTCGTAAGTTGGGGAGCGTCTGTACTATCAAAAAATAAAAATGATGATTGAGTAAAGTATATTATTACCTCTTCATCAGTTAGGTACTGTCCAATATATTGTTCATACAGCAGCGGCTCCCTTGTTCGCATTTGTTCCTCGCTGAAATATAGACCCTCTAAGAAAGTGAAAAAAAAAAAAAAGAACATCACTTGGTTGAGTGCATGAACAGTATAAAAATCTAACAAGGCCCTTTTGCTGCTCTTGCTCATTTTGTGTTTATGCATGCACTGTTTATATGTTTTTTGGGGAAAAAACAAAAAGCCTACCTTTCTGCAGGGCCCTGAGTGCAGCGTAGCGCTGGTTTCGAATTTGCGTCTTGTGTGTATTTCCTGCTGCCTGCTTCTGGATCACTTCGCTGTAGTGCTGAGCCCGCGGGTCATTGCTGACTTGGGAAAAAGCTGGCAGATGTTCGGGCTTCAACCATCTCTGGTAATGTGGGAAATGAACGAGGTGAGGTTGAAACGGAGTGTCGCAAAAAGTTATTTACGCTGCAAATGTGCAAATTGTGTTTTCACCTCTTCAATGAAATTTAACATACTGTTCCACTTGCATATTTTCTCTCAGATTTTTCTGTTCCCTGAAATGTTATTAACTCACCTATTTTCTGTCATTTTGTGCTCAGGCCAAATCCATATAAAATTATTGTTTTGGCGCTATGTTGTGGCATCTTGGTGCCAAAAAGCTGTGATGAAGTGAGTTACAACGCTTCATGTACAGCAGTGCTCGCTTTGCCACCATCTTGTGGCACCTGTCTTCAGTTCTAAAAGTTTTGGGGGCATCAATTACTCATGGATGTTTGCTACATGCCGCAGGGCTCGGATGTCATCCCCCGCAAATAACTGTAGTTCCAAAACAAATCGTCTATTCCCCACATCCAATTAAGTCATATCTTATTGAAGGTGCTCAAAAATTCCATCTAACCTGAGAGAGAGAGAAAACGCATACATCCGAGGCTTATTTTGTTTTTTAAAATAATATTTTATCATCACCTATTTTAGCCTTTCTGATACTCAGTATACAACATTAGGAAAGTAATGGAAACATTTAATAGCATAAAAGTCAATGCAATCCATCCCTAAACATGTGGCATGAAATATAACTTATTTTCTTTTTTTTCTAGAGCAACGTATAAGTTAATGATAGCGGAAAACTATTTTGTGTGCAGTCTGTGCACACATATTGTTACCAAGTTAACAAATCGGGCATTGTAGAAAACTGAAGAAAAAAAAAAAAGAATCTTTTTAATGTTTGTACATCAGTACATTTTTTTCAATCTGTACCCCCTTCAATGTGTTTGCTTTATTCTCATTACTATTTACAGTGTAGATTCTCACTGAAGGCATCAAAACTAAGAATGAACACATGTGGAATAAAGTACTTTAAAAAAAAGGTGAAATAACTGAAAAAGATGTTTTAGAGTCTAATTTCTTCAACATAGCGACCCTTTGCTCTGATGACTGCTTTGCACACTCTTGGTATTTTCACCTCTGGGAACTCCTTCAAAACTGTTGGAGAACCATTTCAGGTGACTACTCTTGAAGCCCACTGAAGGAATGCCAAGAGAGCAAAAAGAGACTACTTTGAAGAAACTAGAATATAAAACATGTTTTCAATTATTTAATCTTTTTTTAAAGTACATAACTCCACATGTGTTCATTCATAGTTTTGATGCCTTCCGTGATAATCTACAAATAGTCATTAAAAATAAAGAAAATGCATTGCATGAGAAGGTGTGTCCAAACTTTTGGCCTATACTGTATGTAGTCAGAAGGGCAGCCAAAACAGTGTACATACGTGGTAGCGCTCCAGGAAGACCAGTGGTTTGTTCCTGTACTGAAGCAGTAGCTCCTTTCTACGCTCCTCTGCCGTCAGTTCAGCATCTCCTATCTGTTGACTTTTCACTTGGCTTCCACTAGCAACAACAGACTCCAACAAGGCGTGGACTTCAGCGGGGACATCTTGGGACACCTTGGGGTCAAATCAAAAATCAGAAAGACCACAGTTGAATACGGTAGGATGCTCATTTTACAAGTAAGGGAAGAAAGGTTAGATTTTAAATAAATTGTTAAATATTTCTATTAAATTAATTACAACTATATTTTCATTGTGCCGAGTCACCAAGCCTACACTTGTTTTTTAAATTTCACTTTGGAATCAGTACTTCTACGTTAACCAGAGTCTTATGCTATTGTAACAATTTTATATAAGTCTGTACTCCTAGTAATGTGTGAACGAAAACGTTTACCATCTCTATATAAAACTAATGCTTTTTGACTCACCTGGGTATCTTGCAGTGGTTTTGAATGGTCAATGCGGGGAGCACGAGGCACTGGAGGTAGTATCTCCAGTTTCTCCGGTACTGTGCGCTGGTCGTCCTGAATACATTTATCAGACGGCGTAGGTTGTTTTTTAACGGGAGGTTCAGTAATTTCACCCCACATTGCTGCTCAAGTGTTCCTTGGAACGGCCCAAAGTTAATGTAAACACGTTGCTGTACTAATGGAAAATCATTGGCGCAGATAACAGTGGTTAGTAGTAACCAGCCACGTTTAACATGATCAGACGTGAGTAGTTTTATCGAGTAATGTAGAAAAATCGTTGTTATAGTACGCCGCCATATTGGTCCGTCACTATTTTTGTTCCCCGGAAGTTACAGCAGACATCCGCTCTCTACTGGTCTTTTGTGTAAATGCATGATTTTTACATATTTTTATTATTTATTATTATTATTATTTTACAAATCTTATGGCTAGCAAGCTAACTTGAAACACAAACCCTCTCTGGAAAATCCTATTTTAAAACACTTCTTTAAAATTTATTCCTGGCTAGAAACTACACAAATCCTGTTTTGGAAACCTTTTTTCTCTTTTTTTGTTTTGTTTTTAATTAAACTGGGTTTAATAAACATGATTGTAATAAATAGGTGTTAAAAAAGTTGAGACAGATATTTGACAGATTTAAATCATGTATGAAGGTATTAAATCATGTATAAAGGTCTTCAACATACTGAGAGACCCTAGTAGAAAGTCTTCACTTTTGTTTTTGTTTGTTTTGTTTTTGTTTTTTAGATCCTGAAAGAGGCTAATTATTTGTCCTCTTTTGCGTGTTACAAAAACTTGAAGACAGATTTCTTGTAAGAAAAAACACCTTGCAAGGATGATTTATTAAACAGAGAATTCTCCGGTCACGGCAACAATTTATATCACGTAAAAGGTGGAATTTAAAAAGTGCCCATGTGCCCCCTCTTTTGCGGAATCCAGCTTTTAAAGAATCTAAATCAGTAGGACAACACCTATTACTCCTCCCATCATGAATAAGTAAATATGTTATATAACAGAGTTGCAGCTGTGTTGATCTCTAGACAAAATATACTCTCAGGGCACTTTTCCCAAAACAAAATCTAGAGTGGCCGTGAGTGATGATGCAAACAGAGTCAGTGGTGTGTGTGTGCTATTTCGAAGCAGAATATGTTCTCACTAACAGAATGTGTTTACGCACAGAACACTGAGAAGGAATTTTTTTAGAAGAAAACAAGGTTAAGGTCAAATCATACTGAGTTCAACACTATTTCACCTACTCTACATCTATAAAACATTTCAACATGGTTAATATATGAAATAAAGAATTAAAATGTTAATAATGTCTAACAATCCACATCCCTGTTCAAATGTGCCATTCAGTAGAAGAGTATAAAGCATTAAATACAACATGAAACACAGCGAAGGCAGCCATCCTCAAGTGGTGTGCAACAGCCAGGTGCTATTTTGCTAACTTTAGCAATTATTTTTGTTTGTTTGTTTGGTTGGTTGGTTGGTTGGTTGTTTTTTTCCCCCAGCAGTGCCTTCCTCCATGGAGTCCTCCCATGAACCCCATTCTTAGTTAAGTGTGGGTAGATTAAATAAAATAGCAACAGTTTAAGATAATCCCCAGAGAAACAGGAATTAAAGCATTACAATCTACTTCATGATCACCAACAAATGAAAACCACTCATTAGCAAGTATATTGCCTTATTACAGGTTTGAAACTGGTCATCCTGTCCTAGGTTATCCAGTCCACCCTTACTGCTAAAAAACAAAAAATGTAAACACGGCCCGTTGTTGATTATTGCTTTGTAGGTGTGAGAACCATGCATCTCTTTAGAATTTATAAGGAATACAACAAATACTGCCTTTCAACACAGTAAATTATATAGAGTAAATTTGGTCCCACTCTAAATAGAGTAAAATTTACACTTGGAAGGGCGTAAAAAAAGTCACTCAAGGGTTGAGGAACAAACCCACAACATCAGGTTGGGAGCCAATCTACTCCCTGAGCCATGCAGCTCCTGCTGTGTATTACCCTGGGATTACACCGCATGCGTGTGCATTGCGTCTCCGCTCCGCTTTGCTCCGTCGGCGCAGCCGATTCGTTTCCATTCTATCAGCATGTTCAAATTACACCGGCTGCGTGTGCGCTGCGGATCGACTGCGGACCAGATGCGTCGTGCCGGAGGCCGCCGCATGGATAGACCTTTTATTTTATTTTTGCCGGACGACGCATCCGTCGGCATCTGTCAAATGGCAAACTAGCACAGAACACATCGAGCGAGACAGGAAGACCGATGCAGTTTAAAAATAAATAATTCTGGTTACTTTTCAGAATAAAATACTCACCAGATCCTATTTGGCAATCATGTCAGCAAAACGTCATAATGCTTAGCGCTTAATTCACTGCAGCAAACATGGATGAGGAGCGATTTATAATGGAGGTGGATTACTTGGACAACCTAAAAATGGATGCTGCAAGGTACGTACGTCTGGGGAGTGGACGGTGAGTTATATCGAAAAAAGTCCACCTCTCTTTCTGCTTCTCTGTTGAGCAGTAAAGACTTTGTGTGTTTGTCGTTGTTTTTAATGCCACATTATCGCACGTGATCACGGAAGACACTGCGGGAAGTTGTCGGCGACGGAGCAGCCGGACCGCAGTTGTGCGCAGCCGGTGAGTTTTGTCCATAAAATTGACGTGTCCGGAGCACGCAGTCAAGACACATCGGAGCGGATATGCCACGCACACGCATGCAATGTAATCCCGGGGTTAGTATATCACCCGTGTCAGCTGGAATCTTTGTAACCAAAAATTTTTGGTCTCCTCTTGGAAATAAGCAAACAGTAGGAGTGGCATAGCTCAGGTGGTAGAGTGGCAGTCTTCCAGGCTGAAGGTCATGAGTTTGTTCCTCATCCCTTGTGTAACTTAAAAATAAATGAATGAATAAATAAATAAATTAATTAATTAATTAAGTAGAACAGTAAGTCAAAATCTCGCCTTGCAAAATTTACCAAGAAAAGTGAAAAATCTTTAATTGATTTTTTTTTATGTGATAGGCAAATTCTCTCGTACACACTAAAAATACTTTGAGTAAAATTTGCTCTGATTGTTTTACTCTCTTCCAAGTATAAATTTTACTCTATTTAGAGTGGGACCAAAAAGACTCAGTTTCGAGTCAAATTTACTCTACAGAATTCACTGTATAGGAGAGAGGACTTTACGGTTGATTTTTACTTGTACCTTTTTTAAATTTGTTGTCTTGTTTGTCCATGCTAACGACTCAGGAAGGCCCATTGGTGGTGTGTTTTTGAGATGTTCACTGATTTACACACGCACACCACATTTTCAAATGCATCACAATTATATTTACATAAACTAACACATCATTATGCACAAACTTGAAACTACAGTCACACATGCAACAAGATACCTGCAATCTATACACACACAAGCGTCAAGCGCACAACAGAAAAAGTGAGATAATCCATGTCAGCTCTGTGGTTGTAATGATGTATTAAGGTCCTGATTCGTTCCCCCTTCTCTTGTTCATTGTTGGGAATAATGGCATTTAAACTAACTGCGTTGGGTAACTGTTTTTTTTAAATAAACGGACTAATCTAACTAGTTATTCTCCCCATATTTGAAACGCCATTATCGCTATTGTATGAGAAATGCGTTGCGTTATAATTTATTTATTAGATTCCAGGCTCGAAATAAGTTGACAAGACATTGTGCGGTGACTAGCTCTGAAAATGTAATTTGCGCACAGTTAGAGGCACTGTTGTTGTCGGACCTCGTCACAATAAAAGTGTCTTGACAGCTGATATGTTGAGTGACTTTTATTTTGGAGGTGGCGCAGGAAGCGTGTTACGACGTGACGGACGTGTCGTCCTTCTTTCTGGACCATAAGGCTTAATTCAATTACAACTTACTAGTTACTTTTTTAAGCAAGTAATGAGTAACTATAACTAATTACTTTTTTAAAGTAACGTTCCCAACACTGCTCTTGTTAGATTTTTAAATTCTTCGCCTGGGGACACCGCCACCATCTTCTTGCATATAAACACCATCAGTGGAGAAACATCATCCTAACGTGCACATCGTATCGTCTGTCCATCCCGTCGCTGATAACCAAATGAGCCATTGAATCGGTGGAGGCTGGTGTCTGTGGCTCTCACTCTGCTTCGTCTGTCTTTCCTTTTCTCAGTCTCTCCTTTGGTCCCTTGAGGTCTCCCTGATTTGTTGGAGTTTAGATGTCTCTGGGGTTGGCGAAGGACTCTGGTTAGTGGCCTGGTGGGTGGTGTCCGGTCGGTGCTGGATTTCACTTTCCTCTCTTTTCTTTGGTCCTTCCTCGGGTCTCCTGACGACCTCACGACTCTGGCCGGAAGTGTTTGGTTTAGGTGAACGGTATGGGATTTTTTTTAATAGGTTTTAGGTGAACTAATGAATACACACACACTCGAATGCACGCACGCACACACGCACACACGCACGTACACATACTCACCCACATACAAAAAAAAAAAAAAATATATATATATATATATATATATATATATAAATATATAAAAATATATATATAAAAAGGAGAGCAATGATGACATGTCAAATCGAATGAACAATACTGAGCTCTCCAGAAAAAAAAATAATAATAAAAAAAATGGGCCAGTTTTATTGGCCACCATAGCATCATAAGTTGGTTGTAATGCACACTGACAGGTTTGAAAAAGGACCTTGTATTTTCAGCCCTCTCTCACCTCTCAGTATCACATCATATTATCTGGTGTCAGAACGGACGGAGGCTTGTAATGGAGATGAATGGAACTGTCAGTGAGGGCAACAGATTTCTGATCTTGCGTGGGGTATACAGACAGTATTCACCTCGAACAAAGGAAAGGATTTTTAGAATCAGCAAGAAACAGCTAATGGCAAAATTGGACACGGAACCTAAATGCATATCTGATTAATGTACTAATACAACTATCCTGAGAGCATGTAAAACTAGTGTGTGATATGCTATGGTCAAAATTTTGCCCTTTCCATTATTACAAAACATGAGAAAAGATTCATGAAGCTTTGATAATATCATATTGCTAATGAGAGCATGCATCATTATGTTATTGAGGGGAGAATAAAAATATAAGATGCATGGGAAAAGACAATTTTAACTAGTGGTATATGTTCCCATTTTCTCCTGAGAATGATTAGGGGCTAGAAATGAATGACAGTGCAAGCTTAGAGCGAATACGAGAAAATAAGTCACAGTGTGGGACAACGCGAGTGAGCTAAAATAGGCTACATCAGAGGAAAGAAAACGTAGAAGCAGGGTTCAGGAACAGTTTATGATGGGGCAAAAGAGAGGCAAATGTGCACTTGCTGCATTCATGGCATGAACAATTTAATGGGATTTCAACTTTCTGGCACTCGGGGCAAACAGCTTGCCTTCATCACAAACTTAGAGAAGACATTGGCTACATTTGCATTTCTCCACACAGAATGTTTAAAGAGGAAGTCAACCTGCAAAATGTGTTTACTATTATATGTTCTATGCAGCCCCACTAGTCTAAACATGGTATTCTGATTAATATTATGTTTGTAGAAATATGAAATAAGCAGTAAAACCCACCCATTTTTATCCACCATAGGGGGTGGCCATTTTGCCACTCGCTGTCCACTGAAAATGACATCACAGTGGCTCAGGGCTCAGGTAACAACCAATCATGGCTCATTTGTTTTCTGAAGCTCAGTTGTGATTGGTCGTTACCTGAGCCCTGAGCAACTGCAATGTCATCTTCAGTCGACAGCAAGTGGCAAAATGGCCGCCTCCTGAGATGGATTAAAATGGGTGGATTTGGCTAATTAATTCATATTCCACCCACACAATATTAATTAGAATGCAATACTAGTGGGACTGCATACAACATAGTCTAGACAATTATATATATATATATATATATATATATATATATTTATTTTTTTTTTGACTTCCACTTTAGCTTCATGACTTGTCACATGCAGGTTATCTGGATGTGATACATTTCACAGAAATTTGGTCATTACACATTACATATTGTACAGTTTAATTTAACTGGTCATCGTAATCAGGGCTGTTTTTAATGTTTTGGGTTTGTTTATAATTCATGTAAAGCACTTGGTGTTAAAAATAAAGTTTGATTGATTGATACCACCACACAGACTTCAGTCCACCACAATAGTAACTATTGGATACACCTGACATCTGTTATGCCACCATCTATGAAATATTTCCTTAGAAAATGTTTAGGATGTAAATAAAGTACCTGCTACTAGTACATAATTAATATGTATCAGGTAGAGTATATACAATCTTGAGGCGACTAGTTTTCTCATACCTTAGCAACACCATCAAGGTTTGAGCTAAATTTGGAGATAGCATGGCCCAATGCATAATGCTGCTGCGCAGTATATGATGACCTACATACAAGTTCTGATCCACACAAGTCCATGCCCAAATTCATAATTGGATTTTGGAGACCACTTGTTGAATTAAAAAGTTCTAGTATTTATTTATTGGTAATAATTTGGTCAGCAAAGGAAATCAACAAAATGTGGCTTACACCTCACGGTCAAGTCATCTTTTACCAGAAGCCGACTTTATAATCATGCACATAAATGCTCCCTTTCGTATAACATCCATCTCTTTGGTTTGTTGCTCCATTTTTCTTCCAGCTGCCACTCCACATTCATCTACCCCTCTAATCTTCCCCTTTCTTTTCACTCTTCATCTTCCACCTATTGATTTCCATCCTTATCACTTTCTCGCCACCTTCACTTCACTTCACTTCACTCATCCATCTATATCCATCTACCGACTTCCTATATATGTTGATGTACTAAACCCCCATAGGGCCACATGACCCTCTTCTGTGGGGTAAGTAACAGGTTTAAGAGGGTTGGCATCCCCTGTGGGAGTGTACCAGCAGCCCGGCAGTGCTCAGTGACGTGAATTGAGGCTTTAGCAGGTACCATCAGTCTTGCTCTAGGGCTGCTAATCCACTCACACAAGTGTTGTGGATGTCTACTATGTAGTCACATTGCATTAGGACGGTGGCACATTTTTGACTGCACGACACATCGTACTCAGACATTTAAAACACACGCCCACAAGCGCACACACACGCGCATGCGCGCGCGCACACACACAAGTTTGTTTTACTATCTTCTCATTGACATAATGCATTTATTTCCTAGTCCCTCCCCCTAAACCCAACCATCAAAAATGATTTCCAACCCCTATTCCTTAACCTAAACTCAATGTTGGACTATGTTAGAAAAACAAGACCACACACACACACACGCACGCACACGCACATACGTTTGTTTTACTATGTTTGTGGGGCCCTTCTCATTGACATAATGCATTTCCTAGCCCCTTCCCCTAAACCCAACCATCACAAATGATTGCCTACCCCTACCCCTATTCCTTACCCTAACCTAAACCCTAACCCAATTCAAACCTAAACTCTAAAACTAAGTCTTGACCCTCAAAAAGAGGTTTAAACTTGTGGGGCCCAGCAAATTGGCTCCACATGAACGGGTGGGCCCCACAACTCTGTGAAATCCCTAAATGTTGACCCCACTATGCTACAAAAACAAGACCACACACACACGCGCACACACACACACGCAAAACTCAACCATTCTCTGAATCTCTTGATGGACAAGGAACAATATTTAGCTTGTGTCTAAATTGATACCACACATATCACTGTAAATCAATAGAACTATGATTTCACAGCGCACATCAAGAATTAAAAAATAAGTCGTCTCGTGTGAGATGCTGCTGCTGCTGCAAAAATCCCTGAGTAGCTGACTTACGTTAAAAAGGTTTGTGTTTGCCTATATGCCAGAAGATTGTAGTTATGTCTAAACGAAACACTTGACTTCATCATGCTTCCTTGACACCAAGATGCCACCAGATGGTGCAAAAGCAATACTTACTCAAGTGGACGTTTGTGCGTTAACATTTCAGTGAAACATTTCACTCTCTGTTCTCTTTTTAATTTCGTTTTTTTTTTTTTTACATAATTATAGGACTTTAGTGTTCCATCTCCAGTCATTTGTGAATAATTGCATACAAGAGCAGTTTCCTTCTGCAGTGCACATGGGATCACAGCTATAGGCTATTAAGACTACGCATTTGAACACTGACTTGGCAAGCTACAAAAAAGAAAATCATTTGACTTAAACATTCACTATCAAGATGTCACAGATCCACACACTGTTGTATTCGTGCTCCACTTTGGCTCTCTTTATCCCTTGATGTAGCTCTGAGCAGTTTAGCTGTCCTCCATCAACACGCACACGCACACACACGCACGCACGCACAAGCACAAACACCGTTCTCAAGTACTACAGTCAGCTGGGAATCATGCTTTGAGGGTCAAAACTGGTCCTCTGTAAAAACACTGACGCTCTCAAACGTATAACTATCACATGTGGCACAATTGCTAAACCATTGTGTCATTTAGGAGCACGGAAGAACACACAAAATATAAGATCAAATTGATAAAACACAAGAGAACGTATCAATTCAAAATTTTATATTGTCCGTCTTGGTGGAAATATGAGACTTTCGTCAAGATATTGGTGTTTGTCTTGGAAATCTTTGTTCCAATGCTAAAGAATAAATAGATTCCATTAAAGGTTATGCAGTGCAAATTCAAACAAATACACGCTTTTCAGTGGACTGCTCAGATTTTTTTAAACCCCTGTATAACTGAATTCTCTCATCTATGAAGCCGATGTATGTAATTACAGTTGTACGCAACTGCAAATGTACAAACGCTAAACGTCAAAATGCTATGAATTGTCACCAAAATTCACACACACATCACTACTCATGCCAACTTCAACATCTGAAAATATCAAAACAATTGCCTTAGTAATTTGTATTTTATGGGCATTAAGCTTTTGTCTCACCATGCAGTACACTCATACATAGGGTATGTAAACTTTCAAGCACAACTACACCATTACACCTTTTGCCACCTTTCTATGAGAACTTGGCATAATATTTTGCAAACATAATGTACAGTGAAGAAAATGGTAGAAGATATAAACATGTCTACAAATCACAATACAAATCGACTCTATATTATTTCACAATATAAATAGTACCAAATTCTCCTGCACAAACGGCGGTTTACATATGACATAAAGTCTACCTTAAAAATATGGAACTTGCTGTTTGTGTAATAAGTCATAATTTTGTTTGGTGATACACTTGACTGATCCAGCCGCTGCGACCCAGAGTCCATTTATACACTCCTTTAAACTACACTTTTTCTTTTTTGTTTTTTTCCGTCTGAAAACCAGGAAGTATCACGACTCTCCTGCTTGTTTGTTGACTCGAAGGTCACGTTTAATCTCGAGAGGTTTTGCGAGACTTCCCGTCACATTTATGAATGAACTCGGCTCGTGTGTAGTGTGTTGATTTTGCAATATGGCTACACACCACACACGGTACGTTCAAAACTGTTATTCGCATGTGGTGTCTCTCAGAGTTTGGAAGTCGGCCGACAATTTTTAAATCTTGCCGTGCGAGCCAGGCTTAAGATGACAGAGCTGTACCATATTTATTAAGGAGTTGGCCACTTCCACTGGAATGGCAAAATGTGAACGTAAGTATCGCTATAAAAAGCAAAACATAAGTACTGAATTTATTTGTTTCTGTTTGCCTGTTGATATGTTCATTGAAAATGACTTGGCATGTTTGGATTAGGAGGACAGGACTGAACCATTAGCATTCCAGGGTGTGTTGAATGGTTCCATCGTGAATAAAACAGTAGAAAGAGAAGGGGAAAAAAATCCTCTATTTGTATTTTTCATCTGTATTATGTATTTCTTCAAGCATTTCCCATTGCCTTTTAATTTAACTATTTGGAATAATTAACTCTTTGACTGCCAGACGTTTTCAGAAAAGGGATGCCGTGGGTGCCAGCCGATTTAAGCATTTTTGACTGATCTTTCAAGGTCCACAGAAAATTATGTGTTTGGACTATGGAAACACACATACTACCAAATGAAAGATTGGACTCTCATCTTTTATCAGAAAAAAAAGTTTGTTTCTACCTGATTCCGTTTTTCAGTAATCAACAATAGAAAATGGTTAGCTTCACCTCTGTTTTGAAAAAAAAAACGTCTTTTAACGTCTTTGGCACTCCTCCATAGGATTTTACTAAACGTTATTTAACGTTTTTGGCAGTGAATGAGTTAATTACCTCTAAGGCTCTGTAGTAAGAAGAATGTGCCCCCCCACCCCCATCATTCACCTTGAACTTCGAGAAGGGATAATAAATGGGTTTATACACAGAACAGTGATCTTCTCACCCCAGTTCCATGTCATCGCTGTCTAATTTTATGAGATGAGGTCCAACAGCGTCGGACCAGTTGCTTGATTAATGCGTTGCTGGGAAAACTGTGAGTCAGTAAGCTGTGATATGAGAGAATTATCCATCTCTGCCATCAGGACATAATAAAAGACTATTAGATTACTGCCACTGGGAATTCAATGCAAAGTTACAGGGACGCATCACACAAAGGACGACACACAGACACATACCAGCGATAGGAAAATTATCACATGATTGAATCACATAGTATCAAATCAACCCCATGTCGTCTTTTCATCATGGCCCACTTTTTGCCCAGCAGTGTAGCCATCAGTCCGTATAGATCACATGGATAGTGTAATTAAATGAGCGGCAAATGCCGTCCTCAGTCCAGCAGATACATTCATTCTCTAAATCCCAGTCCAGATCAAACGTGCATGATAATGACATGTTGGCGTGTGAAGAGGTTAAATATATTTGTCCTCTTTTGCGTGTTCCAAAAATATGGAGACAGACTTCTTGTAAGAAAAAACACCTTGCAAAGATGATTTATTAAAACAGAGATCTCCGGACATCGGGGACGACCCTGAACATCACGTAGGAGGTGGAATTTTCAGAGTGCCCATTGTGCCCCCTCCCTTGCGGAAGAGGGCTACTTATAGTATCGAGCTTGGAAAGTGAAACGCCTTTTAAAACACGTTATACAACAGATTTGCAGCTGTGCCGGTCTCCAGACAAAATATACTCTCCGGGTACTTTTTCTCAAAACAATATCTCACAAACAAGTTGAACTAGATTTAGAGTGGCCGTGAGCGATGGGGCAAACAGAGTGTGTGTGTGTGCTCTCTCAAAGCAGATTCTGTTCTCAAGGACAAAATGTGTGTGTTTTCGCACACTGAGAAGGAATTTTAGACTAATCAAAGTGTATGGTTTAGGTTAAGGTCAAATTATACTGAGTTCGACACTATTTCACCTACTTTACACATCTATAAAACATTTCAACATGGTTAATATATGAAATAAGTAATTAAAATGTTAATAATATCTAACACGTGATATCCTTGAGGGGAAATTAATTAAAGCTTTATACACCGGCAGGGGCCAATGATACGTAATGTAGAGATAGTCAGGCTTGACGTGACTGATTTACCACGGACCCAAAAGTTTACAGTGGTTCAACCTACTTTTTCATATGCTTTAAATGTCAAACAAAACTTCATCAAGAGACATCAGAGACAAAAGTCAGCATATAGAAGATTTGTGTTCATTTTTTTCAGTAGGGGGCATCATTGACCTTGGGGCTGGGTGAGCACAACTTTATCACAGCAACAGTTTTAGTGCCACCTCCACCATATCTTGATTGGTTGGCCTCAAGAGAAAGTCAACAATATATATAATGTATGAACTTGAACCATCTAACCCAATTATTGCTCTTAATCCCTCAGAGCTGATGCTGAAGATGGAGCAGCTGCAGTCATGCTTCGGCAACTCATGCCAGTCAATGATGTAACTCATTTGTGCCACCTGTTGAATGCTACCTCAGCTATTCGTGCGTACATTAAAAGTAAAGTACTGATACAGAATCAGATATTATTTGTCATAATAAATAAGTGTATAAAAACGTGATATTAAAGTTTTAAAGTGGAAATCGACCGTAAACATTTCTGGACAAAGATATGTTATATGTGACCTCACATTCTAATTAATATTACATTTGTGGAATATGAGTTATGCAGCAAAATCCAGCTGTTTTCATTCATCTCAGGGGGCGGCCATTTTGCCACTTGCTATCGACTGAAGATGACATCACAGTTCTGAGGGCTCAGGCAATGACCAGTCACAGTTCACCTGTTTTCTGAAGCTGAGTTGTGATTGCTTGTTACCTCAGACCTGAGTAACTGTGATGTCATTTTCAATCCACAGCAAACCGCAAAATGGCTGCCTTCTGATATTGATAAAAACGGCTTGATTTTGCTGCTTAACTCATATTCCACTAACGCAATATTAACCAGAGTACTCTATTTAGACTATTGAGGATAGAACATATTATTGTCAAGAATTTTTTTTTCGGAGGTTTGACTTCTCCTTTAAATTTACATTTTCTCAATGAAAGTTGAATGCTAAATATCAATAGGGGCGGGCATATAAATAGATCAGTTGATATCTAATTTTCTTTTTTTAAATTTGGAGTGTAATTTTAGCCTTCAAAATGTGTTGTGCTGTCAGCGTCTTCTCACACAATTGAGACAAAGTGGAGTGCACCGCTTGTAATCAAGGCGCAGGAGCAGTTAGTTTAGTCTAAAGTAGTTTGCTAGCTAAAGAAGAAAATAAATGGCAACAAACTGCTGATATGGCACAGTTTCCTCAAGAATTAAATCTTAATTGGTTCTCATGCCATGTCTGTTCAAGTGAAAATGTGTGCCAGGGCAAAGTCTACAATAAATCAATATTTATTGAGAGAATGGAGTAAGTTGGAATGGAAACCTACCTTTATATGATCATACTGGGTGTAAATGACCCTGCTGTTATTTTTGTCATTACATTTTTGTATTGCGGATTTGCTTTGTTAGTTAGTTTTGTTGCGCTATCATAATATGATTGATACTTTGATTTTGAAAGGGTCTCATGAACCGGTGGGAAATGACGCAACTAGCCGACGAACTGCTAGTAGTCACGCCATCTTCATAGGCAGAGGACTTGTGCACCACAGAAGAACAGAAATCTGAAGTTTACGGTTAATTCAGTGAACGATTTTAGCACCTGGTTGAGAAGGGAACGAGGTGTGTATTAAAGTCATGTTTATTGTTAACTAATGTCATTATGTTGTGTGATTTACTGCATAGTAAAACTTTACCGTTTTGGTCCACTAGGGTGTGCTGACGCACCTTGGTAAAAAATTTGCAACGCTATAGGTCAAGGTTCTGTATTGTTTGCTGTGAATTTGTATTTCTGCATGATTATTTTTGTTTTAAGGTATTTACAAGGGCAAATGGCAAGGTTTAAAATGTTACATATACACTGTCAATTGTATTCAAAGACGATATTGTTAAGGCAATGGAACTTAATCATTTAAGGCAATTCGTTTATGATACATGGCTTGAATGTGGTAAGAGGATACACAGGGCATGCCGTTTGAGTTATTGATGGCATTTTTTGTTTTGTAGCTCTTACGTTGTGTTCACACAAAGGAAATGGTAAATAAAAGTTGTGAACCATCAGTTGGAGAGACCACCTTTATTTCAACCTAGGATGCTACACTGGGCCACAGTCTACAACGTAGCAATCCATTAGTGGAAAAAGCGAACGAGCACTCTTTTGTCAGCGTCTATGCAATTTGATGCCTATTAGTTATAATGATCCAGACTAGTCTATTATTGACGACATGCTTTCCCCACTCTGTCTAATGAATTGAAGGTACACAATGGTGGAGTTCAGGTGTCTGTAGATCAAGCACAGCAGGAGAGCTGCTCTGTGTTTGACAGCCACCGTGATGTTCCAACGACAACTGGCTTCCTTTTCTCAGAGTGCAAATCTTTCCATGGATGGCATGAACAGTGTTGAGCCACTCGGATAGATAAGGGCCACTCAGCAAACATAGTTGACATTTCGTTGACATTCAGTTGGCCCACTGTACTAAAAATGCTCACTCTTTCATCAAGGTACCCTCATTTCAAAGCATTTGGGACATAGTTATTTGAATAATTCATTTATTTAAACAAACAATACTCCCCCCACCCCAAAAAACAAAACAAAAACATTATGTCCGTCATTATTGTTCTGCTGTCAGCCTCTCACACTCTTATTTTTTTGTGCATGAATCCAGAAACAACAATTATACCTCATATACTTCCCTCTAAAAACTGAAACGTGGACTCAACTTGAAAAACTGAGGTAACAATTTGCATGCATCTTTTAAAGTTGTTTCAACTCAGCCGCCATTGTGTAAATGCCACAAGATTACTTTAGTATTAACAACTTGTAACAATTTGTTTTGCACACTAGAATCTCAAATAAGCTAAACCAACTTACATTTCATTGTGTGAAATTACTACATTTACTGTAAAAAAATAGTGTTGAGTCGGACCAACGTAATAAAATGAGGTAACAATTTGTATCTTTTTAAGTTATTCCAAATTAGCCATTGCATAAATGCAACAAAACTTCTCTTGTTAGGAAAAAAGAGAACATGATTCATTTTGTATTCTACACGCTTAATTAAGTTGAACCAACATAATTGTAACCATGCAAAAGCTACTGCCTGTAGTCACTTGTTCTTTTCTTCTTCTTCTTCTAATTCTACTTGAATCATTCAACGAATGAGGACATACATTCAGGAGCTGGAGGTCAAAGACACTTGGGACACAGTCACAAGGGTTGTGGATTGAACTACCACTGATCCATGCCACCACTTATTAGTGATGAATTAACTTGAACACATGACTGCACATTGACATTTCAATAGCCATAGACAGTACAGCTGCCTCAAAAGACTTAACCATTTGACATTATATACTGGTCAGACTGATTCAAAGTCACAAACATATTGAAGCAGCAAGTAGATCTGCACCTTCTCTAGCCCCTTCTCTCCACAGGATAGACCAGCATGGGCAAACCCCGGCCTGCGGGCCAAATACGGCCCCTTACGCGTTTCAATCCGGCCCGCCGAACTTATCCAATAAGGCTAGAAAATAATTCTTTTTTTTTTTTTTTTTGTTCAGCTCAGTAGCCGAGTGGTTAGAGTGTCCGCCCTGAGACTGGGAGGTCGTGGGTTCAATTCCCGGCCGGGTCATACCAAAGACTATAGAAATGGGACCAATTGCGGCGCTGTTGCTGCTCACCGCTCCCTCAGGGGATGGGTCAAATGCAGAGAACAAATTTCACCCCACTTAGATGGGTGTGACAATCAGTGGATCTTATCTTATCTTACTGGATTTGGATTTGGACATTTATAGCAGGAGACGGCACGGTTTTGTGTTGAACACAGCAATAATGTCCTGATAGTCCAGAGAATCGGTCAATTCTTTTTTGAAAGAAAGCAGGGACAAAGAGTTCAGTCTATCAGTCAACATTGTGGCACTGTTGCGTGTTTTGATCCTTTTGACAGCTGAAGATAGTCTTTCTACATGTTGTCATGGGTGAGGTGAGGAGCACGCATGCAGGAGACTGTTGATATTGGTGAAGACATCCCCGAGGCGTGCGTCGAGCACTTCTATGAGCGTTTCCTCGTTGGCTTTTGGCTTCTTTTTGAGCTGCTGCACAAACACCGTGTGCTATGCGTCCCCCACGGAGATGGAAAAGTGGTCAGAGACGGATTGGATGTACGCGCTTTGTCCTCAGCGCGTGACAGGCAGCAGCGGCTATCATGCAGCCGCATGTGTCACACGTACTGTGGGCCCGGGTTAAAAATGGGTGGGCCAATGGAAAAAAATTCTTTAACTTTACGCCTTGAATTGAAATCTATTAATAATAGATGCAGTCACCAGGTTTGACAGATCACAGTGTATGTGCTATTATAATCTATTTACATTTCTCCTCCCACTTTGCCAAATAGTGTGTAAATGCCGCATCTTGCATATTCATTGAGGCAAACGTACTACCTGGATTAGGGCTATTTTATAATAATAATAATAATACATTTCATTTAAAAACAGCACCTTTCAGAACACCCAAGGTCACTTTACAAAGCATAAAAACACAGCAAAAGTTGAGCTAAAACAATAAAAATGAAGCTATTGGAAATAAATTTTAAATAAGTGGATTTTGCACATTTGAAAAACGCAGTCCTTAGTGCACACTATAAGTAAATCGGGTTGTACATTTATCTGTGTGTTTTTACTGTGTTATGAGGTCCAAATGCTCCTGGTCCGGCCCATCTGTCAAAATTTCAAACCCATTGTGGCCCGCAAGTCAAAAAGTTTGCCCACCCCTGGGATAGACCAACTTATTAGGTGGTGGGAAAAAGAGGTGAAAAATAGTTGCTAAGACTTCAAACTCACTCATAGACTTCCTGGGCAGTTTCAACTTCTTAGTATGGAAACGAACATTACACAAAAGTCATTGGCCACTTCAAGCATATGTTTACTGTACCATCACAACTGCACTCTCATTCTCACATGCTGGTACATTGAACCTTCAAGCATTCTTACCTTTGATTGTCCCTACTGATTTTTGGTCAGACTGAAAGTCATTGCTTCTTAAGAAGCTGCTGTCAAGCACTTTAGTGTCACTTAGGATTTGGGCTGAGAAGACACACCATTGAGTGGTTTGAGTAATTGTATAATATTTTGTCATAGACACCATGTTGAGGCTGGAGGGCATATGGATTTATTGGACCATTGTCTAATTAGGATGTAAGTGCCGTCTTAGAAGCCTTGAGAGCATTACATCACTGACAGTTATTTAAATGGTGTTGTTTTCAGACAAGATGCCCTGTGATGCTACATAATTAACACCATCCAAAAGCAGCCAATTTAATGGCACCTTTTTTTTTTTCAAACATATGTGGTATTTTGTTGAGAATGCATTGCTAGAGAGATTTGGTCATATATTGTGCACAAATGAGCATGTTTTGCATTCTATAGGGTGCTTGAAATTGCAAAATGTTCAAGGTGTGTGAATGTTTTCAAAGCAATGTATATAGAAATGTACTGTATATGTATAGAAGTGTCACATTTCATAGAATGGTGTGTTCAAATATATTTTTGTGATTGTGTATACATATTTCTTAGCATGTAGTGTGTCAAGATGCTGAGACATCAAATGAATTGAAATGAAGGAAATCATTCTGGCTTTCAAAATGCTCTACAAGTCGTTTAAAGCTAATATATTTGCATAGTCAACATGGCACATGAGGCCATTCCCTGTGTCTGATCTTCAATTCAGATCACAAAACAACTCACACTGTCCCAAACCTCAACATAACTTTAAAAGCCAGTAAAACACTACACGTGACTACCTGAATACATTCATTTTCCCTGCTGCAAAGTAAGAATTCCCAATATGCAAGTGTAAAAAGAGGTCGGCGCATGATCAAATTGAACTTTAAATCATGTATGAGTCTGTCAGTCTGATTTGAGTGACTACAACCTGTCTAGATCTATTTGCCTCTCACAGTACTGGAGCATCTCTTACAGTAGCATCACTTTATGATTAGATACTACAATACCTCAACTCAAAAGGTGCGGTTGTAATAATGAATGTGAAATATATACAGTTTCTATGTGCATTCTAATCTTGTTTAATTGATCAATAAGAATTCTGTTAATTCTGCAAAATTGTTGATTAATGACATCTTAAAGCAATTGAGGTAAAATTGAGTGCGCTTTTTGCTCACACTAGGTCTGTAAAATGGCTAAATTTGACAGAGCATTAGCACGATTGTGATTATTTACACTAACAAAATGTTCCATTGTCTGGTTGGATCAAAGCATCTACTGAATGACAAGCTATAACGTATACGCATTAAGAGAGTAGAAAGTGTAGCGCATAATGTAATCCAACATGTATTCTTAGTAAGATAGTCAAGGTCAAAGCAGTCTGGCTCCACAGTGTGTGATCTAAACCCATGCAACCTGCTGTTATAATGTTGTTGCTCACACACACATGCAAATGTGCACGCGCACACAAAGAGACAAGTATGCAGGCCCTACATACAAGTATTGGCATTATTGGTGTCGGAAATCGCTACGTTCATGACTGAGGAGTTTGATTTAACCAGAGGATAATCGATGATTGTCAATGAGGGGGGCTTTAGGACCCAGATGCGGGAAGGCAGAGCAAGGAGGCCGAGGTGTAGTCCAAGAAAAAAAGTTTTAATTTCTAATCAAAAAAGCTTTCTTCAAAGTACAAAATAAATTAAACTAACAAAACATGAATCTAAACATGGCTAAACAACTTAGGCAAAACTAACAGCATGACAGGGTTCCTGACAAGGCAAAAAAGGTCAGCGTGACATGGAGAAAGACTTGCAACAACAACAACAACAACAACAACAAAACATGAACTTGAACTATAACTTGGGAGGGAACAAATAACCGGCAGCATGACATGAGTAAAGACGTACATACCACAATGAACCGACCCAGACAGAGGGGAGACAGCAGACTAAATACACCAACACTAATGACACACCTGGACCAGACACAAGTGGCTGAGGGCACTGATTGGATGACACATGAGGGTAATGAGGAAACAATCAGGGATCAGGGTTGACACACACGCCACCCGTGGAAGGGCAAGTGACCAGAAACGAGAGTAGTCAATTTTCAAACTAAAACAGGAAATGACAAGCGAAGGGGAACACACAAGGAAAACAGAAGCTAAACGTGACAGGAACTAAACATGACTAGAAATAAACATGACAATGATAGCATAGCGCGCAGCTAGCCAATGCTCGTAGGCCTCAAGCCACATACGAGTGCATACGCCTGGGCACTTAGGATGCCGGGTTGGTGTATCAAGACCTGACCTGGTATGTAAATGTTGACCGTTCTGTCAATCACCTCATAATATTGGTGGAAATCTGCAAATAAAGCACATCTTGTTCATTTCGTTTGAAATCCAGTGTGGTGGTGGCTAATAAAATTAATCTTGTCTACAAATCTATATCGTCCTGTGTTTTTTCTTTTTTAAAGACAAACAAACAAACAAACAAACAAACGGCAACACATTGCACCAGAGCAGAAAAGAAAAGGGTCACACAAGAAAATCTAAAACCTGCCATATCAGATCACTGCAAACGAGAAAACCACAGCATAGACTGGGACAACGCTAGCATCATTGGAACATAAGAACAAAAATACCAAAGATGAAGAAAAACAGGGACCGGACACACTAAACAGGGCCGAAGGAACTTTCCCACACATGGGATCCACTTCTCTGGAGATCATCGAGCAACGGAGGGCGTAGTCGGCTATTCGCCCAAGAACATCAGCTGATAAGACAACATGTCAGTTTGAAAGCTTCTGAGGAAGGCGGCAGTCGTCGCCGAAACTAGTCAAGGTAAAGCACGACTTTTTTTTGTCTTAAAAAAAAAAAAAAACAGGACAGTATGGTTTTGTTTACAACGCGAATGAAGAGACGAGTGAGGTCAGGGCATTAGCTGAGCTCATTCACACATCATGTAGAGGGAGTAATAACGAGATAAACATTCCTCTATCCATCTTAGATAAGAATTTTTATGACACATCTTTGTCTTATGTCCATCAAATAAGACTTATTTAATAGTTTCATATTATAATAGTATAATTGTAATTTGATCTGAGAGTTGTTTTCCGCGGCTGACTGGTTAGCACGTACTAACGTACTCCCAGTGCAGAGGACGTGAGATCGAGTCCGGGCTTCGGCCTTCCTGGGTGGAGTTTGCATGTTCTCCCCCGCGCTTGCGTGGGTTTCCTCCGGGTACTCCGGTTTCCTCCCACATTCCAAAGACATGCATGGCAGGTTAATTGAACACTCCAAATTGTCCATAGGTGTGACCGTGAGTGTGGATGGTTGTTTGTCTCTGTGTGCCCTGCGGTTGGCTGGCAACCAGTTCAGGGTGCACCCTGCCAACTGCCCGAAGCCAGCTGGGATAGGCTCCAGCAACCCCCGCGATTCTTGTGAGCACAAGCAGTTAAGAAAACGGACGGATGGAGTTGTTTTCGAACCTGTGGAGCCAATTAAATTGCAGGTAACCATGACTTAGTCTGTTTTATGAATGGCAACAGATTGATACACACAGTTGGTTTTACCTTTTGGTGCGAATAATATACACTTACACGTTTACTCCAAAACATAATACATTTTTCTAAAAACTACATACCTACACTACATATATATATATATATATATATATACATTCATCCATCCATTTTCTTGACCGCTTTTTCCTCACAAGGGTCGCGGGGGTGCTGGAGCCTATCCCAGCTGGCTTCGGGCAGTAGGCGGGGTACACCCTGAACTGACTTGCCAGTCAATTGCAGGGCACACAGAGACGAACAACCATACTCACAATCACACCTATGGACAATTTGGAGTGTTCAATTAACCTGCCATGCATGTCTTTGGAATGTGGGAGGAAACCGGAGTACCCGGTGAAAACCCACGCAAGCACGGGGAGAACATGCTAACTCCACCCAGGAAGGCCGAAGCCCGGACTTGTATATATATATATATATATATATAAATATATATATATATATATATATATATATATATATATATAATGATGTGTGTGAATGATGAATCCTTAATGTTTCAGAGACAATGGAAAGTGTACTTTATTTGCTACATTGCAGTTACTTGTTTTTGCACGTGCCAATGCACTCTCTGACCCCTGTGCATTTATTGTGTCTGATTATTCTCATGCTGCTTCACTCTTACACCATTTTGATCCTCCCCCATGATCTTTCAAAGACCACCAGGTGCATATTCGTGCAGGAAACTGTGCAAAAGCTGTGAAAACAGCACTCTTGGGACTGTTTGACGCTCCCTATTGAGCGCTGCTTCACACGTTTATGGCACTTACAGTTTCACGTAACCATTTTCTTTGACACACAGTGGTAAAATTACAATTTGTTTTAGTAGACACAAGTCAAGTTTGACCTGGAGTGTGCACAAACTGTAGCACCAGTAAAGGAAAAACAAAAAAAACAATGACATTTTAAAATACCCACATTTTTATTTTTGGTAACTCTAAGAAAACATTACAGGGTGAAATAATTACATTTTTAGGTATGTTTATTGCTATCAAATATCTAAAACTGTCAACTTTGACTCACACATAATTAAAGTGCACATCTCGGCAGTGCGGTGCATTATGGGAAAACTAATGGTATCCAACAGAGGGAGCTTGGATTTGGACCATTTCAACTGCTGGGAAGTTGCTTTTTTATATTTAATCTATTTTTATAGGTTTACTGACTGCCCTCTGTCAGAACACTACAATTAAGCTTATTTAAGTGCTTAATATTTGGCTGAATGTGTGCACTTTACCGGGAGTCGGACAGAGGAGGGGCACCGAGATGCGAAGGAAGAGACGGGTAGGATCTTTCATCATTGAGATGGTCAATTGGGGTGAGAAGCAGGTTCTTTTTAGTTTTGTTACACATACGTCCACTAGCAAGCTTCGTGATGCCTCCGTCTGTTCCCTCGGTTTCAGGATATTGACAAAATAAATGTCTTCAAGAAATTTTCCCTTTTAGCCTCTTTTACGTCCGTTTGGATCTTTCTTTTCTGTCTGGAAATTGGGAAGAGTGAACGGAGGTTTACAAGCATACACTTCCGCTTTCTCGAGCTTTGCAATGGTGTTTTTAGCCTATAAACTCTATTCGGACAGTTAAAAATGGCACCAGGATGCACCTGTCGTTTTTTCACTTAAGGCTGAAAGTTGTTTAAATAATGCTTGCAAGCTTTAAGGTGTACAGTTACGCAAACAGTTTCAGAAAATTCCAATCTCCGCCATTCAAATGATGGCTATTTTAGTAGTGAAAGATATTATAACATTTTTAATACCTAATTTCATATATCAACTATTGTTACACATCATGAATATTTTAATTTTTCATATTAACCTTGTCGAAATGTTTTGTGTCCTGAGCAGAGCACATGATGTTGACCTCGTATGGCCTGGCCTTAAGCTGGGACATACTATTTAGTCTAAAAAGTTCCTTCTCAGCACTTTGTGCGAAAACACATTTATCCCTTGAACCAGAATTTGTCTCAAAAACACACACACACATTGTTTTAATCTTCATCAGTCACGGCCACCGTAAATTTGATTCAACTTGTTTGTGAGATTTTGCTATGGGAAAATCCTTCAACTATATAACACATTCTGTCTCAAAAACATCCACCTGACCTTGTTTACGCCATCTGCTCACGGAAAAGTACCAGAGAGTATGTTTAGTCTATAAATGAAAAGGAGGAGGTCTTTTTAACTATAAGAAGCTATTGTACACGTAGAAGAGCACATTTGACGCTCTGAAATCCCACGTTCTTTAAGTGATGAAATCAGAAGCTGTTGTATGTCCAGAGACTCTCTGTTTTTATTAAATAATTTTTGCAAAAGGTGTATTTTTCTTACATTAAACCTATCTTCATTTTTGGAACACGCAAAGAGGACAAAATTCCTATAAAATTCTATCAGAAGCCACGCCATTTTAAAAACTTGATTTTCACGCATGCGCAAACGTAACGCACATTTTGCTAATTATGTAAGGGTTAACTTGCAACAGCTAAGAAGACTGTGTAAAAAATAAATAAGTGGGATCATTATGTAGCAAAAAGAAGGTTTAAATAGCAGTTAAAGTCTTGACTAGTTGATAACAATATAAAAACAATTCAATTCATTTCAGTCCATGTGACCAACTCTCTTGAGTCTTTGTATTCTTGTCCCTGCCTACATGTGTATGTGAGTGATGATGCAGTACGTGCAGATTATGGTTCTCCAACTAACCACCTGCAGTGAGGCACCCAAGTGTCGAAAGCTTAAGGAGAAACCAATCCGTGCCTTAATGTGACAGCGGCATCCACACTAAACTGTTGAGCCTTGCTCTGTACGTGCATGTGTGTGTGTGAGATGCATAAGCCCACATGCCCTTGAAAACAGACATTTTGCAGGAGGATACGCCAAGTGCGACTTAAGCACAATGCAAGCAGCTGATGTAGGTCAGGCGTATACTGCAAACTAAGTCCCTGACAGTTATTAGATTTATGCTGAAACCGAAGGCTAGCGGGGGATTATACAGCAGCAGCAGCAGCAGCAGCAGGCCGACCATTGCCAGCCTACATGAATGTGTAAGTCACAACATGCACAATCAAACAACGGGATGTTGGACTCTCAAGTTGCCAGAGAAGCGTGGTCAGCAAAGACTTTCACTTTGTTACCTGAGTATTAATACATAGAAATGAATGGAAGCATAAAATGAGTTTTGTTTACTGAAATGTGCTAATTAAAAAATATTTTAATTATTGTTGGGACTTTAATTGTGTTTTTAAAGAAATACCTTCCCATTATATTAAAATTAATGACATATGATAAGGATATAACTACAGTGGTTCTTTGAGCTATGAGTTTAATTTGTTTCATGACCAGGCTCGTAACTTGAAAACACTTATCTAAAATCCTCTTTCCCCATTGAAATGATTGGAAATGCCAAACCCAAAGATATTGAAACACATTTTTAATGAGAATACGGCACTTGATTAAAAACATACAGCAAATAAAGTGAGAGTGTGTAATCGTTTGCGCCATCTAGTGTTGAACTAATAATTAATTCAATTGAATAAATTGATTTCGATAATATGCCCAAAAATATATCCTATCGTATCAAAGTACAGTTATATATATATATATATTAAAAATCTAAGGTCTATGACTGTAGCCTCAACTTACAAGAAGCTGACATGTTTCGCTACCATCTCCCTGCTAAGGATGCTCAAGAACAACTTCACAAACATAGTTAGCCCAGATGATGCTTGCATCTAGTGTCGGACCCAACGTGATTCGGGTTCCTGTCGCTTGTCACCTTCTGCTTTGCTCTCACAAGTTGTTGCTAGTTTTACTAGCTTCTCCCACTAGCCACTCTTGTTACTGCTCCAGCTAAATCCTGCTTGCTTGGTCTTTGTCGGCGTCGCTCGCCGTACTTCATACCGGCTGCCACTCGCTGTTGCTCGTCAAGATGCTTGTTAGCTCACTCACGCAAAATAAGAATTGGTGGTAGGCTTGCGAAGTGTGGTCTCTCTCTCCGTGCTTTGAAATGCATGCGCTTCTAGTGCATCTAGTGGTCAACTACTACACACTGTCTCTTTAAATATAATTACAAATAATTAAACTGCTTTTGGTTACACTTTGGATTAATTGAATAGCAATTGTATTGTGTGTTCTACAGTGGGGCACTTAAATTAGTCTTTCTTTGCAGAGGTGAAGAATATATGTGAGTACTCTTAAATTTTCTGGCTACGTGTGTTGCTGCATCATTTTTGTTTTGATGTTAATGTTATAATACGGCAACATAGATGGTAGTTTGCCAGTTTCTATGGCATTTCCAATTATGTGGTAGCATTAGCATTAAGACAGCAGACCAAAAGCTAAACTACAGTATGTGCTTGTAAATATACAACATGAAATTCTCTTTGTTTTTGTAATGTCTTATAATTGTAGTAGAGTGCAGGATGGCGAAGGATTGACAACAAACACGGACACCTTCAGAACAGCAGGCTTCTGCTTTTTACTTTGTTTCTTGCTCTAACATACATTGCTGCTACATTGCAAGTAATGGCATTAACGATAGCGCTCCTAGTGGAGAATCGTGGTACTACACATGACAGTTTTATGTTTATTTTGACAGTGGTCCAACGATGAATTATATCTTGAGAAATTCTTAACTTGCGTCGTACAAATTGCAAGGTAGTAATATTTTAATTTGTGCATTTAAATAAAGCAGTAAATTGAATCCAGGTGTACATAATGTACATATTTCCATGTAACGCCTTCACTTACTGTAGGTTTCACTGCTGTCTTGTCTGCATGTGTGTGTGTCCTTGTCCTCCACGTCTTTGTCTTTAAAATGCTGAGCCAGCATCATATGGCCTTTGACAGTCTACACACATCCACCCTATGTTCAACTAAAGTGCTGAACTCCTGCATGTGTGAGAGGCTACACACACAGTGACTGTACTCTGCAAGGTTCCCATCTGTTGATAATGATGTGCAGTCTTTCTTGTCAGAATATATGTCACCTTTATATGTTTGATCTCATGAATCTGTCTGCCCATCTGCCTGCTTTTATGTCCATCAATTATTCCTCACTTCCTCATTAATTCGCACAAAGGAAATGTGTTCTCACACATCAAGACATGAGAGTGCCCTCCTTTGGCCTGTTAGCGAGCTTCAGACTGTTTGTAAAACGTATTAAGGCACACTGCAGATATGTTCATGCTACACTGGTCCACTGTGAAATATGAAAAAATGTAATACTTTTTGTTGTTGTGTTTTTAGTTTACTATGGAGTAGATATAAATATATACATTTGGAAATAGTGTTGACATTAAAACGTACAACAAACACAAATGGTTAGTACGATAAAAAATGGTGGATGGATAATGACAATGTTAATTTAGTTTCTCTATTTTACATTTGACATTTATGAGCAATTAAAAATAAATAAATCAGAAGTTACTCACCAGTTACTAAGTACGTGAATACTTTTTTTCCCCACTGTAGCCTAACTTTTACTTAAATAAATATTTGTAGAAGTACTTTTTATTTATAATTCAGTTATATCATTTTAAAGTAACAGTACTGGACTCATACTTGAGTAGAGTTGACGGCTACGCTACCCACCTCTGATAACAAGCTGAAATAAAAATAATAATTTTATGATCCTTAGAGAGGAAGTTCAGATGTTACAGCAGCACACAGCAGATTGTTTGAAAAATTAAAAAAATGCAATGAATGTAATCAAACAGTGAAGACTACAATATGAGATTCAAATTTGTGGCAGTAAAGAATAATACAGTAGCTGAATGTGGTGATTATAGGAAATATTTTGCCTGCCTAGTTCTTGCCCCAAAACAAATAAAGTGAAAAAAAAAAAAGGTTTCCATTAAAGAGCAACAAAATTGTAGTAAAAACATCGAGCCAAAATCAAATAAACGTTCAGGTGAATAACTTCCCCTTTAAGTCATCCAAACATGCATACAACCTTCTCACAAACTCATTCAGTTGTTGCAACAGAGCAAATGAACACAACCGCTAATCTCCAGGGCGATAATTGTTTCGGATTAAGCCTTGTGTGCACTTTGTCTGATAACCCTCTGGTGTCATCAATACACACTTTTTATTTCAGTCTGCTTTTAGTCAGGCATGAGAGCAGACAATGGAGAGAATCTCAAAGGATGCAGCCCAAGCCAGGGAGCTTAACTGGCTCTAGTTCGAAAAAGATGTGTATTTCCCAAGATGACTCAAATCAAATTATGTTTTATTATATTTATAAATTCGATATAATTATTTAGCTCAGTTGCAATCTATGGGAGATGTAAAACTGTGTGAAACAACTTTCAATGACAACTTTCAGGTGTGGGTGTTATCCTATTCCGGGCTCACACTTTTCTTTTTCACTTCTTTGCCAAATGTTCATTCAGCATCCTTCTACCATTTTCTCTCATTAGTTCATTTTCTACCACTTAGTTTCCACTGGCACATATGCCATATTTAAACCTGTTTTCACACACTTCCCGCAGATGCTGCTAAGATTAGTCGTAGTGTACGAGACATTGCCACTAAGGCTGTCTTCATCTTAACACTCACAAGATTTATTTTCCAACTTCCTGAATGACTATGACAGCATACGTCAATTGTATCCATATCCTGCTGTGAAGTCAGGTTGTGCGCTCATTACTGATAGGATGTCGGCGGCGGGTAGAAAACAAGGAAATGCAAAGGTGCGGATGATCATCAAGAGGGTAAGGTGATACAAACAGGACAAAAAAAAACTATAAGACACATCTTAAGGCAACATCTTGCTCACTTGTGAATATGAATAATACCATCAATCAAGCCATTATATTTTTACACTGGAAGATAGCTAATTAGCAGTGTTTCATAATTACAAAGACAATGGATGTGTTCACACGTGTTAGTCTGCATCAGCTCTAAATCTGTCACAGTGCAAATGAGCCTGTCAGAGTTCAAGCTGAAGACTGGAAACTAATGATGCCAGGTGGTAGATGACCACAATAAATCCCACGAGGCATTTTCAACATTTTCTCTTACAGTGGAAACTCCATTATACAGACTAATTGGGGGAAGAGGTTGTCCGGGTGAGCCAGTTGTCCATAGAATTAAAGTAAGTGATTTTTTTTTTGTGGCCTAAAAATGCCCAGTACAGTACAAAATTATTGTAAATAAATGTGCTAATGGCGTGCAGATGGTCATGAGACGCAATTTCAATGTGCTTCCTTTTTTCACCTCCATTTTGAGTGGATGCCATTAGAGAAACTTGACCAAAAAAATAACTGTATATTGTACCAAAAATAGCATGTTCAAGAGACTGTACATGATCTTGCAACATTGAACATCATCGTTATATACTACACATTACTTTTGAGCTGCATTTCTACAGAGATGCTAAGCTAATGTCCATGCTTTGGATCGCTTGCCTTTGATGAGATTGTCGCTACGGCCAACATGGCCGCCACGTAGAGGTTTCTGTTGTTAGCCTGCTCTAGTCTGTGCCGCATATGTGAGACAAGAGTGTCACCAGACAGTCACTGTGGCGCAATTGTGGCCAATTCTGGACCTGATAGACTTTGACAGCTATTGTATAAAGGGCCATTTGAAGTGGACTGGACACTTTATTTATTTATTTTTTAATGCACCACATACACTCACTTGTATATACACTGGGTGGGGTCACATCCACGGTGCAGGGGTAAAGTTCGCCAGTCGGCGAGCTGGCGAACTCAGTAACAGGGTTAGCTTTCACTAAGTACGCTGGCGTGACGACCGGGGCTTTTCCCCGCTGGGTCTGGGTTTCAGGGGTGCTGCCCGTCCCCCGGTGCTCCCATCTCCCCGGGTGCCCTCGCCGCTCCGCTGTCCGGCACGATACCTGGGTACGGGGGGTCCCCGGGGTTTGAGGGTCGATGGGGGCTTGGTTGCGGGGTGGGGTGGTATGGGTGGCTGGGTGGGGGGGTGCCGGGGGCGGCTGGGGCTGGGCTGTGGTGGGTGATGGGGTGGATGGGGGGCGGGGGCTGTGGGACGGTGGGGTGGGCAGTGGGGGCGCTCCTGGGTTTGCTCTCCGGCCGGTGGCTGTGCCTTGGCGCTGCCGTGGCCTGGGGGGCCCTGGGGGGTTGTGCTTGCTCTGTCCTGGCCCAGGGTCGAAGGCTCCCCTCTTTGGTGGAGATTTTCATGCATGCCAGATCCACCACACCAGCCTCTATCGAAATTCAAACACAATCTGCTTTCTTAACTTTGAACGTTGAATCGGTGGAGGCTGGTGTCTGTGGATCTCACTCTGCTTCATCTATCCTTCCTTTCCTTTCCTCAGTCTCTCCTTTGGTCTCTTGAGGTTTTCCTAAATTGTTAGAATTTAGATGTTTCTGGGGTTGGTGAAAGACTCTGGTTTGTAACCCGGTGAGTAGTAGGTGATGTCTGGTCGGTGCTGGATTTCACTTTCCTTCCTTTTCTTCCTTCCTCGGGTCTCCTGACAACCTTACGACTCTAGCTGGATTCTGAAGTATTCGGTTTAGATGAACGGTATGGGATTTTTAATAGGTTTTAGGTGAATTAATGAGTACACAGTCACACGTACGCACAAATGCACAAATGCACACACGCACACGCGCACGCACGTACTCACGCACATACAAAATAAAAAAATAAAAAATTTAAAAAGAGAGAGAGCAATGATGATGACATGTCGAATCGGTAAAATTACCGAATGAACAATACTGAGCTCTCTCTCAAAGAAAAAAATAAAATAAGTGGACTGGACACAATTTTCTGTCTCTTCTGAGTCGTCCAATTGAGCTTATGCTGTATATCAAATCTAGCCTTCCTGTCTCTAGTTTGCATGTTCTTCCTGTGCATTTGTTGCTTTTGTCCTCATTTGCGGTTAAGTGATATCAAAAATGGATGAATGGAGTACCAAACCAAATATATTTATTTGAATTTCAATATGTATACTATTTAGTATACGTAGAGTGGTCCAATTGCATTGCGGATGTAACCATAAAGACTCCTGCGGAAGGTATGATGGAGTCATCATAGTGGGAAAAATTCACTTCATCTAAGTCGCAGCCCAAGTTACATATAATTTTATTTCAACTATGTTGTATAAAGCATCGTGTTTTCTGTGTGATTAATGACATTGTTTTTGAGCATAAAATGGGATGGAAGGATTTAAATACTAGGTATGGAGCTATTATTGTTAGTGTTCACATATGAAAATGCCTCTGAATAATAGATGATAACCTCCTGTATGTACTTGAATTTAAATTTTAAGCTCTACCATTAGTTAGAAAAAAATAACCCCCTACTCCTCCCTCAACCCTAAAATTGCCCATGTTACAAAGTTAACAGCAAAGTAATACATCCTAAAAATAAATAAATAAACAAACACTCTAGAATCTTTTATGTATGTACAACATTGAAAAATAGACAATCATGAGGCCAGAAAATTTGATTAAGTTGCCACTCAAGTTATTAGCACATAAAGCACAATAAGCACAATGAAAACCACCACTGCGCTGTTGCCTGTATAGTTTGCCTGCACACAATTGATTTCCATTCAATGCGTCAGCAGAATGGGCCACATGCTGTTTGACCACATAGAGGCTGTCAGGTCTTCTACCTTCATGCCAAAGCATATAAATTGAAAGCAGGCAAACACGCACACATTTGCATGCAACTGTATTTCCATGGAGAAATGTGTTCAATGTGAATCAATTTCGCATGCATGATCTTATTTTCAATATCATTACTGAACTGAAACTTTGCACATTTGCTTTCAATAACTCTGGCTTTATTCAATTAGAAAAGATGCTACTGTCTGTGCCAAGTTTTCTCAGTGTGACGTTTTTAATTATTACAGATTTATTCAAATTGTATAGATAGATAGATAGATAGGTAGATTGATAGATAGATAGATAGATAGATAGATAGATAGATAGATAGATAGATAGATAGATAGATAGATAGATAGATAGATAGATAGATAGATAGATAGATAGATAGATAGATAGATAGATAGATAGATAGATAGATAGATATTAAGCAGTACTAAGTATATAAGACATGAAATGTGATGGGTAATATGCCCGCGGTTTAGGAAATTATATCACTTCCAAAAATGGGCACTGGAATATGAATTTGTACACAAACAAAATTAACAATGATTACTTCATCATCACAGATGTCATGTTTTGCCACAGGGAAAATTGCTGTGTTAAGTAACCAAGAGTTTCGCCTTAAATTATTTTTCTTCTCCCTCTTTCCGTGCACACTCTGATTTCCCTGCTTGTTATCTTGATTACCACCACAGCGTCAGAATATCGCAGAAACTGCCCGGAAAACTGCTGCTGTCATGTTCTAATTTAGTTGAGGAGGTTTGTGCCTACTAGCAAAGGAATCAAGCTAGATGAATAAAACGGATCTGTCAGCAAAGCAAAGGAAAGGAACGCGCAGTCAAGTTGCATTTGCAAGTTTTAGTCTGTCCAAGCAAAATGTGTTGAAGTATTTAAAGAAACAAATAAGAACAATATGTTGGTATGATAAGACTGTTCTTATGACCTTTTATCACTGAAACACAGCTCAGCTTTAGACACAGATTTAGTGAATCGTAGCGCTATGTTTTTTTTTTTTAAGTAAAATGTTCATGCTAACTATGTTTGATATTGTTGTACCTTCCTCCTGTCTCATAATATAGTGCACTCAAGCAGAACGTAGCGGTTAAGCATAAACAGTTTCTTTTGTGCTATAATTTACCTTTGATTTAAAGTGGAACAGACAGAAGTTAATTGGGGCAGGCAAGCTTATCAGTCTACAGATTAACTCCAGTGAACTTGATCTTTACTCACCTCCACTTCCCAGACTTGCTGTCACAAGTGGGAGAGCTGCTCAAACATGACATGCACGGTGCAGCTGTTTGAGGATTATACACAGGATAGAGTGTTGACTCTGAATAAATGTAATAAAATACAATAGCGATGCAATTAGGGATGCACCAAAATGAACATTTTTGGCTGAAACCGAAAACCGATCATGAAAAATGTGTGGCTGAAAACCAAAACGCAGGAAAAAAATAATGGCAATTTTTACTATCATTGCTTCTTTATTTCCTTTTGTCTTTTCCCTTCAGGGATCGCCACAGCAAATCAATTGCCTCCATCTAACCCTGTCCTCTGCATCTTCTGCTCTCACACCAACGACCTTCATGTCCTCTTTAACAACATCCATAAACCTCCTCTTTGGTCTTCCTCTAGATCTCCTGCCTGGCATTTGGAAACTCTGCATCCTTCTGCCAATATACTCACTATCCATCCTCCGGACATGTCCAAACCATCTCAGTCTGGCCTCTCTGACTTTATCTCCAAAGCCTCTAACATGTGCTGTCCCTCTGATGTACTCATTCCTCATTCTATCCATCCTGGTCACTCCCAAAGAGGACCTCAGCATCTTCATCTCTGCCACCTCCAGCTCTGCCTCCTGTCTTTTCCTCAGTGGCACTGTCTCCAAACCAAACAACATCGCTGGTCTCACCACAGTTTTATAAACCTTTCCTTTCATTTTAGCTGTAACTCTTTTATCGCACATCACACCTGACACTTTTCTCCACCCGTTCCAGCCTGCCTGCACACGCTTCTTCACTTCTTTTCCACACACTCCATTGCTCTGGACTGTTGACCCTAAATACTTAAACTGCTTCACCTTGTTGGTTTCTTCTCCCTGTAACCTCATTCTTCCACTCGGGTCCCTCCCATTCACACACAGATACTCCGCCTTGCTACGGCCAACCTTCATTCCCCTCCTTTCCAGGGCAAACCTCCACGCCTCTATCTTCTCCTCCACCTGTTCCCTGCTCTCACTACAGATCACAATGTCATCCGCAAACATCATAGTCCATGGAGACTCCTTTCTAACCTCGTCTGTCATCCTGTCCATTACCATAGTGAACAAGAAGGGGCTCAGACCTGATCCCTGATGTAATCCCACCTCCACTTTGAACTCCTCAGTCACACCTACAGCACATTTCACCACTGTCTTCATACATGTCCTGCACCACTTGAACATACTTCTCTGCTACTCCAGACTTCCGCATACAAAACCACAGCTCCTCTCTGGGCACCCTGTCGTAAGCTTTCTCCAGATCTACAAAGACACAATGCAGCTCCTTCTGACCTTCTCTGTCTCAATTTATTATTATTATTTTTTACTATCATTGCATTTATTACAATTAATAAAAAATATAATATTATTATAAAATAATTATTTAGCACTGGCATTTTAACAAAGCACAATATAAATTGTAATGTGCCCATAGATCACGTTAAGTGTTTCCGTGTTTAAAACTGTTGATAGCAACAGTGCTAGCATTAGCTAAAATATTTAGCACAGCCACCGGGATGCCGGTGAAAAAGTGGAAGCGTTCGAGGCGCTGCAGGAGAAAGAGTGGCTCACCTGTACTGCAGTACACGGCAGTTCTGTCTTTTTTCGACCCGCTCAAATGTTGTACATCAAGCGAGTCGACGCCCCTCTCCTCCGGTGTGCGCAATGACCGACCGGTGCAAACTCACACGGAGAAAAGCCAGCGAGAAGAGAGGCGGACACTCACCCCCTCGTTCACTGTTTAATTTGAAACAGACGCTTGCTTAAAGCGTTTTTTTGCTTGCGTCACCACAACCTATTTCGGCCATATTCTTTTGAATTTAATTTTATTTCGGCGGAAAATTTTTGGTGGCCGAATATTTGGTGAATCACTAGATGCAATAATTAATCTTTACGGAATAATTATATATATATATATATATATATATATATATTTTTTTTTTCTTTCTGGAGAGCTCAGTATTGTTCATTCGGTAATTTTAATGTCATCATCATTGCTCTCTTTTTTATTTATTTATTTCTTATTTATTTTTTATTTTGTATGTGGGTGAGTATGTGCATGTGCGTTTGACACAAGTCAGACCCCATAGACAGCTGTTAGAGCTAATTATTATTTGCATCCATTACTGTTCAGTTTGTCCTCTCAATGTGTGCAACACATGCATACAGTTTCAACACAGTGATATGTCTTCAGTCCTGATCTTACGTCAACACTCTCTTGTTGGTAATAAAGAGAAAAATATGGTAACAAATTACAATAAGACTGTTTATATTTATATTGTTGACACAACTTTTCAGGAAATCGTCATCTTCAGTTACCAAACACAACATGATTCAAGTTAGTATTATACCTTTTATGACCCCCTGAACACAAAAATGACTCTATGCTTCTCTACATGTTACATCTCAAAGGTTTGAGTGATGCATTAAAAAAGAAGAAGAAAAGATGAGCAGGTAAAAGTTACATTAAATTAATATGAATGCAAACTTTTGGGTTTCCTTCAGCAATAAAACATTACATGATTGATTTTTAACAAAACAGGCCTACTCAAATGGATTTATCTATTTCCACTCGATAAGATCTAATCCCGGCCGGGTCATACCAAAGACTATAAAAATGGGACCGATTGCCACTCTGCTTGACACTCAGCATTAAGGGTTGGAATTGGGAGGTTAGATCACCACATGATTCCCGAGCTGCTGCTGCTCACCGCTCCCTCAGGGGATGGGTCAAATGCGGAGAACAAATTTCGCCCCTCTTAGATTGGTGTGACAATCAGTGGATCTTATCTTATCTTATCTTAAAAGCATCCAGGCTTTAAATTTTGAAATAATATAATGGTGCACGGCTCCAATGTAATCAGGAAGTGGTGGATTTAAGACTCTGTTACTGAACACATTTGTTCTTAAGTTATTCTAAATCACTTAACAATGTGTAAAATAATGATGACATAAGGAAAGCCCATGTAAGGAAAAATATGAAATTGGCCGTACTGTATTAAGACATGCAGGGGTTCTGCCCAACAGCAACAATACATTGTACAAACATGACTATTAAAATTGATTAGTTCTTCCTCTCCCCGAAAATCATAATGAAGTGGAACTTCTAATGTTGAACAATTTGAAATTCAATCAAAATTTGACACTCAACAAGTCATTAAATCTGCTATATGGAAGCTTTTTCCCTGAAATATCTTTACAATAGCCTTTTTATTTGACCATTTATGACTGGAACATTTTCTAATTAGTAGATGAACACCTTCTCTTTAAAAAGTGTTTTCCATTCTATTCAGGGCTTCATTTGAATATTCATCCATTTTCTATAGAACTTGTCATTCACTGAGGTCACGGGTAAGCTGGAGCCTATCCCATCTGATTTTGGCTAGGAGAAAGGTGAAAACCCTGGACTGGTCACTACCCAATCTCAGGAGCTTTATTAGAATGTATAAAGTAGACTAAAAAATGATCTTAATTACCCAATTGCATTGTTTATTAATGGATTTGCACAATTTTATTGCATCACAAAGTGTGTCTTTTTTTTTAAAAAAAAGTGGTACCATATTTATTTGGGTCTTAACTATGATTTTGTTGGGGTTTGATACTTAATAACTAATTAAGCTAATTAATGTTTATGCAATTACAGTTCTTTTATAAGCCTGACTTAAAGATAAGACTGATTGAGTGAAATGCAGAGGCAGTGTATAAACCAGTCATTGTGATTTATCCCTGAAAGTAGAGGAAATGAAAATGTTCACAAGTTGCACAATGTCTTTCAAGCAAATTATCTGCAATCTGAACCCAACACACAAATACATCACCCTACACCCACCCTTCACAGTATTAGTTCACAGGAAAAATGTATCACTGGCTCAGTCCGCCATCATTATGATCATATTCAGACATTGACCTTATCATAGTGTGATTTGTTGCCTGCTCTACGGCAGCCTCATTATCATCCCACATACAATTTCATATGACACTTTTCTATAAATGCAGACCTTTTTAATATAGTGACTCTAACACAGTGGTGCTTAACCTGGGTTCGATCCAACTCTATGGGTTCGGTGAGTCAGTCTTAGGGGTTAGCAAAACTAAAGGAACACTTCCTCAAGCTGCATGGAGGTGGGTAATACAAGAACACAACACTTTCTGAATTCAAGGTAAAGAGAGCCAGATTTGATGAACAGGCTACCCCCCCCCCTGTTCATTTTGTTCACTAGTAAATATATATATAAAAAAGAGAGAGAGAAAGAGAGAAAGGTTTGGTGAATGGGCATACAGTAGGAATCTGGCAGGGTTCAGTACCTCCAACAAGGTTAAGAACCACTGCTTTAACACATACATACATACACTACATGGTAAATGCATATTTTAAAAGCATGTTTGTCATATCGTACATGCACAGGTTCATTCATATTTAATGCTTTTCATCAGTCTTTCTTCAACCATTTTTTCTTGTCAAACTTACTGCAGAAACCGGACAAGGCACCTACTGTCTATCTGTGACACAAGAGGACATCTCATCACAATTAGGAACACAACCATCAAAATTATCCCCTACCTCTCTATGCTTGATAATTACAGTATATTGACAACATCATAATCCAAATTCTTTATTTTAGAAGGACATTTATAAATATTGTTACATCAATCCATCCATCATCTTGTCATGTTTGGGTAGAGCTGGCTTTGGTTGAGGGTCCCGATTGGTCCTGAGTGGATGCCTGCTCTTCCGCAGGCTGACCAATCCGGGCCCTCAGCCACATGTGCCTGGCCCCAGGTGTGACTAATCCCCTAATTTGTGTGGGTGCATTTAATTCCTGGGTGGTGATCAGTCCCTTGTGGGATCATTGCCGATTGTCACGGTCACCCCCGGAGTTTGTTCTGTCGTTTTGATTTTGAGTTTGTACAATAAAACATAACAGTCTAACCCGCACTCCTGCCGTGGTTCTCCTGCCTTCCTGCATTTTGGGTCCTCTACTCCACACGCCGGCGGACTCAACTCCGCTCCTTGGCCGGACCGTGACACATCTAACGCTTATCCGGGGTTGGGTCGCGGAGGCAGCAGCTTTAGCAGGGAAGCCCAGACTTCCCTCTTCCCAGCCATTTCAACCAGCTCCCCTGACGGGATCCCAAGGCGTTACCAGGCCAGCCGAGTGACATAGTCTCTCCAGCGTGTCCTCGGTCGTCCCCGGGGCCTCCCGCCGGTGGGACATGCCCGGAACACCTCTCCAGGGAGGTGTAGGAGGCATCTGAACCAGCCTCGAGGACCCTGCCGAGGGTGTAGAGCTGGTCCACTGTTCCACGGCTGATGTCCACGCGATGTTGCCTGTCAACCACGACAGCCCCACAACATCCAGAGGCCTTAGGAACTCCAAGAGGATCTCAACCACCTCATTGACTTCGACACCAGTGATAGGGGAGCCCACATCAGAGTCCCCAGACCCTGCTTCCTCAAAGGAAGACGTGTTGGTGGAATTGAGGAGGTCTTCGAAGTATTCTCACCACCGATTCACGACGTCCCAAGTCGAGGTCAACAGCACCCCATCTCCACTATCCTCAGTGTTAATAGCGCACTGCTTTCCTCTCCTGAGACACCGGATGGTGGACCAGAATTTCTTCAAAGCGGTCCGGAAGTTGTTTTCCATGGCCTCACCAAACTCCTCCTTTGTCTGAGTTTTTGCCTCAGCGACCGCCGAAGCTGCATTCCGCTTGACCAGCCGGTACCCGTCAGCAGCTTCCGGAGTCCCACAGGCCAAAAAGGCCCAATAGGACTCCTTCTTCAGCTTGAAGAAGGTGTCCACCAGCGGGTTCGAGGATAGCCGCCACGACAGGCACCAACCACCTTACGGCCACAGCTCCGATCGGCCGCCTCAACAATGGAGGCGCGGAACAAGGTCCACTTGGACTCAATGTCCCCGCTGCCCTCGGGATAAGGGAGAAGTTCTGCCGGAAGTGGATGTTGAAACTCTTTCTGACAGGGGATTCTGCCAGGCGTTCCGAGCAGACCCTCACAATACGTTTGGGTCTGCCAGGTCGGACCAGCATCTTACCCCGCCATTGGAGCCAACACACCACGAGGTGGTGATCAGTTGACAGCTCCGCCCCTCTCTTCACCCGAGTGTCCAACACATACGGCCGCAAATCTGATTACACGACTACAAAGTCGATTATCGAAATGCGGCCTAGGGTGTCCTGGTGCCAAGTGCACATATGGACACCCTTGTGTTTGATCATGGTGTTTGTTATTGTCAGTCCGTGGCGAGCACAGAAGTCCAATAACAAATCACCGCTTGGGTTCTGATCAGGAGGGCTGTTCCTCCCAATCACGCCCCTCCAGGTTGGGTAATGACAGTGAGACCCATTAGGACACGCAAACCCCTCCACCACGATAAGGTGATGACTCACAGAGGAGAATATTGTTACAGGAAGCAACACTTCCTGTGTAGGTCTTCTCTTTGTAAGGGCTGTTCTTATAGAATAAAAAGCGAATGAAAGAAAAGAGTGTGGTAGAGAATGATTCAAAATGAACACATACTGTATATGCCTCAAGCAGATTGTGAATTAAAACCCATTCACTAATGTTGGGGGAACTCCTCAAGTAGCGGACTGAGGCTGGAGTCAGTGTATCAAGAGCCGCTGTGCATAGATGCATCAAGAAATTTACATTAGGGGAGAATTTCTGGTGTCAGCCAGAAGCGTCTTAAATGGGCTTAGGAGAAGAAAAAAACTTGATTCAGAAGTCCAAAGTCCAGGTGAAAGTCAATTTTGCTTGACATTTGGCAATTAAGATCCCAGAGTCTGGAGGAATAAAAGAGAAGCACACAATCCAAACTGCTTGAACTCAAAGGTAAAGTGTCAACACACACTGATGGTCGGGGTGCCATGCCATCTGCAGGTTTTGATCCACTGTATTTTATAAAACCCAAAGCCAGTCAATCTCCAAGCACATTATGCTTCCTTCTCTGACAAGCTTGAGGCAGATACTGATTTCATTTTCCAGCAGGACTTGGCAGCTTACCTCACTGCCAAAGCGATGAAAAGCTGCTTATTGCAACTTATATTGCTGTGCTTGTTTGGCTAGCTAACTTATAACAACCCCATAGACCAGGGGTGTCAAACTCATATTAGGTCAGGGGCCACATGAAGGAAAATATATTATTACCAAGTGGGCCGGATCGCTATTTCCAGGCCAGCCCTAAATTTAGGGGTGCAACTGTAAATAAATTGTCCCAAAAAATAACACAAACAAAAGTTGTTAGTCAATGGCGAAAGTGAGTGCGGCCGGCAACATGTGGCTACTACTATTAATCTATGGGGGGTGGGGGATGGGGGCTGGAGGATAGGTTGGGGGTGCTTAGCCTGGCAAAAAAAAAAGCCTGGTTTTCTGCCAAGCTTATAAAGCACTGGCGGAAACCTTGAATATGTGATATACAATACAGAATGAGATGGACTTTTTGAATTGAACTGTTCAAATACATTTTCAATTAATTGCCACGGCATTCTAATTAATTGAGATGCACCTTTATATTTTAGCTAACAGTGTTTAGTTAACAACGCTACATGTGGATTTGACTTCTTCTAAAGTACATGCGCTACTTTGAGGGATGTCTGAAATGCGTTACGCAATGGTATGCAGCAAAACAGCATCTCGAGTCAAGAGCACTAATGCTCAGTGAGTAACATGAAAGTTGTGCAAAAAGTAGTGCGGCAGTGGTATTACCATTGATTAGGTGCTGGTGTAATCAATGGTTGGGCGGTGTCGCTCTGAGGTTTAGCACCACACATGACTCAACACACTGTAAGGCAGAGCAATCAATGGCAAACCCTAACTGATGTTGTACAATGTGGCGGAAGTCCTGCTACTGTATCCATCCGTTTATCTCTATCTTATATAAAGTAGTAAGTTAACTCTATAGATGTCAAAAATTAATTTTAACAATTTTTATTAGTTCAAATATTTTTCAATTTTTTTGTTAACAAAAGTAATAAAACCGTGATTTATCGTGAGTTAACTAGTGAAGTCATGCGATTAATTATGATTACTATATATATTTTTTTAATAATCCCCCCAAAAAAGAATGTTTTTTTTAAAGAACATTTTTAAACGTAATTAATCGCATGGCTTCACTAGTTAACTCACGATTAATCACAAAATTTATATCTGTTCTAATACAAAAAAAAACTTGGTTTGCATACTTTTGTTAACAAAAGTAGGGAAAAATGTAAAACTAATAAAAAAAGTAAAAATACATTTTTGACGTCTATAGCCGTCAATGGCAGTGAATGAGTTAATGTACCACTTACTCATTTACTTTCAAACGTATCTTTTTGTTAGTTTGTTTAAGACTGTTAAACCCAAAAGCTCCAAAAGATAATCAAGACTTGCACAGTAAGATGGATGAAATATATGCAAACTCACACAGAAAGAAAATGAGGAGTTAGGGTTTAAAGGAAAACGTGTGTGCACAATCTTGTCCGAGGTACAGTATGTTCCCTATGTATATTCTCTTTTGAGTAAATTACGCTATACTGCATTTCCACCTGGGCAAATTATACACTTAACTTGGTGCTCAAGTCTAGCATCAATTCATATGGATGTTTATTTTAGTCCACCGTCTACTTCCTGAAATGTATTTTTTATGATAAATCAATTCCACTTTGGCAATATAAGGTACACTGTAATGAGGGCCGACAAATAATAAAGGTTGATAGCAGAGCTATAAACATATACTGTAGTAAAGCTGTCAAATTTTAAAACAAACTGTTTCATCAAACCATTTAAAATAGCTCAGACTGAAGTGTTTGGTCAATGTTGCTGGGGTGCTGTAAAACCTGAGTAGCAAGCATCAAAAGAAAATTCTGTGATGCAGAAATGTCCTTTTACAGAGACAATCTGAATCTTCGAAGAGACAAGTTATTGTTTTTTTTTTAGAAAAGCTGAGCCTGAGTAAGTTTGTACTTGTCAGAGACCTCAAATGGCGAACAATGTTTCCATTGTATGTCAAAGCTTGCCATCTGCAAAATCTCATTGTCATAGCCCTTAGTTCACTGAGGCTGGACAATGTCGAACAAGACTACATATAAATTAGAGAGTGCCCTCAAGTCGTTAGAACTCATCTCAAATCCATACAACAATTGTGACTCATGAGATATTAATCTCTCGTTCAAGCTCATTGCACAAAATTGGGGAAAAGATGAATGTTTTCATTTATACCATTACATTATCTCAGATTGAATATGATTTTCTTGTATCTATGGCAATTAACACAATGCAATATGAGTGAGGGACCAGTGAAGAGCCTTTGGGGGGGGGGGGTAGTGTTTGTGTGTGTGTTGGGGGGGGGTGTTAGAATGCGGCCAGCAGTGGTTGGAAACGGCGCTGATGTGTGAAACCCGGAAGTCGGTGGCATCTACCCCATAGACAGTCTGTTTAGTCCTATTTTTAATTGTCATCTCTTTTTTTGTGCTATTTGCCAAGTTAAATTCCTTTTTGTCTACTTGATGCATTTGGCTAATATACATAACAAATTGATGAAAAACTATTTTTAAAATCAGAAGTCAAGGGAAATAGTTGAACTATTATATTAATAATCGTAATAGTTGAATATTTTAAAAAGTGTTTGGTAACAAAAACATTCTTGCAATATCTCAAGGTATTAAAAGTGAAGGCTGTTTGCAGTTTGGTGCAGATTTTATGGAGAAACATGAATTCAACGTGTGATTTGATTTAGCAGGCCACATTAAATGATGTGACAGGCCGAATCTGGCCCACAGGCCATGAATTTGACACCTGTGCTCCAGACTGCTGCCCTCTACAACTGGAGACAAACCAACGCTTGGAGTGAGAGGTTCCTTCAGTAAAGTAGGTACAGTACAGTACTATAAAGCAGGGGGACAAAAATGGTAGCTACACTTTTGTCTCATGATGACGGTAATTAGCGGTCAACAATGGGCAAGCAATTAGATCATTATGGAAAGACAAAATTGATAAGAGATTCAAGAAGCATTTGATTGTCAATTAATAGGCTATTAAATGTGGGCTTCAACGAAGTGTAAAACCTTACGGAACCTTATGGCAGTGCCCTCAATACGTTAATTAATTCACATCCTGCCTCTAATTATTTTGCTTTCACTAATTAAACCGAAACGCACCTTCATCCCTCGCCCCCTGCCTTTGTATCTTCGGGTTTAGGCCGCCCTTGATTCAACAGCTCAACACTTGCATCCAGCAGAGGCTTCACGGCTCACTGCTGATGCTGTTATTGTGTTGTGTGATACGCCCCCAGCTAAATGACGAGCATCTTGCTGTTTGTACCTTTTAAATGGAGGATTGTTAACAGGACGTCAAATACAATCACAGTCAAAAAGCCTGCACAGCTGATACTTTTCAACCTGGTCACTCCCACACCGACAACTGCAATAGTCAAGTCTAGTTTCCTTTGATTGCCCCGATACTCCCAATCATGCAATGGGCTCATTGAAAAAATACAATAAAAATGAAAATAAAATAAGAGCTGCTTTAACTCTTACTGTATATACTATCAGATCAAATTTGACAGAAATACTTTTACTAGCTGCCTGCAAGCCACCCAAAATGTGTCCGCGACCCACTTTTAGGTTCCATGATCTGTTGAGAATCACTACCCTAAGGTTATTTTTTCACCATGAAATTTGAGTTTTCAGTGACCCAAAATATACAAAAAAGGAAACATCAACAACGGAAACAAATGGAGGTGAGCAGAGGCAGCAAAAAAACAGGAAAAAGAAAATCACAGTAGTATTTGAAACACACACAATTAACTTATTCACTGCCATTGACGGCTATAGACGTAAACAATTCATTTGAACTATTTCTATTAGTTTCACTTTTTTCCCACTTTTGTTAACAAGAGTATGAAAACATTAAAAATATTTATTGTATATTTAGAACAGATATAACATTTGTGATTAATTGTGAGTTAACTATTGAAGTCATGCGATTAATTACAATTAAAAAATGTAATTGTCTGACGTCCCTAATTTTTAATAATCTTTTTTTGTTTTAATTAGGGGCATCAGGCGATAAATTTTTTTTAATTGTAATTAATCACATGACAACTAGTTAACTCAAGATTAATCACAAATTTGATATCTGTTCTAAATGTACAATACATTTTTTTCTAGGTTTTCATACTCTTGATAACAAAAGTGGAAAACAATGTTAAACTAATAGAAATAGTTCAAATGAATTTTTGATGTCTATAGTATAGCCGTCAATGGCAGTGAATGAGTTAAAAATCATCTGCCACTGTCATTGGGGAACTTTATTTATCAAAAGTACTAGTGGTGTCAGTATTATCGGTAACTATTCAATAGTTGAATACTCGTACCTTTATTGGTCTGAATAAAAGTGGTATTGAGCCCCTCTAGTTGTTACAGTAATTATAAACTCTACATTGAAACACACAAAGCTGCACCACATTATAGTTACAACAATACTGCAGGCATGTACAATCTCTGCTTATGTAGTTATTTATTTTAACATGGTACTTAATTAGTGTTAAAAATATGCAATATAGCAAGGGTGCAAACGATTAACCACAATATAGTAGGGAACACTGCATAGTTTTCAATGACAGGGTTGGGAGGGCTACTTTTAAAATGTAATCTGTTACAGTTACAAGTTACATGTTAAAAAATGTAGTTAGTAACGAAATCCATAATATTAATGTAATGTAACAGGATTACTTTTGGATTACTCCAATATTGAGTATCCTCATGAAGACAAAATTAAAAAAAAAAACATCAACACAACATATATTGCGGGTGATAGGGACCCGGCTTACAAATAGTAAAAATCCTTGTGTAATTAACGAGCATGTAGGCTATTGATTGATTGATTGATTGATTGATTGAAGGCCATTTGCTGTCACTGAAAGCAACCACACCTCACAGTTTGATAGATAGATAGATAGATAGACAGACAGATAGATAGATAGATAGATAGATAGATAGATAGATAGATAGATAGATAGATAGATAGATAGATAGATAGATAGATAGATAGATAGATAGATAGATAGATAGATAGATGTGATGGAATACAGTTACATTTATACATTTTTGTAATCTGATTACGTAACAGCGGTAACAAGCTTGCTCATTGAAATGCTCACTGAGCTGAAGTCTCACAAAATATACTAACGACAGTGGGTGGGTTTCCATCCACCTATTTTTATTCTAATTTTCAAGAATTGCGAAAAAGAAACTGAATGGAAACGCCAGAAATTCTCAAAAAGGCCCAAAATTCGCCCCAAAATTTTTTTACGCTTGGAGGGGGTGGTTTTTGTATCGCAAAAAGTAAAATGTGCATTTTGGCGATGGAAACAGGTGTTGGTAATAAGCGACTACAAGACCGGATAAACGTCGCACGTTTTAACCGATATTACGTCACACGCACGTTTGTAGTCACAATAAATGGCGGACGATAAAGTAAGAAATGTTTGGGGAGACGAAGAAACACAATTATTTTTATAATTAATTAAAGAAAAAAAATTAATGCAATTTTAGATTGCTTTATTAACATCAGCTCTCAATGTAACGACACACTTCACTTACATGCGGGAGGAAAGCCAACAAGACAAACTACTTCCGTTCGGTCCCTCAAAACCAACATTCCCACCTGGAACTCCCCATTGTCACAAAGTTCCGTCACTACAACGTCATCTCGCGGCGCATATTCGCAAAAGAAGAGCGGAAGGAAAACAGCCATAAGTCGCATGACCGTTTTGCGCATTTTCAAAAAATGTGCATACAAATTTGGATGGAAACCTGTCTAATGACTCTCGCAAATGTTTGTCTTTAACTCGTTTTTAGAGGGTCCACTGCACAAACATAGTTTATTAAGTCCTTGAGCTTGTCACCATATTTCTGTAATTCCGAATTTGCGGGCAAGGTCAGGGGCTCACACATTGCATGCTTATGTCAAGTGTCACTCATGCATTCATAAATGGCTGCAACAACAATTAACTACTGAGCTGTGGATTCTGGAGCACGTCTGCGCTGAAATGACACTTGTGCCACTTGTGCCATCAGCGCTTCGGAAAGTGCCGCGAGAGCTATGCAATCCTACTTCCAGCCCAACAAATTCAGTTAGGCCTTAAAGGGCCATTCACCCCAAATACTCTCAAAGATCAACCCTGGGTGGCCGCCAGTTGTGTACATTAGAGATTTACTGGCACCACAAGTGCTTTTGTGGTCCCTCTAAAATCCCTGATGTTGACAACAGGCTGCAGCACTTTTCTCTCTTTTCTTGCCGCAGCTCTAAACTTCACAAGAAGCCTTTTTGAAAGCACTGCAGGCCAAATAAAACTCCAGCATAATATTATAAGCTTGTACATGCTGATTTTGTACACTAGCACAGTGACCTTATTGACCTTTCGGGGAAAAAAAAAAGAAAGGAAAGAAAAGTTAACTTTTTATTTTCCATCGGCCGATTTGCACGTCTGTTCTGCCATGTTTAAAGTTGATCAAAATTGAAGCTTGAAGTAACTTTGTAAGACAATAAAAGTTTTTTATTGAGAGTTGAAATTCCAACTAAAGGTCGCTATGTACCTGTAGCTCAAAAGCTGAATTGCAAATGATGTTGATTCATCGCTGCAAAATACCATAATCGATCTACAACCCTCACATACAGTCAAACACTAATAACTCACCACCTGAAGTCTGACATTTACACATTTTACTGTAAGTGAAAGTGCTTTTACACTCTTCTTTTAGTAGTTCATCATTTCCTGACTTTTACACAGGTACTGCTTTAAACGCTATGCTCAAATACACAAACAAGCACCCTTGTTTAGTGTAAGCCTCCAGTTAACCATTAATAACTCCTGTAATAACTGTAATGACCTTTTGCAGTCACATGAATACACAGATGCATCCCCGTTCCCCTTGTAAGGAGACCCAAGGTTTTACATAACCACCGAAGGTTTATCTCAGATGTAATCAATACGGGATGACTTTCATTAGCGTTGCAGATTGCATTACGATCATATTATAGCCGTAGAGAAGAGTAGCACTTTCTTTTAATGCCATCATCACTTGTCTAACGGGCGTTATTGATGGTAATGGAATGGATGTAGTGCAGAAGAGCAAGTGCAAAGCATAACCACTCAATCTGTTGTGAGACATGAGATTCAATAAAAGTTAAGCATTATATTTCACTGATGGAACATTTTCACCCGTTGTGATTCCAAATGCTCTGCGATCACCACTCCAGTTCAGGGTGTTCCCCGCTTCTCACCCAAGGTCAACTGAGGTTGAGCGATGAGGCGATGCACTATAGAAAAAGGGTGAATGAATGGATGAGAGTTCCTGCACTGGACCTGCCACAATACGTTCCACAAATGTGGTCCACATGCTGCACTAATGCAATATATGCAGTATATTCTGCATGTCATGTCATATCAAATTAATTTCATATTTACAGTAGTCCCTATGGCAACACGCACACAAAAAAAATAAACATGGGCCAAACAATTACCATTATTTTATAAGTCACACGAGTCAAAAAATGCATCAAGAAGAAGAAAAAAAATCAAAGAAGTTGCACTGGACTACAGTTCACATTTTTGGGGGAATTTATTTTACAAAGACCAAAATCCCCATTAACTAGTTTTGTTAACAACAGCAAATGAGTTTGGAATTGTTGCTTCTAACTGTGGAAAAGTATTTCATTTTACTTTCAAATGGCTTACCTAAACAAGAATCCCGTGTCCTGGTCGGTTGTTGTGCCTTTTGCTGTTGTAAAAAAATCATTATTGTTGTGGTGGATGCTAAACTAGTGAGCAACTAGTCCCTTATTTGTTTATGTTCCAGGCGGCAGCAAACTAATGACATATTCCATTTCTTCTTAAACTTTCATTTGGCAGTTGGAAAAGAACTTTTGGTGCATTGCTGCCACCGTCTGAAATGCAACTATATTCAACCCCAGTTTTTATTATATTCATTAATGTTTCAGCGTGGCCTTTAAACTCATTTATTCTGAAATCACACCTGCTGATAGTTTTCGATGAACACCCCACCTAAGTTATTGCAAAATTGGCTTGAGGTCGAGCTAAGTTAAATAAATAAATAAATCAAATTGTGTGAATAAACCTGAGATGACAGTGATGGATTAATGGCTGCATGTGGAAAAAGCCTCAAGCAGCACATGAAAAAGCAGTTTAAATAGCAGGCATGTGCATCAATATGAAGACTAAATTGCTTGCGTAATGAGGCAGGAAGCCTTCTAATGAATGTAATCATAATGACTACTAGTATTGTGCTTGGTTTGTTTTGAAGAAAAAAATAATGTGTGAGTTCACATGAGTTAATTTCAGATTGATCAGTCACACACGCATCATGCATAACAGCGATGTGGGTGATGGCTTAGTTAAAAAAAAAAAAAAAAACGAGATCCATTTACATGACAGCAGCCAAAGTTCAATTGCAGTGCAGTTCTTTCAGTCTATTTTAGATCAAGGCATGAACGTAAAGCATATTATGATTTGCATTGAAATTCCTGAGTCAACCTGCAGAAATATTTTCTTTTAACCCCTAAATACTGTTCATTTCTTATGCATACTGCACATAATATGCTTGGGGGCAAAGGAAATCTGTATAGACACTGATGGTTAAACCTTAATGTGACAAAATGAGAAAGGAAAATTATTTTAGGTGCATGTTTTTGCAAGTGCAGACCTCGCCTATGTGTCCAGGCATGACCTCTTGACCCCTGTACAACTCTAGTTCTTAATTTAGTATGTAAGATCATTCTTCTGTTTTAACTACTGGCAAACACAATAATACATAAAAACAGTTACAAGCTAAACTAATGCTGAAGATGGAGCCATCATCCTTCTGTTATTACTGCATCTAAATGCCCTGCTAATGGTAACCACCAGCACATGTGTGACACAGGAGACTCTGCCCACCAACACAAAACATAACATGGATTGTTCACGGGAGGAGTTTAAAACAGGTCTGAGAATTGTCTGTGTTCCCACCACCCAATGGTCTATGAAGCGTCATGGTGGCATATCAAAACAGTAAAAGATGAACTCATTCACTGCCATTGACGGCTATAGACATAAAAAATTCATTTGAACTATTTGTATTAGTTTAACTTTTTTTCCCACTTTTGTTAACAAGAGTATGAAAACCTGGAAGAAAATTATTGTACATTTAGAACATATAAAATTATAACATTTGTTATTAATCGTGAGCCCCTAATTTTTAATAATTTAATCGCCTGATGCCCCTAATTTTTTATAATCTTTTTTTTTTTAAAGATTATTATTTTTTTAAATGCCTAGGTTTTCATACTTTTGTTAACAAAAGTGGAAAAAAATGTTAAACTAATAGAATTAGTTCAAATGAATTTTCGACGTTTATAGCCGTCAATGGCAGCGAATGTGTTAATAAAGACCTATATATCCCAAATTTTCAATTTTTCCTTAAAATTACATGAAATGGGAGTTTTCCATTCTTCCAATATATCCTTTCTAGTTCCTTATTGTAAAACGGCCACTAGAGGGCAGCTGATACTGGTATCATACCGATACCTTGAATTAAGGCCGGGTATCGGCCTGAAACCGATGCCTGGTGTCAGTACTGGCCCATCCCTAGTAACAACTATGATAATTTCCGTGATCTCAGTCATAGCATTTTGTGTTATATATTAGCATAAAGCTAGCCAATTTTGTTAGCTAAAACTACATGATCAGGTATAACAATTTGTTCAAATATATACAATGTTTATAATTATTTTGTTTTGTGTCAGTTGAAACGTTAACTGGGAATGATAAACAGTTTGAAACCAAAAACTGTGTAACAGAAAGTGAGACAGGCACAAAGAAATACTTTGCCTTGTGGAGTTTAAAAGTAAGTTTTTTCTGTCATGCATGCTCCACCTTTGCCCAGATGAGTACAAAGAGCCCTGCCTTGTTTACTCCAACTGCGTCTATTAGCTTGTATCTTCCCTACAGTGTAGAGTGTTCGGGGTGAACACTGCAGTTTTTGGGGGGAAGGGGAGGGGTGGAGTGGTAAAGGGTGACGTCAAGCAGTAGGGGTGTGCCAAAAAATAGATTCTCATAAGAATCGCAATTCTCATTTAGTACGATTCAGAATCGATTTTAAATGTCCCAAAATAGATTTTATTTAAATTATTTTATACTGTCTTGCCTTTGTCTGTGTGTGCCTTTAGTTGGAGCGCTGTTCATGTTGTACCCGATTTGGCCACTTAGGGGCAGTGTGGTTCCACGCGGTTTGATACACTGTTAAGTTGTAGCCACATTAGAGAGTAGAAGGAAAAAGTCACAAAGTTGTTTTGAGTGATAAAAGTGCCGCGAGTAGCGCGCTAATTAGCATTAGCGAGTTAGACTGGAGTAGATCATTACAATTCCTTGCACATCTATAAATTGAAGCAAAAATCATTGTCAATCAAATCATTTTGAATAAAAAATCCCTTTTAATCGAAAATCGATTCTGAATCGAACCGGAATCTAATCAAATTGTGAGACATTCAAAGATTCCCACCCCTGTCAAGCAGTATACGTCTCTCACTTTGTACAAATCGGTCAGCAATAAGTTGACCCAAAAAAAGAAAAAAGAAACAGAATTTACACTAAATATCAGCTGTGTTGAGCGTTAACGTGACGAGACTCATCTCCCTGGCAGTCAGTATTTTCCACCATCTCTCAAAGTTTGACCAAATTTAAGAGTACTTACATTTATTGTTGTTATAACTTGATATTAACTATGTTTAATTGAAGGGCATGGTATTTTTTTTTTTAATACTATTTATTTCCTATGATAAAATGTGATTCAAAGACAACAGAGTCAACCCTGGAGGTGTTTGTGTTCAATTTGAATATATCAAAGTTCACAAGTTGTCACATTTTCACTCCAAAATGCTGCATGCAACATTGTCTTGTCTACAAAGCTGAACAACCTGGAGATGATTGCTCGTCGGAACGCAGCGATGAACAGAAATCGAGACAAGGAAGAAACCGACTGAAGGGTGATGCTGGATGCGGGCTGCCATTTATCCTTAGCTATCCAATGCTACTGGACCAAACAAGAGAACAAATCAATGTTCTGATCAACAAAGACCATTGGGAAGACGAGCTTTTGCATTAATCAACAATTTTGATAATCCACACAACTAGATATGTGACGAATTATCCTGTTGCATTCTGGGAACGGGAATTAATAAGCTTCGGCTTTATCCCGTCAGCCCTTTTTCTTTTCGGGTATAATTGTATGTGAAAAGTGAATGTTGTAAATGGTCTCTATGATCGTCCAAAATGAAAAATGAATAAAAACAAAACAAACAAAATAGAGCTATCAGTAACTCTGGCATTGCTAAAAAAAAACACCCTAGATTTGATTTCCTCTCTTGAGAAGGTTTCAGGAGCAAATGAGAGGAAGCTCCAGCTCTGATGCGATGATATCAGGAAAAACAGCCTCGCTTGCCAGGGCATGATCCATATTTACGCCTCCAAAAATGTATTGAGGTCTGATTTGGACCTCTCCAGGATGAACACATTCTCCTCGGCAAGCAGGTAATCTCCTGCCCCAGTTCAAACGTGTTTCTCTGAGTGCAAGAAGTTGATAAATATAGAATTGAATAAATAGCTGCAGGGAGACGTGACGTCACCGGCGAATAATGACTCACCCACCACCAGTTTGGGAAGTTTGCTGATGAAAACATCAGGCGGAAACTAGGCTAATCCATTAGTTCAAACTGCATAAGCAAGTGAGCGCGCTGATCATCTAAAGCAAACCATAACCCCAGCCTGAAAGCATGACTTGCCACATTGCACATGCGTGTGCCATCTGGGCATATGCTGCCATTGCTTTCTACAGGATTTTACAAATCGGCTTTGTGTCAAAAAGTTGAGCAGAAGGAGAGCAAGTCGGGGAGGGTCTCTGCATCAACATGGTTCATTTCATCTCCTCAGTCAATTCTCTTGGCTCTTCAATCACTTGCTTTGTTCCACCATTTCACTCAAAGCACCTTTTCTTCCTTCACCTCTAGATGACCTTCTTGTCTATGTGCTCTGCACTCGGCCTGTTTTCCTTGGCTCAAGTGAGGACAGAAGCCATCTCGGACCGGCTGATTGAGTTACTGCGGTTGCGCCTGCTGTCACACGCGCACACACAAACGCACAGAGGCACAGAGCATACACGCCATGAAGGCTTAGGCGGGGGGAGGGGAGGTGGGGTGCTGATACTGCATGGGGATGAAACAGAGCCAGACAGCTAATAATGACACAGAGCTCCCAACTAGAAGCAGTAGGATTATCCTCCATTGACGGCTAATGGAAAGCATGACTAGTTCGACTGGTTTCACAATCGTTTGCATTCATTCATTGATATATTGATATCACAATGTGAATAAAAAAAAACTGCATAATGACAAATTTTAAAAAAAAATCACATATTGGGAGAAATACTAAGACTTTTTAACTTTGTGGCTTTAAAATAAACGCTGATGAATGAAGATGGCTTTATGGTTTATTCAAGTGAGTGATATTCAGGTATTTTTCTACTTGACTGTTCAAAAGATTATGCAGATCATAATAAAAATATATATATATTTAAAAAAATGTGTGAGGCACAAGCTAAGGAAAAATTCCATCACATTTTGGTGTCAATCCGTAAATATTATAATAATTGCACCGATATGGTAGACTACCTCACACGGTACTGTATCAATACACCAACATCAGATATTGGTACAACTGCTGTCTGACGTTTGTGCACTTAATGACAAGTTTGATTTGTTTTCATGAGATGTGAATAGCCACAAACAAACAAACGAACACAAATGAAGCCAATCATTCATACTTTACAAATGTGAATAACTTTGGTTAAAGAAGGTCATGTTTGGAGCTGAGCTGAATATAAATGTTAAATTATGCTTGCCTGATTCTTAGTGCTACATTCAGGACAAAAATACTCGTAGGCGGCTAAGTTAGCTGAATTGGCTATTAAAAATAAAGGCAAAAATAGGAAAGGGTGTGTTCCCAGCCATTCCTCTTGTAATTTCGTATTTAAGTGTGAATTTGTGTGTTTGCTTGGTGGTGGCTGTTGTTGTTTGTATCTTATAACTTTTATTCAGACTACTATGGAAACATCAGAGAGAAGACTATTGCAGATGGTTTTATTGAACGTCGCAACATATTTATAACATGCATTATTTCCCCCAAAACATATTGCACATAAACATGTAAAACACATCATTCCTTAACCAGTATTTGAAAATGAGCTATTCTAAATTGTTAATTGTACTTTTACTATTACTAATACTTTATTTGATTAAAAGTAAAAAGTTGAAGTCACGTATGCACAGTTTCTAGAGTTAATTCAGTGATTTCTTTGCTAACCACTAGGAGTACCATAAAACTAGTACTAGGGCTATCAATTGAAATGTCCTCAATTGATTCGATTTTGATTCATAAGCGTTCAGTTCGATTCAATTTTTTTTCTGATTCGATTCGATTAACTTCAGTTCAATCTGATATTGATTTTTTGATATTTAATTAAAAAAAAACTCTACAAACATTAAATTCCAAATACAATTTCATAGAGGCAGTAACTGGTTAAATGACTTCTTTATTGATGAAAAGAACACGTGTTGTAATCACTTAAGTGTTACACAAACATTGACATCAGCATGGATAAGATGAAAATGTTTTCATAATTCTAATTCAATAATTGTAAATATAAATAAAACATATTCTGAATTGTCATAAAGAGTCAGGTAAAAATACTTCATGTGAACCTTAAATTTCAAGAAAACAGCAAGATGCAAAAAAAATTGTGTACAAGTACCACACTTTGAGAATAACCAATTTATTTTAGAGGGAGAACAGGTTCCACAAATGTGTCCATACTGTATATTTGGGCATGGCGTGCCACACTAGGTTTCGTTTTACATTACCTCCAGAGCATTTGCACGTCATGGTCGGAAAAGGTCATGCTCTGTATGGACAATGCAGTAAACGTAATACTACTCCATTAGTTTGCTATATAATGAGTAAAAAAAATGGAGGTACTGTAATTCAATAAGTCAACTTGAGCCACTCTGAAGAGAGATCAAATGAGGGTTCTTCTTTCACAATTTGCGCTGGCTTTTTTGTTTTTGGACACAGGGAGGAGTTCTCTGTTCTGTTCTGTTCTTTTCTCGAAAGAGGAAGGCCAGCTGAGATATTCAGAGTACACACAGTGCCACTGTGACAATTTAGATTCCACATGTCCTCATACAGAACTGCCTTGCTTCATAAAGATGGTAAGATGGAAATTGCACAAACTAGGACACCAGCTTACCTCATTAAATTTTATTTTTTTTTTTATGATGCTAAGGTGGAGGGAAAGGACGCAGCTGTTAAAAGTTTACCATGAATATGCTGACTGAATCGATTAATACATTTGATCGTTTTCAATGTCAAAATGTAAAAAAAACAACTTTATTTTTTCTTGTCTTTTTTTTTTACTTACATTATGTGTCAGAATATGTTTTTGAGCAAAAACATTAGTTATTGTAGTATTCAGTCACTAATTTCAGTCACATCAAAATTCTTAAAGAGTGGAGACAATAAAAAACATACAGATATACTGTATACCTATGAATATTCTTATTCATCCAGGTCATTTAATTCTCAGGGTAAGGCATCTTCACAACTTTTGCTTTGCATGCCAAAAGAATGATCCTATTCGTGGTTGGGGTGTGCCCACAACTTGGAGCATAAACTTATTTATTTATTTTCTATAGAAACCCAGGCTAATGCTTTCCCTAACTAAGCTTTGTTGCAGGAACTGATAAAAGTTTGCTTGGACGATGTCAGTAAATTGGGGGCTTTAGGACCCAGATGCGGGAAGGCAGAGCAAGGAGGCAGAGGTGCAGTCCAAAAAGAGGTTTTAATTTCTAATAAAAAAAAACTAACTTCAAAATACAAAATAAACTTAACTGACAAAACATGAAGCTAAACATGACAAAACAACTAAGGCGAGACTAACAACATGACATGGATCCTGATAAGGCAAAAAAGGTCAGCGTGACGTGGCGAAAGACTTACGACAGTGGCAACAGCAAAAATGAACCGTCACAGACAAGGGGGAGACAACCGACTAAATACACCAACACTAATGACATAACAAGACACACCTGGCTGAGGGCACTGATTGGATGACACATGAGGGTAATGGGGACACAGGTGGAAACAATCAGGAGTCAGGGTTGACACACACACCACACGAGGAAGGGCAAGTGACCAGAAACGAGAGGAGTTAGACTTTTCACAATAAAACAGGAAATGACAAGACAAGGGGAAAACACAAGGAAAACAGAAGCTAAACATGACAAGGAGTAAACAAGACTGAAAATAAACATGACAGACGAGAGACCAAACGTGTTCTATAAATTCTTTTTCCCCCTCAATATCAAAAGGTGGAACATTTTTTGTATCTATTTAAAAGCTATCGCTTTGGTGAGTGTGCGGCAAACGTGACAAGAAACTAATCAAAACTGTGTTGTGTTTTTCATATAATTTCAAGTTTCGCAACAAAGTCAGTTTAACATGTCGGTGTAGAAAAATCAGCATTTAAAAAAAAAAGTGCTCCCATTAAACTTCCAAATTTGCGACAAAGTCAAGAAAGGATTCAGACAATCAAACATGCAGATGTCATGAAACCTTTACCCCACTTCAACGTTATCCCATTTCTTTCTCGATGGCATTTTGCCCTTTTGGTGTGCGTCATCTCCATCACTTCCCCGTGATGAGACTTTTCCCTTGTAACAAATGTCCTCTTGTGGCCTTATTTGAGTTCCCTGACTCCATCCTTTCCTCCCCATACTCGTCTCCACCCTGAACTAATCTACTGTGAGTGACAGTCAGAGAGTACAGGAATGATGAGCAACTAAGCGAGCGAAAGGGAGTGACACGGAGCAAGGAAAAGCCTCCGCTCCCTCGAGTGAAAACAGAGTAGGAGTGACAGGCGTGTCGTGGGGTGGTGTGGCATACACTCAAATTTAGCAGACATTTATATGAGCGGATGGGGAAATGAGTTGAGAAATAGGAGGACTGGGCAAAGAATGAAGTCAAGGTATGAAGAGGTGAAGGTCTTTAAAGAGGAAGCACAGTTGATGAGAAAGGTTGGCTTCAAGGGAAATATTTGAGTTAGTGATGTGGTGTGGCTGATATGCACCTGGAAGAATCTACACTGGAGTTGAGAGTTCCTGGAGTACACCTGGAGTAATGCGGCAAAAAAATAAAATAAAATCACAACTTGGATGTCAAACAATCGAATCATTGTAAAATGTTAACTACATTATCTATCCCCTGGAACCACATCTAAATATTGGCGCAGGTAGTGGAATGCAATTTTAGTGAATTTAATTGAAGTGCAAGCACAAACATTCTGAGCTCAGCGGACATGTATGGTGGATGTCATCGTATTTCAACCCTCTGAATCATTGCAGACATTTCATTGAACACATTAATATCATATAGGTAAAATCAGCAGGATGGGAGAGGTTTACACATAGACAAGTACAATAAGGGTGGAAGGCTGACAGATGCGTGATTTCTCTACAGTCAACTTCGGAGGTCTGCTTATAAACGTATTTTGTACGCTCAGCCTGCCACAAAACTAGAGCAAATCAGTGTCTTCTTCCATCGTGGATTATCAGGACACCTCCCATGCGTGGCATTTAAAGGGAATGAGAGGAGCCACTTCAATTGCTGGTGAAACAAGTCTGTGTTCACGGCCCTCTACTGCGCAAAATACCCTTTTTAAAATGCACCATGCTGCAGTTGTCTTATGTTGAATAATAATGATAATAAGAATAATAATAGCAAAACAGTTTTGAACAATTTCATACACATAGCATTGTCAGAAGTCCATTTTGCTCTCTTCAGGTATCTGTCCATTTAATAATAATATTATTATCCATCCATCCATCCATTTTCTTGGCCGCTTTTCCTCACAAGGGTCGCGGGGGGTGCTGGAGCCTATCCCAGCTGGCTTCGGGCAGGAGGCGGGGTACACCCTGAACTGGTTGCCAGCCAATCGCAGAATATATTATTATATAATAATAATATTATTATTAGTATTAATAATAATAATAATAATAGCAAAACTTGCACTGAGCACAAAAATAGATCCTCTTGAGTTGCAACCAAATGTCTATTCTCATTATCCTTCATAAGAAGGCAGTAGGTTAGGTAGGTCAGAATGCTAAATGCATTTACTGTACATAGATTTATCATAAAAAACAATTGATTTCGGATTCACGCCTTTTCAATACACAGTTTTGAACAATTTCATACACATAGCATTGTCAGAAGTCCATTTTGCTCTCTGGAGGTATCTGCCCATTTAAATGCTCGAGGGTGAATAAATAAGCTCCTGTGTACCATTTCTACATTTTTCAGAATGAAAAAGTCCCCAAGGTATAGGCTAAGTCAAGAGTCAAAGATGCAAAAAAGAACTACAACTACTCCTCCGGTACAACATGTCAAAAATGGAGTGCTAAGACAGGCAACTTTTCATCCATGGAGTTGACTTAGCTCTTTACCCTGTAAAAAATAAATACATAAATAATAATTTTTAAAAAATGGAGTAGAGTGAGTTTAGGTTTGTTCAAATTGGCCGCAAATTGTACCCATAACAATATATTTTGGGAACGGAAAAGGATACAAGAAGGTTTAGTAAGCATGCCACTATACTACAATACAATACAAATAAACATTTAAAATAACTCATCTCGTCCTTTGCTAATCAGAAGTGAGTATTTATTATTATATTCATGCATGCAATTTCATGATACCATCTTGGCCAGGTCTCTCCTGCATACGATCTCAATGAGACCACCTGGTTATAGAAAGGTTAAATCAAAAATAAATAAATAAAAAATATGATTGTAACAGCAGTATTTTTGATTCAGCGCTTGTATTGGATCTCATTAGCTTGTGCAATGTACCTAATGAAGTGCTTGGTGTGCGTATACGTGGAAATCAATCTGAGCAGTAAATTACCTTACAGGGGTGAGTGAATAAGAAGGAGAGGACAGGAAGGGAGAGATTTGGAATCTATTTTGCACCACAGCCATGCAGACACATATTCCATTCAGTCTGTGCTCGCTAGTCCCCCCCCCCATCTTAGCTCCCACCGCCCACCCCCACCGGGACTGTCTTTCCATCCGTCTGCCTCTCACGCCCCCCCCCCCCCCCAGCCCCACCCGCCTATTAGGCTCTCCTTCAACACCTTTTGCCCTCAATGCTTCCTCTTATAGAACTCACACGCTTTGTCCTGTACAGATGATGGAGTACTTGATAGCGGGCCAATCCTCTATCAGCAATTTTTATCCTTAAGGAATGACATGCCTCAAATTGAACAGAGGGCACTTTAATGTCAGGCTCAAATTGGCTGCTTGGCGGAAACGGATTAGCTGATTTGTGGCACATCGCACAGTGTGGCATCATGAGTGTTTGCATTTGCATTTGTGTGAAGCTGCACATTTGTAAATGTGCTTGTGTGCTTATTTTAAGACATAACTCCAGACTTGCTTTGCAAAAGAGTTGAAGGCTGTTTAGGCCAAGAAAACAGGAATTCAAGCACACCCAGCAAGTAAAAACTGTGAGAAGATCAGCACAAACAAATGCTTTTGTGTGGGAGAGACAATAAATATATGTGTGTGTGTATGTATATATATATATATATATATATATATATATATATAGTAGATGATGGGAGGCTGATCTTGATACAGAGGACAACTGGAAAAGATCATTGGTCTCAGCACAAACAAAATTTGTGTCCACTCAACACAGACAGATTCAATTTAACATTTACCACAGAAGAGAACATACTTCACCACATATCGGTTGCATAAAAGGAGAAAATATGTATTTGTCTGATCAACGTCAGAAGTGTAGGCCTATCATGTCTATTGGAACTCTTGTACTCATTTGAAGCCATACTGGACTTATATAATTGCAGTGTCTTCTCGGGTTTGTTCCTAGGACCTGGTTGCTGGGAGATGCAACTCTTCTGAAACAGAATTCTAATTAAAAACATTGTGTATTGTTCTCAATATCAAGAACACAGAGTACAGTTCTTGTGACACAACGAGTAGGGTCCTGGTAAGCCCGGTCTCAAGGACGTACTTCCCACGCACGCATATCTCGCTGGCGTAGTTCCGTAATTCATCGCATTTTTATCATGTGACTAGCTTCCAATGAATTCATACTACTATTTCGATGTTTCAAAATGTGTTTGTACAACATACATCGGTTAAAAGCCTTACTTACGTCCTTGTGACTTCGTAAGATACTGCCAAGTACTGCCAAGACCACACGGATTTCCTGGATGCTGTTATTATTTGCTATCTTAAACCAAGGATGCACCAGTTGTTGCTTGGTGAAGGCTTGGCTGGGAAAATATCCCAAGATGCATTTCGTACTTCAAGGAACGAATGGCAGCGGAGGAGCATCATGTTTGTTCTTCTTCTTTCATTTCCAGCAGACTAGGCACGGCATCATGTTTTTAAGTATTCCTCCCCTTTTACGAGCATAAGTGATAATAAATATTAAACGTGTAAAGTACAACTTTATTAAATCTAGGTTTTTTTGGGGGGGGACACAATTTAGTGTAACAACTGCAATTTACAATATTATATATAAATACATTAATATATATTAAATGTGATTTACTAAATACTGTACACACACCTTCAAATATATTTTTTATAGAACAAAACCTGTACCTCACATCAATCTCTTTCCAGAACCTTTTTTTCCCCCCAATATAATCCTAAATTGGATAAATCCCATGAATAATTTCAAATTATACTTAATATATTACTTGTAATTATATAATGTAGGTAAGGTAATGTTAAAATAGGGAACTGCGCAAGATTGCAAATTGAAGGTGTAGATAAAGAAAGAGTAAATGAGATTAAATTCCTGGGTGTAATTGTTGATAATAAAATCTGATGGAAACCACACATTCAATATATTGGATCCAAACTCTCTAACAGCATTTCCATTCTGACAAAAGTCAGTTCATGACTGGGTGAAACACTGTGGAACTTTCTCATGTTGCTTTTGTTGCTTTAATGTTGTGTTTGTTGTTTTATACGTCTTCTATGTTGTGTCTTTACACATGTGCTTTTATAACCAGTCTGTTTTTTTCTTTATATACATGTTGGAAATAAAATTTTAAACAAAAAACAAAAAAACATCTCGTCACGTGGTACACAGTTACGGCAATGCGTCAGAACCAGGAAGCTCGCAGTCAGGATAACATCCGGGTATTCCGTCCGTTCTTTGCTCGACCTTTATGGCTTTTTGCATACTTGCAATTGGAACACTACTTGGGCCGCGACTGATGACGTTTCAAGACATCACAAGGACGTAAGTACGGACAAGAATGCATATTGAGAAACGGAGAAATGGAAAAGCGCTGATCTCCCTAAAGAAAAACACTGGATTAATGAATTTGTGTCATACTGTACACCAGAAAAGAGTTTATGTTCAACATAAGGAATATTAGATGACTTTGAATTGACATGGATTTCTTTCCTGAATGTGGGTCACCACATTCTTAACATGAATTTAGATTAAGTTGATTTCTGCGTTTTGTGTGTGTGTGTTTTTTTGGTGTTAGTTATTGCTTTTATTGTGTGATTGTTTTGTGAAGAGAGGGATTTATTTAAGTATGTATTATTGTTGGTTGGTTATTTGTTTTTTGTGTGTTTGGTTTGGAAAACTTGAAAGCCATAAAGCAATACACCATTGAAAACTCATTTCCCAGAATTCCATTAGGCAGTTTGTACAAAGAATAAAAGTGCAAATATCTCTGGCATCTTATTCCCTGTTTTTTTTTTTTAAGTCGATTAAGCATCAAACTAATCACATACCCCGGGCAATGCCATCGTCCAGTCATGTGATCGCGATGACGTATCTGGTGCGTAAACTACAGCCGCCTTTGTTCATTTGAATGCAATTTTGCTGACATAATGCGCAAGAAAAATGTCGTCTTCATTCGACAAATATTGTGCCAATTCTAATCGGGGAAATCCTCAGCATGTCAGGTTCCATGTCATTCCTTGTTGGGTGTGGCATCTCCACATAAGCACGCTGAACACAACAAATGTAGCTGGCCAAGTGAGTAAAAGTTGGACAGATGGTTACCGTCCAGGCTAGGGAGCGTCCACAAATTACATTCCAGGGTGACGTATGTAAATGGTAACTTGAGTCCCACATCATTCATCATTCATATCATATCATTTGTAGACGGTCCCTAGCATCTACTCGCTATAGGGCAGCTGAAACCGTCCTCATCATCAGACACAGTTTCATCTTTACTTTCGGCTGGACACAAATCTTTGGCGAGTCTCTCGTGACTGCGGGTCTTATAGGGTGTAATTCCCCCATTGATGTCCGCCGTGGAACACAATAATTCCTCGTGAGTGTCTTTGTATTCTTTAAAGCTATGTGATTGTACGTGTGTTGATTACAGCACACAACACATCCCAATGATCACATGGCTATAACACAATGGCAGATACTGTATCTAATGCAAAAATATACCTAAAACACACTATAAAGTCATAATCGTTCAACATAAATTGCAGATTTTTTTCAGAGAAGAGTTGAAATTAACCATTTTACAGATTGGCTAGTTAGTTTTTAATACAGGAAGTCCTCGCCGTCAGGCGCGTCACATTTCTGTGTTTAAGTTTCCATTAGCTCCGCTTTGCCGTCCGTCACCAATGAATGTCCGTGCGGAAACACGAAATATTGGTGCCGGCATCTTCCGGGGTGGCGCAAATATCCATCTGTAAGATTTTTGTTGTTGTGGCATCTTACTAGCCGAGGGTGTCTGTGGCCTCTGAGTTGGTGATAATAATAAAAAAAAACAGATGGAAAAAGGTTTGCGAGCTCTTTATTGTTGCTTTAATCACCACAGCAGTGTATAGCAGAATCCCCCTCACATACAAGAGGCTTCTCTCTTCCACAAACAGACTTCTGAAACCCTCTTGAAGTGGTGGTCTCAACCACCAACCTTGATTGAAAGCCCACATACAAAACACTTCACACCATATCTACACAAATGGAAAAAGATATATACAAATATGCATATAGAAACGCAGTCCAGGTTTTGATCTTACAAGTCACATGACCAATTGTCAAATGAGCATTGCCTCACAAAAGAAAGAAAAGTATCCCATTTCCCCTCCCCTGGTTGACACTTGGGATAGTCCAATGATTCCAATCAAATGGGGATGAGGTGTACCTGGCCTGCACTCACATCTTTTCAGCGAGTGAGGGTGGACAGCTCACCATCCATCCATTTTCTTAAACGGTTATTCCTCATAAGGGTCACGGTTATTGCTTTAAATGCTATATTGAAGCCAAATGTTCCTTTATCAATCAATTATTACATTGGCTGTGCAGTTGATAGTTTTACGATTGTGACAGTGTGACTCAAAATGATTATGTTATGGTTGTGCTTTCATTGCGTTGTTTTTGTTTTGTTTTTCAGTCTCTGATTGAGTAGAGGGGCGTGTCCTCCTGCGCCGCACCTGTTTCTCATTCACAAATCAACGCTTTATAAGGACTGGAACTGCCGACACTCCTCGTCGGAGTACTGACCTTGCTACGCCCTTGCTACGCCCTTGCTACGCCCTTGCTACGCCCTTGCTACGTCCTTGCCGAAGAGCTTTTTTCTGACTTCGTGTTTAGACTTCCTATCTCTAGGTTTGTTTCTTGTTTCCAGTTTCTCACGTGAGTCTTTTGACACATAGTTTTATGTTGTCGTTTTCTCGGTTTATTGCCTGAGTGCTTGTTAACCACGCGTTGAGCCTTTTTTGCTCCGTAGTTTTGTGTTTCCTCAGCTTTACGCGTGAGTGATCGGTATCCACGTGTTGTTTTTCCCACGTCGCTTTTAGTTTATCCGCTTTGTATAGCTCGTTTTGGTTTTACTTATTCGCGTTGTGCGTTTCTATGGCCCTCGGGTGTATTTTTGTTACTTTATTTTCCTTGCATACTTGCAAGCGACTTTTGTTAACTGTTTTTCTCCTGGCTTTGTTCAGCGTTTTGAATTCCGTTGGGTACAATTAAATTTGTCAATCCACACTCTTTGTGTCTCTGCGTTTGTGGGACCCACTATCCGGTTATTCCGGAAATCGTTACAGATTAGATGTTATCTCAGAGATATGCATGGTTTTGTAGCAAAAACAAGTGGACATATTCACCATAGAACAGCTTTTGTTACTATAAGAATCTTTTAAGTATTCATAATGAATTCAGCATGCTGCTTTCAAAATAATTTGCTCAAGGTCATCGCAATGGCCTCCTTTTGAGAAAATTCTGCAGACTATATTATTTAAATGTCATGCGCCTTTCCATCCTTTTCTGCCTTCCTTCCTTAGAGAATGTCCAGGGAAATACATTGTCCGCTGACTCTTTCTATTTGTCTCTCTTTCTCTATAGGCCAAATATGTCACTTTCCCTTGAGGAAGCTCTTTCTCTTTTTTTTCCCCACTACCTGCCCTCACGCCCTCCCCATATATCACTCCCCACATCCTTCCCACTCTCCCTCTGTCACTTCCTATTCGCATGTTTCTAATCCCTCTCCCTCCCCGGCGATAATTCCTCACTTCTTTACCTCCTCCCCCTTCTCTCTCACTCTCTCTCGTTGGCAGGCACACTGCCATCCTCCTCACCCTTCCTCTATACGAGCGTTTTTTTTTTCTTACACTGTTTATCTCACTCTTCCCCGCTTCTCGTCTCCCTCTCCTCTGCCATCCATCCTTTTGATGTCGTTCCCTAAATCATTCCCAATAGACTGCAGCAGCACACGTGCACCACACACTCCATATGGAGGAAAGGGTGTGCAGAGGTATTATAGCGCAGTAATTAAGACCATGCATCTCACACACGTGTTCGCTTGCACATTAGCAATTGCTGCCGCTGTTTTCTTCCGTTGGACTGCCAGGCAATTTTGGAAACTTCATTGATAACTGTTCGCATGGATAGAAAAGAAAAAGGAGGAATGAAATGAAAAGAGGACAAGGAATTGCAAAGCAATATGTGGGACAATGTTGGGACAAATGTGGTAGTGATACGTAGCAGGGGGCAGAGGAGGAGAGTCAGCAAGAAAGACCTTGCGCTCATTTGCTAACAAAAGTCTGTGTGTGAAAGGGAGAGAGAGATGGTGGTGAGTGGGAGAGGGAGGAGTGAGCAGAAGAGGGAGGAGTGTTTGAGATATTGTCATCCAGTCCTGTCAGAGAACAGAAGAGAACGGCAGCGGAAGCATCGGCAAGTTACGGGATACGGACGCATCGGTGAGACGGCAACAAGGCGGAAATAAAGGAATACACACGGACCGAAGGATGGACTGACATCAAAAGAAAAAAAAAACATTTTGCTGCTTCCGGGCTTTCCTGTCTCTTCCCACTTCTGTTTGGAGCATCCCACAGTGAAAACACATACATATGATATATATATAAAATTCCTCTACATATATATCAAATTATGCCTGTTTTCAAAGAAGCTGCAGGTGGACAAGGAGAGAATTAACAACAAGCTCTTGTTTGGTTCAATAATATGCAACAATTTCCCCAAAACTGTTGCACATTATTGGCTTGAGAGTCTTTTGGGTCAATTGCTGCTCAGGTGCGCATAATGCTAATGGGAAATGTGACCAACTTGCACCTGAACCTGCCCCAATAAGAACAAAAGAGCATCTGCTGCAGTCCGAGAGGGCTTCCTTTGAAAACAGGACATGTTTTGATGTGCCGATGGTGGCACGCTGCTGCTGCTGCTGCTGCTGTTTGGGCTGTCGCATCTCCACTCTGCAACAAGCTGGGGAAATTCATTTTGGCCAAACTTGTGCCAGTGCACATCTCAAAGTGCAGAGAGAGCAGGTCTCTTTTGACCTAATGCTTATATTTGGTTAGCTTCGACAAAAGTCCAAAGCTTGGAAAAAGATCAGGTTTATTTTACGGGAGGACAAGAGTGGGAAAGGAGTTTCTTCCTTTTAATAGAGCAAGAAATAACCCTTCAATTAATCTAGCATCGGCTTTTTAAATAGCATCTCTTGTGAAGCATAACTAAGACGTTGAAACGCAACATTACAACATCATCCCAATTCTCTTCCCCCCGCCCTTCCCTCCTCAAATCGGACAAGGCTAAATAGACAATCCCCAGCTGGTGTCCAGGCTCTGTTACACATCGTGGGATCCAGAAAAGGAGGGCTTCAGGGGCGGGCGGAGGGGAGTGGGGTCAAGCAACAGCGGACTGGGTGCAAAAAAGCCACTGGACTCCCCGTGTGGTGACTGGCAGCTGTTGACAAAGACAGAGCAGCAGGGGAATTGAAGCGCTTTGTGAGAGTGTGTGTGCATGTGTGTTTGTGTGAGAGGAAAAGACACCGCACGTGAAAAGGAACGGCGCTTCTGGAGAGTCGTCATCCGAGGATTACAGCTGGATGAGTGCCCAGAGTTTTCTTTTAAAGAACAGCTGCGTTTACCTGTTGGCTCATTGACTGAGAATAGAATAAAACATTGGAAAGAGCCAGAAGATGCCAACCACTAAAATAAGAGTGCACCCTTTGTGCATTGACATTGTCAGCGGGACGATGAAAGATACAAGTTAAGCGAGTGGAGTGGAGGAGGCAGACAACTCCTGTGGGAATCAACACACTCGGCTGAGTTTTCCTTGGGACGTCAGAAGTGATTTTGGCGCCGCTCATCAGATGTGTTACCCACTCAGGAATACGAGCATGTTTCAGGATTGAGAAACCCTCCAAGATGGGAGCTTGGGACTGTTTGTGAGTCTTAGAAGAATCCCCCCCTTTCTTCTGTAGACAGCAGACACGTTCACACATTGTTTTTTGACTGAGCAAAGTGAGAAACTGATTGCAGGAAATGCGACAAGCACGTTTATTTGTGGCCAGCAAGCGCTTCTAAACTGGATTCACTACAAGTCAGCGGATTTGGATTTGATTCCAACTTCTGGATGTCAAATGGCTTTGTGAAAGGTGACGTTTCCACTATTTTGGACCATTCACCTACAAACACACGTGTGCATGTAACAGGGACACAGGTGCGCCCACTGTACAATTCGATATCTTCGCAGGCAGGCGCACGTGCGCTCGGCGCAAAAATGGGCGCATCTCAATTTAAGTCTACACAGCAAATCGTTCGGTGTTAAATTTCACGTGTTCGATCAAGTATGCAGTAAGCAGTGTTATTTTAACACTGTTAGGATAACAAGTTACACTGTCAGAGTAAATTTACTTGAGTGTTGGTGTAGATGTTGGGTGTTAAATTGACCACACCCCTCATTTCCGGTGAAGGAGAAACTTTCTATTTTCCAGCTTGCTGTCGGCATTTTAATAGCGATACATCCGTTTGCTGCTGCCAGGGCGGCATGGCTTAGTGGTAGAGTGGTTGTCTTGTAACCCTAAGAGTGCGGGTTTGATCCCAGGCCAGTGTGACCATGCCAATGTATCCTTGAGCAAGATACTGTACACACAAGTTGTTCCTGATGCCGTGTCATCAGTAGTCAAAAGTGCTTTGAGGGCCTTTTAAGGAAGAAAAACACAATGTAAATGAAGTACCATTTACCAGAATTAAGTGTAATTTGAGCTTTATTTCTAACATTGACAAGTGTAGTGTGTAGAGTACTTTCAACACCACTCAGTGTTTACCAGTGTCGATTAGTAACACTGGTTAAGTGTGAAAAAAGTAACACTTTGAAAAGTGTAAGATTTACACTTGTTAGTGTGGGCACATATAAACATTTTTGTAGCGTTAGATTAAACACTCAGTGTAAATCTCACATTGGCGATTTTGCTGTGTAGTTTAATATGCTTGGGAGCTTGTTGTGCCACTCCGGGCATTCCGGCGGACATAGTTGCAGTGTCACTGGTGCATCTGGCAAGTTGGTAACAGAAAGTCGACTGCGCTTGGCCTAAAAATGGGCACATCTTAATTTTCATGCTAGGGCAAGTCGAGTTTAGCATATTTGTGAATTTGGTAGATTGGTAGTTACACCTCACTGGGCATGCAATCTGGTGACTAAAAGTAGACTAAGCTCTAGACTACCTAAAAGGTGGTCTATTTTGTGGTGCAGGTGGTGTAATGTGATTTTGGTGGATTTGATTGAGGCACAGGCAGACAGATGGGTGGGCTGCGGACATGCATGGTGGATGTGGTAATGTTTCATTCATAAATATTCATAAATACGACAACCGTTAGACTGCACTTTGCGCTAGACTTGCGCTGGGCCAGAATATAGGGCTCCAAGAGTTACACCTTTGACTCTTGCTGAATTGATGTCTCGTGAGGGATCCTACGATCACATATGATGTCATGCACGGCCACAATTCAAACTATCCAAATATTCCAGACAGGAGAAATATATAAACAAATAAATAAATAAATAAATATATTTTTCTCAAACACCATGGTTGACTTCTAAAACAGATCCCTTTGAAAAGAATAAACTCCGAACATGTGAATGTGTATTCACAAGGGACTCATTCACAATACATGAGAGCACACCAAGATGAGAAATTGATTTCTTTAGTGTCAATGAGGCGCCAAAAGCGCTAAAAGATTCCCACAATAGTGGTATGTATAGCGTATCATATATAGTATATCTATTACAGGCCCATTTGAAATGAATGCTTTTAATTCAACATGGCGACCGCATCTTGTTGTATGATCTCACAGATTTTGTGTGATGATGATATTTCACAATGTATTTGTTTTTCCAAACCTAGGTTCGTTCATGTTGGCTCTATCAATTACACATCAACACTGAGGCATCAAGATCAAGGACCTAAGATGTCTGCCTACATGCATCCAATGCTGGTCAGCTTCTCAGTGGCCATTCTTCTTGGTTTGACCTCTCTGAGTGGACTAAATCATCGGCCCTTGGGCCAGGTTTCAGCCCAGGCTCCTCCAAGTAACCTGACAACTGAGCCCTCAGTGTTACCAGAGGCTGCCCTGGCAACACCGACTGCAGACACTGAGGATAAAACACAAGGCGGCGCTAATCGTTGCTGGGGCTACTACGACGTCATGGGTCAGTGGGACCCACCGTTCAATTGCAACGCGGGGATCTACAGCTTTTGTTGCGGCTCCTGCTTCTACCGATTCTGCTGCCAATTCCAAATACACAGTTTGGATCAGACTTCCTGTTCAAACTACGACACACCCGTCTGGGCAAACACCGGGAAACCGGCAGCACCCGTCACAGAGGCCCGCCCGGAACCGGACCGCGATCGAACCCACATGATCGTCTATATTATCTGTGGCGTGGTGGCCATTATGGTGCTCATCGGAATTTTCACCAAGTTGGGTCTGGAGAAGAGTCGAGGTGGACAAGCGGATATGACCAATTCCAGGTAGGACCTGAATAAAGATGAATGATTCTCACTGTGTCATCATGTTTGCAAAAAAAAACAAGCCAAGGTGCTTTGGGCCAACAGAAGTCACAGATGGGATGTGCTGTACTCTTAGCCATGTTGCCATTTTTGCCAAGTAGGGTGGCAGTGCAGGTTTCAATAAATGGAAATATTCCACACATTTGCATGAATGGACTTCTATACTATATTATTGACTTGATTCATTATTGTTGTCCAAGAATTAGAGCATTCATCTCCTGAATTGTTGCTGTAACTTAAATTACCACAATACCACTGAACAAGCAGTCACTGTACACTAGCGAAACATTGTTGCTAAGCAATGTTGTTTTTTTACATCAATGCTGAGACAGTTAGTAGGAATAACTTCATTTGTTAAATATCATAGTTTAGCTTCAGTCAGCACATTCATTAACGTCAGATGTGACTTTCTTCTGAAGATAGAATATAAAATGTAAAAGTCTACCATGAAAGCGCCTTCCTCCATCTTCCGCTGTCTATGTAGGTCATTTTTTTTTTCATTTTCATGATCATCCTTTTAGTTCTTTTACTTGGGTGTGAATTTGACAAAACGTGCATGTGGAGTTTGTGTTGTGTTTTGCTTGCATACTGGCGGTATAGCTATTTCACATTGGTGCTGGATTGATTGCTGTGACACAACTGCGACTCTGCCAATGTTTGGCCTCCAGTGAACGATCCAAAGAGAGCGGGTGGTTTTTGGATGGCTGGAATATTGACTGGATGTGACTGGAGAGGAGCCAACGGTTAATTCTAGTGCACAGAACAGTGGGGACAAGGGAGAGACACAGAGTGTGTGTCAGTGTGTTGGGTGTGAGCAGCCAGCCTATTGGGTGTTGAGAATTTAAAATGCCGTCATAACCAGATCTCTCGGCCTACTCGCAGATGAGTAAGACGGTGGTGTGGGGTCTGATGGAGAGAACGGACTACTGGACACCAGCATTCATTAATCCGCCTTTGTGACACGCGTAGCATGATGAAAGCTGGCAGATCTTGGCACATGCTATCCTTGGATATGGGAACTTCTTAAATGAAGCAATTACTTGGATGCTTATTCTGAATTTCAGTCACCTAGCTGTCAAAATAAACTCCCCCTCCTTAGTTATCTCAATAATCCCCATTTTGGGCACATACCAATTAACTATATACAAGTACATACTATATATAGTATACTATATATATACTATACTATATATAAGTGAATCTTCCTGAAAATTTTGAAATCACTTGAATTCACATGTCAGGCCAGTAGTGGGCCATCATACTTTGCATCGCAACCACATTGTGAATGTAACATTTCAATTAAAAATAATATTTACGCATCTTTGTTGGTTGTACCGAATCAGTGTTTCTCAGATTATTAAGTACCACCCAAGAAATATTTAGCTCTCTGTGTACAACCTTTATGACCAACAGTAAAATACAATTGTATAAAAGGCCTGAGTGTCCATCAAATACAACATAGGTTTTATTTCTAAAAAATAGATTCAATATTAGTGTAAACCACTAAAACATTGAGCACTTTTAACAATAGCCCCAACACTTAAATACACAAAAATAAAACAATAAAATAACAACTCACTAATTCATTTAAAATACATTTGCACTTAAAATTTCGATTATTATTTTTTTACATCAATGAAAGCAGCAACTTCAGGATTAAATGCAAATATGGCGCACTAAAAAAAGTAAATATGACTCAATAGTACCTTGGCAGTGATTCTTTTGCGTACCACACTAGATCAGCGGTCACCAACCTTTTTGAACCCGAGAAATAGTCAACTACCAGATTGAAACACACTTCTGAAATAAGACATTTGCTCAAGTTTAGACTGCTATTATGAAATCTTTTTTTTTAATGATAGTCATTTATGTGAAAATATTATCGGAACGATTTGTCACAATAATTACGAAAAAGACACTTAACGATATGCAACACTATTTCTATAAATCTCTGCCAAAAACATAATTCTTAGACATGTCTTTAAAAGTTTACAGGCTCCACATTGGTGTTGTCTTGTAAACTAGCGGCCAGGATTGTTTTGATCCATTTTCAGTTAAATAAGTGACTTTTTAATTGCTTGTACGTAAATTGTTGGGTCCCTGGAGTGCCTGCATCAAGTGTGAAATTATAAAAAACGGTAAAAGCTTATTTCTTTTATTGATATTGTGTCTGTGCGCAAGGCGTTCTGAATTTTGCTGGATAGGTGACAGTTACAACAAGGTTTATTTACAGAATACCGCCTGCCAACTGAGTTTGTCTGCCCATAACTGGCCGCTAGGCTAGGAGAAGATCCCTCACTTTCAAGCATCTGGCAGACTAGACTGTCTAAAACACTTAGTCAAAGTCAATCACTAGGCAGAGTATGAGTTACTCTAATCTAAACTCTAAGTGTTAGCTAACAGCAATATCAGAATTAGCTTTTGATGAACGGCAGATCCAATACTTGAGTGTTCAGAAAAGTTATCAACTTGGGGTGGGGTGTATTTGTGCTTAGCGATGTGTCCACTGCATGTGCCACATGCACAGATCCACTACATTTATTAGCAAGTGTAATTTGGTGCCTTGCTAATAAAGTTCTGCTCCCATGATTAAATGTCAGAGCTGTCTTTTAGTGGACCTGTTTGTGCTTTGCATTTGCTTTTTTTAGATTCAGAGATTCACAAGTAGCCACCTTCTAGATCTGTCCCGAGGCCTCGCACTAACGAAAGCCATACACAGCATTAGCCCTGCAAAATAGGGGGAGGGGTGAACTGTGTTTCATTTGCATGAGACAGGATTGCTCCCTTTGAAGTGGATGTTAAGTGTGTTGTAATTCGTTATCCTCGGGACATATGGAAGCATGTCACATGTGCGGCTATTTGGACACCTGGGAACTGTATTGAATGTTATAATAATAATAATAATAATAATAACAATAATAATAATTATAATAATAATAATGATGATGATGGGCGGCACGGTGGCTGACTGGTTAGCACGTCCGCCTCCCAGTGCTGAGGACGTGAGATCGAGTCCGGGCTTTGGCCTTCCTGGGTGGAGTTTGCATGTTCTCCCCGTGCTTGCGTGGGTTTTCTCCGGGTACTCCGGTTTCCTCCCACATTCCAAAAACATGCATGGCAGGTTGATTGGACACTCCAAATTGTCCATAGGTGTGATTGTGAGTATGATTGTTCGTCTCTGTGTGCCCTGCAATTGACTGGCAACCAGTTCAGGGTGTACCCCGCCTACTGCCGGAAGCCAGCTGGGATAGGCTCCAGCAACCCCCGCGACCCTTGTGAGGACAAGCGGTAAAGAAAATGGATGGATGGATGATGATGATGATGATGATGATGATGATAATAACTCTTTTTGTATAGTGGGAGGAAGCTGGAGTATCTAGAAAGAACCCACACAAGCACAGGGAATGTTCAAGTCCAGGTTCACCATCAAGACCTTGTATAACATGTTGGGCTTGACATCAGATATTGGAAATCTGTTTAGGTCCAGAAAAGATGAGCTTATCTTTGCATGCCAATCGCATTTCAAATTCACTCTCATCTTTTGATTGTTAGGCACTTCCTCCCAGCTGCGATCAAGAAAGGGTCTGTTAGTCAGTGTGTATGCGCGCGTGTGTGTGTTTGTACCACGTAAGTGCACTAGACAAAATAAATCTAGCCACAAAGCTGTTAAGGTGGTAATGCGGCGAAACCTTGGGTCAGGCAATCACAACAGTCAGTGGTGCAATGATGTACAGCTCAAAACACACCGAGGTTCAGCACCACACAAACGCACACACCCTCTCTCATTACAGCTGTGCATTACTCCCTGCGTGTCCCCTCCAATGCACTTCCCCTCATCTCCCAAGAGGCTGTTTTTGTTTTGCTCGTCATCTGTCTGTTGGCGTGCCTGATACTGCTGCAAAGCAACATTAAAAATAAATCGCATCCTTTGATACATGATTCAGTCAAGGGAAGTAATACACCAAATATTTTTCGAACTAGTGAACAAGTAACTCTTGAAATACTTGTTTAAAAACTTGGAAGTACAGCACCTAAAAAACAATAATTTGATTGGAGTATTTGTGTTCCAGCTCACCTGCAACCCAAATGGAAAAGTGGTAAAGAAAATGACTTGTTTAAGGGTTTATAGCAGAGGTGTCAAACTCCGGTCCTGGAGGGCCCGTAGTTCTGCATGTTTTGGATGTTTCCGTTCTCCAACACAGCTGATATATGATCAGCTCATCAGCAAGCTCTGCATAAACCTGATAACGATCCTGCTGATTAAAATCAGCTTGTGTTGGAAGAGGGAAACCTCCAAAACCTGCAGGACTGCGGCCCTCGAGGACTTGACACCTGTGGTTTAAACTTCAATATTCTTGAAGGGAAAGAGGAGACAAAGAGGGAGAGCATGTTTTACAACTAAGGTCTTTATTTTCGGGAATCGTGACAATCCTGCGCTCGGGCAGGTTAGACCCGGTGTTGGTCTTTTTGCAGATGAGTGCAGGCCAACGAATCTGAGAGATTAAGGGCTGTGCCGCTCTGGGAGTGGTCACGGTCAACTTCAATTATGGCTAATCAAAGTGGGATGATTTAAAAAATATAATTGATGATAATTATGGTGATGATAATTATAATAATCATAATAATAATGCATTCAATGAATTGATTATTACAGTGATTAATAGGGTTTGAAGCCTGCTGTTCACATATTTGTGAATAATAATCAACTGTCAACTCTGTACTGGCATCTCGAAGTTGACATCAACTTACTGCCACAAAATTGTCTCTCCATCAGGGATTTCTCCATCCGCCATCCTTATGCTACGTTCAGACCGAACTGAAAATATCGCAAAGCTACGCTGGTCTCGCGCGTGTTTGTTCCCGGGGTTCTCAATGGAATTTGTTTCGCTCCGTGCCGCAACGGAGGAAGAGCTTCGCTAAGTGGTGCTAACTTTAGCATTGCTAGCTTGCTTCACACTTGTGTGATGTATTTTGGTAACGTGGACTATCTAGACACCGAATAGCTTTCGCTGACGCGGTGGCACCAAAAGTTCAATTCAGCCAACGCCGGCAAAATGCGCATAGTAGCGAAATGCTCGCCGAAAACGTCCAAAACATACCGTCCAGCACGCCATCGCGCCTCCCAGCATAAAGTCCATTGACTACAATGCAATCGCACCGGCCGGCAGAAACGCCTCCCCGACTGTTGGTCTGAACGTAGCATTATGCTGCACCAGCACACCCAACTTGGCAGAGACGGCCAAAACTGCAAACACACACAGCGAGCAATGCGCTCATCATAAAAAAATCTGGATCGGTCGGCATTTGTGCTCTGCCGCAGATGTGTCTACGAAAATCAAGCCCTTAGTGTTAAAGTGAGCAGGTAGAATTTTTACAAACACAAAACAAAAATAGAATTATGACAGTATGTTTTGTCACATCAAAACCATCTTCAGTATGAGCAAATGAATGGATTGTGCAAAGACATATTTAGTTGTGTTTGTCCCATCATTAAAAGAAATGTTTATCACATATTATGATTTTGTATATCACTATTATTAAACAGCCATGCCTTTGTTCCTTTTTTGCTTGTTTGGGGAACAACTTTGTGTTTGAATCTATTGGTATTTACATCGTCACACACAAACACACCCAATAGTGTAATGTCCCTCTCTTTCCTTTTAATAGCATTACCTAACTCATCATAAGTTATTCCCCAGAAGAGCTTTGCGTTCAAGGGCACAACCAATTGAATGAGTCACAGGGGATGCAAAGAGCCATTTCCATGGGCCATTCTATTGCTTTACTGTATTGTATTTCATCCTCACTGCTTTCTATTTCCTTTATTGTTCAGCCGCAGTGGCACTTTTCATCATCGCGCGTGACAGGTGTTTACAGCGCTCGCACAGCTCCGCTTTTCTCAAACGGTCACAGCCACATCTTGAGTCTCAGCGCACGTGCTGAGCAGCACTGCTTGGAAGCACGGTACTCAAAGTTATCAGTGGAATGAGATCTGATTCTAATCAACTTTAAATGCACAACAATGATTTGGGATTACATATATGTAAGAAGGAAACAGTGAGAAAATGAATGAAAAAATAAAGACAATTAACAGATCAAAACCAGTTGGTGTTATTTCAGAAAAAACAACTCGTTAAATTAATTTCCCAGCATGCACAAGTCTCAGTTCGAAAACATTCTTTGATGGTGCAACAGTTGAGAAAATGGATTCCCACATTTTGAATATAATACAGATCTGATAATAATTTTTTCATCCTCCTGCAGGGATTTGGGGGCGGATGATAATGATGATTTCCATCCTGTGATGTTCTTTATCCCTCTTCAAAACACATCCACACCAGGGACAAACTATTGTCAGGAAGCGCTTACTAAATCCGTCAGAGAAATTCACAGACTGCTTTCGATGAATTATTAGTTAGTAATTATTTCTGGATTAAAATGTAATTCTGTTTTCTCCAAATTGCTGAAAGTGTGCTTCTTGAAATAAGTGAAGTCAGTTGAACATTCCCATTGCATTTTCTTTAAAACATGTTGGATTGAGTGATGCGCAACTGAAAAACATGTTGCGTTGGCTTCCTTATCCACTGGAAAGGGTACACCCGTCCAGGGAAAAAAAAAAATCTCAGAAAGTGAGGTTCAGAGAGTGATAAAAGACTCTAAAAGTAAGTCATTCTTGAGCTTGCTTGCCAGTGCTTCTGCATGATAGTAAAAGTAAACATTATTCATTATTGTTCATGAAATCTTAATAGTTTTGACAGACGCTCAGAATAAATTAAACGGAAAGGAAACCTCATTTTCTGTAAGAACAAGTATCTAGAAGAACTAATCATTGCCATATAAATCACCAAGATATAAAGCCGCCAGATTTCATCGCAGCTATCAAACTGAAAATCACTCTCTTGCAAATGATGAAAATTGAGTTAAGCCACTGTCGTTCTCACACTTGTAACTGCTGACCACTGCTTGAAAATGGCATGGTCTGATTAATTCGCTGCAAAAATACATGGCAAACTTCAAGTTGATTATTAGTTGCATTGCCGAGTCACCACTTCAACTGATGATATTAATCAAAACCAAAAATATACAGCATATAATAAATAGAATCAGTCTTCAAATGTTACTCCAATATAACAGAAATAAAAATGTCACAAAGTGAGAAAAAACATACGGTCCAACATGAGGCCAGTTCTTTGTGATGAATTGATTAAACCCAGTCCACAGGCTGTTGGTCGAGACACCACAACTTAACCAATGATTGCCAGTGTCTGCATTTAAAGGGCTCCTGTGCTCCATTTTCACTTTTTTAGAACTCTATGGTTCCGTCCCACAAAGGATGCCATTTGTATCTTGCTTTTAACTCTTTTTTTTTTTTTTTGCCTTCATCTCATCTCATTCCTGTCAGCTGTCAATTTCCTCCCTCTTCCATCAAAATCCAGATCCAATTTTTTTGCGACCTCTTCCTTCAGCAGCGTGGAAACCATTGCATGCTTCTAATCTCTGGCCACGTGTGCATGACAGATGGTCAAATATTCATATAGCACTGTAAAATAATAGTACAGTATTTATATGATCCATGTGGTCATATTAGTCACATTATGTGCAACGTGAAAAATAAATGATAAAATATACAGCAAGTATGTTGTTTTTATGGACTGCAACCATACTATATAGCATTAGGGCATTCAGCTCCCCTACTTCAAGTTAAATAAAAATGCAAAGTAGAATGTGTATAACTGCTGAAATTAAATCTGAATTTATATGTACTCTTTCCACCTCAATATAAGTTAATGTATACATATACTGTATATTGCTTGGGAAATCCACCAGCTATTCACATATTATCATTATATCATCTTTATATTTTTTCAACATTCACAAACACTGCAATATATTTAAGACTGAGTGCGTTTTGTGAATTCTCGCAGTCTTTGTCAAGGTCTTCTTACTTGATGTGAATGGTTGTTTTGTTGGAGTGAGTCTTGGGTCGACTTGTATGTACTATACGTGTTCGGGTCAACTTCATGCCACGTCCAACGTGGGTTCCATTTGCACTCCAGTGATCCTGATAATGGTCTTGTTCCCGAAGAGACTGACACTGGCTACAAGTCGCACTGACTGAAAATCAACAGCTTACATGGAGCTGCTTGCTGGAGCATGCACAGCGCCAAGCATTATGACTGTCTATGTGCCATATATGTAGCTTCTAGTCTGTCTATGCATCTACCTATCTACATTTCTTAGTAAGCTGGTCAGTGGGGAGTGGAGTGCACGAATGTTTTTTTGCCTGCATAATATTAGCTTGCTAATGAAATAAAAAATAATATGTAAATATAAATTGTTGTTCTTGTGAAGGATCACTGATTATATTTGTCATTGATTAAAAAAAAAATATATATATATACTGTATATATAAAAAAAAGTTGTTGTTCTCACTTCCAACACAAGCTGATTCCAATCAACAGGATCGTTATCAGGCTTATGCAGAGCTTGCTGACGAGCTGATCATATATCAGCTGTGTTGGAGAAGGGAAACATGCAAAACATGCAGGACTCCGGCCCTCGATGCCCACCTCTGATATAGAACCTTGCTAAAGGCGGCTTAAAGGTTGCATCCAAGAACCTTTGATAAATATTTTTAGAATTCGAAAGATCCTATCCTCCAAGCACTTCTGGCTAATCTCACTCGATAGAATAGGAAAGGAAATTTAGCTAAGATGAGGAATGAAAACAACACTTACCTGTGGGTTACGCGCCTATTGATTGGAAAAACATCCAGACCGATTTCAAAGGTGGTTTCCCTCATTTTGCATTTTCATGATTTGCATCATACTTTGTGATACTATGACAGAACATCATTTTAAATTTAGTCCACAAATATTTGCCTAAATTCTTCCTCTTTTAACCATCACGTATCACAAATAATTTAATGACGAGATATTTGCAGCAGCTATCAACCTTCAAGTGTGGCAGGACTTTTTTAAATGCACCATTTCATGTCTCCACTTTTTTTTTTTTTTCAAAGTGAGCCTCAGAAAGCTGAATGATGACACATATATCCTAACAGCAACAGCCTCCCGTAATAAGAAAGATGAGTAGTTTCTTTTTGTTAAATGTCAAGTTGCTTACTCATCATTATTTTAAGTGTGTTTTGAGCTGCGATCCACATTCCTTTCATATTAGCTCTTCTCCCGATTGGTTCCGGTCCAATCCTAATTAGATAGTGTTTTCATACATCTTGATACCTTTACTTTAATTAGCCAATCCTAAAAAAAAAAATAATAATTAAAAAAAAAATCTGTTTTCTTCTGTCTTTTCACTCCTACTAACTAAAGTCAATGAAGCAATTCATCTTTGTGCTTTGCCTCTTTCCAACCTTCATGTTCCTGTTATCTGCATACTTGTCCACTATAATTCAGCAATACCTACGCCAGCTCAAATTGTTGTGCCATAGCAGAGTGGAAAGAAAAGAGAATAGGGGGAATTCACATCTTTCACTTTGCTCTCTTCTTTCATCCTCCTTCCTGTGCTGGGACGCCATCCATTCTTCCCGTTCCACGATTGTTGTCTTTTTGATCATTTCTGCACTTTCTCTGCCACTTTGTCCCATTTTCTTCTCCCTACTTAGTTTTTGGGGATGAAAGTGGCAGCTACAGCATGTTTGCTGCCAATTCCAAATATGTTGGCTAGAGCAGCTGAGGAAATACGCATTATTTGTCAATGTTGGTGCGACTCAAAACCATTGCGAACTACAATATTGCACAAGCACTTTTGCAGCGTAGACACCATCATTCTTCCAAATGACACAGGCTTTTCTTTCCAATGGTCATGTCCAAAATACCTATTGGGAAGTGCACTGCTTCCTTTATACTAAGAGGAAACTAACACTCTTTCTTTGCATTCTAAGTAAGCCAATATCTCAATGTCAAGTCTCTCACCGGCAGAAGGAAAAAAAGAAGCAAAGCAAGAAAAAGACTGAATTGAATACTGAGAGCAGTAAAGAGATTCGGATGCCTCGGCCTTGGGATAGAATGGGAACAATAGCTTTCCTCCTGTGGACTGCCGTGGAATAACATGATGAGCGTCCTCATTTGGAAGAATCAGCCATGATGGTCAAAATTCACTTGCAAAAACTTGCCTTATCCATCCACTCCTCCATCTCGCCACACATTTCTTTTGCAATCCATCACCTTGCTTCCCATTTTCACTTCCTCGTTCTTCACTCACACATCTGCGTCCACTGGTCGCTACCCAGACATGGCATATGTGAATTGCAGTGTTTTTAATTCATGAATCCAATAATTATTTGACTAATGATTCAACTTAATAGTAGCAAGCGCCTTGTATTGATTATTCCATTTTATGTAGACTGGCCTCCAAAAACAAGCTTCAGAGAAAGCACCTGTTCCCAGCATAACCAATAAATCTAGCCTTGTATATCTGACTTGGCTGTTAAAAGATAGACGGTAGGAAATAAGCCAGACAGCCGGCTTGAGAAACTGCGGAAGACAAATAAGCATCATGAAAGACGGGAAGGGAATAAGGACAGCATATGGCGACTCGGAAAAAGCAGCACAACGCAGAAAGTGGGGCATTGTGTCTTGTTGACATCCTCATTAAAGGTTGACTTTTTTCTACATACTGTATATTTTGATGTTTAGTGCCGCTCAACCTTTTGATGAGCTGTGATCACGATAAAGTACAGCAGTGGAATAGCAAGGCCGAGTCAAGTAGCCTACACTGTTGTAAAAAGAAATGGTCTTTGTTATTGCCTTTAGTTTTCAGAATAACATTTGAATTGATCATTATTGATGAGTTGTTCCTCATATGTTTATGATTATTTGTGTCCCCTTACCAGTAAAACGCTACCACTTCCTTAAACTAGAGTAAGATGGCGTAAGAAAGCAAATGAGCGGTCCTGGCTTCAAACAAAAGATGGCGAGTGGCCATGATTGACTCCACCCTCACTGTGCCTTCAAATGTAAATGACCGTCAGTCTGACTAATACTTACAGCACCTAGCAAAAGTATTCATGCCCCTTGAGTTTTTCAACATTTTGGCATGGTACGACCACAAACATAGATATATTTCATTTAAATTGAATGTTAACATTAAACACAAAGTAGCACGCAATCATGAAGTGAAAAAAGGGGATATCTTATTTCAAACTTGTTTTACAACTAAAAAACTGAAAAGTAGGGTGTGCAAAAGTATTAACCCCCCGTGAATTAATACTTTGTCAAACCCCCTTTTGCTGTAATTATTTACAGTATTTTGGAGTATGTCTCTATCAGTTTTGCACTTTTGTTTGCCCATTCCTCCTTGCAAAACATATCCAGCCCAGCTAGGTTAGATGGAGAGCATTTGTGAAAACCTTTTTTTTTTTTTTGCTACTTTCTAATTTTAATGAAATATAGTTATTTTTGTGGTCGTACCGTGCTAAAATGTTGAAAAACTCAAGGGGGATGAATACTTTTGGAAGGCACTGTAGATAATTGTCCGTGAACCACAACGGTTCCTGCATATTTATGGCCCGTTTACTACAATCCGACGTCAGCCAATAAGCGAAATTGTAAATGCTTTCCAGCTCTTACTGTTTATCCACACTGGTCACTTTAAGTTCAGGGTGTACCCCGCCTACTGCCCGAAGCCAGCTGGGATAGGCTCCAGCAACCCCCCCCCCCCCCCCCCCCCCGCCCGCGACCCTTGTGAGGACAAGCGGTTAAGAAAATGGATGTATGGTCACTTTATGTTCTTGCACCGTGCATTGTTTTGCTAGCCAACAGCCAATCAATATGATCATGCCAATGCCATGATGGTCCGACGCATATTGAATCCCCCGAAAACGGCCCACCGACCCCAGCGGCTGTAACGTTACGACGGTGGTTTTATACATTAATCAGACGGCACATATAAGATGCCCGGACACGACTTCCCGACTATGGATCAAGTGTATCAACTGCGTATCAAGGCCCTACTTACGGACAAACAAACAAACAATTTTCCAAATAAAAAAATAATAATTCAAACTATTCTACCAGTAGAAAACAAATTGTATAGTTCTGAATCTTATCTTATCTTCCTGTTGATTTTGAGGCACTCCCGGGTCACTTCCTGTTCAATCTGGGGCACTTTGTGCAAATTTTGTGATATTCAATTCAATTCAATTCAGTTTATTCCAGACTCAGGGTCCACTCTTAAAAACAAACAAAACAAGCACACACACACACACACACAAAAAAAACATACAAAGATTAAAAATAAAAAAAAATACAGTTACACCTTAAGAAGACAGGCACACCATATGTTTGACTGGTAGCGAATTGCACTACATCCACTATTCGTGAGTGACACCAAATTTCATTTCGAGACTTTTCCAGTCTACCAATAAAACTATACATTAAAGTTTCTAGTACAGCTTGCAAAGTGTCCAAACATCTCAGTTGCACTAGTCCATCGTGGCCACCTGAAGCCTATAAATACTTTTTTTTATAACTATGCCAAAGGTGAGCTGTATACAGAGGTGTACAATCTGATTTAAACAGGAACAACTTTACATCATCAGAACATGAGCCAAACTTACGCAGCAGTGTATTAGCCTGGGCATATAGGCAGTGATGATGTGTCTAAGATATTTCACCTTATATGATACTTTCAGGTCACTTCCTATTCATTTTGGGGCATATCCAGGTCACTTCCTGTTCAGTTTGCGAGGTATACCTAAATTTTGGGCCACCCTATTGGTCAGGCACATATTAACTCATTCACTGCATCGACAGCTATAGACGTCAAAAATTTATTTGAACTATTTCTATTAGTTTAACATTTTTCCCCACTTTTGTTAACAAGAGTATGAATACCTAGAATGTTTTTATTGTATTAGAACAAATTAATTGTGAATTAACTGGTGCAGTCATGCGATTAATTACGATTAAAAATTGTAATCGCCTGAAAACCCAAATTTTTAATAATTTTCAGATTATTAAAAATAGGAAAACATTTTTTTAAAGAAAAGGTTATTAAAAATTAGGGGCATCAGGCGATTAAAATTTGTAATCGTAATTAATCGCATGACTTCACTAGTGAACTCACGATGAATAACACATTTTATATCTGTTTTAAATGTACAAAAATGGAAACAAAATGTTAAACTAATAGAAATAATTCAAATTAATTTTTGACACTTATTCCTGTTAATGGCAGTGAATGAGTTAATAAATAAAAATTCTAAACTTTTTTAACTGCTAAGCGGAAAAAAAGGTTTATTTTTTAACACTTATCTTTTATTCCGCCAATCGGGATGACATTACACATTTTTTTTCTCACTGTTCAACCTTGGTGAAGGTCTGGACTCTCTTGAGTGCCATTTCTCAGTTGTCCGTTCACCTGTTTGTTCATCCCTTAGCATTGACATTCTAGCCACATACAACCGCTCCTGCCTCTCTTTGCACAAATGAGCGTGATAAATCTTAAGAAGGATGCAGGCCTCTCTATATGCGCAACACACATTGTGGCTCAAAGGCAATGGATGTTCTAACAGATGTTAACTGCTTTCATTTAGGAGGTGGGGGGAGGGGCGGGGGGGGGGCAACACAGCCTTTGAATAGCGCCTTCTGAACCCACAAAAAAAACGTATAAACTGAAAAATAGCACTGAATTGTTTGTTAGGCTTCTAAGTAACAATATGGCTCATAGTAGGTAGTTTGGTTGTGGCGAACTTGGGTGCTTTGAAAGGCGCTTGCAATATAATGCAATATTATGACGTTTATGATTTTTTTTTCTTCTCATTCTCATTATTATATATTATATATGTTTTGGCTCATTTACACAGCCTTGTTTTTATGTAATTCTACACCAATAATCCTGTAATATTTTATTGGTGATGTATTATGTGAAGAAAACTAGAGAAAATAGCTACAGTTCAACTAACAGTGTGCGGCAACGTACAGTACAACCCCCGAGGTTGAACACAAGTGATGGATGCTGGTTGACTTCAGACTTGAGAATGGAGGTCAGTTCTTCTGCATTGTAACAAAGCCGTGCTCACAGTTTTGAGATTTTAGGAAGTAAATGATGTACAATGTCTTGCATTTAGTGAAAATATACAATTAAAATGTGTCACAAAGTCTGGTACATGTCCCACTAATGGTTCAATATATTTGCATTTATGCATTTAATGCAATTGTTCGTTATGAAAGATTAATTTAGATTTTTCTTATAAACTGAATTATAAAGTACAGTTGTTTTACTTTCCTATATTGATTCACATTATAATCTTACAGTGTTAATGAAATACACAACGTAAGCCTATTACACTATACTGTATTTTAATGTTGGTCATTATGGATAATTAGAGTTAAGTATTTTTTTAGGTGCTACTTGATGTACAGTAAAAAATCATCTCTTAGTTGGTCTGATTTTGAATTGTGAATAAAGCTAGAAGCTCATTAAGTTGGACGATTATTGTCCAGGGGCACTCAATGAATGAACAATATAACTGAATACTGTACCTGATTGAGTGGTCCAGTGTGTGCGTGTGTGCACGTGTGACAGCTTCACTCGTACAGTATGTGCCACGGCATTTACACATTCCCATAAGCACTGGGTGTATCATGAGCTGTTGTTTACTGTTCACTTTGCCTGTAAATCTCTTTGTGCCGCCATCTGTCTCTCACTATTTCCCCCCAGCTCCCCATGTCCCTTTACGTGATGAGCTTCCAACTAGCCGAGCTGCAGCCATTAAGTGGATTTATGGGGTTTTCCTCTCACTGACAGCTATAGGAACATTATGAAGATCCTATTTCGTTGCCTTGATGCATGTCTGTCTCATTTTTCCAGTGAGATATTGGAATGCTTTGTTTATGTCAGCAGCATATAAAAGGGCAAGCACGTGTTGAAAGATGGTTAAAGGAGCAGACCTCCACAAAAGCCCATTTATAATCTCCGTCAGCACTAAACTGGACGACATAAGCACACCCAACTGATGCATATTTCATTTTGCCATTAACTTTGCAAAAGTGAAGAGTTGATAAATGAAGTGAACGTACAATTACACATTAGGGCTGGGCAATCACATTTCTTAAAAGCTGGCAAAGCCGTTTCATCATATAATGCACTGAGAGAATGGGCCTGGGTAATAGTTTGAAAGACAAGAAACATATAGTAGACCACAATGGCAGTCTACAAGAGGGACCAAAGAAGATAATGAAGGAGGCACATGGGAAAAGATAGCTAATTAAAACGTGACGTCCTTAATTAATGAAGCGTTAATACCAATCTGTTTGTTAGCACGTTAGAATATAAAGAAAAGAAAATCTTGATATGCAGCTTCTAAAAATACAATTTGTTGTTTTGAAAAGACACCTCCAAATTCAAGGTCACACAACTTGGAGGTCAAATTTTATCATGCGGAAAGGCCAGACCTTAATGTTTGTCAGAAAAAGATTAACTCTGGCACGTGTTTTGCTCTTGGGGGGATTTGGGAGCTTTGTTAAACGAGACCATCTTAATACAGCGGGCTCTATTTTCGAGACTGATTTAAAAAGAGCGCAAGCCATCAGATCTATCAGTGGGAGTCCTGCACCACTGTGGGAGTGATCGCAGACAACTTAAATCAATGCTTATCAAAGTGGCACATGACGTTACATCCGCAGACAAAGGGCAGTCAATTCAAACCCGAAAACAGTCTGAAAACTATTGGCCAGAGGCTTTCAGGAGTACCCATTGTGAACAGCTAAGATGTTAATCTACTAATTAGAAAATGTTTCAGTCATAGATGGTCAAAAAGGCTATTGTGAAGATATTTTGGGTAGAGATAGACCAATATGCTTTTTTCAGGGCCGATACAGGTTATCGGTAGTCAGGGAGGCACAATACTTGAAGCCAATATACATTATTATACAAGGGGGGCATTGGTGTCAATTTTTTTAATAATTAAATAATTAAAACTCCAGCACTTGACTGCTTAAATCCCTTTAAGCACATGTTTATTTAACAGCTTTTGTGGTTTGCAACATGTTAAAGGTTTTTTGTTTGCCATCAGCTTTTGCACCAACTATAATGCCAACTCCCAAATAGCCATTAGTTCGCGGGCTAACTGTTAGCTCGCAGGCTAAGCATTCACCCACACGCTAAACCCGGGATAACTCTCAAATAGCCGCTAAAAGAACGGCTATTAGGTTAGCCCGCAAGCTAAATGTTAGCTCACGGGCTAACCTAATAGCCGTTAATTCGCAAGCTAACCAGCTAGCCATTCACCCGCTTGCTAACTCCCAAATAGCTGCTAATTCACGAGCTAACTGTTAGCTCGTGGGCTAATTGTTCTCACACACACACGCTAACCCTGGGATAACTCCCAAATAGCCTCTAAAAAAATGGCTATTAGGTTAGCCACAGTACTGCAGGGAGTCAACAGCCACTGACTCAGAGCAGACGGGGGAGAAAAGCGGCAGTCGGAGCAAAAATAACTGTTTTTAATATATCGGCCCTTCAAAACAAAAAAAGAGGCTGAGGCCGATATTCATGAAATGCTGAATATCGGCGCCGATTATCTGCCGGGCCGATTATCGGTTTATCCCTAATTTTGGGGAAATTGTTACATAGAGCAGCTTTAACTATTTGTCAACAAATCATTGTGAGATACTGTATGTAGATCATTATAAATGTACGCATCCCATGCGTCCACACTCAGCAATAAACCAGGCAAAGAAAGCCAGGAAGGGCTGAAGATGCTACAAGTGTGTGTGTGTGTGTGTGTGTGTGTGTTATCTGCGAGTGTGTGAGTGAATCAGAGGGCAGTTTGTCATGTTGCTGCTCCACAGCTCTGATCCGAGCTGACAGGTGAAGCTAAGCGCAGCTAAACAGCACACGTAACGGGGAAGAGAGCGATAGAGACACAGAGAGAGAGGAGCGAGAACGCGAGACACAAAGAAGGGAGACAATAGCAGAGAGAGAGAGAAGAAAAGAGGGACAAAGTCAGTGTGAGAAAACGAGGAACGGCAAGATCAGAGTTAGAGCGCAATTAAAAAGGGAACAGGGACAGAAGCAGAAATCTGTTGAAGTAACGGAATTGAGATTAACTGGCGGGAAAAAAGATTGGCCAAAATTGGCATTTAATCAAAGAAGAAAACTCAGCGGGTACATTTTTTATACTTTCACTCCATTAATGCACCAACACCGCTTTCTCCACTCTTACTCGATTAGCAGTCGCTTTGACATGTGCCTGGCGCAAAACCAGAACAGCTGAAAATGAAACACATTTGGGAAGGAAACTAAACTAAAGCCACATAATTGCCATACAAATTTAAAAAAACGTTATCACAAAATTCATTCAATTCCTAATCGAGCCATTTTCAATAATAATAAGAAAATATTTTGTCTATAATTATCTCATTCACTGCCATTGACGGCTATAGACGTAAAAAAAAAAAATCATTTGAACTATTTCTATTAGTTTCACATTTTTTTGAGTGTGACAACCTAGCATTGTCTCACTCAAAAGCGAAATCCCTCAACCTCCAATAAGGAAGCATGGTTTGAAGCACATCTCTTAGTGTAGTACTAGCTCAAATGCGGTAGTGCGAATGTACACGTCCAAGAGAACAGATGGAAGGAGAGCAGGCGCATAGAGCAAAAACACGAGATGCATGATGCACTCGAATGGACAGGTTGATCGATCACAACTATTCACTTAGTCATGTGAGGGGCAGGAGACAAGACTTACTGTATGCGGGGGCGTATGTGAGTGATGCATTCATTTATTTTTGAGACTTTGGCAAGCTCTTTGATCCATTACTTTATTACGCTGCACTTGACACCCCTTGCAGTGGTGCGCGCACGCACGCACGCGCGCGCGCGTGTGTGTGCGCGTACTTCCATTTGTTGTTATCCCCTCTAGCGCCTTTGCAGAAGTTTGAGGTAAACGCACCGTGAAGGCAATATGTGTGCATGTGTGAATGTGTGCTATGAGTTAAACACAGGTTGGCTGCTGAGTCATTTTGACTGCTCTTTTTTTGTGTGTGTGAGCCCGCTCTCTCTTTCACCACAATACATAGCGTCTTTTTTTTTCTTTTTTTTACTGCAGCAACAGCATGCGCAATACTTATTACAAAAAGCGGCATTGTTTTAAAGTGGAAATCGAATATTATGGGAATACTAGCTAAGCTGCTGGAAAGTTCATTTTTAGTTCACATTGCCTGCTAACCAGCCTCAACCCCAAATAGAAGCAGTCTGGGAGACCGCCGCATCCCTTCTCTCCAGTCTGATCTCACGTGCATCCTTTTCTCGTTCTGATCCAGCCTGTGTCTCACCTTCATTTAAAAAGCCCGCCTTGGGTGAATAACTCATGCGAGTCACATGCATCGGTGCCTGAGGTTGTAATCCAAGGTCACTTAACTCTGCATTTGGCCATCCAGTGTCTCCCACAGTGCACGGATGACAGAGCGTCGTGGGGCTACTAATTCATCACTCTGGCCCTGACTTTGACGCATTTGACATGACATGTACAGCCTGTGTATGAGGGCCAAGCATGTGCATGCATAAAAGGAATGAAAAGGGAGAATTGATCTTTTCAAAAAGTCATGTCAGAACGATGGATGGTTCAGATGTTGACCCTCATGGCTGATATGTGGTGAATCTTTGCAGAGTGAGAATTCGGTTTCTAAAGTCTCAACATTATAGTTGGCTGTTAAATGCCATGACAGAAAAAGGTGGTGCATGCAATCACAATATCAAACATATTGTTAAATGAATACATCATGGCATTATTATGTATGTCAACAATGACCCCCCCCCCCCCCGCCCAATAGATTTATTGTATTATGACTAGAGCTATCAAACAATTACATTTTTAAATCAGATCAATCACATCTTAGAATTTTGATTAATCACAATTAATCGATCCACTGCCATCGACGGTTATAGACGTCAAAAATTAATTTGAACTATTTCTATTAGTTTAACATTTTTTTCCCACTTTTGTTAACAAGAGTATGAAAACCTAGAAAAAAATGATTGTACATTTAGAACAGATATAAAATGTATGATTAATCGTGAGTTAACTATTGAAGTCATGCGATTAATTACAATTATGCCCCTATTTTTTTTAATAATCTTTTCTTTTTTTCTTTTTTCTTTTAAAGATTATGGGTTATAGGTTTTCATACTCTTGTTAACAAAAGTGGTAAAAATGTTAAACTAATAAAAATAGTTAAAATAAAATTTTGACGTTTATAGGCGCCAATGGCAGTGAATTGATAAAAAGGCTTTTTTATCAAAAAAAATTTCCCCCGCCAAATTTGAAAAGCACCGGTTATGTGTTAATTCTTTTGACATTTAATGTTATGGGGACGTCGTCAACATTTTTGGATCCACTGCACACGCTCATTCTCTTTTTCTAATCAGTTAATTACTTGCATCATTTGAAATGGGGAAAAAATGACCCCAATATTTTGACATGAACAAATATTCTGAATGTGATACACAAACATTTATTACATGCTTTACTTTAATGCATGTACTTATCATCCGGTGCCACGCTAAAGGATAATCTATGGTAAAAAAATGAATAGTGCGATTAATCTGCATTAATTCATGATTGTGATAATTTTTTGTGATTCATTAATCAGTTATCGCTTTAACTTTGACAGGACTAATTATGACTAATTAGATTGTAGAAAATGTTTACTTTTTTTTTGTTTACTACCTGATACTGCTTATTAGATATTCCTCTGTTCATATCAATAATGCAAAGCAGTTTTAACTAACCTAAAAAAAACCACACAATTTATCGGAATCAGCCATCTTTGTTGATTACATTCACCTGGAACGCTTTAAGGTTGCAACTGGTACAATACGAGTGTGAGGAATCCAACTTCCCACCTTCCTGGAATGTAGCAATAGATGGTATGACGCTCGTGCAGTGTTGACACCTTGGCGACTTTCTCGCTAAATCTGGCCATTTTCCCAAACCTCTTGCCGGCTTTTTGTTGTTAGGTTAGGCAATGATGTCATTTAGCGATTTTTAACGACTTTTAGAACCACCAATTTCTACTTTCCTTATTGGGGATTTGGCAACACTGCGCTGGTGTTTACGACGACGTACGGGTAAATTGTTGCCGCGTTACATGTTCATGGCTGTCACCAAAACAACAAAATCAAGGATGCGCAATTTTTTGGACATTTTTTGACATTAACAAAAAAGTAAATGTCATCAAAATCGGTTGAGAAATGATCGAGTTATGATTTTTTTTTTCAATGCGTATGCATTGCCTTTGATGGTATTGTCGCTGAACTACTACATATTGTGAGACATTGATCATATATATGCTAAGGTTATATACAGTAATTGTTCATGCTGATCATTTGGATGCTGAATGAACATCATATTACTAAATGATGACTGAACTATCAGTTACCTTTTATCCTCTTAATGACCCAAGACAGAAGTTTAGACAGAAAAACATCAAGGTTGTGTAATAATGGATTGAAAGTACTGTCTAGTACAATTCATTAATTAGTTAATTTATTTATTTATTACAATTATGGGGTTACTTAGGATGCGGATGTTTGTGACAGAGGTAACTGATTGGAGACAAATAATATCTAAGGTCATTGTGTATTGACATTTGCCATCCCACAGTATGTATATGGCTTTATGGGTGAGTTATTTAAACAGTTAAGACAGTAATGCAGACCTGATCAAAACAGATCAATCTAATACCGTATAGTGATGGATGATGGTGCATCGCAGCATCATCACAGCATTATTGATTATCATGAATAATGCCGATGGCCTGGCAATATGATTGATTTCCTGCTGACAAACGTGTGTGTGTGTGTTGTGCATTTGTGCATGTCTAGGACTGTGCGTGTGTATGTGTGTGTGTGTGTACGTGTAGGCAAAATCATGCGTGGGCTGCGTGTGCGTCACACCGCTGCATGTTTGAGAACAAATCCCTTGAGCAAAATGAATCTTTGTGAGTGCTTTCTGTTGTTTCTAAAATAGTCCCAATCCCTAAAAATAATGAGTGGGGGCAGTGACTCAGAATGTGACATATGGTATTTTCTGTGACATCATCTTTACCAACACCGCCTTCACAGCACTGAAAGCCTGCCAGCAACTGGTTCACTAGGCCTGCAGCATGCTGGCTTCTTTTTGCCATTTTGTCACAACAAGATGCAACCATTGAGAGGGGGGAAAAATGTGGAATAAACTTTAGCGAAAAGTAACATTCTGTGGTACTGATTTGAAAAATCATCACTGGCCACAACAACATACAAAACATACACAGTTTAATGCACATCACTAACCTTTGGGCACCATTTGCCAATTTGAAACCAAAATAGGTGACTTACGTGAATCATGCAAATCCGATTAGAAAATATTTCTTATGTGTAACCAGAGAGTGTATCACTGAACTCCCATCGTGCGTCTAATACAGCATAAACGAGCCTTAATTAAGCGGAAAAGGCCATTATTTAGCAACCTCATCAAGCACCAACAGTCGCACAGTGTACACATTATCGATGTTACTCGCTTGCTTGCGGAGCAAATGTGGAGTGTATGTGAGCTGATTGATGACAACCCAGTTGGAGTTTACTGTAAAACTAAACACACAAGAAGAATTACACACATGCGTCAATTCTAAAACATCGCTAGCCCTAATGCTAAAGTCAATGGAGAATCCAATTCAAATGCTAACGGAGAAATTAGCATTTGACTTTGGGAGTGCTATCCATTCAAATAATCAATAATACTACTAATAATACATAATATATTAATAATTAGGGCTGGGCGATATGGCCCAAAAAATCAAATCTCTATTTTTGCAGTCATTCAGGACGATTACAATTTTAATCGATTTTAATCTAATAAATCCAACAAACATTTATTTAAAGGTTACATTTATTCAAAAATAATTCCTGTGCAAAATGTTCAGACAACAATAATGTATACTGATTCTAAATTATTTTTAACATAAATTTAACATTCGTAGTTTGTTCTTAAATGCCACAAATACAATAATAATTTTCAACGATTGGATTTTTTAAATGACGATGTATCGAATTAATTCGATTTATTGCCCAGCCCTAATAATAATGAATTTTCAAGGGTAAAAATATTTTTTATTAGTTTATCTCCCTGAGCGGCGAAGGCTTGTGAGTGAACATAGCGCATGTTGTTTCTTCGTCTTGATTTGATAAAAAGATAAACAGTTTTTTTTGTTGCCATAAAATTTGGAACATGCTCAAAATATCTTGGCGACAATTAAACCTGCTTGTGAGCGTCTTTGCCGCGGCCTGACGAACATTCACACGTTCTCAAGCATCCACATTTTGCCACTCAGTGGGATACCAGCTTTAACGTAGCTACAGGTGGAACATCACTAGAAGAATTGTTTCATTTCTTATACAGAAATGTGTGATGAGAAATTTAGCATTGCAGCTTCACATCGTGTTTGTTCAAATTACAAAATATTAGCAGGGAGAAAGGGTGTGTTGAATTTCAGGTCAACGCTTGACTCCCCAGAGGAAGGCCGTGTTTTGGAATCTCTTCTAGTGTGTCATGTAAGTGGCTCAGAGACAGTGCATGAGCACAAACAGGCCCTGGCATGGCGGCCACTCAGCCATGCCAGGGGACATTATTTGGCAGCTGTCAGCTCTAATAGGAATACAGCAGGGTGGGAGACAGTTCCAGGCTCTGTACCAAGCCTACAAGGGAGCACTATCTGGCAGCCCTGGCACAACTGTGTGTGCTACGTGTGCCTGTGTAAAAATGTTACTTTGCCCCACAGACCAGTGTATCAGACCCTCTGAAATGATGAGTGTTCATTTAGCCTACTTTTGGCGAATTGACCTTGTGTGTGCATTTTTTGTGTGTATCCAAACACATGTGATTGTGGGTTTCCTTCTCACCAAAGTGGTGGGTCAGTATCATGTGATAAAAAGACACACAGTGATGACTGTACTGTTGCCTTGGACTTTCTTATAAAGAAACACCAGCTGCAATTGTTTGACAATAGAATGGTTGAAAAAGGAAGCTTAACGGACAGAAATCCAAGTTAATCGCATGACAGATTTCCCAAGCAGCTTTGGTAAACCTAGAAAATAGTCATTCAAATATCAGATAAACACACGCTGAATATTTTATCGACTTACCAATCACAACAATTAAAGCAACTGAGGGGCTTCTGATTGACTACGAGAGAAGATAAGTGGATGACTGCAGAGGAATTTGCTAAACGGCAGTATTGGGACCAAATATCAATACCACAACATATCACATTGTTATCCATCACAACATTGATGCCCAGTGTTGATTTATAGTCACGGCTGTCGCCCGGCGGAACCATTGCAATGAGGACTGACAGAGCATACCTTGCAAAAATAATGTACATAAATCTGGTACTGTAGTTTTGTTTTTTTAGCATCTTTTTCGCACCCAAAAAAAGGTTTACTGTATTGGAAAAGGGCATTTTTCATTTACAGCATTTCCAACATTTATGGGTTTTAAATACTTTTATTTATTTCCATTTTTTTGTATGCTGCACAAGAGCGTGTTTCTAAAAGTTTTCCTGACCTAGTTTTTTTTCTTTCTAAATACATACCGGTAATTACACTTAATTGTTGCATTGAAGAACTATTTATTCTTCGCGTAACATATTTATAGTTCATGAACTAACACCTTTAAATTAACTCATTCACTGCCATTGACAACTATAGACGTCCAAAATTCATGTGAGCTATTTCTAATAGTTTTAAAAAAAATCTTTTCATTTCATTTTTTATGAAAACCTAGAAAAAAAATTATTGTACATTTATAACAGATATAAAATTTGTGATTAACTATTGAAGTCATGCGATTAATTACGATGAACTGTTTTAATCATCTGACGCCCCTTTTTTTGATGAGGGGCGTCAGAAGATGAATTTTTTTAATTGTAACTAATCACATGACTTCAATAGTTAACTAACAATTAATCATAAATGTTATATCTGTTCTAAATTTACAGTTAAAAAATTCTAGGTTTTCATACTCATGTTAGAAAAAATGGAAAAAAATGTTAAACTAATAGAAATGGTTCAAATTAATTTTTGACGTCTATAGCCGTCAATGGCAGTGAATGAGTTAATCCTTCCGGCAAATACATAATCATAATCTGAGGAAATCAAGCCGAGAAATGTTCATGCTAAACGTGAAAAAAATAATCAACATTTTATAAAATTGCAAGCCTTTATTGTCAATTTATAGCGCATATACAGGTATGTCGAAATAGAGGATCTGAAAATTTAGGATGTTAAAATTATACATAAGGAACGTCTGTTACAGGGATACAGTATGCCTTTGAAATCATTGCTAAACTTTTTAAATTATTTTTGTTTTAATAGTAATAGGGATGTTGGCTGTCACTTTTTTCAGACTGATACCAGTATGAATACTTGAGCAGTCACTGATACTGATGCCAAGTACCAATACCACTTTTGAAATATAAAATCTGCTCAAAAAAACAATGACAGCTAATTTGAAAGACAGACTTCTATAGCCCAGTATAGCACTTTTCTTTAAAATCACATAAAATGAACTCATTCACTGCCATTGACGGCTATAGACGTCAAAAATTCATTTGAACTATTTCTATTAGTTTAACTTTTTTTTTCCACTTTTGTTAACAAGAGTATGAAGACCTAGAAAAAAATGTATTGTACATTTAGAACAGATATAAAATTCGTAATTACTCTTGAGTTAACTAGTGAATGTCAGTAAGGTGGGGGCTTTAGGACCCAGATGCGGGAAGGCAGGGCAAGGAGGCAGAAGTGCAGTCCAAAAAGACGTTTTAATATCTAATCAAAAAAAAACCTAACTTCAAAATACAAAATAACCTGAACTAATAAAACAACTAAGGCGAGACTAACAACATGACATGGATCCTGATCAGGAGAAGAGGTCAGCGTGACGTGGCGAAAGACTTACGACAGTTGCAACAGCAAAAATGAACCGACACAGACAGGGGGGAGACAACCGACTAAATACACCAACACTAATGACATGACAAGACACACCTGGCTGAGGGCACTGATTGGATGACACATGAGGGTAATGGGGAAAGGTGGACACAATCAGGGTTGACACAGACACCACACGAGGAAGGGCAAGTGACCAGAAACGAGAGGAGTCAGACTTTTCACAATAAAACAAAATGACAATGACAAGGGGAAAACATGACAGGGAGTAAACAAGACTGAAAATAAACATGACAGTGAAGTCATGTGATTAATTACATTTAAAACATTTAATCGCCTGAAAAATTAGGGGCGTCAGATGATTTTTTATTGTAATTAACTTAACTTCAATAGTTAATTCACGATTAATCACAAATTTTATATCTGTTCTAAATGTACAATTTATATTTTTTTAGGTTTTCATACTCTTGTTAACAAAAGTGGGAAAAAATGTGAAACTAATAGCAACAGTTCAAATGAATTTTGACGTCTATAGCCGTCAATGGCAGTTAATGAGTTAATAGCAATTTTCTATTCTTCTAATTAGTAGTTGCTTTTTTTTTTTTTTTTTGGAGAGCTCAGTATTGTTCATTCGGTAATTTTACAGATTTGACATGCTCTCTCTTTTTATTTTTTTTATTTTGTATGTGGGTGAGCATGTGCATGTGCGTGCGTGTGTGTGTATTCATTAGTTCACCTAAAACCTATTAAAAAATCCCATACCGTTCACCTAAACCGAACACTTCAGAACCCAGCCAGAGCTGTGAGGCCGCCGGGAGACCCGAGGAAGGACCAAAGAAAAGAAAGGAAAGTGTTAGTCCAGCACCGACTAATTTGTAGTTGCTGACTGCAGAACGGCCACAAAAGGGCATCGTGAGTGCCGATACCTTGAAATAAGACCCAATACTGATACCTTGTACTCGCCATTCCCTAACTATTATCCATGGTGGTTTTTACATTTGTATGATCGTTTTATGAGACACTGAAGCTATTGTGCTTTACCTGCCTGACTTGATTGAAGTGAATGTGAGCGTAAATGCTTGTCTGCCTTCACGTGCCCTGTGATTGACTGTTGACCAGTCCGGGGTGTATTTTTGCTTCAATTTTACTTTGACAAATATAGACGCCAAAGTTTAACACTTTGATGTGGGAATGGATCATTTCCATGATTTCCTCTGGGAATATTAGTTTTCTGGTGGAACAGATTGTGTTGGACCTTCAAGAGTCCACTGTTGTATATAAAAGCAGCAGGAGTGTGTATCTGCCTCCATGTTTCCATCCGCGTTGGGTTAGCGGCCCTTGGAATGATCTGTGGGTGGTGTTTACGCCACACTAACCTGCTGTGGCAGTGAGGAGTGATTCAGCTCCAAAATGCTGTGTTATATTATACGCCCCCCAGGAACTAGTGTGTGTGTACAATAATGAATGTCTTATTCAATGACCAGGGGGTGGTTTTCTCACTTTATTTTTAGTATCTTTGGCAATTCAGAACAGGGGAGCATATTTAGTTACACAACATGCGCCCACCGAGCCCCCACAATCTTGCGATCATGCGCAACTTGCACCGCTGCAGCTGTTTGTTTTCACAGTGGTTGACTCCTTCACCCGCTCTGATATGCCATTTACAAACTCAAATGTGTTTGCCTTCCTCTCAACCACGCTCATGAGAGAGGGCAATGTGGGTGAATGAATTAATCGCGCAAGATTTTGGTCACGTCATAACAACAACAAGCAAGTTAATAAGTGTTTAATTGGGCCACTACACTCACTGCCCCTGGGAAGTATTGTTTGTTTGGTGCTCTAACAGTGTGACATCCTGTCATTCTTTAGTAGATTTCAATATAGTTGCAAAGCAATGGACGATTGAAGGAAATTTATAGGAGGAAATAAAAGAACATTTCCCAAATATTCAATGTTATACACTATACACTCAGGGTCATAGGTTATCTTGAGCTGCAAAGTAGCTGTATGTGCTGAACTGGTCAGCAGCCAATCACAGGGCAGATATAAGATGGGTTTTCATCCACCTATTTTTATTTTGAAATTTCAAGAATGGAAACGCCAGACATTCGAAAACAGGCCCAAAATTTGAAGAAAAAAAAAGTTTTTACGCTTGGAGGAGGTGGTTTTTGAAGCGTATCGAAAAAAGGAAAATGCGCATTTTGGCGATGGAAACCGTTTTTGCGAATAAGCGACTACAAAACCGGATACACGTCGCACGTTTTGACCGATACTACGTCACACGTACGTTTGTAGTCACAATAAATGGCGGATGATAAAGCAAGATATGTTTGGGGAGACGAAGAAACACGATTATTTTTATAACTAATTAAATAAATAAAAAAACATGAATGCAATTTTAGATGGCTTCATTAACATCAGCTCTCAATGTAACGATACACTTCACTTACATGCGGGAGGGAAGCCAACAAGACAAACTACTTCCGTTCAGTCCGTCGAAACCAACATTCCCACCTGGAACTCCCCATTGTCACACACAGTTCCGTCACTACGTCATCTCGCGGTGCATATTCGCAAAAAAAAAAAAAAAGCGGATGGAAACGGGCAAAAGTCGCATTTTCACAAAATTCACATAAAAACCTGACTATAGATAGAGATTATTTCGATGTGGGAGGAAGCCTAGTTCCTCTGACAGTTTAATTAGTATAATACTGCATCCACGGTAAGTGAACAACAGTAGTTTACATCACAGACCTCCATACAGGCCTGAAAGAACATAACAGTCGCTTTTTACGACGCTTGGTTAATATTTGGTTTGTATCTATTTCCAGGTATCCGTAATCTGGTCTACTCATGTCCATTTATCTACATCTAATTATTTTAATTAAAAGGCAGATAAGAGTCACAGCTCTTTGCACGCAACTTCCCCGCAAGCGTTGCCGCCAACATCTCTATCGGATCTTGTTAACTTGCAAACTTTTCCCAAACGGCCTCAAACACCAACTGGTACGTCGGTCGCAGCTATAATGAAATTCATCTCAAACATCACACACATTGAAGATGTGATTGTAGGGTTCCTTTGGTGCTCGTCTTCCTTCTTCTGCTGGGGGCTGTTTGACATTGAAGCTGAAAACGTTTTAGTATTTCACATTGTAATGATTAAATCCCACTAACTATCACACTATCGACTGTAATATCACTGCAGTTATCATTTTGCTGCCATACGGCTGTTTGAATGATATGTGCTTATATACATTAGGCAGTATATAAACAATATTTGGATACTAATTAGTGGCTAATGTCTTATAACTGTCTATAACATTGCAAACAATGAGTTGGTGTGTTTTGAGCAGATTTAATTGTATTATTATGACTTGAGCCGATTGTTGATTGCAATCTGTTTTGGTTTGAAGTTTATCATGGATTAATATGACAATAATAATAACAGTGTGAGAGTGAATAATATGATTATTTGTGTAAAGGTCTTCCCTTCATTGATACGGGTACAAAGAGTTTTGTTTAAGGTTTGAGAACTACAGTAGATGAATACAAAGAGACATATTTTAATTACAAACCCAAATCCCCAAAATTTGGGACACTATGCAATGTGTGAATAAAAATTGTGGAAGTGCCAAATTTTGATATTTTAGTCAGAATAGAACATAGAGAACAGGTCAAAAGTTTAAACTGAGAAAATGTATCATTTTAAGGGAAAACTATGTTGATTTTAAATTCCATGGTGTCAACTAATCTCCAAAAAGTTGGGACAAGGCCGTTTTCACCACTGTGAGGCATCCCCTCTTCTTCTTACAACAGTCTGCAAACGTCTGGGGATCGAGGAGACAAGTTTCGAAATAGAAATGCCGTCCCGTTCTTCTCTAACACGCGTCTCTCGAACTGTTTGACTGTCTTGGGCTTTCTTTTATGCACATTTCCCTTTATGATGCGCCAAATGTGCTCTAGAAGTGAAAGAAGTGGACTGCAGGCTGCCCATTTCAATACCCGGCGGGATCCTTTTCCTACGCAGCCATGATGTTGTAATTGGTGCTGCATGTGGTCTGGCATTATCGTGTTGTGAAATGCAAGATCTTCTCTGAAAGTGATGATGCCTGGATGGGAGCATTGACGATGCATTGACGATGCCTTTCCAGATGCGGAAGCTGGCCATGCCACACGCACTCATGCCACCCTATACCATCACAGATGCAGGCTTATAAACTGACTGCTGATAAGAGCTTGGGTTGTCCTTGTCCTCTTTAGTCAGTATGATATAGCGCCCCACAAGGTTACAAGGAAGTATTGCTGAGCCCTTCCTGTGATTTCCCTTCCAGTGCGCATTCCTGTTTGCTGTGCAGTGCCGTTTAAGGGTCCGAAGATCACGGGCATCCAGTATGCTTTTTCGGCCTTGACCCTTACACACAGAGATTGTTCCAGATTTTCTGAATCTTTGGATGATGTTATGCACTGTAGATGATGATTACTTCAACCTTTTTGCAATTTTTTGCTAGTAAAGACCTTTCTGATATTTCTCCACTATCTTTCTGCGCAACATTGGAGGAATTGGTGATTCTCTACCCATCTTGGCTTCTGAGAGACACTGCCACTCCGAGAAGCTCTTTTTATTCTCCAATCAAGTTGCCAATGGACCTCATTAGTGGTCTGAGTGCAATTGACTTATTCTCTTATTGCTACCTGTCCCAACTTTTTTTTTGGATTTGTTGGCACCATGACATTTACAATCAACATATTTTTCCCTTAAAATTATACATTTTCTCAGTTTAAACTTTTGGCCTGTCATCTATGTCAAAATATTGAAATTTGGCACTTCCACATAATTTATTCACAATTTGTATAGTGTCCCAACTTTTTGGGAATTGTCTTTGTGCAAACCCACCAGCAGCAGCAGACTGAGTAGTTTTAGCCACAGCAGAAGACAATCAATGTCAGAAACATTTGTGTTTAAATGACTGCGTGTCATTTACAATGCTGATATCCATCCATCGCTAATTTACAGGACGTGAGAAGAAGATCACAACGACCTCTGGCACAAGTCCGTTGTGGTATGATTTATTTATTTATTTATCTTGTGGAATTTTTAATCCATCCTTATGGGCATTCAACATTTCAAGTTCCTTGGTATCAACTATTGGCATGAACAACACCGATCTAAAGTCTTGAGCTGCCATGAGATGGTTAATTTTAACATTTTTTAACAGAAAATAATACATATGCAGCAGAAAACAAATAAGGGATGAAAATACAAAAGACAATACACTATTGCAGTATCAGGCAGAGGTAAATTCGGGTAGAATATACGGACGAGACAGAAGCAACGTGACTTCAAAATTTGAGTGAAAGTCCAGACACTGCTGGGACAGTTCAGAACGGACAGAATCAGATGACAAGATGGAAAAAGTCAGACAGGTACGAGGCTGATGCAGCAGCAATGAAAATGAAGCACGGGGTTGGGTAGGAGGGGTTCTTTTTGGGTGACGTCGGAAGTGGAACGCTGAGACAATAACCCAGATGAGATCAGAGGAGGAAAGAGACGATCTTTCCTGGGACAGAGATAGAGAACAACAAGCGCTTTTAAGCATCGTGAAGGGGATGAAAACATGCGGAGTGGGAGGGGAGAGAGTGAAAGTGCCATAGAGATCCCTTTATTGCCATGGAAAATGAGAGATGGGGGGAAGACAGATGAAGGAATGCAATGGAAGTGGACAGATATTAACGAGACGAAAAAGAGCAAAGGGCAAGTGAGATCACAGGGAGAGCACGACTGCATTATGTTCTTCATGGCTGCACTCTTCAATCTCGACATCTGTCCTTGTAGAAGATGTCATTTACAACTAAGACAAATAACAATAAGAAACATGCTAGTTTGCTCATTGTCACTGTCAATTGTCAAATATGAATCTAGTGGGAGGGTCACAAATGACAGCTAGTTGCTGTGTACTGACCCTGGAATAGTTGTGAGCTGCTTTATTCATGATACATTTTAAAAGCCTCACCCAAGTCATTTTGAACTTACTGTAGTAAAAGTTATGTTTCTTCTTTTTATATGCAAAGAGTCTCAGTCCCCCAGGTCGCAGTAATCCTCAAAAGTTGTGTGGGTGGGTGTGAGTCTCCCCCCAAACACATGTAAAAAATGACTTAGGCGTCCATGCTATACACCTAAAGATATTTTCGTAAAAATTGTGCATTGTAAACAATATTGGAATATCAATTATTATTGTACAGTCCAGTGATGATAATGAAACCCACTACTTTACTGTTATTGATTTGTGAAAAGGCACATTCCGTTTTACTTTTTGGAAACCTCGTAAGTCACAATTTGGTATTTAAGTATGTAGTTATTGAATAATTATTAAGTAATTAAATATGAATTAGGTATTACATAGATATTATGTAATTTCTTTTTTTTTTACCCCAAAATATATAATTTTGGTCAGTCTACACGTGTGGACGTTATTTTTACAAATAATTGATCAATCAAAATTGTTGAAAATGTTTTGCTCTCTTTTTGGGGGGTCTCCTGAAAAGTTTTGAAGACACAAAGTTTCGGCCTGTAGCCATCAATATGTAAATCAAACCAGAATATATACAGTTGTCATTCTTTAGCAATACTTTGTAAGTTTAGTTTTGTACAAAAATTCAAGCTTTGTTAGAATTCAACTGTAAAAAAATTCTTGCAACAAACACTATAAATTGTTCAAAATATAGCGCACATTATTTTTGCCATACTGATGCAAGAAAATAACTTTATAAGGTAAATTACCAAAAGAAGAATGATTTGTTTATGTTTTTTCTTGTCCATATTCTTCAACTCAGATGATGTGTGAAGCGCCACTCTCTTCTAAAGACTCTTTATGGCTCAAGTCATTTTAAACAACATGCCCTTTGTGATTCACCTTTGTGCATATACTGACAAGAAAATGACACAAGTCTAGGTTGGCCGCAATTTGTAGCAAAAAAACTCCTCTACACTGGTCCTACTTACACAGTACTCTGCACTCTGTGTATGTAGGTTTCACACGCCGCAGGTGAGTGTGTGTGGCAAAGCATGCAGATATGGCGTCATGGCGTGAGAGCGAGGCTACCTATTGGAGGTCGCACTGTTGTGACAGCTTTTAGCTGCTGCGCTTGCTCATGTTTTATCATAAGGGCTCTTATAACCCACAGGCATCATTATTTCAGGGGAGGATTTTTGAGTTTTTACAGGGTTGTGCAAAACTTTTAATAGTAAACTAAGGAGATTGTGGTGGTTACTGGCCAAATGAAATGTAGGCAAATATTGTAAAGTTGAGCAAAATAACTGAATTTAGTCAAGGGTGTTGTCTGCCTTTCACCTGGAAATACCTGGGGACAAGCAGGACGGATGGATGGATGGATGGACAGGCAAATGGATGGATGGATGGACGGCTGGATGGATGGACGGATGATGGATAAATGGATGGATAGATTATGGATGGATGGATGGATGATGGATGAATGGATGGATAGATGATGGATGGATGGATGGATGGATGGATGGATGGATGGATGGATTGGATGGATGGACGAATGGGTAAATGAATAAATGGATAGATGGGTGAATGGATGGATGATGGATGGATGGACAGGTGGAAGTATGTATGTATGTATGTATGGATGGATGGATGGATGGATGGATGGACGGACAGACAGATGGGTGGATGGATGGATGGATGGATGGACAGACGGGCGGGCGGATGGATGGATGGATAGATAGATAGATAGATAGATAGATAGATAGATAGATAGATAGATAGATAGATAGATAGATAGATAGATAGATAGATAGATAGATAGATAGATAGATAGATAGATGCTCATTTGGCAATATTTTTCAGGAGATTTTCCGTTTTTTTTTTTTTTTAAACGATCTATTTGTTATGTAGCCAAATGTTTACGCCTAACACTTTGTGAAGACAATGTTTAGTAGCTTTAAAGTATATTAAAAACAAGTATTGAATGAACGCTAAAACAAAGTTGTCCACACGAGTTGGTCCACTCAACTATATAGACGCAATTCTCAAAAAGAAGCACACAGGTGAATTAAGTTGTGTTTATTTATAAAATGTTGCTCCAGGATGCAGCACACTCAACAAATGAAACATTTACGTTTATTAAAATAGAGCTGTCTGTTTCAAAACAGCTTTTATCTGCTGTTGCAGGTTTGAGATTTTTTTCAGCAAATGTTTTGCTTTTGAGTCATCCCCATCTGAACTTGTTCAAACGGGTCCAACAACAAAAGATAGCAAACTCATTGTTCGACATTCCCATTGGCAAACATCCACAGAAGTATTCCTTTTCATCTTTGAGTTCACTTTTTTTGGACGAGAACTCAAAAGAGCTTTTTGTTAGAGTCTGGAAGTTTATAGACGAACACTGGGCAGCTTATATAAAAGGCTGTTTGGATTTTTCCTAATGATGTCTACATTGAAAATGTACTCCTTACCATTTTAACCTCAGGTTCTCTGCACTACAATTTCGAGCATCTACAGCAGTGGGCAATCTCGGTCCTCGAGGGCCGGAGTCCTGCAGGCTTTAGAGATTTCTCACTTCCGACACAAGCTGATTCCAATCACCAGGCTCGTTTTCAGGCTTATGCAGAGCTTGCTGATGAGCTGATCATATATAAGATGTGTTGGAGAAGGGTAACATGCAAAACCTGCAGGACTCCGGAACTCCATGCCCACCTCTGATCTACAGTAATTGTCACTTTTTCTGTTGTTTCCCTTTTTGCTTTATGTAATGTTCTTCTTCGTCTCCTCCTCAGGACTTTGACAGAGCTGCTGAAGCAGCCAGGCGAGGCGGGAGTTGTGGATGGAACCGGAATACACCACCCTATAGGGACCAACGGTATCTCGGCCAGGGCGTTACGCTCCAACAACGGTCAGTCCTCACAGTAAAGCTCACCCTCAAACTGACAAGACTGACTGAGGTGGCCATTTTTGTTTAGTACTATTACTTTTGTGTCATATATGAGGCGAAGTCAAAGTCCTGGAACCCAAGATGAACACTGCTAAGATGTTAGGAAAAATAATGATGTATGACCTCAGATTAACTCCGCATATTTTGTCCTTCCTTTAGTTTCGTTTGACTTTTTTGGTGACACATAATCCAAAATAACAAGCAGCCTCTGTAATAAGAGCAGAAGAATGAGAGAGGGGAAGTAGAACATACACTGGAAGTGATGAGAAATGAGCACACAAAGCAGTAATGCTTTTGTCATCTATTGTCAAAGTTAAGTACAGTGTACAGTCTCCATTGGTTAGCTGGTATGACACGTACTGGATAGGAAAGCACAATGAGAGGCGCCAAAAAAAAGCAGTGGTGGCAAAAGTAGTCACACATTGTACTTATGGAGAAATACAGAGATTTGTCTGAAAATGTCTCTTGTAAAATTAGGCCTAGCTCACATTTTTAATCTTTGTCAGATTCCATGCATACAACAGTTTTGCGTGTGGTAATCTCATCACAGCTCCCGCACACACACAAAGATTATCTTCCACCACTGGTCAAGAATCCAGTCCTCAGAGGTAAAGTGCTCATGTGATCACACGTGACTTCACTTAAACAAAGGCCACCAGGCACTTTTCCGGATTGCGCCGATGGCTGCCGAATGATTCCAAAGAGGGCCCGGAGACGAGAGCGTTGGTAATGTCTGCTTTGGAAAATAATCAGTGGGAGAGCTTCTTTGATTGGCTACATTCCGTTCACGTCGCAGTCAGCGGAAGCGACTCGCTCAGGAGACCTCGGCTTCACCCACACACATGACATTTTTTCGTTGTAAATAGTGAACATGTTCATTATTTAAAAATGTTGGGCCCTATTACCGCTTTGTCCATTAAGGGGAACATTAAACATTTCTTAACAACATGACATTCTGATTAATATTACATTTGTGGACTATGAGTTATATTCCCGCCGTTTTTATCCATCTCAGGGGGCGGCCATTTTGCCACTTGCTGTCCACTGAAGATGACATCAGAGTTGCGCAGGGCCCAATCACAGTTCACCTGTTTTCCGAAGCTGAGCCGTGATTGGTTGTTACCTGAGACCTCAGCAACTGTGATGTCATTTGGCAAAATGGCTGCCGTCCGATATCTTGCTGCTTAACTCATATTCCACTAACGCAAGATAAAACAGAATGCCATATTTAGTAGTAGTTAGAGTAGTTGCATAGAACATAATTATTTTTAAGAAAATTGGGTTGACTTCCCCTTTAAACGACATAAAGAGAGAGACAACGCAAGCACGGACTTTCTGTTGTGCAATGACTGTTTTGATTTTGGATTTCCCACCATCCTTCCTCACTGCCTTGCTTTCTGATTGGCTACATATCACTGTCTACAGGCTGCATGCTCATTTGTACTCAGGCCACACCACACACGGTGCGAAATCGGGCCAAAACAATCCATCATGTTGCATATCCCCGATTTGAGATGGAATTGGCCAAAACGTCCTTCCAAATGGCCAATATCAGTCCAAACACACCACACACAGCAGGAATATCTGTTAAAATGATCTTTTGGAGATCACCGTGTCCTTACGATTGTCGGGAGGGGAAAGTCGGGGCTAAAATCTGGCAAATTCTGCTGCCATGTAAACCGGGCTTTAAATTGGCACATACAGCATCTTTTAATTCTGGACTTCAAACGTATGCCTGCACCACAAATTCCCCTCTCAAAAGACTCACACTAGTAGTTTTAGGCTTGTTTTCTGTTTTCATTTAGGACGGAAAGAAATTACATTTTTTGATACATAGTTACTTAGAAGCTTTCTGTAACAGCAACTTAATTATTCCCAGTTACTCGCTTATAAATGTTATAAAACCACTGGATTAAGTTAACAGAAGTCCAAACCATAAGTTCACAGTGTTCTCACGAGAATCCCGGGAATGCTGGAGCCTATCCCAGCTGTCTTCAGGAAGTGAACTGGTTGCCAGCCAATCACAGGGCACACAGACAATCTAGGGACAATTCAGTGTTCAATATTATATATATATTTTATATATTTTTCGGAATGTGGGAGAAAAACTGGAGTACCCGGAGAAAACCCATGCAGGAACGTAGAGAACATGCAACCTTCAGCCAAAAAGGCCAGAGGCCGGATTCGATCTTACAACCTTTGGACTAGGAGGCATGTTAACCAGTTGGCCACCATGCCGCCTGCTATGAGCATATGTTTATAATTTAACATAAATTATTATTAATTTATTTAAACCAGTTAGGAAAATTATCATTTACAATGTCAACTATAGGGCTAAAAGAAAATTACAAATTAATAAGTAAAATCAATTACCAAACATACACAAAACATAAAATATTACAGTATGTTTTATATTTTAGTTGTAAATTTTACCTTTTTTGAAACAATACAAACAAGGTTTTAATCACAAAATAATTAATTTATGTTTTTAAGTTTTTATGTTTTTTAAAAACTAGTATAGTTCAATTTAATCCAAACTTTTTAGTACAAATTACTAATAAAAGCAAACAAAGTTACACCGTCTTAAAAAAGTTAAGTTAGTAGTTGTTTTCATCAAACTTTGAGTATTGTGTACTTAATCTATTTGATTATTTTGAACGTTCGGGTTTACAGTGAATATTAAGTGATTAGTATTTGTTATACAAGTGACAAACTACCCATTTCATCATTTTTGTGAAAGAAAGCCCGTAGTTTTGATGATTGACCATCTGGGTGGGGATTTTTTTAGACAAAAAAAAAGAGGGAAAATTTGAGTGCCTAATGCACAGCTTGTGATAACCAAGCCACAGTGCAGATCTGAAGGAAAATAAATATAAGACAGATATTTTCAGTGTTGGCCGGAGCGAATGCTTTCTGTATCAATAGAGCCCAATTGCCACTTCATATCCCAGTATGGGTTAAAATTGGACCTAAAACTCATCAAAGCAGTTAATAAATCTTCCTTAATTATCAGACGAATCAGAATATGAACTATTTGTTGCTCGGTATGCATATATTGACTCACAAGAGTCACGAAGGATAGTTACATCATCATCAAACATCAATACACGTTCATACAGAACCTGTATACGTTGATTCATCAATTTTTGATTGTCCTCTTCACATGATCACAAACGCACATGCGATGTTTACTTGCGCATGCAGACAATAGAAAAAAACTTTACTTTCATCTTCCCACCACGGCTTATAAACACATTTTGGCCTCATTTTCACCCCATGCTGTGCTTATTAGCACTCTTCTATCTTGCGCCTCTTTTCTTTCTTCCCCTGCTATTAAATTCTACCCTCTTTACTCCCCCTGCCTTCTCGCACCAATTTGTTGTAGTACTTTACTTCCATAACATCATTATCTGGTGAAAAATGTTTAGCCCTGTGCATTTTCCAATTAGGGCAGCATATCCTGCATATTGTTTTGTTTGTTTATTCAATGGGTCAGGGAGATGTACGTGGAGAATTATATACTAGAAACATTCATACTGCGCAATTTGTGCTTATCATTTCAGGATTTATGAACCTCTTTCCACTCACAAATTTTAAGCATTCTTTCTCTCTTCCTCACTAACTTGAAAGTAGGTTAGTTAAGAGCTCTCAGTGTGCTCTATTTTTAATGTATTTTTTAAACTGCTTATGTTTTACCACTGTAAGAATGGAAGCTTGTTGGCAGCAGTAGTGGAGGTACACAGTGAGGACAGTGAGGGCAGGAGGATGAAGTCTTCGAGATCATGCTGTGTCAGCTGTCTACGCGTAATTACCTCTTAATTAAACTAATTTAAATCCTCCAGGCCAAAGAGAGAGAGAGAGAAGAGACAGCCAGCCCATTAATATGTTGGAGGCCGGATTTTGAGATAAATAAGATGAAAGTTCTCTCTGACGATCACTGACAAGGATGATCCAATGTATTACTCACACATCCGTGATCCTGAAATACATTAGGCATAAGATGATGCACTTGCGGTCAGATATGGGCGTGGTCTTGAGGTGCTGAGAAAGAGTCATTGCAATCCAATTTAATTCACAGCAAGCATGTTACCGCAGTCTTTTGGAGCACATGACATAGTGTCTTAATTTGTCAACAAAATTAGTCACACTTTCAGTCAAAACATCCACCCATCCATTATCTGAACCAATTTTCCTCACGAGGGTCTCGGGCATGCTGGAGCCTATTCCAGCTTTCTTTGGGTAGTAGGTTGGAAGCGCACGGAACTGGATACCAGCCAATCGCAGGGCATCAGTCAAAATTAACCAAAACAGTCAATAACAACAACAACAAAATCAACAAACCAATCACCCCTTGACTCCTCCAGCGTGATACTGCAGGCTTCATGCATCTGTTTTTGTTGCCATTGGCGCCGTTTTCCATATTTTGAGCACATCATTGTCCCTCAATTTGTCAGTAAGGGGAGTGCAATTTGGGTCAAAATTATTCAGAACAATCTATTCTGAAATATGAATTCTGAAAAGCAAGGAACATACTATGCGCTGACATGATTATTGCAGTATAAAACTGTAGACAACCTCAGTTGTCTTTGGATTTGCCTCCCACACTTTGAGCAGATGATGCAAACATTACATTTTGGGTCGAAACAACTTAACAAATACACTTTATCCTGATTTGCTAATAGAGTGGTACCTTGAGATGTGAGTTGGATTCTGTCTGTGAACAACCCCAACAAAATTGTTGACAAAAGTATGTTCTATGCACCCCCACTAGCCTAAATAGCTTCTGGTTAATATTGTGTTAGTGGAATATGAGTTAAGCAGCAAAATTCAGCAGTGTTTATCAATATCAGAATAGCGATTTTACCACTTGTTGTCAAGAAAGATGACATGACGGGTCGCTCATGTCTCAGGTAACAACCAATCACAGCTCAGCGTCAGAAAACAGGTGAGCGGTGATTGGTCATTGCCTGAGCCCTGAGCAACTCTGATGTCATCTTCAGTCGACAGCAAGTGTCAAAATGGCCGCCTCCTGAGATTTCAAAAAACGGCTTGATTTTGCTAATGACTCGCATTCCACAAATGTAATATTAATCAGAATGTCATCTTCAGACTAGTGAGGTCACATATAACATTATTGTCAAGAAATGTTTAAGGTTGATTTCCCCTTTAAGCCATTCAAGTCTCCCCAAAAAAGCAATAGTCTTTTTATTTTTTTTATTTTTTTTTTGGGGGGGGGGGGGCAAGAGAGATATGGCTTTCTAATGTTTTACTTTGTATAAATATACAGTATTGAGATCAGAACAGTTTTTGCCCCCCAATTTTTTGCTTCAATACAATGGAGATCATGCTGCTCCTTCTGATCTGCACACCATGGCCACCTGGGGGCAGTATAATACAGCTATATGGATAAACATGATGAGCTGCCATCATGGTCCTGCATAAGATGCTAATTTGGTTGTTTTCGGAGAGGATATACGTAGAATATATGCCTTTTGTAATGTATTGTGACATCTGTCTAGATGTGTTGCTCCTCTATTTGTGTTCAAATATCTGTTGCTGATGCAGCTGAATTACATCAAGCTTGTATCTCGATGAACGTTTGTGTCGGGTCACCCATATCTTAAGGCACCACTGTACCTAGCAACAAACCATACATTTTTTGACTAGTCCAGCATAATACTGCAAACAAGATTCTTTTCATCTGCATATTCCGCTTTTCTTGTTTTGTCGCCATCTTGACATGGATATTACCAGAATATCGCTGAAATACCTACTTGTTAACTAGTGAATGACAAAACACTGACATGTTAACTAGTGAATGCTTCTTAAAGTCTACATGTTGAACTAGTGACACGCAAACGTTTTTACTAGTTAACCAGTGATGCCCAAAATTTCCACTAGTTGCACTAGTGAGACATTTTGACTGAACTAGTTCCTAGTGAGGTCCAAAATGTTCACTAGTAGAACTAGTGGATGCCAACATGCTCACTAGTCAACTAGTTTTACAGTCTTTTGAATTTGCTAGGTAGCTATGATGCCCAAATGTTCACTAGTAGAACAAGTGAAAAGCAAATTGCTCACTAGTGGCACTAGTTATGCTAAATGCTAATCAGGAGGCCGGACAGTGGGTAAGTCCTGTTGGCTCTCTGATCAGAGCTCAACACAGGAAAAAATTAACCCTGTAAAGACTGAATTTGAGCTTCCACAGTCATTTACTGCCCCTTGTATCTATTCAAAATCAATACATTGCAGTCACTTACCACTTTATATGCTATACTAAATAAAAAGGAATCCAGTGCAACAGTTCTGAAATAAATTCACCCTTCTTGAGGATTTGAATTGTCATTTGTTGTTAAATCTGTTCAAGCTGCTAGTGGTAGGAAATGTATCATGATTGGCTGATTGGCTGTCCGGAGTCACGCAGATCTTGTCTGGTGCATCCTGGGTAATAAAGGCGGAGTAAGAATTTGTCTGGACGAGTAAGTGTTCAAAGTGCTTGTTTGTATATTTATTCCTTAAAGTGCCCACTATATCAAGGATATCAAGTATGTCAACACGCACACAAGGATGTCAACACGCACACAAGGATGTCAACATGCACACCGAGCTTGATATCCGTGATATCAAGCTCAGCGTGCCCACTAGTAGGCTAGTAGACGCATTACATTGACCTTACGAGATAACAAGTACGCTTACATTGAGCATACATGTTAACAAGTAAGGTTTTATTGAGTGTACATGTTAACAAGTAAGCTTCCATTGAGCTTACATGTTAACAAGTAAGCTTACGTTGAGTGTACATGTTAACAAGTAAGCCCAAAAATGACTGCTACATCACGAGTCTTTTCTGACACCACTATAGTGTCCATTTTTGAGCCCATTGGTCAATCTCTGTCTATCTAATCTAATCTCTGTCACTGTATATTGCACTGTATATATACAGTGCAAAAGTACTTATCCAGTTTGTTTAAAAACAAAACAAACAAACTGAAAACAGCCACAATGCTAATTGAGTTTACTGTATTGCTGCATGTGTTGTTGTTTTTTGTTTTGTTTTTGTAAATACAGTTTATTTTCTTTATTATTAAAGTTATTGTGGTCCAGGCACTTAAGGGTTAAAGCTTCAAGACATCGAATTTGAATATCAACCAATCAATGTTCTTCTCCCGCCTGCTTCATTTGCATGCAGTCCACTAGTGAACGTGTTGACGTTTGTGTCGCATTAGAGACGTCTATGGTCTATTGTTGCATTTTGCATGTTGACGTGTAAGGGTCAATGTCCGAATGTCCACTGATATCACCAGTTGCGTTTTTCTTACCTTAGTGGTTCACTAGTCAGGTTTAAAATGTATTACTAGTTAACTAGGAAGGCATAGAATGTCCACTAGTTACACTAGTTGGGATCCTCCTAACCTTACTAGCTGACTAGTGAGGTACAAAATGTGATCTAGTGAACTAGTAAATGCAAATATACCCACTTGTGGCACTAGTTTTGACCTCACTTGTTAACTAGTGAATCACTTGGTTTCTCTCTTGCAAGCTAGTTACATCCAGGCTGAGTCACTAGTTAACTAGTGACACTGCTGTTTATTTAACTAGTTAACTAGTGGAAGGCATTTTCTTTCACAAGTCAGACCAAGAAATGAACTCGTACAAGATTTGACAACACGTTAGACACTTTTCCTACATGTTGGGCGTGTATTTTAACTAGTGGACCCTTATATAGCACTGGTAAGCAACTGTGCACAACTAGTATAACAAATATCTAACATGTAATGAATTTTGTTGCACTAGTTGATGTTTCTAGTATAATAGGCGTCATTTACATCATACTAGTTAAACAAAAATGCATACTAGTTGACATGTGCGCACAACTAGTGAACTTGCGAAGTGTTGTAACTGCCAAATATGTCAACTAGTGAAATGTAGTTATTTTCACTGGTTAACTAGTTGTGTGCACATGCCAGCTAGTGAGCAACTGTGTGAAACTTGCACAGTCAAAGTCTGTATAAGTTCAGTCTTGAGGCCGACATGTGAGACAAAATACCTTCTACTAGTAAACTAGTGATAAGAAAATCTGTGTTACTCGTTTACTAGTTACTCACTCTGTACGCAGATAGTTTACTTGTAGGAAAACACGTGTTTCACTAGTTAACAAGTGGCATCATAAAAGGTTCAACTTACTAGTGGATATCTCTGCATTTACTAGTTAACTAGTGAACATTTTGAGCCTCACTAGTTAGCTTGTAAGGTCCAAATAGATGCAAGTAGTTGTATAGTCTGGGTTTCTGCATTCACTATTTAACATGTAACCGTAATAGGCATCCACTTGTTAACAAGCTCCAATTCCCCAGGACAACTTGTAAACTAGTGTAAAACATGCAATTAAAGGGGGTGGGATAATGACAAAATCAGAATCTTGATTGGTCTGTCTTAACTGCAGAGCCAATAAGATTCCTGGATGCACGTCTGCCCCACCTTCTCATTAATTTTGTTGTTGTAACTAGTTCACCAGTGAGCATGTTTGCATCCACTTGTTCTACTAGTGAATGTTTTGGACCTCACTAGTTGAACTAGTTCAGTCAAAATGTCTCACTAGTGTAACTAGTGAATATTTGGGGCATCACTAGTTAACTAGTAAAACATTTGCGTGCCACTAGACTAGTTCAACATGTAGACTTCAAGAGCTGTTCACTAGTTAACTTGTCAGTGTTTTGTATTTCACTAGTTAACTAGTGGGTGTTTCAGCTCTCACAAGCTAACTAGTGCAAGGAAATCATAGGACACATTTCACTAGTGAGAAGAATTCATGTTTGACTAATTAACACGTTGCTGAAAATGAGTGACTAGAGTTTCTGTGCAACTAGTATGACAAAGTGCATAGTCAGTGTGGCTAATTGTCCAACTAGTGCTGACAAAGACTGAACTAGTGAGAAACACTACTGTTTGATATCAAGGATATGGAATAAATGTTCAAGGGGCTTGCCATACAGGGAGTATGAACACAGGCAGAAAATGTTTTTTCTCAAGTTTTTAAGACCGGAGCCAAATCCTCTAAGCATCCACTTCCCCTCCCTCCCCTGCTTTCCTGAGCTCATTTTGAGGCTGAGATATTTTTGATACTGCTTAAAAGATGAAGGGAGGGATGAAACCTGCAGGATGTAAAATTTCAGGAATGTTTGCGAGAGAGAGAGAACGAAGCGGGGGGGAGCGGTGAAAGAAATAGGTCATGTGATGTTACAGTTGGTGAAAGAGGACAGAGACGGTGAAGCTAGCAAAAAAAAAGACTTTTAAAGAGAGGGTCAAGCAGGAGAGGTGAAGAGAGACAAGCAAAGAGAGAGCAGATAGAAGAGCCAACATGCTGCTAGCTGCGAGGGGGACAGCTGGTCAGCTGCTGCCTCACTCTCTTCTAGTGAGGAGAGCTGCCCTGAGGACAGCCACCCTGTTCTACACACACACACACACGCACACACACACTCACACACACATACACCTGCTCTCACAGTTTTACACGCCCCCATACTCGCAGTCCATTCGCAGATGGTTGCATGTATACTTACAAACAAAATGCACCTAAGCTTGCATCACCTGAACACACCACACACAGGGGTACACAAGCGCACGCACTGCTTTTGACTGCTGGAGAGCAACGATCGTTTGAGATCAAAGACTGACTTCAAGTGGAATTGGTGTTTGGGCAGAGCAGATTGGGAAAAGTTGCAAGGAGGTACATGGGAAGGAGAAACATAAGCAGGAGTAAGTAAAAGAGAGAATGTGAGGGATTATGTAAATAAAAGAAAGAGAGGCAATCTAATAAAGGGGGAAATAGCTATATATGACGAAAATTGCAAATTCCAGAAATTGTTTGAGCTTTGGGTGTGTTTTCCTGGAAATTTTTGGCTGAACTCCAAACTGTACAACTTTTAGGGCATTTAAACTTGAATTTGGCATTGTAATTATTTCAGCACCATGGACAGCACAACCCCTACAAATTGAGGAAATGCAGTATTGCACAGCTACAGTATTAACAAGTGTCCAATGTAAAATGTAATGATCACTGTTAAATTATGAAAAAAAATGATGACATTTAAAAAAAACACACACAAAAAAAAACTTGATATCCATGCAAAACAAAAATGAGAATGAACTTAATTTGGTCTTTTTTTTATTTTTCATCTCAGATTCAAACACTCCTGTAGTGATGTTTCAGGATGCTGAGGTTAGAAGATTATTCACTGCCGGATTTGGGCTGATTTACCCACTGGGTGTACTCATTTTGGACTTTTGCAAGCACAGCAATTGTATGACAAATGTCGCCTGAGTTGCAGAATTAAGGACCCAAACACTGACAATACACAGGGAAACATAGTCTTCATATTATTAGAACTATCAAACGATTATTATTTTTTTCAGATTAATCACATCTTAAAAATTTGATTAATCACAATTAATCACAAATAATCACTTAATTAAAAAAAGGCTGGTGGGTCGCCTTTCAGCATTTTTCCCACTTTTGTTGACAAAAGTATGCAAACTGAGTTTTTGTTGTTGTATTCGAACAGATATACAATTTGTGATTAATCTTTAGTTAACTAGTGAAGTCATGTGATTAATTACGTTTAAAAATTGTAATCGCCCATTGAACCAAATTTTTTTATATATTTCTTTTTACATAAAAAAAACAAAAACAAAACATTATTATAATTTAGGGGCATCAAGCGATTAAAATGTGTAATTGTAAATGTAAATGTGTAAATGTGTAATTGTAATTAATCACATGACTTCACTAGTTAACTCACGATTAATCACAATTTTTATATCTGTTCTAAATGTACAAAAAAATCTAGGTTTTCATACTCTTGTTAACAAAAATGGGGGAAAAAATGTTAAACTAATAAAAATAGTTCAAATGAATTTTTGACGTCTATAGCTGTCAATGGCAGTGAATGAGTTAAGAACAAAACGTGAATAAGCAAGTAATGGTAATTTGAATCTGTGCCCTTGCTGTTGTTTTTGTTCCAGCCGTCATGCTACTCTGGACTGTTTTATGAGGTTTGCATGCACGAATGTGCTGCCTCTGTTCAGCACTTCTCTCAGGTAACCTTTAAAACAAAACAAAACACACAAAAAAACACCTCTGTCATGGCATAAATAAATAAGTGTTCCAGTTCTCCACTGGAAAAACCTTCTTTTAAACAGTAACATTTATAGGGCATAATTTGCATACGATCCCAGTTAGAAGAGGAGGATGTTAGGTCAAAGATGGAGCATGAGCAAATGAAGAAGATGAGCATGTGCTTCTGTCAATGGACGAGGAATTGAAGACTGAGCTAGCTATAAGTGTGATAAGAAAATGAGTATCATGGGATCCCGCAGAGCTGCAGTTAAGTGAAAAGACGTAGGGGGTTGTTGTGTGTTTGTTTACATCTGTGCGCCCTTGAATACCATGGAGTGTCATCAGAGTGCCACATGGGGCCAGTGCCAATTATATCCTCTATGAGCTTGTCAATGACACCCCGCCGCAAAGACAGCTTGAGACACAGAGGGATGACAGCCAAACCGAGCATTCATAATATTAGGAATTATTTCTATAAAAATGTGTGTGCGTGTGAAGCTCATTCAAGCGTGAAAGCATACAACCATGCGTGAGCCTACACTGGCTCCACAATTTGTCTTGATGGCCTCTTGCACTACTTTTATTAGGAAACACAGAATAAGATGGTGTTATGACTGTTTGTGTGACTATAAACAACTAGAAGCCACCATGAATGTGCATTCAGGCCGATGCTGACAGCTTTAGGGTGCTTAAATGTTAATGGAACGTAGAAATGTAGGAATCTGCAACGTCAATGTGTTTGCATACATTTTTAAGCAGCGCACTGCAGATCCGGTGGATCATTTGCATGGGTTGAGGATAAACAGCAACTCTGAGCCAGAGCTATTAAACTGATAGAGAAAATTCCAGATAAAGGGTGTCTTTCAGTCTGACAAGCTCTGCCGCAATGTGGTATAGCACGCAGTATACATTTAATTTGTTGGCTAAGCATCTAAGAAAAGGTCTTCATGAAAGACACACAATGCCATGTATAATTGTGAAGCCTGCAAAATATTATCAAGTAAACACTCTCTACAGTATATGCAGTTGGATTTACTTAGATTTATACATTTTGGTCATAAAATGTGATCTGATATTTTTCATCATTCATGAGGTGTTTCCAGGTTCATACTGTGCCCCCCCCCCCCCTTAATTTGGCAGAGCTTGAGCCTCCCCCTTCTTTAAGAAGATTGAAACTAAGAAACTCAGGACGCTGAAAGGCGACCCACCAGCACTTCCCGTTTTGCCTATTGTTGTTTTCATGTTTTTTGGAATGGGGTGTGACTGGGGGAATTGCACTTTTTTAGATCAATAAAGTAATCTGAATCTGAATCCAAGTCTCAACAATGGTCATGTAAACATTCACACTAGTGCAGGGAGTAAAAAAGATGTGTGTTAAATGGGGGAGGACCCAGGAAGAGGCAGAGGAATGGAGTCAAAACAATGTTTAATAAACAAAAATGAGGAGGGAAAAAGTTACAAGCTGGGAAACCAAAACAACAAAGTCCAAAAAGGGAAAGAGAGGCGAGGCAAGACGTGGAGGAACAACGGCAGCATGACGTGGGTCAGCAACAACAATGCACTGACACAGACAGAGGGGAAACACAAGAGTAAAGACACACACACACACACACTAATTGAAATAACAAGACACACCTGGGTATGACACATGTGGTTGAGAGCACTGATTGGTTGAAACACGAGGAAGGGCAGGAAAACACAGGTAGGCAGGACAATGTTTGACGAGACAAGGGAGGCACATAAAGACAACATAACAAAACACAGATCATGACCAAAACTAAAGTAAGCTGATAACAAGCTCAAACAAAACCCAAACTAAACCCAAAACATGACAGAAGCAGATAAAACTAACCCAGATCCAACCCAAACCATGGCAATGTAAACCCCTAAGGCTAATGACTTCGCGTGGGCTAATTGGGATCAGGAGTTAACCAACTTGGGCTCCGTCCAGACGGAAGCAAACCGTCTTCGTTCCTCAAACAAATCTCGTACACACAGAAGCATTTCAAGACTTGCGTGTGTCCAAAAGAAGACGCTGAGGACGTTTAACGGCTGTAATGTATATGCCAAGTCTGGAGGGGCGCTGTAGCGCAGCCACAGAGAGTTAACGGAAAGCAGAGAAAAAGAATCAGCGAAGAAGATGAACCCTTTTTTTCCTAACTTTATTGCAATCTACAGAACAAACATGGCTTTGCATGTATCAAAACAACATGAAAAAGACGAACACAGGAGAAATGACAATGGCGGGTAATTCAAGTACAACACCGCTTGTTGAACGTGAGAATAAAGAAGTTAAATATTTAGCTACAAAAGCATAAGCAAGCTAAGGAGGGCGGGCAAAACGACTACGACACGGCTATCTGCGACACGGCTATCTGCGACACGGCTATCTGCCATTGTTGTTGACAGAGAATTGGCGCATACGTCATCAATCTACGACAATGCGTCGCCATCGAACTGCGACCATCACGTCATCACTGGAGGAGTATCCTGCATATGGTGTTCAGACGGACGTGTACGGGGCGCGTTTTGAAATCTTTCCACTCTGGAGCCCAGTTTCAAAAATGATCCGTTTCAAGCTCCAAAACTGCGCCATCGTGTGGACGAATGGCCTGAACGGTAAGAAACTTGTGAGGATACATTGAAACTGCCTTTCATGTGGACGGGGCCTTCAATTCCCATCAATATGGGATGTGTCAACTGAAATCTCTGCTACATGCTGACACCTCTATTGACAAACAGAATAGATGTCATTTGAGGAGTCCAAAATAATATCGCTACATGTTGCAAAAGGGTGCGTGTGTGCGTGCTCCACAGTGCTACAGCCAAACTACTGTGTGGACAGATGAAACCAAAGTTGATTTGTTTGGAAGACAATTGGTCCATAATTTATCCTATTGTGCACGTCAGATCTGCAACTACAGGAAACTGATCATGGTTATAAACAAAAACATTATTGGGCATACTGGAAAAGTGCACTGTGTAAAAGCATGTCAGTTTACATACCTGGTTATGAAGATGACTTAGCAAGAATTGGAGCTTTAACAATTGTTTATAACATCCCATCTCACTTAATGGCCTCGCTGGCTTTTTTGTTACTCTAGATGAATGTGTGATGACGACTTGCTGCAGCACGTAATGCAACAGGGATTTAAAGAACATGCTGATGGGTGGTTAACTAAGGTGTTAATCAGAATTGCAATCCTCTACTGCATTGATGGCTCGAATTCCTTACTCTTTCATGTTTCATTTTGCCCTCGCGACTCCCTCTCATTAACAGGCCTTTGTCACTCCTCTTCGTCAGTTTCTCCCTCGCAGGTACTCGCTGCGCTGCCTTTCTCTTTTTCTGGCATCGCTCCGTCCCCGCTGCTGCTAACCCTCCTCTCTTCTTTCGTTCATCGTCTGACAGAGACCAAGCTGTCTGATCCCCCACTCTGACCGAACACTTCGGTGGAACAGAAATGATCACAGAGCCACAATGAATAGATCTGATGACTGTCTCGTTGTAAAAGAGACTTCAAAGGCAACTTTTATAGTTATTGGGACAGCACCTCCAAGCAATGACTTCCTGGCGTACAGCAGTAAAGCTAAAAGACAATATTCTATTTTTGTATACAGACCATGCGGAAATGCTGGCATATCCAGATTTTCGCGCAGGCGCAAGGCTCACTGCACGTGTTTGCCAATTTGGCTTATCTGTCTGCGGCAAAGTGGGTGTTCTGGCATAGCGAAGGTGTGTCCTTTGACATGCGCTCCTCCCATCTGACAATGCGATGGCAGGAAGTCTGTGTAACCTTACGCCTGCTGGGACCACGTCGAAGTCTGACACAGTAGGTGGACCGCTGGTTGAATGTGGTCTTGGTGAATTTGATCAAGATTCTGAGCTCTGCGGACATGTGCGTGGATTCCATCGAGATATTATTATGGGACTGCTGAGCTTCGCTGCTGCTTGCTTGCGAAGCAAGCAGCACATATTACTATCCTACAAAAATGGGTTTATTTTAGTCTTATTATATATTCTTCCACGGATTTTTCCGCAAGAATGCGGCCCGTACCGTAGATCGCACCGGGACAAATGAGGTATCAAACGATGCGGCTCGATCTGACTCGGTGCGCCATTATTTTTCTAGGAATTCCCACTTGCCATGGTGACGCAATACCCCAAAAACTACCCCAAAAAGTGCCATAGGAATGAATGGGAAATGGAAAGACAAAATCACACATCAAGCACCTTTTTCCAAGACACGCTGTGCACGCATACGTTATCCGACCGATATGAATTTTAGCTCATTTTGTAGGAATTTTTCCCATCTTTAGCTCAGTGTTTTTTTTTAAGGAATGAAAGCTCTCCCCTCTGTGCGGGTTCAAAGACAGTGAGTCATATAGCATTTTAACACACTCTGTTTTAGCAATTAGCCAGAGTGCCAGGAAGCAACAAATCTCTTGCCAAACGTCAAAAGTTTCACTTCAAGTCGTCACCATGGCCACAATATTTTCTCAATAGACGTCAAATTCTCACATTTTGTAGTCACGAGTGTCTTCTTTCAGACAAACTAACTTTATTTATTTATTTGGCTAAGGTGTCATTTAGTACCTTTATTTTCACTTTTAGCTCGGACATGTCGGACCAACTCGCCTATCTCTTCCATGTTAAATTCAGGCGCCTTTCGCTCTTCATTTCTGATAAATCATAAGTTTTCAACCTGCTCTCATTTGGTCATTTTTCATCCGATTAAAAAAATGAGAACATGCTCGTGTTCCCCAAACCCTTGCCTTTCTAACGAGCCATTTCTTGAATCTGCATCTTGAACCGTTAAGTTGTGGGAGGCTTTTCTTTGAGGTGTGCGTCTCTCATTCAATCTCAATGAAATGTGGGTGCGTGACGTCACTTCAACTCGTCACCATGGCCACAATCTTTGCTCACTAGACATCAAATTCTCACATTTTGTAGTCACGAGTGTCTTCTTTCAGACAAACTAACTTTTATTTGGCTAAGGTGTCATTTAGTACCTTTATTTTCACTTTAAGCTCGGACAAGTTGGACGAACTCGCCTATCTCTTCCATGTTAAATTCAGGCGCCTTTCGCTCTTCATTTCTGATAAATCATAAGTTTTCAACCTGCTCTCATTTGGTCATTTTTCATCCGATTAAAAAAATGAGAACATGCTCGTGTTTCCCAAACCCTTGCCGTTCTAACGAGCCATTTCTTGAATCTGTATCTTGAACCGTTAAGTCGTGAGAGGCTTTTGTTCAAGGGGTGCGTCTCTCATACAATCTCAATGGAATGTGGGGCGCGTGATGGCTCCAAGTCAAAAATGGGTGTGCGTTTTTAAAGCGACAGTGAGATATTTTTAGTTTCTGTTGATTATGGTTAACTTCCACATTTCTTGACCGATTTTTGTCGTTTAAATTTTAAACTGTTCAGCTCATTTACATTTTTTTAAATACATTTTCAGGGACAGTGAAATACTTTTAGTTGATGTTGATTATGGTTAACTTCCACATTTCTTGAGCAATTCCAGTCGTTTAAATTTTAAACTGTTCAGCTCATTTACAAAGTCAAATGTGTGTGCGTGAAAGTGCATTTTTCTTAAAGGGACAGTGAGATATTTTTAGTTGATGTTGATTATGGTTAACTTCCACATTTCTTGAGCGATTCCAGTCGTTTAAATTTAAACTATTCAGCTCATTTACAAGAGTCAGCAGTCCCATTCAAAATTTCCGCGGGAATTTTTCTAGTTATTATTATTATTACTAATGGATTGCTGCATCCTACTCAGTGTCTCAATGCTAGACTATCATTGTGATTCATTTAAAGGGAATGAGAGGAGACACTTTGATTAGCGACGAATCAAGTTAGCTGTGCTCACACCCACAACGGTGAAAACAGATTTTTTTTTTAAATATATACCACTGGCTTGCATGCTGCAAAATTACTAACACCCGCGCTAACCCGCCTCTACACAAATTTAATCCGGACTTGCACCGGTCACAAAAATAGAATCCATGGCTCCCTGTGTTCATTTTTTCCTTCGTGGAGCTTCATGGTCAGGTTACTTCAACTTCTTCCCATATTGCCATAAAAATGTGTTTCTGTTTTGTTTCACCTTGACATGTTCCTATGACATCCTTATTACTTACTTTTTGCACAATATTTTTCTGAAAAATCATAATGACACAAAGAAAGGCAGACTGTCATTTCTGTCATCATTTTCCATGCAAAAGAACATTAATGAATAAATGAAAGTGATTTATATGAGCTGCAGTTTCCACGTCAAGATGGTGGGTGGATCAAACAAGCAATGGTAAAGGTGACACATCATAAAAACAAATGCTAATTGTGTTTTTTGTCAAAGGAATAAAGAAAAAATAAATATGCAAGTCAAATGGGTGTTCCCTGCAGCATTGCAGTGTTTGATGTGTTGAATGTAAAGTTAAAGTACATGTCATTGTAATGAAGACACAGAGACACAAAGGGTGTGGATTGACAAATTTAATTGTACACAACGGAATTCTACGACACAAAGCGCTGGACAAAGAAAAACGGTTAACAAAAGTCGCTTGCAAAGTATGCAAGGAAAATAAAGTAACAAAAATACACCCGAGGGCTGTAGAAAACGCACAACGCGAATACGAAAAACCAAAATACAAAACGAGCTATACAAAGCGGATAAACTAAAAGTGACGTGGGAAAAAACAACACGTGGATGCCAATCACTCAAGCGTAAAGTTGAGAAAACACAAAACGACAAGGAAAAAAAGGCTCAACGCGTGGTTAACAAGCACTCAGGCAATAAGCCGAGGAAACAACAACATAAAACTATGTGTCAAAAGACTCACGTGAGAAACTGGAAACAAGAAACAAACCTAGAGATAGGAAGTAGAGATGGGACGTTTGACACTGAGACTCCGGATCATGTGTCAGCCGAGTGAGACAGACTGCTCGAAACAATGTATCAAAAGCCCCGATCAAACCTCCGTGATCACGTGCTGATGACGTATGCGGCTTTATGCGCGCTAATGAGATACCGGAAATTACGTAACTGATTCAAACCTTTTGGCGCGGTGTCAGGCGCACAATTCCCTCACGTAGATATTTGCTTCACTTTATGTTCACCTGGAAAAGTTAGTTATTCGGTATGTTTCCAACAAAAGTACTCCCACAATGATGCATTTAAAGTTTCCAATTATGCATTATTTTTAAATCGTGTGTAGAAGATACAGGCTTGACCCAAGTATTTTCCACCGAGTTGCTATAAGCGCTTCTCCAAGACCCTCAGTCACATCCCCCAAAGACTGATGTTGAAATACTTGTCATCTGGCTTCACAGCGCACTTGTGTCATGTCCAAATCATGTTTATAAAAATCGAATGAGTAACAGGACATCGCATTGAACCATAGTACTGGCACAGTGTCAAAATATTGCAACACTTCCATGTGTACCTGATGATCATTAGACAGACACAAATGTAAGACTGAATGTACTGGTGTTATGTTGGAATATAAATCAATCAGGTGAATCACTTTGAGGATTGTAGCTGCTATGGCTCCAGCTGACCACCAGATGTCACCGGTACGATCTATCTTATGGGGCTTTGAAAGTTCGACTCTTTTTTCCAAATCAATCAGCCAAAAGCTTCAAAAGCTTCACAAGGCTTCATTGTCCAATCTCTAATAGGAAGTCTAAACACGAAGTCAGAAAAACCCTCTTCGGCAAGGACGTAGCAAGGTCAGTACTCCGACGAGGAGTGTCGGCAGTTCCAGTCCTTATAAAGCGTTGATTTGTGAATGAGAAACCGGTGCAGCGCAGGAGGACACGCCCCTCTACTCAATCAGAAACTGAAAAAAAAAAAACACAACGCAATGAAAGCACAACCATAACAGTCATAGCGTGTGTGAATGTCAGAGCATTGATTGACTATTTTCCTCACTCATGTCAAGGACACTAGACCTCCCTCTACGACCACACGCATCATGCAGTATAGACGGAGCCGCCTCCCGCCCACCCTCTGACAGCCGTGATATAAAGTAGACAATTGAAGCTCAATGGAGACAAATGACAGCATGGAGGACGCAATTGCCATCAGCTGTCTTAATACTTGGAGTTGGTGTGCACCTCTCCTCACATCGTACGTGTATATAGGAGAGAGGCCTTGTGTGCAAGATCTCACCTCCTACACTACTACTTTCAATTCTGATGGTCGAACATCATACTGTATGTAGACTGACATGTTTCTGAACATTTAACTTGAATGAATGAATGAATGAATGACAGTGTGTGTGCGTTGGGGTTGCATGCATGCAATTGCAGTTACTGTATACATAGTGTGTGAGTGGCCGCCAGCAACATAATTCAGGACTACCTCACACACACTACTGAACCACTTTCTCACACACTCATGAAATTTGTTTTGCCTCAAACACATACTACTGAAACACTCTAATACACACTACTGAATTGCTCCCAAGCACACTCTTGAAATGCTTTCACCCACTCTGCTGAGAAGTGTTTCACTCACACACACTACAGAAACACTCTCACAGGTATCCTACTGAAATGCTCTCACACAATCTACTGAATCACTCTCATACACACTACTGACACGCTGTCCTTCTCACTACTAAAAGGCTCTCATACAGACTACGGAAATTTTTTAGCTCACAAGCACAATCAAAACACTCTCATGCACACTACTAAACTGTTCTAACGCTCTCACAGGCACCCAAAACACTCTCATGCAAACTGCTGAAGCACTCTTCATGCAAACTAACTTCTAGCTACTTCTTGCTCACAGGCACTACCAAAATGCTCTCATACATGTAAAGAAACACACACATACTGTATACAATTGTCAATATATCATACAAGTGCATTGCAGTATGAGATGCAGGAGGATTTTAGTTGAGTGTTTTGGTAAGTGTGTGTGTTTCAGTAGTACGTATTATTGCATTTCAGTAGTGCGTGTTTGAGGTAATCCTGAATTATGTCGCTAATGAGCTGCACGTGCAGGCAGGTGATCCGTGTCAGGGCCGAGACATCATATACGAGGGGTGTGTATGTGCGTGGATGTGAGCTGCTGAGCAGGGCAGCATGTGGCGATACATTAAAAGGCCAGGATTATCCTCGACTGCTGCAGGCCTACTGATAGTGTTCATGTTATGGAGGGAAAGGGCGGGAAAGCGCTCCATTTTGGCATCATTATCGAGCCATAATGAGCCATAACCCCACTCATTGAAGACTCAACGACTTCTGGCTTAATGCATCAGGCCAAGGGTGGCCCATGTGCTGACTTGCAGGAAAGCGGGATGATGAAGAGGTGGAGGGAAGAAAAGCACATTAAGGGGAATTCCAACAAATAAAGTGCTTTGACAAAAAGCACACACATAAGGATTATACTATGTCTACAATCCACCTATGCCAAAATGAAGGTGGGATTGTTTCTCGAAAGCCTCTAATGGCGAAGGCAACTTTTTGGGGAATTATTGATTTGTCGGAAAGTGATTTAAAAAACGTTTTCCCTTCCATGCTCCAAAACTATGTCCTTGTTTGATAGGTTTGGCACAAATATATGATTATTTCTTACTGTACAGTACTTATACAGCAGTATCAAAGATAGGATGTGACACTAACAAGCGAAAGCCATATTAGTACACTTTATGAGGATTTTAATCGTCATCATCTGATGGATTCTTTTCATTTATTTGTTAGTTATTATTGTAGCACTTGGAGAGTGAAGGTTTTTGTTTTTAGGTGGTGCTTGGTTTAAAAAATTGGAGAACCATTGATCTATCACAATGAAACCTACAAAGTTGAACACCGTTTTTTGTGTGATGCTGTTTGATGTCCATGCGGTCGTAAAAACTAGAGAATGTTAACAATGTATAATAACAATAAAAACAAAATCATAATAAACCAAGTAGTCATATTTTCTCATGGTTTTAATGAGTTTAAGACAAACAGTTTTGGTAAATTCCAAATTGAGCCCCTTTTGGTGTGATCAACATTTGAGGTTTCATTGTATATGTAGTTTTGTTTTTAAAATACAGACGCTCCCCTACTTACGAACATTCGAGTTACGAACAACGGTACATACGAACATGTCTGCGCGCATGTCAAAAAATGTTCGGAAAGAGATGCTGTAAGTTAGATTTTTGTATTGCGCACCTTTTTCCGAGTACTGTAGTGCTTCTTTCCGCCGCTAATACCGACGCTTGGCGCTGTGAGAGCTCACCCAGCATTGGAGGCTCAGCAACGTGTCGAGGAGGAGGAAGAAGAAGAAACGCCTGTCGCTCATAGATAAAGCCATCGCACTCTTCGAGCAGCAAGACCCAAATATTGAACGTTGCACAAAGGTTGCAAATCAATTGAATGATGCCATACAGTGCTACCGCATCATTTATGATGAAAAAAGAAGAAAACTGTGCAATCGTCGTTAGATCGCTTCTTTCGGCCAGTTTCTAGTAAATCCTCCAAGGAAGATACTCATCAACCCTCATCTTCTTCTCCGCGACCCTCAACTTCTTCCTACGTTGAAGTTACGGAGGAGGAAGTAACTTTTGAAGCCCATTCCAGCGACGACGAAGAACCTCTCATGATATAAAATCCTCCTCTTCCTCCTCCTCCTCCTCCATCAAATCCTTAAGCATCGAGTACATCTTCCAAAAGTAAGTTAAACTTCATTTTATTTATCTTATTACGTACATGTACATACTGTGTGTGTCTCTCGCTCTCTCTCTCTCTAACATACGCAGTACAGTACTGTACGTATTCTCTTTAAACATAAATTATAATACAAAATATAGCACTAAAGCAACTTACGAACAAATTCACCTTACGAACGATCGCTCGGAACGTAACTCGTTCGTAAGTTGGGGAGTGTCTGTAATGTCAATTTTATGGAGAGAGAAGCCTTTTTAAATGCTTTGCTCTCCTGTTTCCACAGTTGTGTTACATTGAGCAGAACAATGCAGCCCGGAAGAGGTGTCATGTACAGTACTGTACTTCTCTAGACAGAAACCTAGTATTTAGTATTAACCTGCTGGTTGCAATAGCGGCTTCATCAAGAATTGATCCCACATTTTGACACTGTGAGATTTGTATAATACATGCCGTGTTAACTAATCTAACATTGCAAGCTTTGATAAATATAAATAGGAGCACTCCTAATTAGAACCAATGCACTAATGTGCCACATGACTTGAGATATGACTTTCCAAAAACAAAATACGATATGATTTTTTTTAAAGTATTATAACATGATCAGTTTCCAAATATCTTAGCGTTCAAAAAAGGGAGTTTAAAGGTAATACCAGAACAAATAAGCACTTGAATTGTATTCTCATATGAGTGAGGTGATGTTTCAATTTGATTCCAGTCAAATATTACTTGACTTGTTGTGTCATTTGCCAATTACTAGTGAGTAAATGGTATTAAGAATAATAACGGTGGCAGGCCTTCACAGCTCATTATTAAAGGATCTTATTTGTAATGCCAGGGAGCATTTTCCTTTAATACCCTTGTCTCCTTGTGTTTAGGTAAGGCAATCTGAAACCGATATGGTTGTCGCTGAAGAAAGCGATCTCAGTGTAAGCCAAATATTACTCCGGACATCCCTGACGGGAATCAATTCCAACATGTTTTTGGAAGAAAGCTCTGGGTTCCTTGTGACAAATTTCTATTTTGATAACTTTCACTGACTTGTTGCTTTCTGTTACTCGTGACGGTAACTCTCACACTGTCTTAAAGCCAGGATTTAAACTATTACAACTAACTTAAATGCATTGATGGTTCTCAAAAACATGACAATTCCAAATTAAAATGCTATCAAATCCACAACAGCCTATTTACAGTTGAACATCTATAGGCCTATGTATTTTTAATATTAAGTCTTCCTATTCATCGTTTGTCCCTTTTTGAAAAATATCAACCAAACTATTAACATTGAACTCGATTTGGTTCAATCTTAAACATTTCTTGACAATAATATGTTATATGTGACCTCACTAGTCTAAACATGAGATTCAGATTAATATTACATTGTAAAATATGAGTTATGCAGCAAAATCCAGCTGTTGTTATTCATCTCAAGGGGCGGCCATTTGTTGCCGACTGAAGAGGACATCACAATCACTCAAGCAACGACCAATCGAAGCTGACCTGTTTTCAGAAGTTGAGATGTGATTTGTTGTTACCTCAGACCTGCACAACTGTGATGTCATTTTCACTCGACAGAAAGTAGCAAAATGGCCGCCTCCTGAGATGGCCAAAAACTGCTGGATTTTGCTGCTTAACTCATATTCCACCAATGCAATATTAACCAAAATAACGTATTTAGACTAGTGGGGCTGCATAGAACATATTATAGTCATGAATTTTTTGTGGTAGTTGACTTGCCCTTCAAGTAAATATTTACAAGCAGAAATGTCCTTTACATGTGTACCTAATTTTGTGGCTGAGTAGCGTACAAGAAACCACAATCTGCACACACGTGCGCACCCCATGTGACGCAAACCCACAACCCTCTCTTTTCCGTATCTGTCAGGCACACGCGCAACGCGACATCACATCAAATCATCTCAGCAAGCGTGTTTAACCTAATCACACGCAGCCATGCGTGAACCTCAGATGTGGGAGTCAGGTCTGCTATGACAGCCGATGCGCTGTGTGACAGCCACGGGCTTTCGAGAGCACCGACCGACAGGCTGCTTTTTAATACATGCGCCTTGAACTGTACGCAAAACACAAGGTCTACGCACGGCGACGGCGGAGACGGGGATGTGGGTCGGAGCAGGGAGCCAAGACTCTGAGGCAGACAGTGACTAATTGTATGTTTCATTACCGTAACAGAAATCGTAAGCAGAGACACAGCAGGATGCAGGATCCGATCTGATTTACCTTTTCAACACTCTTGGGAGAATGTTTTGTGTTAAGAAAAAACAGCAACAAAAAAAAGGAGTGTCACGAGAGCTTTTTGCTTTTTTCATCCTGAAGCAAAAATCCAACCTGCAGTAACATGTTTGCAATGTTTCTCCATTGGAGTGTTTTCTTCCAGAAGAAACGTTAGGCCCCGTCCACAGTTTCAATGTATCCCCACAAGTTTCTTACCGTTCAGGCCGTTCGTCCACACGATGGCGCGGTTTCGGAGCTTGAAACCGATCACTATTGAAACCGGGAAAGATTTCAAAACGCGCCCCGTATGCGTCCGTCTGAACACCATATGCAGGATACTCCTCCAGCGATGACGTAATGGTCGCAGATTGATTACGTATGCGGCAATTCTCGCGTAACTGCGCGCGAACCGTCAGTCTGTCAACAACAATGGCGGATAGCCGTGTCATAGTCGTTTTAAGAAGCGGTGTTGTACTTGAATCACCCGCCATTGTCACTTCTCCTGTGTTCATCTTTTTCATGTTGATTTGATACATGCAAAGTCATGTTTGTTCTGTAGATTGCAATAAAGTTAGAATAAAAAGTGTTTGTCTTCTTCGCTGATTCTTCTTCCACGCTTTCCGTTAACTCTCTGTGGCTGCGCTACAGCGCCACTCCAGACTTGGCATATACATTACAGCCATTAAACGCCCTCAGCGTCTTCTTTTGGATCAAGCCAGTCTTGAAATGCTTCTGTGTGTACGAGATTTGTTTGAGGAACGAAGACGGTCTGGACAGGGCCTCAGTGTTGGGATAGTTTTCAATGTGCAGGCCACCTAGAGGGAAGTCACATGTTCCTTTGTGCAAGCTAACATGGGGAAGTTGTTTGTTGCTGCTCCCATATTGATGCTCTGAGACGCAGGACTGCCTTTTGTGTAAAGCGTGCAGTCGCCAGAATCCCATGCAATGTTTCAGGCATCTTGTTGCTTCCAAGGGCAAGATTGATGACAAGACTAATGTGACTGTGATTGTCTTAACTCTTTCACTGCCATTGACGTTTATAGACGTCATCCAATTTTTATTATTTTTTTTTTGAAACGGGTGCGGGCAAGGCTTCCGGAGCTGTGGTGAAAGTTTCCAGCCGGTCTGTTGTGCCTAATGACTATTTTTGGCCCCTAGAGGGCAGCGATGACTCTCTTTTGACAAGATCGGGTGGGCGGAGCTAGAGCGTCGAGCAGGAGATGAGAATGGAAGACAAAGGAAAAATGGCGGCCGGTCGCGAGGAGCTCACGCCCGAGACGTTTTTTTCAAAGACCAAAAGCATCGCTGAAAGAGCACATTGTTGACGACGATGATCATCATCGACGATGAAGATGAGGGTGGTGACTCCGTGGTTGGGAAGCATTGACGCGGCAGTAGAAGACGTTAGATGGAGCTAGATGGAGGAGGGAACGGGCAATGGCGAGCGTTTGCAAGCAGCTCTACACTTACAAGACGAAAGGCATCGACCAACGCTAAAAGAGTACATTGATGACGACGATGGTCATCATCGATGATGATGAAGGTGAATCCGAGCTTGACGGCGAAATTGGAACCGCTGACGCGGCGGCTATGACGGTGTCGTAACGCGGAGCGCAACCGAGCACGCACAGGCGGACGTTCGATCGGACGACGGAGAGTGCCCCGAGTCCAATGCGTATTCATCGGAGGAGTGTGTACAGTCTGCTACTTGCTTTTTATTCCCCGGAAAAAAAGGCCGTCAAGAAAGTGTAACGTTTGCACGCAAAACGGACCAATGTGAAAGTGAAAGTAAACTGTTGTGCGAGTCCTGGCGTCTCCTTGCACGCAGGAGAGCGTTACAAAAGGAAAAACTGTATTTGAAACATCCACATAATTGTAAGTAGTACCACAGTTGCACACATTTGTAAATAGTTTGCGAAATTGTTTTGTCAAATTGTTACACTGTTGAATGGAAATAAACGTATTTTGCAATCAAAAAACACTTTTTCATTGTTGGTGAAAGCGTTTTACAGAAGTAAAGCACTATTTAGGTGTTTGTGGCATCATTCATGGACAAAAAGAAGTGTACAATTGACTAGAGTGCATGAAATAACATAGTTTCACAAAAAGCTCTTTTTCTCCGTTTTTTGTTTCAAAACAGAGAATTTCGGTGAAAGTAACCATTTTCTATTGTTGATTACTGAAGAACGGAATAAGGTAGAAAAAAAAAAATTCTGATGAAAGCTGAGAGTCCAATCTTTCATTTGGTAGTATGTGTGTTTCCATAGTCCAAACACAACATTTTCTGTGGACCTTGAAAGATCACTCAAAATGCTTAAATCGGCTGGCAGTGGGGACAACCCGTTTCTGAAAACGTTTGGCAGTGAAAGAGTTAAATTAATGAAGGTGGTAGTAGGTGGTAAATTAAACGATGAAGCAGGCCAGTTGCATTTTCAATGCCCAAAACATTCAGACATTTTTGGAAACAAGCAGCTCACTAAAGATATACATATTTAAAATGTTTTAAATGTCCCAAATACGTATTTATACGTTTTTTTTATGCTAGAGCATACAGAAGGCTTTGATGCAGTCTCTGAACTGCACAAAACGGTTGAAGCAATGGTAGTTATTACAAAAACGGCCAGCAGGTGGCAGCAGAGTAGAATAGATCAACCAAGGCCATATTGCAAACAAGCTCATTTACCCACAGTTCTAAACAGATTTGTGAATAATGATGAAAGTTAGCTATATTCTAAAGCTAATTGCTGAAAAACGGAAATATACTTTTTTTCTGATGAAAGAAGAGGCTCAAATCTTTCTTTTGGTAGGTTCCATGTTTTTATAGCAATAGAACACAATATTCTGTGGGCCTTGCAAAGTCAGTCAAAATCCATTAAAACAGCCTGGAGTGAAGGGGATTGCTTCAGTGAAAATGGCTGGGGATGAATGAGTTAAGTAGCAAAGTTGTGTTTTATCTGCATCTGGGATTTCTGCAGTAGCAACTGGTGGATATATAGACAACTGTCAAGACGAGGAGAATATTGCGGTGGTGGGGGGGTAATTGACAATGAAGCACTGTGAGGCTTGGAATGGCTTGAAAAGGGGCAAGTAAAGCCCCACTTTATTAAAAAAAAAAAGAGAGATTATGATGAGTGAAAAAGATAAATACAAAAAAGAAAGGAAGAATCACACAGACAGAGGTGAGAGTGAAGCCCTTTTCCCTGGTGAAACTGCTCTATTGATCTTAGCTTGTTTCTTGGAGAGTTCCTGCGAGATCACGGCGAGTGCTGACACAGCCATCACAATGCATTATGGGGGATCAAAGAGAGGCCAGCGTTGGCCACCACGCGGAACTTGATGCCCGCGGGAATAGAGAAAGAACATTGGGAAGAGTATATGGGACAAGGGCTAACAGAGGCGTACAATGAATTACTGCTAAACAGGATTTTCAATCACGGCCAGTCACTCGCTGTGGTGTCTCCATCTCTCAGTGCCACTCCGGGAGGGACACAGGTGGACGTGTGAAGGAAGTAAACAAGAACAGAAATGAAGTCATGGGAGGCATGAGACTTGGATGTTAAATATAAGGAGATTTGAGGTGTAAACTTTGCATGACTGCACTCGCTGGCATATGTTTTTGCATGTGTTTGTGTGTGTAAGACAGACGGAGGCAAGAGGGTGACAATTAGGTGAGAAGCATTGTGGGAGAAAGGGAGTGAAACCCGAAAATAGGAAGTGAGAAGGATGACACGGACAAGCTGCATGTGTGAAGTGTGTCGGTGCAGATGTTTCTTTAATTAGCTTGCGATTGAGTGAGCGAAAGAGAGAGAGAGAAAGAGAGAGAGAGAGAGAAAGAGAGAGAGAGAAAGAGAGAGAGAAATGTCACTGGACAGCATCCATGTGCTGGCTGCAGAGCATCAGAAATGTCAAGCATGGAGAAACTGCTGACGTCTTTCACACAGCGTTGCGTGTCACTGGGTTACTTTTTGGTGAATCTCAAGGCATGCACAACCACAAGAAATACAGTCATGAAAATGTATGAAAATAAATGTTACATAATGTTTTCGTGTGATTTTACGTTTAACACTGTAAAATGTATTTGACATTAACATTTAAGATTACAATTGTATGATTACGAGATGCCAAAAAGCACCTGTGCATGATAGTCCACAAAATATTGAATATCATTTTCATCATTTACTGTATCTACGACGGTGTATCAGGGCCACGTCTCTATTTTTTTAGAGGGAGGGTGATAGTCAGATTTATTTATTTTTTAATCACAAACTTACGCGAACAAAAACTCTCAAATTTGCGGCATAATAAAGTGGCAAATTTGCAAGAAAAAAACTCATAAATTTACGAGAAATAAACTTGCAAGTTTGCGACATTATAAAGTGCAAATTTGCGAGAAAAATAACTTCTAGTAAAATAGTAACTTATCTGTGAGAATAAAACCCTAAAACTTGCAAGAAATACAGTACACGTAGCATAGCTACAGTCCGGAGGAAGTGCTGGCTTTTGTCCACCAGGAGCTAACGTGAGGATTTGTCGATGGTTAATGGAACACTATTTATAAAATGAAAGGGCAGGATGGAGACGGATTTCTTCTTAAACTTTACTCGTCATACCTAGCAACTAGAGTGACAACACGTCCTGACCCCCTATTAGCTGACTAACACTAACCAATCAGAAGCTAGCATACTTTAGGTAAATGCAAGTGAATGACTGAGGACAGCAGATTCAACACATCAATTTAGCTACTTGAACCCAAAAAATATATATAATATATATATATATATATATATATATATATATATATTATATATATTTTTGAGGACAGCAGATTCAACACATCAATTTGTGTTGAATCTGCTGTCCTCAGTCATTCACTTGCATTTACCTAAAGTATGCTAGCAAGTAAGCAAGCAAGTATGCTAACAGAATGCGTTGGAAGAGAAATAGTGAGAGCAAAAGCCTTTGAACTTTCTATTTGTGTTTGTCACTGCTTTCTTTTTTACTTATTATCTGGAAAGTTGTGAAGACTAACATTATTTAACTTGTTGGCTTTGAACAGAAAACTGCACACAAACGCGGCACTATACTTTCTCCTCTAGCTGACGCAAGCAACTCATAGTTTACCACCGAGTTCAAATGGAAAACCATCATTGAGCCAAAGTGCTTTACAACATAAACAGCAGTGACAAATGATGTATTCTTCAATATGGGAGGGGGCGGGGGGGGGGGGGGGGTTAGCAGTTAAGTGTCGTAATATGGATGTGTGTCCGTGCATGCGTGCGTGCGTGTGTTGAGGATGGTGAAGTCATGTGGCTCACAATGAGTATGTTGGAGAACGCACCCCGAGGTGGTACACTTCACCCAGCCTGTCTCCATCAATAACACATGTCAAATGTCAAATTTGTGACCTTGTTCTCTGACGTCACAACTCTTACTCAATGGCCTGTTGCGTTGTTTTTAGAAACTGCTCTGGGTGTCACGCTGATCCTAATTAATATGGATTGTTATTTACATGTGATTGTATACAGTACATGTATGAATTGCTCATAGTCCTGCATATACCTGGACATTCTGTTTACGGCTAAAAAAAAAAAAGAAAAAGAAAAATGTGATGTGGAAAATAATGAGAAATTGTTTGGAACAAAGGAAATTTAGCAAAAGCTTAAAGGATGACAAATTGGAGGCTTCTAATAATGCCTTCATTTGCATGTCTAAGTATTGGCGCCCCGGTGGACATTTTGACAAGTTAAATAAGGTAAGGCTCAGGTGCAGCTGATCCCTTTAATAATAGCTCATCTCTCTCCTTATGTGTCCCCCAAAGCTGCAAGTGTCATTTAGTGATTTATTAGCATTAGCACACCAGTCCTTGTGTCTAATATTCAAAGCCACTAGAGAAGGCTGCCATCGTAAATGTGAATAATTACAGAAGGGCAATCTTTTATGATGATTACGTCTTACTCTTCAAACAATTTGTTCTCCTGAGGTAACACTTCATAATATGGAATGCTTTCACAGAGTTATTTGTCTCAAGACTTCAGTTGTATGGTTGAGTATAATCATATTTCTAGCATATAACATTCATTTTACTGTATATTTATTATCCTCATTAAAGTTACGGATGAGTTTGAGTCCTTCCTAGCTGACTTTGAGTGAGAGGCAGGATACTGTACACCCTGGATAGGTTGCCTGCTAGTAAACTTGTGTCCTCTGGCTCAAATTATGAAAATCTAGTCAAATGTCTCATTACGATTCCGCCTAAATTTGTATGTATTATATTGCTAAATAGCATATACTGTATTTTAATGCAATTTTTGTGGGGTTTGTTGCATTTTTAAGTGTCTTTAAAAATTATAATGAAATTCATATAGTTAATACATAATAGTAAATAGATGGAGAAGTGATGGGCAGATGATGGAACAGGCCCCAATTTTTCTATCGGCGCTATTCTGGGGCCACATATTAACAACCAATAAAAGTTCCAGCCTTCAATAGCATTCACTCCAACAATTAAGGTTTTGAACAATCAAAAAATACTGTGATTCTTTAGTTTTTTTCGGTGCAAAGTGCTCACCTTTATTAACTCATTCACTGCCATTGACGGCCATAGACGTCAAAAATTCATTTGAACTATTTCTATTAGTATTTTTTTTCCACTTTCGGTAACAAGAGTATGATAGATTTTTTTACTGCACATTTAGAACAGATATAAAATTTGTGATTAATCGATTAATTACAGTAAAAAAATGTAATCGTCTGACGCCCCAAATTTTTAATAATATTTTCTTTTTTTTTATTAGGGGCATCAGACATCAGTCATTTTTTAATTGTAATTAATCACATGACTTCACTAGTTAACTCAAGATTAATCACAAATTTTACATCTGTTCTAAATGTACAATACATTTTTTTCTAGGTTTTCATACGCTTGTTAACAAAAGTGGGAACAAATTTTTTTACGTCTATAGCCGTCAATGGCAGTGAATGAGTTAAAAATGACCATTCAAGGATGGTACAAAACTGCTGAACAGCAAACCAACATTTAGTGCAAGAATTCATTTTGTGCATTTCTCCACAAAAATGTACTCACTCAAAATGTAAAAAAATATTCAGGTACTATCCTGCAAGTCATTCCAAATCTGCAAAAAAAAAGATATTAGGCCTAATGACATTGTAGTATAGAGAAGTATAAGACCTGGATCAAGCTCAAATAAGCGATGCCTGCCATCTATCTAAGGGTGAATGGTGATATTAAAACTTAAAACAATACAGTGGAACCCTGCTGTATTCATGGGGGTTAGGGTTCAGGCTGGCCAGTGTGTAGAACCCCCCTCCCTCCAATTTTTTTTATTTTTTTATTATTTCCTCCTTAATTTATTAAACCGTATGAATTTAGTTTAAAAGACAATATAAACATATGCATTCTAGCTGAATATGCATTCAACCCCTCATACACACTCGGCCTTACGTTGGATCCCAAACTTCAATGAAAAAGGTCAATAGCAAGCAAGGTGAACTATATGAAACCTGATTTGTGCCTTCTTGGAAATGAGAGTAATACATATTTTAGATCGCTGGATTATTTTTAGAAAATGATACTGCATGAAGACAGGGAACATGTAATTATCTTGCCAGACATGTCGTCTCATTTTTATCCATCTCCCTGTGTTTTGTCTGGTTTTAAGGGGCACGGAATATGTCTTTCTTGTGGGAGGGAAAATGAAGAACTCAGATGATGGGCGTCATGCATGTGGACATTTATTTATAGGTAGAGTATTAAAAAACATGATGTGACATTATGTGATGGTTGTTTTAACAAAAGCTGAAAGAAAAAGTGATGAGGGCAAACATGACCAAGAGAGCAGGTAAGACAAGATAGCAGCTGAAACCTTCACAATATTTTGTCAGCTTCTCTCACCCTCCTGTCACTTCTTCTTCTTTTCTGTAAGCCATCTGCTGCCTTTCACATGATCTTTATTTCAGCCCTTATGCTCCTAAAAATGTCCCCTTCCTTTAGCTTTCTCCTTTTTTGTCCCCACTCCCTCAAGCTACAGCCAACGAAAAATCTGTGTTAACACATCCAAGCGCTAAGTCCAAATCTCAGGTGACCTTTGCATCACTAACCCAGACCACCAAGTTAATAAGGTATCAGTCACAAGATGGAAGCTCAAGTGGGGGCTGGAAGGTAGTAGCTGTTAATAGATGATTTGAAGGTCAAACACCGGCGTGTGTTTGTACACATACACAGACATATCTCGCCCACACAGTGTGTGTGTGTGTGTGTTTGTGTGTGTGTGTGTGTGTGTGTGTGTGTGTGTGTGTTTGTGTATGTGTGCAGCATAAATCTCTGTTAGACATGGTGGGTGGGCACACTGGCAGGAGATTTATGCTTGAAAACATGAAACAGAGCTCTTGATCCAAAAAGGAGGAGAGGGGCAAAGGCTGACTGTTGTTGATGAGTCGGTGTTTTTGTGAATGACTGATTTCATGCGGTGGCACGGTGACCTAGTTAGTTAGTTAGTTAGTTAGTTAGTTAGTTAGTTAGTTAGTTAGTTAGTTAGTTTGTTCCTTAGCACATCTTCCGCACATTTCTAAGGTTGAGAGTTTGAATTTGGCCTCATTTTACGAATGTGCTACTGAGTTTAGAAAAGGTTTTTTTTTTTTTTTTCTCCTGAAAATTGAAAACTCACAGTATGGTCAATAAAAGTTTTATGATGGTGACAGTCTGGCTCTGGAATTTATATTATTATTATTATTATTATTATTACAACTATATAATAATGATAATATTATAATAATTTAAAAAAAAATGTAATTACAATATTAATGTAATTAAATAAATATAAATAATAATAATAATAATAATAATTTAAATTTATTGATTTATTTAAAAATGTAATTACAATATTAATGTAATTACAATATTAATGTAATTAAATAAATGTAAATAAATAAATAAATAAATAATATTAATATAGTATTACAAGTATTACAATTGTACATTATATTTCTGCTGGAATATCAAAGGTCAACCCCATCCCAGAACGGACGTTTGGATGTAATAAGTTTTTTTTTACTTTGTCAGTAACAAGTAGGTAAAAGAAAAAATATTATTATTATTATCGATTGTCTTTTTAAGTTTATTTTCAAGGGATGACATAGTATTTCCCTCATGATGCTTTAAATATTCGCAATCGATTAGCGGTGCCAAGTGTTGTTATGGCAGAGCGTGGTGGACGGCCACAGGAGGGGTTTATGGGCCTTTGTAAAATCAGCGAGCTAAGCCACTGCAATTCATCCCAAGAATATGGATGAGATCATTTCTACTCATGCGGGTACATACACACACGCAACTTACTCAAGGGAAGTCTGGGTGGTCGGGAAAGTTGCGAGTGCCTAGATTACGCTCTACAATTGAGGACATTACAAACATGACACAGTGACTGTTTGATGTGAGTTTGCATCTTTGTGTGTGTGCTAGCTTACTTGTTACATTGCTTTGTAGTGTACGAGGAGCCTTCCACTAATAGTAGATCATTCCTATCTCTCACACACACACCCACACACGCACACACACACACACTGTATTGTGTCACTGTCATTGAGCATTACACATCAAATTACATTACACAAGACTGCCTCCACTTCCATTTTATTAGAGTGACACCGAAGGAAGGCAATTGTGTAAGTAAAAGCTTATAACATGTATAACATCCATTCACATTTTTCACTTTCTCTTACTGTGACCCTCCTTAGTTGTTGCCCTGTTTTTCACCTTAGAGCTTCTTTTGATTCTTTACTACAATCCATTGGCTGCATCAAAGGTCTATTCTGTAATTTTTCATGGGCAACGTAATATTCATACCCCCATGACCTTTATTCCTGTTTGAAAGGATTCATAAATAAGTCCCTGCTTTCCGCTTACTTTTGCCGAGAAAAAAAAAGGGGGGGAGGGGACTAACCTTAAGCCTGGAGATCGTGTTTGTAAATGTTGAAACAGACTTGTCCAGAAAGGCCATGTCAGAATGACGACATACACAAAAACATTATTGACTTCCCACGACAAATACATCCTCTTAACTTGATCATGATAAAGCATGTTTACACAAAGCACATGAAGTCATCAATATTTTAAAACCTGAAGTTTTCCTGCAAATTCAACAATATTGTCAATGCCTAAAAAATAATTCATATCTCAGCTCTTGAAGCAGATGGAAACACAATTCCAAAAACATTTCAGAGCTTACACCTGTGGTGTTCTAACAAACCTAAGTTTACTATCATAAACCTTCAATATTTAAAAATAAATGAATAAATCAGGATACAACTGTGTCGCATTTGTGTGCATATTTACCTTCAACACTGGAGCGCACCTCGAGTAATCTAGTGGTAATTATTTGTCGTCCATTTCGTTTACAAAGCCGTCGAAATGTTCAACATCCTCATTGTCTACAAACATAATTCTTAACAATATGTCACTGTCGACTGGTACCACTGGTTCGAATTCCTCCCGCGCCGTCATCACTCGCCGTCATTTATTTCATAACTCCACGAATGAGAACTATGAGGCCCACGTCACCCTCTCGTGTATATTCTGATGCATTTCATTGGCTATTGTTGGAATTTATTTCTATATTAATATAAATTTAAGTTAATAATCTGACTCCAATTTGTGACCTTACCAAACTATCACCCATCCAACAATAGCATGCTCGTTCTGCAATAGAAAGGTATCAGGAAGCCGGCATTTTCACACACGAGTGGATTTATTCCTAACACTCAAATCTAATACATCACAGCTGGGGTCCCGGGTCCCTACCCATACAATTCTATACGTCTCTGTCTCAAGCAGCCAACGTAGTCTCTTCCGAGTTGCCCCAGTGAATAGTTATACTACACAATATTTAAATGACACAGAAACAAAGGCATCCTGGCATTATTCTATTGGCTATGTGTTTTCTGCAGTTTAACTTTAGCTTGCTTTTCATTGGCCGATCTTCATCCGCAGCGTCACTGGGTGGCTTCTCCTGTTTTGTACTTTTCCGCCACGGTCTCAAACAAATGTGATTTACAACATACTTTGATCTTATCACGGTTCTGCATCTCCCCCTGCAATTAGCATCCTTTGTTGGCAACATTCCATTCCTAACACGCCCACGTCCATCACACACATCCTGTATTTCACCCCCACGCATACAAACTCTTATATTCCTTTACTATAGAGACCAATAATTGGTCAAAACAAAACAAAATGAGTTTGACAGATCCACTCTCCCGGCGTTAAAGGTAGAAAAGCGCTAGAGCGCTCTAGTGGTAGAAATGCAGTAATGCGCTCCTGGCCTAAATGGGTTAAAAATAACAATACAATAATAATGTACAAGCGTGATTCCCAATTTCACAGAGAAAGCATACCAAGCTTCAACAAAGCAGCGCTAGCAATATTAAGCTAGCATTAGCACTGTAAACAAGCTGACGTTAGCCACAGCATTGGTCGTATGACTTATTTTTTAATTGAGGGTTCAAATCTGACAACAGTCATAACTTAAATTGTGATATCTTCCAACAATTAAGAGCACATAAAATGTAAATCTTCAATTCCTTCTCGTTCTTACCCTGAATACATAAAGAGTAGAATGACACAAAAGAAAGCGTATATGTCATCCAAGGCCCATCAGTTCCCTGTAAAAAGACATTTAAAATCGACACGGACCCACACAGTCAGCACATCTATAATGCATCTCAACGGAAAACATTCCAACCTGTTCAGTGTAGTGTAAAATGTGATAGATCATGATATGCTATAAATATTTGGATCTGCACCAAAATTCTGCATAGTAAAAATGTGCTGCGTCTGAAGGAGTCCAGACACTCGACAAGCTGGACTGGAGGCAACTTCAAGCTTAAGGGATGGAGCCTTTGAGTCGGAGAGAGATATATGTGAGTGCAAAGTGAAAAAGCTGCAGGGTCTGCTTGGCCCTTGTGATGAAAGGACACGTTCAAAGCTCAGATTAGCTCAATAATTCATCACTTCACCAGCGCTGAGGGAATCGCCGCTATAGTGCGCAGAGATGCACGGATGCATCATCATTGGTTATTATCAATTCATTGGCTTCACAGGTAGAGGGACAGTCTGATACACACGTGTCTATAAGTGGAATTTATGAGGAAAGAATTAACTTGAAGGTGGAAAGAGGTCCTGCTGAAACGACAAGCAAATGTAATTTGAGATAGGTGTATAGATAATCTTTTTTTCCAGATAGATATGACGCCTTGCTAATCAGAAATCTGAAGCCATTGTGCTTCCTGGCAAATTAATTGGGGCAAATGAGGCTTATGAATTTTGGACCCAAATTGAGTCCCGTTGCGTAACGTGGGTTTTTCTTTCCCACCCCCCTCCAAATTTCTGCAGCTGTTATGGGAAGCTGGAGATGATTATACAACACTGCACAGACACAATCGCTCACAGAACATTACAAGAATATGTACATGCTTGAAAATATGGTGCCGGACAAATAGCTCTTGACTTTTCAGAAGGAAGATATTGGCCTATTGCGGTTGACTTTGTTGTTCAGTTATGAACAATTAGAGAGTAAAGGAGAGAAGGCGGGGGAAATACTGACAAGTCACGATGCCTTTGAAGGAGACAAGAGGGACACTCAAAGCACCTCTTCGTACAGCATGGGGAAAAAAATGTCGGATTCAAGAATTCATTCACACAAACATGTACGTGTATAGACTGAAATAATACATACTTGATTGTTAATGACATGAAATGGTCACTGTAGTGGTGTCTAACATAGTCCACTTACAAACGTTTATGCTAAATCGTCACATGCAAAACTGAACATATCATTTGTTATAAGTAGCAAATAAATACAAGGCAAACAACATTTTTCAAGTAGGTCACCATCATTTTGTTCCTTATCCTCGTTTGTCACCCACCGAGGTGTCCCAAACAATCATTGAGTTTTAAAAGGTCTATTCCGAGTTCTACCTGCTCACCTCATGTTGCCTGTGTGTTTATTTCCCCGCTTTTCACTCTTTATGTAGATGCATAGCGGGGCCTTTGGATTATGTAAAGTGCTGACTGGACAAGCAGCCAACGTTATTGCACTCTGTAATGGGGTTATAAGCCCTCAGTTACCCTGCAAATTGTGTGCTGGCGGTAAAGGAGAAAAAACTATTGGAATTGGGAGACTAAATGGACTATTAACTCAATATGACACATTCAAACAGTGCAAAACATGATAGAAATGAACAGAAAGTGCAAAGAGGGGCTTGTGTTAATAATAATGGAAACACAGTTCTTATCGCAAAGCAAGCCAAGAAAAGTGAGGGTGAATAAGATGCCACTATGCAAGGTAAACTCAGGTCTTCTTCACAAGTTCAGCTTTTAAATTACACAAGTTTCACTTGAGGCAATGCTGCATAAACATAAACATGGGGGAAATATTGCATTGCAGCAAGACTCTCGAATTAGTGAGTCCCAAAAGAGATTTTAAGTAATGTTTGGTCAACTCTATTGCTCAGATCCAGCCAGAGGTTGCAAAATCTGTTTTTTAAGAGAAGCACCAGATTCTTCAAATACTTTGGTCGAAGTAGAATAACTTTACAATAAGCTTTTTATTTGACCATTTATGAGTGAAATGCCTTCTAATTAGTAGATTAACATCTTAGCTGTTCACAATGGGTACTCCTGCAAGCCTCTGGCCAATCGTTTTCAGACTGGATTCGGGTTAGAATTTCCCGCGTCCTGTCTGCGGATGTGATGTAATGTGCGTGTTGTGTACGTGAAGAACGGTATGTGCAGTTTCGTTTTTTGTCAGCAGGTGGCAGTAGCGATTCGAAACTGAATATTCTACGTTCGGTAGCTTTAAGCAAGAGGAGATGAAATGCACAATGCAATGTTCAGTACAAAAGTAAAAAGTATTTTTTTTAAACTGTCAATTAACAGGGATTAAAAAAATCCTTATTTAGTTGATATTGTTTTAGGAAGCTAATCTTTTACCAGCAATAGGCTAGATTGCAATGCAGACCACTTCCTCTCAGCAATATCTCAGCTTCAATATGCTATCAGGGAAAGTGAGTGCATATTTATTTCTATCATATCTTGCATACATTTTGCAGCACCATTTATTATTTAAATAAGCCATTAATCCTTCCTTCCATCCATTTGCTGTGATGCATGGTTGCATGGCGTTACAGTCTATCCCAGCTGACAGTAGGTCAGAGGTGGAGGTGCAGCCAGGACAGATCACAGACATGATTACATTCACTGCTGCACACACACTAACATCTGCAAGCAACAATGTCCAATTAACCTAACGTGCATGTCTGTGGGAGGAAGCCAATGCATCCGTGGGGAACCGCCGCGGGAAAAGCAGGGAGGTTGCGGGAACATGGAAACTGACCAGGAGGTTCAAAACCCGGAGCCTTGCTGTTGCGAGGTGACCCTTCTAACCGATGCATGACACAAGAGTTAAACTCATTAAATTATTAGGGGGTCTCAAACATTTGAGGGCCAAGCACCCCTTCAACTCATTCACTGCCATTGACGGCTATAGACGTCTAAAAATCATTTGAACTATTTCTATTAGTTTTTAAAATAAAAAAAATCCGCTTTTGTTAAGAAGAGTTCAAAAACCTAGGAAACAAAATGTATTGTACATTTAGAACAGATATAAAATTTGTGATTAATTGTGAGTTAACTATTGAAGTCATGCGATTAATTACAAATTAAAAAATGTAATCGCCTGACGCCCCTAATTTTGGATATTTTTTTTTTAAGATATATATTTTTTTAATGTCTAGGTTTTCATACTCTTGTTAACAAAAGTGAGGAAAATGTTAAACTAATAGAAACAGTCGTATGAATTTTTGACGTTTATAGGCGTCAATGGCAGTGAATGAGTTAAGGGGACCCCTCATACATAGCTCTAAATGCCATAGGAAGTGAAAGTCAGAATGTTGCAATACAAAATTTATTTTAGAAAAAAAAAACTGTAATGTTGTGAAAATAAAAGTCTAGTTACCCACCCAAACAATAGAGCGAAGATGACCTCACACCAAACTTAATTCATACAAGACAACAGATGGCCTGCCCCGTACATAAAGTTACAGTCAAAGAAGAAGCAGGTGCCTTGGAAAGGAAGAAAAGGGTAAAAGCCGCAACACACAGCAACATGAACACTGACAGAGAAGAAGAAGGTGATTCAAGGTGATGCATTAGCAAAAATGTAGCAAGAGGAAAGGAGGGTGGAGGCAAGGACGAGGGCCAGCTAACTTCCCGAAGGGATGTCTTTGCTCCAAGGGGGTTCAAGAAATTGACCAAATTATGCACAATTACAATCCTTGCAAACACAGTTTTGGGGTAAGACACACTCAAGTTTATGCTTTATTAATTTAAATGAGCACATTTGCCAGAAGGAAAGTCTGAGTCACAAACATGCTTTTTGTATTTTAAGGCCTTTTAATTTTTACTGCATTCACAGCATGTATGTGTAACGTAGTATTATATATTCTGCCCTCTCTTTCACTCTCACATGTAGAGATGGGACAGAACAAACCAGTGGTGGGAGTAAGTCATTGCTTTGCAAGTCACAAGTAAATCTCAAATCTTTGCCCTCAAGTCCTGAGTCAGTGTCCCGAGTCAAGACTGACAAGTCTCAAGCAATTCACAAGTCCTACACCTTTCGAGTCATTTTAACAACATCATAGATGCTATTATTTGGGGTGAGCATCAAAGTAGGAGTCAGGGACTCAGGGAGTGAACCCAGAATGGTGCAACACATTTCTGTGTTTGCAATGTGTTACCAGTGAGTTGACAGTCTCATTAACTACGAAGCCAGCAACAATAATTAGCCGATAAACCACTAACATTAGCTTACTTACCGTTTTTGTGCAACTTGAGACGTTGAACAAAGTTTGAAGTTGTTGCCTCTCCGTCAGTGATCTAATCTTGGACATACTGCAATTAATTTTTTGTTGACCACCTCATAGTTTTTGTAGTCAAGTTTATTTATATAGCCCTTAATCTCACAAGAGTCTCAAAGGGCTTCACATGCTCACAGTTGACAAAGATCAACAACATTCCCGAATCAAACAACAAGAAGGCAAGAAAAACAAACAAAAAAAAAAAAACAGGCAAAAACTTTAAACTTTAAGTGCAATATAAGGCAAGATACATAAGTATTTTATACATGGTCCATGTATAAAAAACCAAGGTATCCTGCCTTATGTTATATTGCACTTGTAACACACTTGAAGTGTTCCTAAAAGCCAAATGGCCATATTGGACATATTTTTATTTATTTTTTAATATTTTAAAGCTAGTGCTTTATTTTAAAAAAATATATATATAAATGAAGGCAATTATTTTTAATAATGAAAAATACGTCTAAGTGCAATTTAAGGCATATTCCCTTCATTCAAACAGGAAGATTGGATTACAAAGTAGCATAATTTCTCAATAAGAAAAGCAAGCGAGCCAAGCAACAGCTGTCAAACTACTGTTGCTAGCCAGGCACTCGATGCTAATGCTAACAGTTAGCTACTAGCCACGAACGCCGGAGACTTGTACCATATCGTGCAATGACGGCATAATTAACTTGCGGTTTCTTCGCGTCGTAAATTCACTATTTAATATACTGCCGGAGTGGCATTATGATAATGGTGGTAGAAAATATGTCGTTTCAATAAAAACGTCGATAATGCAAGCCAAAAAGGCAAAGGGAAGTAGTCAAGCTGGCAATCACGCTACCATGCAGTCAGACTTCAAAGTAAAATCTACCAAGGCTATTGCATTTGTGTCAATGTATTATTTGGTCAGCTTTATTCTGAAGTTTGCTTTAGCGTAGGCGGGGTGTGTTTGCGCCTTTGCGGCTTACTCGTTAACATACATTTTGTTTTGGTGGAAGAAGCAAGTCTTTTCAAATCAAAGGGCTCAAGTCCGAGTGAAGTCACAAGTCATTGTTGGTCAAGTCCAAGTCGAGTTGCAAGTCTTTTAACATTTTTTCAAGTCGAGTCTAAAGTCGTCAAATTCATGACTCGAGTCTGACTCGAGTCCAAGTAACATGACTCGAGTCCCCACCTCTAGAACAAACTACAGGTCGAACTCCAAGGTCAAACATCTCTACGACGGTACAACACAAACCTTTGAGCGAAACATCTATCGATTAGTTGTCATGCACTGACCGTTTTATCATGTCAAGACTGTAGTGCACGACTAACGCACGATTGAAGTCATCTTAGACCACTCCCGCAGCGGCGCAGCTCTCCAACTTACAGATCCGCTATCCAGCATCATCTGCAAAATTGCAGGTGTTATGCCCGCACCATGCAGGATTTACACTGATCATGAAAGCACAGCCGTTTTTTTTGTTTGTTATTTTTAATGTTACTACATATTAACTCATTCACTGCCATTGACGCTATAGATGTCAAAAATTCATTTGAACTATTTCTATTAGCTTAGTTTTTTCCATTTTAGTTAACAAGAGTATGAAAACCTAGAATTTTTTTTGTACATTTAGAACAGATATAAAATGTGTGATTAATCGTGAGTTAACTAGTGAAGTCATGCGAATAATTATGATTACAAATTTTAATCGCCTGATGCCCCTAATTTTTTTAAATAATTTTTTCTTTTCTATTTTTGTAATAATCTTTTTTTTTTTTAAGAAAAGATTATTAAAAATTAGGCATGACTTCACAAGTTAGCTCACGATTAATCACACATTTTATATCTGTTGTAATACAATATAAAAAAAAACACTAGGTTTTCATACAAAAGTTAACAAAAGTGGAAAAAATGTTAAACTAATAGAAATAGTTCTATAGCCGTCAATGGCAGTGAATGAGATAACTATCTAGAGTGCTTAATTTCTTTTTACACTTTACGATGATGATAGTTTGACCCTAGAATGCATTATTTTGTATTTAATTTATTTTCCTTTCCTTTGTTTCAATGGGGCAATATATTGTATAGTGCCCAAATTTTGTTCTGTAATAAAATGTGTTTGACAAACGAGGTTCTACTTTCAAACTGTATATGATCAAAGCCACATAGCCTTTAATCTATGGGGGCTCTTGGCTGATCTCTTCATTCTTAATATATTAAACAGCGCAGTTCGCTCCTTCCATCTCGATGGCACCCACGTCACTCACCCCTGCATGATCTTTCTTCCTCCTTGCATCCCTCTGTGAGTGTTAGTTATCATGTCAGAGTGAGGCCGGCAAGCAGTCCTCTACTTTGATGCTGAGCCCTGTTGTGCTACACCGACACACACACACTGATTCAAGCGTTTGCATTTGCAACATGCTTCAACTTCAACCCAAGTAGTTTGATGGACATGCAGACCTTCTCATTGTTTTATGGAAATGAAGAAAAATCTCCACTCAAACACTTTAAAAAGAAAAACAAAAAATGCCCCAAAATTGTGTCCCCACAACATTTTTGAATCACACCCATACGCTGATTAAGTCCTCATTTGCTTCTCTGCCTCCCTTAATGACCATAAATTTGAATACATATGAGTGTTTCTCCTCGGAGGCCCCCTCGTACTATATAGCACATCACAAACAAGGCACACACTCACAAACACACTTTAGCAAAAATGGGGCATTGTAGGAAATGTATGCGAGAATACAAAACACAGGAAACATTTTCCTTTCGATCTGCTTTCTCTCGCTTTCTCTCACTCCTACGTTATTTCTGCAATGACACCACACTGACAAAGCAGACGGGAAGCATCCGGAAGCACACATGAAAGCACACGAAATGTAAAATAGGCTGGAGATGTGATACTCTCAGAAAATGAACACGCAGCTTTAAAATAGAAACAGATGTAAATGATTAAATTTCTCATTGCTCACTTTTTGTGCCGCAAGGACGTTAGATATCACATTTTAATAATAAAAGATCAAGTGCCGAAATTACATAATATTATTATTATCTGATCTTAGCAATTTGAAACAGTCTGTGTACATCATATTGAGCTTTTGTGTTTCGTGACCAAAAGTATGTGAAAATGCTCCCAAAATTCAAGATGTCTCTCAGAAACAGTTTGAAACTAGTTAGATTATGGCTCTACTGTACATTACAGGACAATAATTAAAACAAAACAAAAATCTCTCATTACACACTCAGTCAAAAATAACCCAACTATGGGTCAAAATGGATTTGACCCAACTTTGAGTGAAGAAATGGGTCTTTAGTGTAAAACAACTCATAAATATTGGTCAGATCCTTTACTTGGGTCAACAAATTGGGTCATTTTGTATAAAACAACCCAGAATGTTGGGTCAAATTGACCCATAAAGTGTATTTGTCCTTCTTTTTTTTTTATCCATAATTGGGTTACTTTTGACCCAACTGTTTTTAGAATGTAGTATTTGCAATAGTGATGATATAAAGTAGCACCTAATTGGTTACTCTCACCGACATGGTTATACTTAAAATGAACTTACCAACTTACTTGTCCGATGAATCCTGTTTTCGCTTGAATATCAAAGGACACCATTCCGCATACTCCCTGAGCAAATGTTGTGCAACCCCAAATGAATTATTGGTTGATTTTGATAAGGTGAGTGTCAGATGCATGCTTCAAATGTTCCCACTAACTCATGTGTGCAAAAAAAAAAAAAAAAAGCAAATGTCTCCAAATGTATGCTTGCAAAATAGCATGTCATAACATGTATACATCAAATAGCTTCACTCTGGAAGCCATAGAGAGTCAAATCATTAGCTCCGCTTTCCTAGCTTTTAGTTTGACTTAACTTGAGTGCAGTGCTGCAAAACTAGTTGTCGTGAAATAATTCAACAGATGTATAAAAAATAAAAGAGAAAGGAGGCGGAACTGGAGCCAGAAAAGCAAAAGGCACCCGTACATGGCTGTGCCACACTCTGTGGGAGCTCTCTGGTGGCTGGGAACAGCCCTGTGGTCAAACTGGAGACTGGCCAAGGATCTTTCCATCAATTAGTTGATTTTTTTTTTCCCCCCACCGTCTATCTCTGGCCAACTCTCTCTCTGATTCTACTCATCTTTCTGTCCCTGTCTGCTCCATTATTTCCACTACTGGCTCACTCCAAGAATGCTTGAGAATGTAGGACACTTTAGAGAGCAAAAAGCTCACCCCTCTGTCGGCGTTATCAAGAACCACTCAAAGATCTGTTATTGCAGGCACAGATGATGTTTTGGGTGTAGTTGATTTTGGGGTCATAAATGTCTATTTTGGAAGTGCAGGTGGCACCAGCCAGACAACAAGCGGTCGCCGCACACAGAAAATTACATCACACGGTTGAGGCCTCTCAGCTCAGCGTGCCGCACACAGCGTGTCATCGCTGCATATCAATTACACGGGGAAGTGAAGATGTGTTTCCAATTCAATCAGTCAGTGTTGATGTCACATCCCTACATCGCCCCCTGTCCCATTTCCTCTCCTCCGGATTCCCACTGAAGCGACTCTCAGGCTTTGTGGGGCTGGCGGTCACAGGTGTTAGCTTTATGAGTCTTCAAATGCAGAGAATATAGTGGAAGCTCCAAGGTTGTTTGCCCCTGAGGTTGGGCAATTCTGACCACCACTAAAATGTTCAGGGAGAGTCGAAATGTGCACAATTGCATGCAGATTAACACAGGTGGTCTGTGCCGTTGTGGGCGTAAACAAAGCCGACTTGATTCAATGCCAATAGATGTCCTTATTTTCTTTAAAATTAGCAACGGACAGGCACACAGTCCTTGATATGATAGTGTGAATGTGAATTGTTTGTTTATGTATCCTACCATTGGCTGATGACCAGTCCAGGGTGTCTCTCGCCTAAAGTCACTTGGGAGTCACCAATTAGGACAAGTGCTATGGAAAATTCATGGATGGCTGCATTTGCTTTCTCCTTGCATTTTTGTGGCTTTTTGGTGATATTTACTCCAAAATAATGACCAGCCTTGACAGGAGGTGTTGAGAAAAGACTTTAGAGTAGAAGTTTCAGACTTTGTAAGATTCCCATCAGAGGTGGACACTTCCGTCTCTCTATCGGTTCCGTCGATGACGGATGCCCACATTTTCGGAGAAATAGACAGACAGAGAAAGACGGTCTGTACTGACCCATGGTAGATCGATGGACTTAAACCTGTTTCGGTCATTGCTCAGTCCGCGTATTTTTTCAAGGCTTTGCGTCATGAAGCATTCACCGAAAATGTGGGAAAAGCCCACTTCTGATTCCTATGTCACCACATGAGTCTTAACTTGAGTTAACTTGATTGAGTGTTTTATTGTTTTGTTTTTCTTTTATTGTTTTTTTTTTTGTATGTTCATGGCAAGTAAGAATGTTCAAAAATGAGATGCCTGAGGCACTTCTGCAGTGTGACTCTCCTTCAATAAAAGCCTTTAGTTTGTTTTTTTAGCATTTTAAGATTAACCGTTGGTAACTTTAAAATGAAATGCCCAATACATTGCCTGTCTTACAGTGGTGACAGTTAAACCCTGGGAAGGATTGTCTCAAATTCCTTTATTCCATACAAATAAATAAATAAATAAATAAACCTGTTTCCATTCAATCTGAGTTTGAGTAATAGCCCAGAACAGATTGTATTTCAGTTCATGATTTGGAGTTTGGAGGCTGTTGCAGTTATATATGCTTTATTGATTTCATGCTATTGCTTTAATTGTGCTACCATCTCATCGGATGGAGCAATGGATGGATAGAAATTCAGGGGGAAAATATGCACATATCAAACAGGTTCAATAAGTTTGCCTTATCTAAGTGCAATGGTAAGTGTTCTTTTGAAGCTTTAAAAAAACAAAACAAACAGCCGAGCACAGTTTCAAAGTGTAGATCCCGTGTCAGATTGCTGCCTGCACCTTACAAAGGGATTCAGCACCAAAGTCAAAGACAATTAAATCCAGCCCAGGAGCACTAATTTGTATCTCCCCTGCACACGCACAATCTTAGCGTGTGTGGCATTGCGTGTTGTCCTGTTTCTGATGTTGCAAGCTTCGAGTACAGACAACTAGAAAATAGCTGTAATGTGAAATAAATTAAACTTTGCATTCATCTTTAGTAATTGACTTTTTCGCTTTAATCCCGAACTTTCAAAAATACTAGAAAAACTGTTTAATAAACGTTTGGATGCATTTATAGAAAAGCACAAATTACTCTCTGACAGCCAGTATGGTTTCAGAGCGGGCAGATCAACATCACTGACAATAGTGCTATTGATTAGCAAAAAATATGCTATTGGAATATTTATTGATATTGAAAGAGGCTAATTATTTCTCCTCTTTTGCATGTTCCAAAAACTTGAAGACAGATTTCTTGTAAGAAAAACTCCTTGCAAGGATGATTTATTTCAGAAAATTCTCCGGTCACGGCAACACTCAACATCACGTAACAGGTGGAATTAAAGGGTGCCCGTGTGCCCCCTCCCTTGGGGAAGAGGGCTTCTTATAGAATTGAGTTTTGAAAATAAAACGCCTTTCCTCCTCCCCTTCATGAATAAGTGTTAAATAATGTTATATAACAGAAGAAACAGATTGAAAAACAGAATTCTCAGTTGCAGCTGTGTTCATCTCTAGACAAAATATACTCTCAGGGTACTTTTCCCAAAACAGAATCTAGAGTGGCCGTGAGTGATGATGTGAACAGAGTCAGTGGTGTGTGTGTGGGTGTGTGTGTGCTCTCTCGAAGCAGAATATGTTCTCACGAACAGAATGTGTGTGCGCAAAAGACTGAGAAGGAATTTTTAGACCAAACAAGGTGTACCATCTTAGTTTAAGGTCAAATTATACTGAGTTCAACACTATTTCACCTACTTTACATATCTATAAAACATTTCAACATGGTTAATATATGAAATAAAGAATTAAAATGTTAATAATGTCTAACAATATCGAGAAAGCTTCTGACACAATGAATCATAATATATTAATAAAAAAAACTGTAACGATATGGGGTATTGCGTCAGACTGGATTAAGAGCTATTTACATAAGAGACAACAGTATGTGAAGCTCGGTGATGTATCTTCATCCTACTTGGATATTGTATGTGGTATGCCCCAAGGGTCTGTTTCGAGCCCCAAATTGTTTATTTTGTATATCAATGACATTTGTAAGGTATCGGATGTTCTGAAACTGTTTTTTTTTGCAGATGACACCAATATGTTTTTGTTCTGCGGAAACTTTTAATGAGTTATTGAATGAAATCACTGAAGAAATGGAAAAATTAAAATCTGGTTTGACAGAAACAAACTATCATTAAATTTACATAAAACAAAATTCATGTTGTTTGGGAATTGCAGAACAAATGAACAAATACAAATAAGGATTGATGGTGGTGCAGATTGACAAGATTCAAGAAAATAAATTTTGGGGTGTCATAATAGATGAGAACATTAGTTGGAAGCCACACAATAAACACATACATACCAAATTATCAAAAAGCATTATTGAATAAAGTCAAATGGATGCTTGATTACAATCCGCTCCGCATTTTGTACTGTTCCATAATTCTGCCATATTTTAGTTACTGCGTTGAAAATTGGGGCAATAATTACATAAGTTCAATCAGTTCATTACAATTTTTCACCGGTTGTAACACACATTTCTCGAAACACTAATGCATTGCTTCAAATTGCTAGGCCTGAAACTGCCTTTTGAAAATGAGTCTTTGCCATCAAATCTCTTACCTGTTCACAAAATGGGACTCGTGTTCTCATTTGGTACACACAGCCACATTCTTGAATGACACACACACACATGCCAGTCAATTGATACGCAAAACTCAGCCTTTGCTGCACACTACCAAGTATTCACAGCACACTGAAGTGCAAAATTGAAAACCCAATTATAAAAATGCAACTCCCAATGCAAATGGCAATGCCTCATGAGAATGACTGATTTCTCCTTTTGGAAAATGGGTGTGTTGGCCCACTTCTTCAAGCATAAAATATCAAACAGGTATGCAACAAATCATTGTTTTATTGACAGTGTTTCAGTGCACAGACATTTCTAATGAAAATGTATGTTAAAAAAAAAAGTTACACGTTTGCCTCAAACACCCCCACACACCCCTTCCCCTTCACAGGAGGAATTAGACCACATCAAGTCTCCTGTTTCTATCCGGCCAGAGGGCCTCATCCACATCACAGAGGATAAACTCTTTGGCAAGGCACCGCTGGAAAAATCGCCTCGAGTGCCTCATAGTTCTCCTGATTGAAAATTCCTCACCAGATTTGTGTTTGGAGATTTGCATAATTGTGTGTTGATGCTTTGAAATTTCATTCGGGGGGTGCAACAACTGACCATTGTGTGTATAGGTTTGACAACAAGGTGATGTGTAATTGAAAATCAGAGTGTAAAGAAGAAAAGTCAGAGATAAGGGAGTGTTTAGATGTGGCAAATTGGGCTGAGCAATTAGTACTTGAAGTGAGGGTTTTGCAAACTGTGCCATATTATCGAGTGTTACGAACTGTGAAAAACTGTAATAACTTTACAAAAAAGGGCAATAAGAATCATACATATGGGCGGGTATCTGGATCATACACACTCATTATTTTTACAGTCAAAACTCATTAAAAAATGATTTAGTGAGTTTTCAGACAGCAGAGGTTATGTATAAAGGGTAATGGTAAAATATTCAAAAGATGTTTAGAGAAAAACATGGGGGTTATAAATTAAGAGGGAAATACAATCTAAAAATTGACATTATTTGAACAAACAGGCAAAGGTTCTGCATATCATTTTGTGGAGTGAAATTATGGAAAAGTCTATGTGAGAAACAATAAATCAATTCAAAAGTAAATATAAAAGTTATGTATTTACGAGATACAGAGGAAATGGGAGGGGGGTAGACAACCACTAAGTGATTAGGAGTGTTGCTGATTTGTTGACAACATATTTATGTTTACTATGGTTCGTGCCTTGTGTTTTGTTATTGTTGGCTTATTGGATCTAGGTTGTACTTTACTATCTCTTCTGTGGATTTATAATGAAGAGCTCTCTAAGTATTTATTTTATATTATTATTATGGAGTGGGTCATTATTAGTTACTTTTGTAATATAGTTTTGTGTTTTTTATTTATTTACCATTGATGTAAATTAAGAAAATATGGAGAAGGGAGGGGATTTAATAAGTCATGCGACTTCTTTCCACTCCCTTTTGAGGCGCGCTTTGTTGAATTTTGCTTGTTTTGTATTTTATTTTTTTGTTGTATGTTTATTACTGTTATTGTTTTTGCTTTGTTTTTATTCTTTTTCATGTTCAAATAAACTTAAACTCAAAAATTGATCTGCAATTAACCACTTCATTAGGTTACGGCCGTGGTCGATTCTTTGTAGCGTAGCATTCTTTTGAGGTGCGCTTTGTTGAATTTTGCTTGTTTTGTATTTTATTTTTTTGTTGTATGTTTATTACTGTTATTGTTTTTGCTTTGTTTTTATTCTTTTTCATGTTCAAATAAACTTAAACTCAAAAACTGATCTGCAATTAACCACTTCATTAGGTTACGGCCGTGGTCGATTCTTTGTAGCGTAGCATTCTACGGTAGGTACACGTGTACAACATTTAAGCTCATTTTAGCTCAGGTCTGGTCTCCCTTCATTGCTTTTTAGCTATTATATGCTCCATAATGTTCACCAAATAGTCCCTACATTTGTTTGCCAAGCGTTTGGTGGTGTGCAGGTAGCATGCCGGGACTTTATGAGAGCTTTATTGGCGGTAACAGCTGCCTGCTGTGGCTGTAAAACAGCTGATGAGAACAGCCAAAGTGAACATTAGCAGCAAAGTTCAAAAGGTCATAATGGGTAAAATGCACAAAAGTGTGTCCACGTCACTGTCATGAGGCTGTCGCATCTTTTTGGGACACATATGGAAAAGCATTGTAAAATGATGTCATGCTTTCTTTCTTTTTTTTCTTTTTAGAGCTCAGTATTGTTCATTGGATTTGACATCATCATTGCTCTCCTTTTTTTTAAAAAACAAATAAATTAAAAAAAATAAATAAATGTTTTTGTTTTTTTTTATATATATACATATATATACATATACACACATATATATATATATATATATATATATATATATATATATTTTTTTTTTTTGTATGTGGGTGAGTATGTGTATGTGTGTGTGTGCGAGTGCGAGCGTGTGTGTATTCATCAGTTCACCTAAAGCCCATTAAAAAAAATCCCATACTAATAATATAATATAATAATAAATTGCCAAATGCAGAAACATCAATGTAAGTTATCACGATGTAGTGGCTCTCGCTAACAGACAGAATTAAGTAACCAGAATTAGGTTGAAAAATTCTCTATACGTAGACCATGTTTCTATAAATTTTGATATTTGGTTTTTATTTGAGTCAGATATTTTTTCCATTAAAATGTGATTTATGAGGAGGTTAGACCATTGGTCGATATTCAGAGTTTGTTTATTTTTCCAGTTAACAAGAATTGTTTTTTTAGCGATAGTAAGGGCTACAAGTGTAGATTGAAATTGTTTATGTGGTAAGTCAGTTGTTGTTAGGTCACCTAGCAAACACGAGTTTGGAAATAAAGGTATCCTACCGTCCAAAATAGCGGAAAGTTTTTCTAAGACTTTAGTCCAGAAATACATAACCGGAGTACATAACCATAAAGCATGAACATAAGTGTCTGTAGTGTTTTGTAAACATTGGAGACAAATGTCGGAGTCTGAGAGTCCCATTTTCTTCATCATATATTGAGTAATGTATGTTCTGTGAATAATTTTATATTGGATAAGTTGTAAATTTGTGTGTTTTGTCATTTTAAATGCGTTTTCACAAACTTGAATCCAAAAGTCAGGTTCCGGTGCTATAGACAAGTCTGTCTCCCATTTCGAGATGGGTAAAGACATTTTATCAGTATATGAAAGTAACTTATATATTTTTGAAAGTTTTTTTGTTGTTGTCGGATAAAGCTTGTTAATATCTTTAGCTAAAACAGGCGGTTGGAGCGTACCCCGAAGTGTTGGAATTGATGCCATGCTTTCTGAGTTGGCATTTTACTCATGACTTGTCGTTGTGTATGTAGTGTTGCCTCCTTGGTTATTTGCACCTCTAAAGGTGGCATAAATATTATTTTTTCTCATTTCAAGCTGAAATATTATGTAATGGGGCTGACGCACATGCACAAATGGCCATTGGGCTTCAGATAATCATTATGTGTGCGCTGACAAAGGAGCTCAACTCTTGTAGCATCAGAATACAGTGAACGCGGTTTACAGAATCACAACAAAAAAAAGCAATGGTACATTAACTTGCTGTAATTATTTTTATATGTGGGACAAAATTGTAATGCAGACATCTCTCTCTCTTTCTTTTCTTTTTTTAGATCATAACCATTTGAATAATGCAGCCCTGTCTCCTCTGGGTCCAGCCATGGCCTTGTCTCACCCTCATAACAACCTGGGAATCGGTTTCAATAAGTACTCCTCCCTCAAGGGTGCGGGTAAGTATTCTGCCCACTAGCTTGAAATACTTCTATGGGGGAACCATCTGTATGCATAACAGGCTGAAATAGTAAATGTGACAAATCTGTCAATGTAGATATATGGGAAACTGTACATGAAATGTTGATGAGTTTTAAAATGATATATCTTGGTTTCATCTTTTTACATCAGAAAAACCTGGCATTTAAACAGGGATGTGCAGAATTCTTTTATCTGCTTTATTTGGAACCTGGTTATGCATAACGTTGAACTGCATTAATAGTCCATTAGCATTATGAAACCGGGGAAGTCCAGTATTGATTATAACTGGGATCAGCGCATATTTATGGATGCGTTACTCATCTGTCTCCAGCTCAGCCACTAGAACGCTGACAGTTATTGACAGCTGACCTTTCTCTAAATAGAAATGTGAGCCTGTGAAAGAAAGTAAACAGCGCTGGCAAATTGTATCTCCTGTTTTCATTAGAAAAAAGGATGAGATGGGACAAAGTTGCATGAGGTACAACTCCAATAATCAAATGACAAAAACGGTTACATACTGTTTGTGTCAACTGCAATACGCGTCCGCATGCATGCCCGAGTGAGTAACAGTCTGGACAGCAGCAGGGTGATGAGGTGCCGACGTTCAGTCCTGAAACTCACCCTCTGGCTAATGCAACATTTTGGAAAGGTTCACATAACACAAACGTATGGACCAACATGCGCACATATATAACATGTATCATTTGATTCCCACAAAAGAGGAAAAAAAGAGGGAGGAATGTGTAAAATACTACTTGCTGAAAATGTGCAGACAGGACAGATGAACAATGTTGGACACAAGTTTGAATTATTTAATACATTGGATGAATTATGATTTGGCAAGAAAATGAACAATGGCTTCCCGAGAGTTGACAATTGTGGGCTGTGCGGACAAATCACACACACAGTAGAAAATTTAAGAAAAACATATATATATAGTAAAAAATATATATATATTTTTTTTACTTCAAATAAGCAAAATTATCTGCCAACAGAACAAGAACATTTCACTTAAATGTACCTGATTTTGAAAAATAAGAAAATAATACTAGGCCCATATTAACCACAGCGGTCTTAAAAATAGTATTTTTTGACTAAAAACAAATAATATTGACATTTTTCCAGCTGTAATATATAGAACTATTTTCTTAAAACACATGAGGATTGTCTTATGTTTGGCCAAGTTTCAGAGGGATATAACAGGTCCCATTGTTCATTGTCTTCTGTAGTATGACCCATGCTGGGGTTGAAACCATAAACACTCCCAGTCTGAGGGCAGACACTCTACCACTAGACCACTAGACCACTCAGCATTTACTGGAAAAAGGAAAAATAAGCTTAGTAAATATAATGAAACGAACCACAAACTGATTTTTACAATGAAGGAAAAAAAAAAGCTTATACAATAAAGAGCTAAATTGCACTTTTGTCTGATTGTTTTCATACTTGTATTTTTCCCATTTATCTCATTACTAGATTATGCAAAATCTTAAAATAAGAAAATTACATTTTTGAAACCCCAGTTCAGGGCCTTTGATTGTTATTCACCTTAAAATATGTGTGTGTGTGTGGGGGGGGGGGGGGGTTGTTTTAAGCCTCACAGTTCTTAAAACGGGCTGTTAACCCCTTAATGCCAATACTCCTTGATCAAATAAGATAATTAAGTCATAAGTATATTACAATAAAGCAGAATGAGCTAGTCTGACAATTTTATTTTAAGTCAAATTAAATTGTCACAGCAAAATAAGCAAATGTAGGTTAAATTTAAGAAATTATATCTTACCTAAGATTTCAGTTTTTGCAGTACATTTCTTGGTTCCCCAACCACTATCAAGTATTTTACACCACAGTTGACGTTAGAAAGCTACACATTCCATACAACTCTAGAAACACACCACATATTTGCCTTCAAATAGATGGAAACGGAAAAACAAACTACAAGCGTAGTCTGTATAAGGAAACTGAAAGATTACACCTTTTTTTGGAAGCAGCTTTTCTTGAGGAAGGAAATTATTCATAAAAGGGGAAAACAAGGTTGGTGGTGTCTTAAGGCTAGTGTGTGTGTGATGGGGGTGAGGGGACTGCAGTGGTGATGACCAAACAGCACAGTCGCGTTCTTCACAGGGAGCTGGCGCTAATTCAACATGACATGCTGAACCCGTTCTACTTTCATTCCCTACAGTTTTGTGCAACACTACCTCATCGTCTTGTTGCTCCCTCTATTTGTTTGCCACTTTCTCTGCTAAGTTGCTGTCCCTCGTTTTTTCCTAATTCTTCATGATCAGACGGATCATGCGGACAACAATTGCGGTTAAATGAATGGGAGGCAGCACTCGTATTTTCTGGGGTGCAAGCAGCCTGCAGGTTTCATCTCTTTTGCATTGACTTTTTAATTTGGTCTTTAGGTGATAAATTTGTTCTGTGTTAGGAATGGGCATGATTGATTAATTGATTGTTGTCAATCGCATTGATTGAGTGGAATGGATTTAAAGCATTTTCGGCAAAATGGAGTGCATTTCCTGGCTGCAACCAGCAGAGGCGCTGTTGATATAGCATTAACATATTTGTTGTGCCATTTGGCATTTCATGCCTGTTTGTTATAAAAATTGCTTTAGATATTTTTTGAACAAACTTATTTGTTACTATCTAAACCAAAATATAAAACAATATTGTATGTTTATTTGAGGTAATAGTATGATGCTTTTCTTAGCTAGACACAATGTTATAACGAGAAAGTCCACCCTCTTCAACAACCAGGAAGTAGCCAGCCAGCTAATGGGCAGATGGACAAACCATTGTTTCACTTGTTGGAGGTCTGCCATCTAGAATTCTAGTTATGATATGGTCATCATTGTAGCATTTCAATAATATGTAATTATTTTGGACAATTTTTGACAGATGAGTTGTGTGTTAGGAACAGACATAATAATTTATTAACGTCAGCGCTGTTGGACTACTGACTATTTAATTATTTTTTTCCTTGCTACGAGCCATTACTTGGAGGTTTGAGATTCAAATATGCCCCTGTTAGGGTCAAGAGAAAAAAAATATGCCCTCACAGGTGGACAAACAGGCAAACACACAAATACAAAATACAGTAATTGCACATTTAAAACCACTTTATTTCTTTGTATTCACTTTTATGATAATTTATTGTTTTTTTAAGACAATAAAGCACTTTCTTTCAAGAAGTAACAAGAATTTTTTTTGGGGGGGGGGTACTGTAATAGATGAATGGCATTTCAATTCATTTCATTTGGGAAATGTGATTTTCTATATATTATCCCCCCTCCACTTACCCTATTGAAATTCTTGCTAAGCTTGTTTTTATAACATTTATGGCAATGACATTTTTTAAAAGTTTTTAAACACACTTTTGATACAATAAAAACCCATTTAAACATGTAATATATTGACAGAGAGCAAGAGCAATGGATGACATAAATATTGCGCAGTGTAACAGTGCACCAATACCTCAATGTGTTTACAGTGAACCCCCTAATTAACAAGCTAAACTCACAATAAACATCAATAATCATGCCCAAAGTGTACATTGTAAAAATTAACCAACAGCCTTTGTTTTCTGTAAACATCAAAATAAGATAACAGCAAATGACATTCAATAACTTTCAACAAAAAGTAGGCTGTGTTGAAACACAGTACTTCCTCTTTGTTCTTCTTCTTTCAAACAGACACTGAAGTGAATAAGCATGCTGACATCTATTGGTCAAAAGTGGAATTACACCTGGATATCAACAACAGTTAAACCAAAATACAGTTCTTAACTGTACAAAGAAATCCGCAAAATAGCGGAATCAAGAAACTGGAACAAGTACAAGTAAATGAAGTTTATATAAAGTATGTCTTGACATTTTTCTCTCTCCTATCAATTCAGATACAACACCAAGAGACTACTACAAGAGCTACCCAATGGTAGATTACACCCACCGCCAGTCTCCTCCTACTTTCCAGCCAATCAACTTCCACCCCAAGGAAAAGTCCTTCCTCCCGCCGCCCGACATCCACGCGCCGCTGGCCATTACCATCAACGCCTCGCAGATCCCCAAGCCCAAGATATCCAAAACCAACACCCACCCGCTCACGTCGGGCTCGGCCTTCAAAGCCTGGGACCCCAGCAAGAGCCACGTCCAGCGCCCGGCCGCATCGCACATGGTCCTCCAAGGCCCGCCGCAGCATCACCACACCATCCAGCAGCAACACCACCAACCGCTGCACCATCAACCCAACAGTCGGCGTCAAGCCTACTCCAACAAAAGGCAGTTCAGCATCGAGACGCTGCCCGAGCTCTTCTCCCAACCGCTGGGCTACGGCCACTCGCCGCACGTGCACCCCAAGCACAAGGGACTGCCGACCAACAGCAAGACAGAGGTCACTGTTTGAACATGACGACAAAAAGATACACTTTAAAAGATGTGCTCTGATATCTTTTATATCCGCGGCCTAACTGCAGGAGGGGCAGGCAAATATCGTGTATGATAAGAATTTTTTACTGCCTTTTCCTTATCTTTGTTGATAATAATAATAACATGGGTGTGCTTTGTAAGATTACCGGATCGGAAAAGCAGACGGGCCGAGAAGGTGGCGGCCGTGATGTAAATAATTGATCGGCTTCTCAGTGTGTTGGCATAGCGCTCAACTCGGTCCCATCCCGCCCGTTCCCACCCTAGCGACTCGGCAAGAATTCCCACATGAAGGCCCTATTTGCCCTGCATGCACCAGCTCAATCTACCCATTTTTGTCCTATCAAAGTCTGCTAGGGCAGTGTTTTGCCCGCAAGACTGTAAGCTTCCCATCACCAGAGACAATGCCATCAAGTTGTCAGTTGCCACCACCCTCCAGCCCAAGAGGTGGGGTGAGAGATCAGCCAGGCAATTCATACCAGAGAGGAGGGTGAGGGTTATTTGCCTTTTTCCAGGGGCAAATAAGAAGATGAGAGGGAGTACACGCTTGTCAAAAATTACAGAGGGTTCCCAGGAGCGTTAGAGACCACGGTAGCCTGCGCCCCAGAGCAGGAACAAATACATAATATTCTTCTCTCATCGCGCAACAGCCTCAGAAACTGCACACATGATTAAGAAAGCTGTGTTGCGGCAGATGCTAAATCCGGTCAACTTCCCTTGTGTTCCCGCGAATATGCTAATCATACTCCAGAATGTTCCACAATGGCTGAGAAGCACAACAGATTGCAACTATCAAGGTCTTTTAAAGTCATTCTTTCTCATCAAAAGACATTGAACACATTACACATTACAGCATTTTCATTTTAGTGGCAAAATATGCATGCTTGGATCAGGAAAAAAACTTTACTATATATATTGCTATTGGAGCAACTTTAATTGCATGTGAAATGGAAAATCATTCAATTTAAAGGGGAAGTCAATCCAATCATTTTCTTGCATGCGCCCCCACTAGTCTAAACCCAATATTTTGATTCATATTGCATTTGGGGAATATGGGTTAAGCTGCAAAATCCACCCGGTTTTACCCATCTGAGTGGGCGGCCATTTTGACACTTGCTGTCAGGTAACGACCAATCACCACTTATCTGTTTTCGGAGTTTAGTCTTGTGACGTTTGTAAGTTGAGCCACGATTGGCTGTTACCTGAGCCCTGAGCAATTGTGATGTCCTTTTTAGTCAACAGCAAGTGACAAAATGGCCGCTCCTTGAGATAAAAACGGGTAGCTTTGGCTGCTTGATTCATATGCCACAAACGCAATACTAATCAGAATACTATGTTATTGTCAAGACAATTTTGGGGTTGACTTGACTTCCCTATTCATTGCTAATATAGACCTTGAACCACGCTAACTGTATAACAAGATAGTTTGGCCAAAAATAACATGCAGGAAATGCATGTCTGTACAAAATTAATGTTTAATAGTAGTAATCATTGATTGCAGTAGTAAATGTAAATATTCAGTAGTAATGGTGCCCTTGTGAGTTACACTGAGACACTAGAAAACACTTTAATAATGTGGAGTCAATTAAAAAAAAAAAACGTTTTATTTGAAGCGCAATGCTGATAAATGGAATAATAGCACCCCTTACATTATGTGGATTGTGATTTGTTTCCCTTTGAGAAAATTCAAAGGTGAAAACGCAATTGAGTTTTACAATATGATCAATTATGATGGATGTGGAGCAACTCAAAATGCATAACCTCCAATTCATCACCTACCCTGAGGTACTGTAGGCTTTAAATAATATCATGAATATAAACCATGCGCATCTTTCAAGAGCCAAGTAATTGTGTTTGGGGGCAACACAACACACAATGTTTGGAGAGGCCTCTTCATCAACGCTAATGATAAAATCATGAGTGCGGCGCAGCGTCCATGTCACAAGAGTCCACTGATGCATACTTTCCTTGTATGGATGTTCCTTAAATGCACCAGAGTACTTTAGTGCTGTACAACTATTTTAACCGAAGCTGTCCAAAGCTTCCCTGCTCCACAGTCCCACTGAAGTGCACACAACAAACAGGCTGACTGACTTATTAATTGAATTCACCTTCATTTATTTTCATCAGGACAGCAGCTCTGCCGCAGAGCATCTTGTATGCCTGGCACATGCTAGTACGTCACATTGAAGCCTAATCGAACAGGATCATTTAGCAGGGTCACACGCAATTTAGCACCTGTTCTCTCTCCGCTGTCTTGCAGCCTTCTTGAAGACCATCCTGACTCTCTAGCAGCAGTCGCCTGCACCTAGATTATCTCCCTCCAGTGTATGCTTCTCATAAAAGTTTAGATGGGAAGCAAATCACTGCAATTAGAAGAAAACTAATGGATTTTTCTGCATTACTTGGAGAGGCATTTTTTTAGAAATCCAGTACATGAGTAAATATGTATCCTGCCAAGTATCCTCCATATCGACACCTTCTTAAAATAATCGTCTACATTTTTTTTTTTAAAGATTTTTCGGAAACACAAAAAAATTATCCATTTGCATCACGAGGAGATGATTTAAGCAAAAAAAAAAAATGCAAAGAAATGGCTTAGGCAATTATTTTAAGAGGGTGACAATATGGACTGTTGAAATTGTTCAACGCAACAATCTGTTTCCAATCATTAGGTCATCTTAAATTATACTGTTGAATGGCATTGAATCTGAGAAGTAAAATGTTATAATTTCTTCTAAACTTAACAACAATGTATTATTTCTTCTTAAAGTTAGAGATCTCAAGTTGTGTTACAAATGCACATATATAAATGCATTTTTTTCTTTTGCACAGAAAAAAATATAGTTAGAGAACTCAAGTCCGACTAATTCAAGGGATCCCCCAATAAAATGTATTCAATGAAAATAATTAGGAATGGGCGAATACCAATAGACCTAGCAAGTATCAGTATCGGTATTGTGCTGATACCAGCCTTATTTTAAGATATCAGTACTCGTGACAGAGGCCGATGCCAGCATCGGCCACCCTCTTTTGACCCTTTTACGGTCAGAAACTAGAGATTACAAATTGCTATCAATTTCATGCAATTTTAAGGAAAAATGCTATATTGGGATGTACGCGTCTTTCTTAAAAATCATCTATCATTGTTTTTGTAGGAAATTTTATGTACTGGTGGTATCTGTAACTACTCAAGAGTTGTATTGACATTAGTCTGAAGATTTTTTTATTTTTTTTATCAAACTCCCTAAAAATAACAGAGGTGGCAAATCCAGGTCCAGAAAGTAAAAACCCTGCCACAGTTGGCTTTAGCCCCAGGTGCTAGCAAGCTAGCTCCCTAGCTAGCTACCATGGTGCTTGTTTACCTATTAGGGAGATAGCTAGCTAGCTAGCTAGCTAGCACCTGGGGCTAAAGCTAGAGGGGGGGGGGGGGGGCGTTGGACCCTATCCCAGCTGGCTACGAGCAGTAGGCGGGGTACACCCTAAACTGGTAGCCAGCCAATCGCAGGGCAACTTGCTAGAATGGTAACATTTTCAGCATATCATACCCATCATGTCATTTTTGTCTATAATAGTAATTACGACCGCCACACACCAAAAAAAATCCTCCAGTCGTGATGAAGGTATTACAATATTTCTCATACATTTGAGTTGAACTAATTATTGGAAACGGATTGTTTTGTGGAACAACAAAGCATTTCTAGTGTGCATCTTTTTGCTTCCAGAGTCAGTCAGCCACACTCTCCAATTTGCATCTCAGTATTAAAGAGCTACGAATGTACACAAGTGGGGGGGAAAGGGAAGCGGCATGGTTAAACTTTAATGCGAGAGAATAAATTAGCAATATAATGCCCCGCTTGCGCAGCAGCGGCGTCTTCGCCACTATACCACTCGGAGATGTGAAAAACCTGTTAGGCAAGCTGTTGGAGTGGTGCTCAGTGCTGCTGGCATGCTTTTGTAATAAGGGATCAGCTGAGAATGGGGATCATGAATACAAAAGCATCAATGGGATGTGCATCAAACACATTTGCGCATATGCTCTTGCCAGCGATGTGCACTATGTAATGCACCGTGCTGCAGGTTCCTTTGTCACGGCCTCCCCTTCTCACTGACTTTTAGTGGGTCACTTCATAGGGAAATATTCTGCGGGGGTCTGTCCTGAACCACTCGGAATGCATGAGAGGTTTAGAACAACACTGCTTGACAGTGAGTAAACAAGCAATATGTGTCAGGGAAGCAATAAGTGCCCAACTGTCCTCACGCTGATGGAGTCGCAGAAGTTTAGTTGGTTAATGAGATTACTGTGCAAGGAGACAAGGAGAAAAGGTTTGACATCATGATTTGGTTCTTTCTCTCCGAAGTTATGACACATGTGGAGCTTAAAGAACGGAACTTGGAATCAGCACCTCTGTTTACTGCAAAGGATTTGAACCCACAACAAGCTCACGAGGACATTTTCTGGTGTGAGATGGCTCCACCTCCATTTGAAGGAGACATCGTGAGAAACTCGTCATCAGAGATGAGAGGACGCAAGCTTTTCTATTTCCAACCTGGATCCAGTGAGCGCCGCAGCATGTTTTTTCATCTTGTATGTTGGATGGACCGCTATAAAGGCCTGCGACGGACAAGAACATGTAAATACTCGCACAAGAGCGGTGCAATGCTAATGATATCTTCCGTATGTTGTGTCGCAAAAACAGGAGCAGAAGCCTTGAATGGGAGAAAAGTGAGTACACCTAAGTGATGCTTTGACATCCAAAACTGTATGAATGCCGAGACTTTTTTGGGCCATCGGCTTAGTGTGTCTTTTCTCCCAAAAAATGACAAACTCTGGCTACGCCGACTCAGCTCGGCGCTAACTGACTGTTTGTAAATCTCTCGAAAAGAAACAAGTGCAAGTATTCTACCACAGGTTTTCATGAATGCGACCTGGTAGACATACTTGATCCCTAGCAATATATAGATTACGGTGTACGGTTCAATGGTTTCTTTTTGATTTTTGTTGGTTGGTTTCATTGGTTTTGTATTGTGTTTTTTTTTCAAAAATTGAAACAATAACAAAATATATAAATGTTCATCTGACCAATGAAAGTTAGAAGTGCTTCCAGATTTTAGACTCATGGCTGCACGCTCTTCATCCCGCCAGGTGGGCTCTCTTCTTACCAGACGATGTCATATGTTTGATGCTTGTGATCTTTTGACATTGTATGGTCTACACACCCTCATGTCATTAATGTGATAACATATTGAATTGTATCAAAGTGCTTTGCCAACACATTAGTTGAAAGGTGGGAGGAGGATTCAGATTTGTATTTGCAAAAAAAAAAAAAAAAAAGGAAAGAAAGAAAGAAAACAACAACATGAAATCATGCATTATTTCATGATAACTTGTACCAGGCAGCAGTAGGTTGCCTTTGATTGCTATGTACTAACTGTGTATATACAGTATGTATGCTGTACCACTTGTCTGCTGTGAAATGTGTTGAGTACTCAGCTTACAGTATATAAGGGCTTTTTATAGATATTAAAGCAGACTGGGTAATCTGATGTCACACACTGTAACTCAAGTCAAATTTCTTTGGAGTTTTTTTTTTTTAAGGGATGAAGGGACATTAAATGAATTTTCATGCATACAAAATACTAAAACAATTTAAATGGCATTGGCCTATGTGTCCTGTTTGAATAAATCTTTGTGAAATACAGACGCCATCTTGTGTTGCTCTTCATTTTATTGTGATGCACTGCAATTTTGGCCTCTCTACTTGTGATGTAGAAATGTATATATAAGAGCATCCCTCTATCATGGAGCTAAACATGGTATTAGAGACATCTTTCAGTATGATACAGTGGAGTTATGCAAGTCTGCACTTCCCCCAATGTAACAAAAAAAAAATCACGTGCTGTAGTTTGCACACTTTGAAATTGTGGCCTCCAAAATGTTGGGCATGAAGCCGGTAACACGCTATAGAAGGGTTTGCAGAAATTTACCAAACATTTTCCACGCCGTTAAAATGTCACTTTCAAATACAACTGTATGCACATCAACTTTGCAGCTATTAGGATGATAGCACACTATAATGATGTGCAGATCAATACACTGTAAAAAAAATAATAATAAAAAAAATTTGATTGTTAACTAGAAAAATTCCCGCGGAAATTTTGAATGGGACTGCTGACTCTTTGGTAATGAGCTGAACAGTTTAAAATTTAAACCACTGGAATCGCTCAAGAAATGTGGAAGTTAACCATAATCAACATCAACTAAAAGTATCTCACTGTCCCTGAACATGTATTTAAAAAAATGTAAATGAGCTGAACAGTTTAAAATTTAAATGACTGGAATCGGTCAAGAAATGTGGAAGTTAACCATAATCTAAAAATATGTCACTGTCACTTTAAGAGCACATACATTTTTGACTTGGAGCCGTCACGCGCCCCACATTGCATTGAGATCGCATGAGAGAAGCACCCCTTGTACAAAAGCCTCTCACGACTTAACGGTTGAAGATACAGATTCAAGAAATGGCTCGTTAGAACGGCAAGGGTTTGGGGAACACGAGCATGTTCTCATTTTCTTAATCGGATAAAAAATGACCAAATGAGAGCAGGTTGAAAACTTATGATTTATCAGAAATGGAGAGAGGAAGGCGCCTGAAATTAACATGTACAAGACAGGCGAATTAGTCCGACTTCTCTTGCTTAAGGTGAAAATAAAGGTACTAAATGACACCTTAGCCAAATAAAAGTTAGTTTGTCTGAAAGAAGACACTCGTGACTACAAAATGTGAGAATTTGACGTCTAGTGACAAAAGATCGTTGCCATGGTGACGAGTTGAAGTGACGTCACGCACCCACATTGCATTGAGATCGCATGAGAGAAGCACCCCTTCAACAAAAGCCTCTCGCGACTTAACGGTTGAAGATACAGATTCAAGAAAGGGCTCGTTAGAACGGCAAGGGTTTGGGGAACACGAGCATGTTCTCATTTTTTTAATCGGATGAAAAATGACCAAATGAGAGCAGGTTGAAAACTTATGATTTATTCGAAATGAAGAGGAAGAAGTCGCCCAAATTAACATGGGAGAGATAGGCGAGAGAGTCCAACTTCTACTCGCTTAAAGGGAAAATAAAGGTACTAAATGACACCTTAACCAAATAAAAGTTAGTTTGTCTGAAAGAAGACACTCGTGACTACAAAATGTGAGAATTTGACGTCTAGTGACAAAAGATTGTGGCAGTGGTGACGAGTTGAAGTGAAATTTTTTCTAATACATTATTTGGTTCCCGGCACTGGATGGCTAATTAGCCAACAGAGTGTGTGAGAAAGCTAATTCAGCTACTGTCTTTGAACCCGAACAGGGGGGGGGGGCTTTCATTCCTTAAAAAAGATTTCGACACTGAGCTAAAGATGGGACAAATTCCTACAAAATGAGCTAAAATTCGTATCGGTCGGATAACGTATGCGCGCGCAGCGTGTCTTGGAAAAAGGTGCTTGAAGTGTGATTTTTTTCCCATTCATTCCCAATGGGGAGTTAATTTGGGAGTTTTTGGGGAATAGCGTCGCCAAGGTAACTGGGAATTCTTAGAAAAATAATAGCGCAGCGAGTCAGATCGAGCCGCATCGTTTGATACCTCATTTGTGCCGGTGCGATGTACGGTACGGGCCGCATTTTAGCGGAAAAATCGTGGAATAATATATAATAATAACAACAAAAATAAACCACTGTCCTAGGTAGAATAACAATATGTGCCTGCTTGCTTCGCAAAGCAGTCCCATAACAAGAAAAATAAACCACTGTCCTAGGTAGAATAACAATATGTGCCTGCTTGCTTCGCAAAGCAGTCCCATAAATATAAGAGTCTTTGTTGAAAATTCACCATGATGCGCTAGGGTCTTTACATACACCAATGCATGATTAATCAAATGAAGCAACAAAGATATAAATTGTTCCAACATAACAAAATGAGTTCTGGCCAGGCAGGTGACTGTGGCCCCGTCCACACAAAAGCCAGTTTCAATGTATCCTCACAAGTTTCTTACCGTTTAGGCCGTTCGTCCACACCATGGCGCGATTTCGGAGCTTGAAACCGGGCTTCAGAGTGGGAAGATTTCAAAACGCGCCCCGTACGCGTCCGTCTGGACACCATATGCAGGATACTCCTCCAGTGATGACTGAGTAACGGTCGCAGCTCGATGACGACGCATTGTCAGCACATTGATGACGTCTGTCAACGACAATGGCGGCTAGCCGTGTCGTAGTCGTTTCACGCAGCCTCCTTAGTTTGCTAATGCTTTTGCAACAAAATATTTTGCTTTTTTATTCCCAGGTTCAACAAGCGGTGTTGTACTTGAATCACCCGCCATTGTCATTTCTCCCGTGTTTGTCTTTTTCATGTTGTTTTGATACACGCAAAGCCATGTTTGTTCTTTAGAACTTCTTCGCTGACTTTTCTTCTACGCTTTCCGTTAACTCCCTGTGGCTGCGCTACAGCGCCACCTCCAGACTTCGCATAAAATTTACAGCCGTTAAACGTCCTCAGCGTCTTCTTTTGGACACACGCAAGTCTTGAAATGCTTCTGCGTGTACGAGGTTTGTTTGAGAAACGAAGACGGCTTTGCTTTCGTCTGGACGGGGCCTTAGTTCCCAGCTTTCTTTTGATTTCTTGTCCATGTCTTGTTTCCCGTGCGTTTGTTTGCTCTCTTGGCAAATCCTGTTAATCTTTGTGTCTGTTTTATTTTGGTCTTTTGTTAATTAAGCATTTTGGGGGTTTTCCCAGTATACTGTACCTTGTTTTCCTTTACATTTGTGTTGAATTAAATTGCCTTTTTGAGCACCTTTGTCTTTCCACCTTTGCTTCCCTGCCCTTGGTCCGCATCAACAACACAAAACCCGGGAAAAATTCTCTCTTTCTCTTTCTCTTTCCTCTCTCTCTCACTTTCTCTCCCTCTCTCCCTCCGCAATGTGTAGCCTTGGGTATTGAGCTTCACAAGAGGGATGTTGCCTCTTGATTTGTTCTGACATCATGTGGGGTTCAACCGGATGTGTTTCCTCTGGCTTATGAGTTGGCACTGTGTATTTTAATCTTTGAGTGTGTTGGGTCATCAACGTGGATGACACAAGAAAATGTGCGGCGTGTATTATCTTTCCTCTGTAGTTTACAGACATTAGAATAACTAATGTTGGCTATGAGAAGTGGGGAAAAAAAAAGGAGCCTTATATAACGGTAGTGATTAAAGGTATGAGCAGAGTGAACACTCACAGTACATCTACATTCAACAGAGTACAACAGGAACTTCAGTCTAATGTGATTTAATACAAGAACTGTATTTACACAAATGACGCTATCTTGAATGGCGCCGTTAATATCATGGTTTCCCTTCTCACGTAGCTAAATAAGGTATCTAAAGATATAAACTGTCGCCAGCATAGCCTGTGAAAGCTAATTGGAGCGGGGTATATATCAATTGTGCATGTGACGTGAGCGGGAAGCAGGGGTGGACATAAAGAGTAGATGGACTGAGCTTTTATAGCGCTTTCAACACCATATGGTAGGCAGAAACGGGTAATTGTCTGGGGCCCCAAGATCTCCAGGGGCCTCAAAAAGTTTTGATTCGAAACAATTATTATCGTTCAAGTCTAATTTCCCGTGCTTAAAAATACATCAAAATGCCTGATCATTATGGAGAAGTCATTATTGGGGATGGCTGGATGGATGGCCTCTGATGCATCAAGTACGTGTTCATGTGTATGCACAGTCGAAACGAAAGCAAGGCTGGTGTTACTATGCAGCTGTCATGACTTCATGAATGTTTTTCTCAGGGGCTTGGGCCGAAGCCATGTGGATAAATATTTCTTTGTCTATGCTGGCCATAATGAGGGCCGGTACCAAGTGTGTAAATGCTTTTATTCAGGTCATAGTATTCCACAATACAGACGCTCCCCTACTTACGAACATTCGAGTTACAAACAACGGTACATACGAACATGTCTGCGCAAACGCGCGCATATCAAAAAATGTTCGGAAAGAGATGCTGTAAGTTCGATTTTGTATTGCGCATCTTTTTACGAGTACTGTAGTGCTTCTTTCCGCCGCTAATACCGACGCTTGGCGCTGTGAGAGCTCACCCAGCATTGGAGGCTCAGCAACGTGTCGAGGAGGAGGAAGAAGAAGAAACGCCTGTCGCTCATAGATAAAGCCATCGCACTCTTCGAGCAGCAAGACCCAAATATTGAACGTTGCACAAAGGTTGCAAATCAATTGAATGATGCCATACAGTGCTACCGCATCATTTATGATTAAAAAAGAAGAAAACTGTGCAATCGTCGTTAGATCGCTTCTTTCGGCCAGTTTCTAGTAAATCCTCCAAGGAAGATACTCATCAACCCTCATCTTCTTCTCCTCGACCCTCAACTTCTTCCTACGTTGAAGTTACGGAGGAGGAAGTAACTTTTGAAGCCCATTCCAGCGACGACGAAGAACCTCTCATGATATAAAATCCTCCTCTTCCTCCTCCATCAAATCCTTAAGCATCGAGTACATCTTCCAAAAGTAAGTTAAACTTCATTTTATTTATCTTATTACGTACATGTACATACTGTGTGTGTCTCTCGCTCTCTCTCTCTAACATATGTAGTACAGTACTGTACGTATTCTCTTTAAACATAAATTATAATACAAAATATAGCACTGAAGCAACTTACGAACAAATTCACTTTACGAACGATCGCTCGGAATGTAACTCGTTCGTTAGTTGGGGAGCGTCTGTATTACATAGTCATTACTTATTCAGCGTTCCTTCCAGTTACATTAAGGCAGCATATCGGCTAAGAAATTCCTCTCAGCAAAACTGGAGATGTAAATGGGGGGGGAAAATGCATTAATATCCTTGCTGCTTGTATTAATTATTCAAAACACCATATGATGCTCTAAAGGAATTTGACAGCATATGTTTGATTTGTGATGTGCAAAATAGTTTTAGCTAGTTAGCATGTGACGCATCGTGAAGCAGAATTGCTCACATTCCTGTTCCTGTTTTGCACCATCACTTGTTGTCCTGCAGAATCCATAAGGGATGTGAATGTCAATGGTTTGTTTTTTTGTTTATACAGCATGTGCTGCATGATTAGCTAGCGACGAGTCCAAGGTATAGTTCAATTCAATATGGGGACAAGCACTATAGAAAATTGATGGATGATGGCTGTTCTGCCTCTATTGTCACCAAAACAGCTTTAATAGAAGCGACCTAATTCCCATTCTATGCTGACAGAAAGGTAGATAAACAACCAAATTCTTGCCAAGTAGTCCAATGTGTCCCGCCAAAAAAATATGTCCTCCCAATGCAACAAAGAGGAAGAAATGGCATTTTACCAGCTCACCTTCATGCACCCTTCCAAAGAATGGATTTTAACTGGCACCTGACAGAGCCAGATAAGACAGGAGCTGCCACACAAAGCCATTGACAACACACCACAGACAGTAGGCAAAAAATAACACACACAAAGTCAAGGGGGAGGAGGGGAAATAGAGGAAGGTAAGGGGGTGTATCAATCCTCTGAAGAAACATTGTCAAAATGAGAATGATGGCATGAATGAGACTGTCCCAGATAATACAGAGAGAATAAAGGCAAGACAAAAGACGTGAGAGGAAAGGGAGATGACATTTCCAGCTGCATAGGGACGAAGGAAGGAAGATGAGAGACGTGCGCAACGAACAGGAGGCGACAGAAAGCACTAAAAGCCAAAGAGGCAGGAAGAACCAAAGGGCATATGCAAGTGTGTTGCTGCAAAGGAGGGGGGTGGGGTGGGTGTGCACAACCAGAGTGAGACACAAGCAGTGTGAAGGTTAATCCAGTTTGTCCTATTGTTGACAGTAGCAAACACGACCACGGCCCATTGAACTGTTCAATGTCGAGCTACCACCAATTAGCTCTCCATGCTTCTTGCACATCTACAAGAAATATACAGGTCTACAAAATTGAAAGGCGGCATCCATTCAACCATTCGGACTGTTCAGTGCAATATGACAGCAATTCAACAATAAGTCAGCAAGAATAATCAATAATACATTTGATTAAATAACTGGTTAGTACAGACGCTCCCCAACTTACGAACGAGTTACGTTCCGAGCGATCGTTCGTAAGGTGAATTTGTTCGTAAGTTGCTTCAGTGCTATATTTTGTATTCTAATTTATGTTTAAAGAGAATACGTACAGTACTGTACTACGTATGTTAGAGAGAGAGAGCGAGAGACACACACAGTATGTACATGTACGTAATAAGATAAATAAAATGAAGTTTAACTTACTTTTGGAAGATGTACTCGATGCTTAAGGATTTGATGGAGGAGGAGGAGGAGGAAGAGGAGGATTTTATATCATGAGAGGTTCTTCGTCGTCGCTGGAATGGGCTTCAAAAGTTACTTCCTCCTCCGTAACTTCAATGTAGGAAGAAGTTGAGGGTCGCGGAGAAGAAGATGAGCGTTGATGAGTATCTTCCTTGGAGGATTTACTAGAAACTGGCCGAAAGAAGCGATCTAACGACGATTGCACAGTTTTCTTCTTTTTTCATCAGAAATGATGCGGTAGCACTGTATGGCATCATTCAATTGATTTGCAACCTTTGTGCAACGTTCAATATTTGGGTCTTGCTGCTCGAAGAGTGCGATGGCTTTATCTATGAGCGACAGGCGTTTCTTCTTCTTCCTCCTCCTCGACACGTTGCTGAGCCTCCAATGCTGGGTGAGCTCTCACAGCGCCAAGCGTCGGTATTAGCGGCGGAAAGAAGCACTACAGTACTCGGAAAAAGGTGCGCAATACAAAATCTAACTTACAGCATCTCTTTCCGAACATTTTTTGACATGCGCGCAGACATGTTCGTATGTACCGTTGTTCGTAACTCGAATGTTCGTAAGTAGGGGAGCGTCTGTAATTGGTAGCATGAAATGAAACAAATATGAGTGACCTATATTTAATGTGTAATTATTAAAAAAAAAAAAAAAAAAAAGTAATAATAGTAAAATAATTATACAGAAAAATATGATACAAATATTTTATAATTAAAATAAAATGTGCATGTCAAATGTATGAAATAGTTTAACATTAACTCTTTTTTTTTTAACCTCATCTGCTTAGGAGGCAAAAGTAGCGGACCCAAGTGCAGGGAGACATGAAGTAATTAAAAAAGGCAAACAACACATACGGAAGCATCTTAATTAATAGGTCAAGCCCCCCACCAAAAAAATAAATAAAATCCAAGTTATTAAAAAACAATCAAACAGTAAATAGGCTGACCATGACAGGATACACGACATGACTGACTAAGAAATGAGACTTACAACAGCATTGACCTAATACAGACTGAGAAAAAAAACAGCAATCCAGCCTAGATACACCAATCCGACGTCGTGGGTCGGACAGCGTCGGGCCGACGCCATGCGCTGTCTGATCAGTGTATAAATTACTGTCGTAAAGTCCGATCGAGTTGGAATATGTCGGTGGGGGGCGTCTCCAGCAAATTCGACATGATGAATCGGCGTCTGGCCATTTGATCACTGTGATTGGCTGTTAGCTAGCAAATCAGCGCACGGGGCAAGAAGACAAAGTAACGAACGCGGATATACAGTAATGATGGAAAGCCTGGACCATTTTTTTCCTCGCTCATTTTGCGTATCGTCACCCTGCTGTACATTCCGCATTTGAAGGTCGGAAAGATGACTTTGTCGCTTTGGTTCAAGAGAGACCGACATTGTATGATATTACCGTTAAAGGGTATGCCGACAAAGGTATGAAAGCCAAACTATGGCATGACATTGGGATGCGACTGGATATGGCAGGTAGGATTTACTTTTATACTTGAGAAGTATAGCAACTGTTAGTAATTAGCAAATATAATTACTTTTTCATGGTTACTGTATATCCCGCCCCCGTAAAGAGGTTCCCGGTTGTCTTTAGGAATAATGACTACCGCCGCCGATAGTATGGATGGGAATTACTTCTCGCGCATGCGCTGAAGGTACGTAATAGTCGGGGTCGGTGCGGTTTGTATTTACATCATTTTTGTATGCAACGTACCGATGTTTGGGCTGACGGATTAGTGTATCTCAGCCTTAACAAGTAGATTTGCGCTTCACTCGAGGGAGTTCTCCACAATATCAGTCTGGCTCGGCATTGATTTGCTACAACACTTCGAGCTGATCGGACAAAACAGAATCGTGTGCACGTCTACCTAACTTTTGTTTCGACCAATCACGGCAAAGGATGAAAATATCGTCACCGACATGCGACTGTTGTGACTAGCTGATATCATGGCGTTGAGTTTATGTTGTCGGTTTTGCAATGTTGATATGCGGATACAAGAGACTAATTCAGCGAGAACAGAATTAACGCATTCGTCCACCGGTGTCGCCATGTTTGGTTTGTTTCTTTCCATGGCTTCGGCGCTTCTGGTTTTCGTCACAGCTGCATATCCCGCCTCCAAATACAATGTCGCTCTGTGACTGGTTCGAACCAGCAGTGGTTCGTATCGGTGGAAATCAATGGGAGCGGTACAAGATGGATTGTCGGGAGTTTGTGAACTCACGAATACCGCGAAAATCTGTCTTGCGAGAGCAAGCTTACTTAACAAGTACAGACGCTCCCCTACTTACGAACATTCAAGTTACGAACAACGGTACATACGAACATGTCTGCGCGCATGTCAAAAAATGTTCGGAAAGAGATGCTGTAAGTTAGATTTTGTATTGCGCACCTTTTTCCGAGTACTGTAGTGCTTCTTTCCGCCGCGAATACCGACGCTTGGCGCTGTGAGAGCTCACCCAGCATTGGAGGCTCAGCAACGTGTCGAGGAGGAGGAAGAAGAAGAAACGCCTGTCCCCATGAAGAAGCCATCGCACTCTTCGAGCAGCAAGACCCAAATATTGAACGTTGCACAAAGGTTGCAAATCAATTGAATGATGCCATACAGTGCTACCGCATCATTTATGATGAAAAAAGAAGAAAACTGTGCAATCGTAGTTAGATCGCTTCTTTCGGCCAGTTTCTAGTAAATCCTCCAAGGAAGATACTCATCAACCCTTATCTTCTTCTCCGCGACCCTCAACTTCTTCCTACATTGAAGTTACGGAGGAGGAAGTAACTTTTGAAGCCCATTCCAGCGACGACGAACCACCTCTCATGATATAAAATCCTCCTCTTCCTCCTCCTCCATCAAATCCTTAAGCATCGAGTACATCTTCCAAAAGTAAGTTAAACTTCATTTTATTTATCTTATTACGTACATGTACATACTGTGTGTGTCTCTCGCGCTCTCTCTCTAACATACGTAGTACAGTACTGTACGTATTCTCTTTAAACATAAATTATAATACAAAATATAGCACTGAAGCAACCTACGAACAAATTCACCTTACGAACGATCGCTCGGAACGTAACTCGTTCGTAAGTTGGGGAGCATCTGTAGATAGGACACAAAAAGGGGACACGGAAAAAGAAGACATGACATGAAACTAAAAAAAAAATCTAAACAAATTCAGTTCTAGTCAAAGTTTGCACACAGCAAGGTTTACTTAATGTTAAAATACATGACATCTCCGGTTAGTGACCATGTCTTTTTATTTAGTGAACAAATACATTTGTAGTTTGCTTTTATCACAGTGACTTAAAAGTAAATTGCAATTCAGAACTGTAGGGAGGGCCTTAGAGTAATAAAATGCACTTATTCCTGTTTTAAATAATCAGCTCATAAAAAGAAGTTCAGAGGCACTATCATGCGGGCAGGGAATTTTAACCACCGCCGCCCGCAACTGTGTGGCCTCTAGCGCAGGAGTCGCCGCTCAACTCATGCGTACATGAGAAGCGATGTAACCAACTGCTTCCTTTTCCACTATTTGCACACATTTGCATAGCCTTTTGCCTGTATGAAACCAAAAGGTGTCTTTGATTGCTTCCTTCTAGTTTTCAATCAATACTCCCTCGTGGCTCCGAGCGCACGCAAGGACACGAGCACAACTCACACATGCAAATAGGAAGCTCGGCAGGTGACAGTCGTGTGGCAGAATCCTGGTGTGCTTCTTTCAACCCACGCGAGTACGGTTAAAAGGAAAACAAACATTCACAAAAAAGATAGATACATACAAAAATTGATTGGAGACAATGCTGGGAAAAGGTCATCAAGATATGAAATTGGGTGAGGAGAAACGGTAGGACTGCAGTTGAAAAGGTTGGCCGGTAAGTGAGTTAAAAGGAGGACGGGTGAGAAGATGATGAGGAGAGAGCTTATAGTATTTTTAGATGGATGCCTCCTGTCAATCTGCACCATTCACCGCTTCGTAAACTCAATTAAAGTGCAGTTCTCCCGAGGAGCAACACGTCCCAATCTATATAAAGCTCCATCTGCATGCATCCACTCTTAAGGCGTCTTCTATCAACAGCTCAACCGTCTCCATTTTTCATATGGAATATAATGTATTCAAATGACCTCATTGATCACAACACACAAAGAAACTGAGCCAAATTCTGCGCTATTTATGTGGTATAAAAGCAGCGGCCCTCAACATTTGTTGCACGACGGAGCAGTTTCATGTTTCATTTGACAAGCATAGAAACTAGGGGTGTTGGAAAAAATCGATACGGCAATATATCGCGATATTATAGCGCGCAATTCTCGAATCGATTCGATATGCGGCCGAATCGATTTTTAAACATACATTTTTTAGGGGAATATTCAACAAAACGTCTTACTTAGGGTTAGGATTTACACATTAAGCATGAAAGAAAGTTATATTAATGGAACATTAAGCCTTAATGTTTGATTTCAGTGCTGTTCAAACATGAAACATACTGCAACCTGTTTGTTAAATGCAGTGGCTCAGTTATAAGTCTGAATTTTCAAATAAACTAATACATTTTCATACAACTCTTACAGTGTAAATGTACAAGTTTACTGATTAGTAATTTCTAAATTTGAGTTTTAAAAAAAATCGCAATAATCAATTTATAGATTGGCATCGGGATTAATCGGTATTGAATCGAATCGTGACCTATGAATCGTGATACAAATCAAATCGCCAGGTATTAGGCAATTCAAACCCCTCACAGAAACAATACAAATACAACTCACTATTATACTCAAACTACACTCTGAAAGAATTGTTGAACCATTTTTTTTTTAAAATCACTTTCATTGGTAACAAATGATTGAAAAAAGTGAATACATTAAGTTTGATTATTTATGAATTCATTCAACTAAATATATTCACTTTGGATTCATTTTGGAATGATTTCATTAATTTGATTAAATGAATTCAAGTGAATATATTAAGTTTAATGAACTAATAATTAATTAAACCTAATATATTCACTTTGGATTACAAATTGAAGTTTTTAAAATTGGTCAACAACTCAATTTGTAATCTTAAATTCTCTTTTTTTTTAGAGTGTAGTTGTCGTATTAAGTTGGGCACCCTACTGTCACACCGCGGTGAGGGTGTCTTGTCATTTCCTGTTTTATTGTGAAAAGTCTGACTCCTCTCGTTTCAGGTCACTTGCCCTTCCTCGTGTGGTGTCTGTGTCAACCCTGATCCCTGATTGTTTCCACCTGTTCCCCATTACCCTCATGTGTTAAATAGTCTGCGTTTTCCCTGTCTTGTGCCGAAGTGTTTTCGTTTGAGCCACTGAAGCCTGCCATAGGCCACAGCCTTGATACCAAATTGCCTTGTTGCCGTTATTGCCTTGTCTCGTGAGAGAACCTTTGTTTGTAATTTTGTATAGCTTAGTTTTGTTTAGTCATAGAGTGATTTTTGTTTTTGAATGTAGTTTTGAACTTCCTCCCTTTTGGAGCGCTTTCAGTTAATGTTTGTATAGTCTTTATTTTCTCCCTCTCATTGAAGAGCTTTTGTTTTGTTAATTAAAAGCTGCTTTACCCTCCACCTCTTCCTCTGCGTCTGAGTCCAAAAACAGCCTCGTTGTGTCACCTACATTTGTTTCTCTTTAACCAGCCAGCCCCATCTTGGGGCATTAGGAAAGAACGGCACCCATTGTGTTACTTAATACTGTACATCTCGTGTACTCTGTACTTTTGTTTTGGTCGGCGTCATTGCAGAAAACATCGCCACACACAGACTGGACATGAGAAATGGAAGTAAGGTATTCAGTGTAGTTATCTTATCGTGATACTTTAATGTAAAAATGATCCTTTGAACCTCTACAGTTAACTGTGGTGTAAATTTGACCTTGACTGTCTTAAAAAGTTGACTTTCTTTTTTAAAAAAAAAAACATTTAAGCAGATGAATGCATTTATTGGAAGTTAAAAATCTCGCTCCAGAACAACAGAGATGTTAAAGAGAAAAAAAAAAAGAGGATACAAGCAGTCCTGATTACTTCATAAAAGGAAGACAAGGCTCGATCAATAGATCTGCTTGAAAGCGGAATGATCAGCAGCGGAGCGCCGCACAGCAGACAGCACATAAAGCTGATGGATTGGTGCAGCCAAGATGTACTGCACAAAATTAATTAAACTTACAGAAATCCATGATTATTGGACACGTCTATAATTAGTGGCTGTATGTGTGTGCGCTCTTTTAAATGAACTCTTTGGAAGCAAAGTCAGTAACGTTATGTAGTAAATCAGTCAGTCTGCAGGTATCAGGCCTCTCATTTTGTACTGTTGGGCGGTCACCCGGACTGACCTCAGATCCGACACTATCAATCAGCTGGGAGAGTTTCCACTATACACGCTGTGTTAGCTTTTCGCTGACCATGCATGCCCGCATCACTTTTTCACATCCTTCATGTCCGACTATATATTTTAGTGGGCGGCCCATGTGATTTTCAGTTTTCAAAGTGTGGTATAACTACAGTAAGTACAATTATGTATTTCACTTTTAAGATCAACTTATTTTCATTTAATTTTACAAATGCAGCATTTTAATGTTGGAAAGCAAAATTCTTTTGTTGTTGTTGGTACTTTGTGAAAGGTTTGAGAACCACTATTGACATAAGGAATTCACTGCATTTTACCTAAAGGATTGGCTGACTGACAGATTTTATATTTCATTATTAATAGCATAATTGCTTATATAATTTATAAGCGTTTTCAAAAAGCACAACAGCAAACAGGAAGAGTCCAGTTGCCTTGATTCAACCTTTGCCGGATGACTGAGAATCTACACAGATATAGAGGAACATTTACTAGTACATTGGTATTTTTTATTGATATTGTGTATGTTAAACACCACTTGGACAATAATGCTGCTAGATTAACGATTTGGGGGAAGTAGGCCCGGCTCCCACAACTTCAACTAGCTGTGGAAGAAAAAAAATACTTTCTACTTTTTCTTCATAGTTGAAATTGAAATTGGATTTTTTTTAAATAGCAATTGTTATACGTATGTAATAACAAGCATGTATCCATCGATTTTCCGAACCGCTTATTTATCGTGTACAGACGCTTACACCTTACGAACGAGTTACGTTCCGGACGATCGTTCGTAAGGTGAATTTATTCGTAAGTTGCTTCAGTGCTATATTTTGTATTATAATTTATGTTTAAAGCCTATATAAGTATATTGAAGGTTTATATAAGTATGTTTAAGGCTTGTACAAGTAACCTGCATTGGCTTGTACTGAAAAAAACGTAATAAAATGGAGAGAATACGTACAGTACTGTACTGTACTACGTATGTTAGAGAGAGAGCGAAATACACACACACAGTATGTACATGTACGTAATAAGATAAATAAAATGAAGTTTAACTAACTTTTGGAAGATGTACTCGATGCTTAAGGAGATGATGGAGGAGGAGGAAGAGGAGGATTTTATATCATGAGAGATTCTTCGTCGTCGCTGGAATCGGCTTCAAAAGTTATTTCCTGCTTCATGGGGACCGGCGTTTCTTCCTCCTCCTCCTCCTCGCCACGTTGCTCAGCCTCCAATGAGCTCTCACAGCGCCAATCGTCGGTATTAGCGGCGGAAAGAAGCACTACGCGAAATACAAAATCTAACTTACAGCATTTCTTTCCAAACATTTTTCGACATACTGTACGCGCAGAAATGTTCGTATGTACCGTTGTTCGCAACTCGAATGTTCGTAAGTAGGGGAGCGTCTGTAATGTTAATATTTTGGGTTTCTTTTCTTGTGTCCATGTTCTTCTTATGACATCTCCCTGTGCTTTCTTTGCTGTTTGGGCTGTCGATCAAATAGCATAAAGGATTGGTGTATGCCATTTTATTTCAATGACTCGAAGAGGTACAAATGATTATTGACCACACAACATGCGGCAGTGTAAACATGAAAATCAAAATCAAAGTAACCCCATTCTAGGTTGCTGCATCTGCACTTAAGTAGAGCTTTACGCTTTTTGTCGCTAATGCAATTTATAGGAATGCCATTTGGAAGACAAATTTAAGGAAAAATAAACATTTCCAATAGAGTACAGTAGTTTTCCTGGTAAGTGAAAAATTCTGAAAAAAAAATGTAATAAGTTTACTCTCAAGTTAAATGGCCAAAATTTAGAATAACACTCCCAATATTTTTTTTAATTCTTCAGCTAAACTTTTAATAGGAATGTTCAATGTTACAACCATACTGATGACCTACTATTTTTTTATATGCCAAAAAAAAAAAACCACAGTGTTAAGTTGTGAAGCTCTGTAATATAAATTCCAACCAGTTAAAACACCACAACAGTATCTGACAGCTGCAGGATCTGCAAATGTTCCAGTCAATTAGTGCCATTTATCTGTTTTCACACTGCTGATTGGAGCCGCTTGAATCATTCTTCATACTTAAATTCAATCATTCTAATGAAGCTGCACTGAAGATGATCATAAATCAACTTTAGGGGCCTGAAAACATTCAAATAACAGACAAGATGCTATTGTGACTACAGACGCTCCCCAACTTACGAACGAGTTACGTTCCGAGCGATCGTTCGTAAGGTGAATTTGTTCGTAAGTTGCTTCAGTGCTATATTTTGTATTATAATTTATGTTTAAAGAGAATACGTACAGTACTGTACTACGTATGTTAGAGAGAGAGAGCGAGAGACACACACAGTATGTACATGTACGTAATAAGATAAATAAAATGAAGTTTAACTTACTTTTGGAAGATGTACTCGATGCTTAAGGATTTGATGGAGGAGGAAGAGGAGGATTTTATATCATGAGAGGTTCTTCGTCGTCGCTGGAATGGGCTTCAAAAGTTACTTCCTCCTCCGTAACTTCAATGTAGGAAGAAGTTGAGGGTCGCGGAGAAGAAGATGAGGGTTGATGAGTATCTTCCTTGGAGGATTTACTAGAACTGGCCGAAAGAAGCGATCTAACGACGATTGCACAGTTTTCTTCTTTTTTCATCATAAATGATGCGGTAGCACTGTATGGCATCATTCAATTGATTTGCAACCTTTGTGCAACGTTCAATATTTGGGTCTTGCTGCTCGAAGAGTGCGATGGCTTTATCTATGAGCGACAGGCGTTTCTTCTTCTTCCTCCTCCTCGACACGTTGCTGAGCCTCCAATGCTGGGTGAGCTCTCACAGCGCCAAGCGTCGGTATTAGCGGCGGAAAGAAGCACTACAGTAATCGGAAAAAGGTGCGCAATACAAAATCTAACTTACAGCATCTCTTTCCGAACATTTTTTGACATGCGCGCATGCGCGCAGACATGTTCGTATGTACCGTTGTTCGTAACTCGAATGTTCGTAAGTAGGGGAGCGTCTGTATTAAGTTTTTGGACCCGACCTCTCTGAAAAGCAAACAATTATTTTAGCACTGCATGGCTTATCTGACAGAAGACTGCAAAGGACACCTACAAATGTGTCCATGAAATCGCGTCTTCATTTGAATGTGAAGGAAGGCCATGGAACATATTTTTCTCACATTAACATTTCCAACTTGAGTGAGTCACATGTCTCAACTCTCAGTTAATGTAATGTACAGACGCTCCCCTACTTACGAACTTTCGAGTTACGAACAACGGTACATACGAACATTTCTGCGCGTACAGTATAAAATCCTCCTCTTCCTCCTCCTCCATCATCTCCTTAAGCATCGAGTACATCTTCCAAAAGTAAGTTAAACTTCATTTTATTTATCTTATTACGTACATGTACATACTGTGTATGTCTCTCGCTCTCTCTCTCTAACATACGCAGTACAGTACAGTACTGTACGTATTCTCTCCATTTTATTAAAAGTTTTTTTCAGTACAAACCAATGCAGGTTACTTGTACAAGCCTTAAACATACTTATATAAACCTTCAATATACTTATATAGGCTTTAAACATAAATTATAATACAAAATATAGCACTGAAGCAACTTACGAACAAATTCACCTTACGAACGATCGTCCGGAACGTAACTCGTTCGTAAGGTGGGGAGCGTCTGTAATCAGAAATTATTTAAGTAAGGGTATACAGTGGTATGCGTTGGGGGGGACTACCCCCCCTCCCCCCATCCCACAAATAAATAAATACATACATACATAAATAATATCTTAAGTTAAAATAATAGGAACCACCAATAGGTGTTTTTCCATTTAAAAAAAAGGTGGTTGTAAGTTATAACAGAAGGATACAACAAAAACTTCCAAAGCAAACATAAGACTTCCTGACGACAAATGTTTTGTTACCATACGCTTCACACCCCCGTCTATTTCCATTCCATTGGGTCTCTTTTCTTCAAGAGAACGTCAGATGACACATACAAAGCAGTGAATTTCAGATTCCTCATTTGGGTTCTACAATTTAATCAATGGCATACTTCACATCATCTAAATCTGGCACCTGCAGAATGTCATTATTGCACTCATCTTTCCAGTCAGTTGGCCGACCTCTCCCCGTGTGCCACTTTACTTCATTTGAAAGTTGAAACCAATACAAGCCAACAGTCTTTGTGGATTACTAAATGAGAAGGAACCATCTAGGGGTAATTTATCTACATAATTGAACCAACAATTCACTCAGTCACCACAAAATGAGGTACACCTGCACAATCGAAATCAGCTGCAATGTAATAAAATGCCTGCACAAAGATTAGACTGCAAATTAGACTTCAAATCTGATCAGTAGATTGATCATAACTAGCCCAAATTATCAGCTAGTAAACAAAATGTGTGCATTTGCAAAATGTATTGTGGCAGCAGACGGACATAATAAATAATCAAAATACTTTATGTTTTAGTGTTTGCATACATCTGCGCTAAAAAAAAATTTTTTTAAGAGAAGTGCATGCATCATACAAATAAATTGCCTTACTGAACTGTCATACTGGGTGAAAAAAGCATTCATGTTAGTGAATGAGGCAATATTATAATTGCATTTTGACCTGCTTGAAGGTATGAAGGCATGACAAATGTCTTTTCCATCCAAGTAAATGCAGACCTCACCATGTTAACATTGTCACGGTGACAATGGGCTGTCGTACACAACTATTTCACGCCTGGTCTGTTACACCATTGTTGCACTTCATCGTTATGTAAAAACTACACAGTGTGCAAAACAGGAAATTTAGATGTTACTGTGAATCATCTTGGTTTGTGAGTTAATTAGACCGGATTCTTTATTTCTGTTCTACGGAAGCGTATTGCATTCACTTGGGAAAAAAAAACAACTTCTGTTTTTTCTGACTAATTTTTGGGGGGAGCTTTCTTTTTTTTTGGAGTATTTTTGTTTTCTGTTTTCTGAATATTTTTTTTCTGTTTTATTGAATATTTTTTTCTGTCAAAAAAATATTCCAAAAAACAGGCTGAAAAAAAATATTATAAAAAATAGAATAAAAAATATTTTTTTTAAAACTGAAAAAATATATATTCTGAAAAACAGAGCTGGTGTTGTTTTTTTGTTGTTTTTTTTACCTCTAAAATCCAAGTGACTTGTTGCAGACTCGCTAATAACGGAATATACAATAAGATGGTCATGTTTACTTACTGGCTCTCAATAAAGGAATTAATGTGTATACTGTATTGTGGTTTGTTCTATAATCTCTAAGGGAAAAAAAATCTGAAAAACTGTAAAAAAAAATAAAAAAAAATCTGAAAAACTGAAAAACAATTATTTTATAAAACAGGGGAAAATTACAACAACAAAAAAACTGAGAAAAAATATTTAATAAAACTGAAAAAAAAACTCAAAAAAACAAAGCTCCCCCCAAAAAATAGTCAGAAAAACAGTATTTTTGTTTTTCAAGTGAATGCAATACACTTCCGTACTGTTGTATTTAAAGTGAAGAAAGTTAGGGTTTGTGATGTATTTGAAGCAGCCCAAAATATTCCATGCACGCTGGGTGTAAACATTACCCTAAGCTAGTGCCATCCAGTGGGGAAAGGGGGATAAGACAAAATGGAGAGATTGTGCTGCTATAGAGGAATTGAAAGCTTCCAGGCTTATTCTAATTTTAGTGTATCGCAGTCTGAATCAAAACAGCCTCTATAGGAGCAGAGCTGAAGCTGCCTTAATGTAGTGCCTGTCTATGAGCGCAGTTAAAACAAGACATGCAAACATTTTTGCCGCCATTTATGATCAGCGATCAGCTACCATGTAATTGTGATGTTGTTTTGACCATCTACAAGATGTGGCAGTTCTCCACAGTCTTCTGCAATTTCCCTCAACCTCACCTCAATGTTTCCTTTTCACCTCTCCGGGCCTCAACCTGCCTTGCTCAGTGCTTAAAGGCCCTAAGGCAGCCTGCAGCACAACAGTTCTGCACACTAATGAGGGGTAATGTTGGCATGCAGACCCGATTCACATGGTGTCTATTGGTAGAAACAACTAGTGATTTTGTTCTGAATATGTGCCCTGGGCAGTTTTGTACGAAAACAAATGGCAGGGCGCCAACTATTACTGATGGTAGTATTGTTGTTTTCTTTGTGTGTGATGTCTCTTACATTCTGATTTTAAATACGCAATTTCGTTCCTAATACAGAATTAGTAGTGTTAGGCAGAGGTGGGTAGCAATGAGTTACATTTACTCCATTACATTTAGTTGAGTAACTTTTTGAAAAAAAAAATTACTTCTAAGAGTAGTTTTACCACACAATACTTTTTTTTTTTTTAACTTTTACTTTAGTAGATGTGTGAAGAAGAAACACTACTCTTACTCTGCTACATTGAGCTACACTAAAGTTGATACCCCACCCCCCACACACCCTAATTCAGACATTAGATTAAATTAATTTTGCCAAAATGAATTGAAATAAGAAATGCAGCCCTGGTTGAGGACTGGCAGGCATGATGAGAACATGAAAGAGTCAACTGAAAGATGACGTCTTGCTTTCGCTTTAAGAAACTGCCACCTATGGTGGTTAGCGAGTTACGGCACAACTTGTGAATGGTTTGTGCATGCTTGGGCTAACGTGTCTGCCTGCACTGTTGCTCGAGCTCAAAAAGTTATTTACTTTTATTTTATGATTTGTTAGATGCCAGAATTTACACACAATTTTAATGTTTGCGTCTGATGACATTGTTTTTAAAAATAAATGTGACTTTTTGTTCAAGCGCTTACTTAGCACTTTAGTATTCTTTTCAGTGAATACTTTTGTACTTCTACCTAATTTATTTGATGACTACTTTTTACTTCCATCCATTTTCTTAACCACTTTTCCTCACAAGGGTCGCGGGGGGCACTAGAGCCTATCCCAGCTGGCTTCGGTCAGTAGGCGGGGTACACCCTGAACTGGTTGCCAACCAATCGCAGGGCACACAGCGACCAACAACCATCCACAATCACACCTATGGACAATTTGGAGTGTCCAATTAACCTGCCATGCATGTCTTTGGAATGTGGGAGGAAAGCAGAGTAGCCGGAGAAAACCCACACAGGCATGGGGAGAACATGCAAACTCCACCCAGGGAGGCCGAAGCCCGGACTCGATCTCACGTCCTCTGCACTGGGAGACGGACGTGCTAACCAGTCAGCCACCGTGCCGCCTACTTTTTACTTGTACTTGAGTAATATTATTTTTGAAGTAACGCTACTCGAGTACAATTTTTGGCTAATCTACCCAACTCTGGTGTTAGGCAATGTTTCCACTGCATGTGGCTCCTCACCGGATCACCACAGTAGTGGACAAATATAATTATTAAGTGATTGTGATGGGCAAGTGATTGTGATGGGCAAGGTTGTTAAGTGTAAATGTTAAGTGGAGGCCTTCTGTTATGGAATTATTTATCCTTTGTGTATTTTTTTTTTTTGCCAAAGAATTCCCAAAGAATAATGCATATCGTCACTGCCCTGTGAAAAACACTTATGTCATTTTTTTTTTGTTTTTGGGATGTCTGTATTCAGTTTCATTAAATAAACCTAACAAAAAAAATTTGGACGAAATGGACATAAGTGTTATTCACAGGAAAAAGACGATACGCAAGTAATATTGAAGATGTGCTGTAGAGTTTGTGAAGGTGTGTATACTAAACATATAGCTTATGCCCTGCTGAGCTTAAACTGATTAGGCTACTTAAAGTAGACGTGTGGGTTTCCATAGATATAAACACACATAAATATCCTCTCTTACCCACGCACACACACACAAATGCGCACAGGCAGGCAAATGCACACATGCACCATCACCAGCAGCGTCCAGATGGGCCGAGTCAAGGGCATTCTAGCAAATAAGAGTGAATGCCGAGTGATGCGGCAGAAGGTCTCGAGGACAGTTCGCATTTCTCCCTGTATTTATGCGTCTATGTATTTAATATGCAAGGTCATGGCAGTGGCTTGACAGAGATAAGGAGCCCACAGCAGCTGTTGACATAAGTGATTCCAAATGGGTGACCAGGCCAGGTGGTTGGCTGTCCCCGGCAGGTTGGCGGAGATGCTTAGACAGGAGCTGGACTCAGTGAAGGAGTAGCAACCCAAAATTGAATTAAGTACAATCTTGTCAATCCAAATTAAAAATGATACAATCGCAGGATGCAGTTCATTAAACACGTTGTAATGGTCACTTGAGCACTCATCTCATTGAGCATCGTCTCACAACTGGCTGCCGTGTTGGAACTACAAAGTGTGACGGCAAAAACAAAGGCATGAACGAGTGCCAAGAAATATTACAAGAAGGCTTTATGCCATTACGACTTCAGAAGACAAAATGGATGATGACAAATGATAGAGGTGGAAAAGTCCGGGTTGAGAAGGCGAGAGAGACAAATGAAATGATGGCGCTTGGGAAGTGCGGCAAAAGTGCAGTCAAGCAAAAGGTCTCAGGGTAATTTAGAGCAAATGGGACTCTAGGAGGGATCCAAAAACAATCATGGAACAAAAGGGTTCAAATCAAAGAAAAGACAAGGAAGGTCATGGTGAAGGGAAGCATGCTCCAGGAAATGAACACATGGACACGTGAATTGAGGTAAGAAACAATCAGAGGGAAGTACTGGGGGGGGGGGGTGTTAAGTAACAATAGAGAGAAGGAACAGGGAGATAAAGGGATAAATATCTTCTTTTTTTTGGTAAAAAAAAAAAAAAGGCTGCTGCAGCCACTTGACTCATTTCAAGTGACACCCACAGCGGATACGTCTGAGCAAGCATGACTGGACAAGAATAATCATCAGTCTACATGACTACATTTCAACATGACACACAGCTACAATATACGCACTGACACAAACCTACATGTGTATTTATATTTTCACCATTTCTTGTCATTTGTTTTACTTGGATGGTACAAACTGTGAACTTTGAACTCAGAAAGACACATTTGGTTTCCGTGAGCTGCATGATGCATATTAATTAACGCTCAAAGTGCCAGGGTAACCTTCAAAAAACGGTACATGAAACACTTAATTATGCATATCAAACGCTAATTGAAGCATCAAGTCCTTGTGATGTAGTTCGCTGCAAGGATGTCGCAGGGAGAGCCAACGAAAGAAAAATAACAAGTTCACCTTAAAGAAGTGTATCGTGTGTTTATTACAGAAGTGGGGAATGGTTGTTTTAACTTTCAATCCATTGATTTTAGCGCCGTTGTAAAAGTATCGCCATTTTCTCTGTCTCTCTCCATTACATGCCTGCCAGGTTTCTTATGTTAAAGCATCTTATCGCAAACGTGAATTTTCCCTTCTTTTATTTTAAAAACTGTCATATTAGAGGATGGGGAGTTCTTTCTGGTCTGCGTAATGGAATGATGTCTCTCAAGGGCAGCAAAGGCTCTTGGCGTTGGAATCTGAAGGTCGGTAACTCAATTCACTGTAGAATAAACCCTCCATTGTATGTTGCAGTATTTTATAGTATGCTGGTAAGATTGGTTGTTAGATAGATGACAAGTACTGTTGAGTTGTCCCTGAGTAAGGGATTGAATGTTGGACTGGTGTTGGTGTCAAAATGATTATTAATATACAGTATTAGAAATGTATAGACATTTTGCAGTGTAACAGAAAAGATGTCTCAAACTCACCAATTGAAGCAGTAATTGGATGGATACTACATCTCAAGAGGGAAAGTTCAAGTTAACCCCCAATTTTTTTTCTTTTTTTAACAATAATATGTTCTATGCAGCCCCACTGGTCTAAATATTGCATTCTGATTAATATTGTGTGGATAGTTAGTGGATATATGAGTGAAGCAGCAAAATCCAGCCGGTTTTATCCATCTCAGGGGGCGTCCATTTTGCCACTTGCTGTCGACTGAAGAAGACATCACAGTTGCTCAAGGCTCAGGCAACGACCAATCACAGCTCACCTGTTTTCTGAAGCTGAGCTGTGATTGGTTGTTACCTGAGACCTAAAACCTGAGCAAGTGTGAGGTTATCTTCAGTCGACAGCAAGTGTCAAAATGGCCGCTCCTAGATGGATAAAAAATGGTTGGATTTTGCTTCATAACTCTTATTTCACAAGTATAAAATATTATTGTCAAGAAATGTTTAAAGTTTACCTCAAACACGATATCCTCATATCCTCATATCGAGTGGTCATAATTTGAGTACTGGCAAATGAATGTGAAAGTAAATATGTATTTTACTTCTGTACATAGGTACATTTCAATCTGTACTCTTTACTTTTATCAGAGTCATGCACTCTATAATAATGAAATGAGAAAAAAAATCGTATTCCAAACATCATAGGACTCTTGTAATTGCACTGAGCTGATTCAGCAGCTTACAAAAGATCAAGGTCTGTCTGTCGGTATGCGTTTATCTACACACTCACCCTCAGAAAATGAGCAAATCTAAGACCAGTTAACTACTGTATGCCGGGTGTGCATCTGCTTGCACAACACGGGGAAGCTTTTACCTTCAATAAAATGGGATTTATGGAGCAGGCACAGTGGCTGCGTGACCTATGACTGAGGGATTCCTTTGAAATCACAGACCAAACAATACAGCCAAACTCGATCCAGTATTAAAAATACAGTTCAACTCAGAAAGAGGAGAAACACTGTCTCTTTGTGGCTGCTCAAAGAACTGCAATGATGTTTTTTTTTTTACAGGACCTTCACCTTGAAATGTTCTCTATTGCGTAACATGTTTATGGCACTCTCAAATTCAACATATATACATCACACTATTTAATTTTGAGCTGTATAAATTGCTAAAAGTTTAATACAGTATCATTAATAGTATTTTACAGTGTAGTAATGCTGTTGTTTATAATAATGGTAGGCGTACACTACTATTATTGTATCACAGTATCGGTTATCATAGCTCAGTATAATTTTATACAGTGATTCTACGTGAATAGCCATGGATAACAACCAAATTCTGCCATAAATAGGTGAAAAGTAATTGATACACCACAGTTAATTATTGCCAAGATCCTTCAAGAGGGAAGTAAAACACTACTTTTTGTCTGAACGAAATTCCTTAACTCACTTCAACATCGTTCCTTGGCACCATAATCCAACAGGATGGCAGAAAAGCGCTATGTTTGTTTAATAGAAGCTCCTCAATTCGTTTCTTGACAACAAAGTAATCATTTTGCCTGAGCACAAAACAGCAAATGGGTTAATTTTTCAGCAAATAATGAAGGATAAGTTTGAAAAAGATGAACAGCTGAAGATACAAACAAGCGGGTGTATTATAACCATTCTTTTCCTGCAATTGCCGGGGGGGGGGAATGGTTTTGGAGACTTCCAAGCACAAGCGCAAGCCATGACATTTCCTCCACAATCCTTCACAGCACAGATGAGTTTGTGTGTTTTGGATCATAAGCAGATTATTTCTCCTTTTCTCTCATATGGACAGCTCTCCGGTCTGTCTGCGAATGCAGTTTTCACAGGTGAAACCCAAAGCCCAACACAAGCACTGGCTAATCTTTAAGCAAGCAATCTAAAAGGCAACACCTGAGCAACTAGAAACAATGTTCCAATACTCTTGCTCACTTTAAAAGTGGGTGGGTTCAAACAAATGGCACTCTGTCCTAAGTTGTCTAAACACATATACATGCAAATACCATGAAATAGAAGCGGTCATTTTGCACTTTTGTTTCATTCATCTTTTTTAACTGAAAGCCAAATGTCTTCAGACACAATGGGATTGACCTTCCAAAATTTGGGGAGGTGACTGTATGAATTACCTGGCCAGATAAATTCATGGCGATGCACAGCTTCACTATGGGGTAGATGCCACGGATTTCCGACTTCCGAGTTTTACAATATCAGCGTCGATTCCGGCCACTGCTGGCCGCGTTCCAACACTCGCACACCCACCCATGCGCCCCCGAACCGCGCGCTTCCGCTCTGAAATGCGTCGGACAGTGAGACAGACACTACACACTCGCAGCCTGAACGCGCAACCGAGGGGCACAAAGGCGGAAGCGCAAGTACTGGGACGCGGCCCACACGTCGCAAACCGGAAACGGAAACAAAGTTGATGGGTGAAAACCCGGAAGTCCCGCCTCCTCCGTGGCATACAGTCTATTCTAAGTTTTGCCAAAATAACACAAGGATTCTCAAAGTATAGACAATGGCTTTATGAGTAGGTCATGTAACAAAAACAATCACACAAACAATATGTATTAACATGGGAGGAATATTTAACTATAAATACTGTATCTGTTTGACTAAAAGAATCTTACAATGACATAAAAAAAAAAGGATTTGTTCATTAATACATTTCAGTGGTCAGACTGTGTAAGTTGGGTAGCACAAGAGAATTTCACAATAAAATGCTTTGAAGGGATTTGCGTAACTAACAAAAACACAGGTACTGTTTGCAAAATGTTGAAGACTGGCAGCAGGGTAAAGTGAGTTTCTTGAAGTTCTTAGAGGGTTAGTGCTGGTTGAATCAAGTCTTGTTTGTTGTTCTTCCATCCTCCACTTTGCTTGCTTACACAGAATCATCTGACCTCACATTTGCCTCAAGTTACATGTCATCTATTTGTTCTCCACAAAATAAGAATTTTCTCAAATTCTCTGGTGGTATCAGCACTTGGAATATAGGCTCGATGAGAGTGTTGCCGTTTTTGTGGATGGTTTCTAGCGATATGGTTGACAGTTCACAATCTCTAAAGATGTTCAACTCACCTAGTTAGTGCATCTAACAATAAAGGTGAGCAGGCATGTCAAGTTCTTCAGCAAAACAGAGGGAAATGAAGGCACAGATTTGGAGTAACTTTCACACACGCACACTTCCACGCACACTCTAGTGTATAAAGAAAGTTTTTGAAATACTGCACCACAAAAGGTTGTTGAGCTTCAGGGTGATTTGTTTTTTTTTACCGGTTCCAAAACTGCAGTAGCTGTAGATTCAATCATATGCTTACATTGTAAACAACAGCGTAACAAATGGAATGATAGCATCAAGGTAAGAAGGTGGCAATTGCTGGGTTGAATCAAATGGTACAAAACGATCAGAGACGGAAAATTACCTAAAGAAATACTATACGTTATATTCAAATGGGATGACAATAAAAGACTCAGCATTTCAAATTTGTGATCCTAAGACAATATATTAAAGATAGATTAAAGATGTCTCTGAAATAAATGTCCTCCATTGAAGTCAGCAGCAGGAGTCTCACAGCCTTGTCACCGTATGAATTATATTGTATTTTGGTCCAAATTAGCAGAGGTGGGCATTTGACATATTTTAGATGGTCTGTCATTTGTTGGCATCGAGCACCCCCTTCAGTCATGGTCAGTACGGCATTTTTTTCAAGCCTAACCAACCTGTAATCATCAGACCGTCGGTCTGCCATTTTATTTTACTCATGCTTCCATCGTCACTGCTATTTTAGGACCGCCACACAAAGGTGGGCATTCCGTCAGTATTGACTTGTCAATCTATCTCTGGCGTCACAAGTCTTTTAAGTAAAAAAAAACACACACAAATAAATCAAAACTGATACTCCCCTTACTCGACTTCACGTTCACAGGAACCACGATTAAACATTTTCATTGCAAAGTGTAATAAAACTGGTTACGCTTTAGAAGGGGGCTAAAGCGAAAAGAAGATTTGGTGAAAAGTGTAACTGCTGACTCCTTGCTGACTGACTCCAATGGAGTCGATGAGTGCGTGGCTCCTTCAGTTTAGATGTTTCTCCCTCCGTTGATGACGTTGCCGCCAGGGGGGGCGATGTGGATGGAGTCCAGAATGGGCCTCAATAGCTGGCCAAAAGGTCTGGAGACAAAAGCAGATTGGATTGGTGCCATCAACGGAATCCTTGCACAATTAATGAATAGTTATTGCTTAATGCCTGGGACATAAAGTATTAAGAGGGTCGTCACCAGCGTTGGGAACGTTACTTTAAAAAAGTAATTAGTTAGTTACTCATTACTTGCTTAAAAAAGTAACTGAGTTAGTAATTTAATTACTTTATAACAAAAGTAGCCCGTTACCAGGCAAAGTAACTATTTTCACTACTTAAAAAAAAGTTTTTTATCAAACAATTGAGATTTTTTATGTTTTTAAAATATATTATTATTATTATTATTATGCAAGGAATTCAAATTACGTCCAGGCTGTATAGGGTGTCGTCATTTATTTTTGTGAGTATTTATGTCACACAATTGCCTCACTCCATATTATGACACATCATACAATAATAATAATAATAATAATAATAATAACAACAACAATTCATTAAATTTGGAGTGGTGATGTATGCTCTACCACTGCCATTTACTACAGCAATCAGAATAATAATACAAATAAAATAAATACTGGATAGATGGTGATTTGTGGCCGTTATGTCATCTATAGGTCACTTGTAGCCAGTCCCTCCAGGATTTCCCGGGCATTTTTTATGATTGTTACGGGCTAAAATAATCATTAATAGATCAAAGAAATTGCCAATGCTATTAAAATATACATTGCTTAATGCTATCATGGCCAAAATCATAGCCATAACTACTACTATATTTACTCCTTAGAATCATCCTGCTTCCACTTGATCTCTCAGAAAAAACATATGCTTTTGTACACTTTCAAACATAAGCGTATGATGATATACTCTTTGCTAAAATGCTCAAATATGTCACGCCGTGACACGCTTCCTGCGGCACCTCCAAAATAAAAGTCATTATACATTTCCGACAACATGTCCGACAACAACAGTGCCTCGAACTGTGCGCAAATGACATTTTCAGAGCCAGTCACCGCAAAATGTCTTGTAAGCTTACTTTGAATCTAATAAATAAATTGTAACGCAACGCATTTCTCATACAATAACTGACTGATTAAAGATTGGCCATCATCCATTCATGCGTTTTCTGTTTGTTTGTTTTTTGTAGTAAAACACTGCCCTGTAGGTCGGTATTGTCATCTCAAAGACACTTACTTGTACCTGGTTGAATTAAGAATAAGAAATATAAATCTCATACAGTAACTGAAGTGGGCAGGTGGGCTTCAACTCACGTGGAGAGGACTTCGGACGGGAGGTCGGTGATGTACGAGGGGATGGGCGTGCCTGTTAGGAACTGAGCAACCTCATTGGTGAACGTGTTGCAATTGTGCTCAAACAGTCGATACCTGTCACCTCTGAAAAACAAAAGAGAGCCAAGGCTTCAGGATTTGGCTATTGGTCCTTACCAAAAACTCGATTGGCTAATGGGAGCTACAGGTCCTATGCATACTAAATAAATACTCTTCTTCATGATTTCTCAAATATGTTGTTCACAATAAAACTGAAACAAAAGTTAAGCACATTAATTCTCATGTTGTTTAAGTACACTATGTTTTCGTACTTGTTGTATTCATGAACATAGAGTAGTAGGAAATAATTAGCAAAGTATTTTATTTCATAAAGTCAGTTGAAAGACTACACATAAAAGCATTTTATGATGCTGAATGCTCTCTTCTCATTTTTTATGACAGTTGGTCAAATAAATGTGTTTATGACAAATCGGTGCACTACCAAACAAATTGTTTGAAGTTGTTTTAACGTAAAATTACAAACTGCTGCTGCATTGAAGGCTAAAGTCTCAATAAACTATTTGGATGTTTACAGTATGTGGAAGACAATTATAAATAAATTGTGTGAATAAATGTGAAAAGACACCTACCTGTAAGTGCTTTCTCCCAAGGATGAGAGATATTCCATGAAGATCTCCTCCGAAACTTCGGTCTCACCCAGTTCCACAACTGTGTCTGGAGGGCCCAGCATTGTTCCACCCTGGACACACACACAACAAAATCCTGTTTAACTCACAACATTCTTATTGGGCCAGATCTGAAACAAAATGGTCGCTAATAAGACAACAAAAAAGCAAAACCACAGGGGAAACGTGGTATTACTAATGTACAGAAATGTATTCAATGAAAGATGAGCATCATGCGCAATTGAAAAATCACCCAGAAATTAGGGGTGTCAAAAAAAAAATCAATTCAGCAACATATCGCAATATTAAAGCGTGCAATTCTCCAATTTTTTATGGGAATATAAAACAAAACGTCTTACTTAGGGTTAGGATTCACACATTAAGCATGAAAGAATGTTATATTAATGGAACACTAAGCCTTAATATTTGATTTCAGTGCTGTTCAAACATGAACTTTCAGATAAATAAATTTTCATACAAATCTTAGAGTGTACATGTGCAAGTTTACTGATAAGTATTTTCTAAATATGAGTAAAAATTATTATTATTTTTTTTTAAATCGCAATAATCAATTTATAGATTCGTATCGCGATTAATCGGTATCGAATCGAATCGTGACCTATGAATCGTGATACGAATCGAATCGCCAGGTACTAGGAAATCCACGCCCCTACTAGATCTAATCTGTTTTACTTAATTTGCCTTTAGGTACTTTTCTACTAATAATATATGTTCATAAGTATTTTTATCATCATTTAATTAACTTTTACAAGCATTAGTGATACAATTAGTTTATTTAGGTTTATTTATCTTTCACACATAACTTTTAATACTGTAATGATAGTGCCCACAAACTCTTAAAAAAAAAAAAAGAAGGAAAAAAAAAAGATAATGAATGAATGAATAATACAAATCCCCAAGCAGCAGTGTTCTGAAGGCAATATAAAATGCAAACTGAAACTGATCAAAGTGTGATTCCCTTTAGCAGCAAAACGAGTACGACAGTAAAAAAAGTAATGAAAAGCACCATATTTTTTATTAACTGTTTAAGGCATAATGAGGTCATGTAAATGTAAAACAGTATAGAGTAAAATGGACTTACAGGTGGACAGCTGGAGATTCCTTCTCCTCCAAAAAAGAACTCATCTCCATATACCACTATGGCGGTGTGCCTATGGAAGAATAACATGTATTGTACTGCAGTAATATTCTAGAATGTACGAGTTTGATCATTTCCTAGAACACACAATAACACCAGCAGAAGCTGCTTTAACACCATGGCTGTGTCCGAATGTCCCTTCTGATTCCCTAACCCCTCATTCATTACATAGCCCTGCACGCATTCTGTTTGGCCATTCGGTCGCATATGATGTGGACACCGTACACGTCACGATGCGCCGTTGCGTAAGATCTCCAAATTATTTTGGGTGAATAAAAATGTGTTTAAACTAGGGCTGGATTAAACAAGCAGACAAAAAAAAACAATATTGAATCCATTTTAGTACTTTACATAGCCTGATATCGATTCATAAATCCATAAATTGATTATTTTAATTTTCTCATAAATTCATGAGAAAATAACATTTGAAAGTCGCCAATATTGACGGTGGGCTCAACTAAGTTTTGGACCCATGGAGGGAAAAAAATATATATATTTTGTCATCAATGTGTTGCTGATATTAGGGAAATGTTTTATAAACAAATGTAGATTTAAAAAAAAAAAAAAAAAACTTTCGCATTCATTGATTGAATGAGTTACTCTAGTGGTACAAGTCTTTGAATTTTGTGAAGAATAAGAAAGCAATGGAACTGCTTTTATTGGTAAAGAAATTTAAGTTTTTGTAATGCCTTTAATGTAGGGCTGGATTAAAAAAAAAAATTGGAATAATTGATCATATTGAATCAACTTTCCTTTTCAAGCCCGGTATGGATTTATAAAACCGTGAATCGATTATTTTATATAGATCTTTTTCCCATAAATTCTTAAGAAAATAGAATTTTAAAGGCCAATTTTTTTGTATATTTCTTGTTTTCATGAAATTTCTTACATTTATGGAAGCCCTCACTTGTTGCACTTTAAGACAATTCAGACTATTTTTAATTTCTATTTACAAGAATTGAATTAGAATTATGAAAATAATTTTCATCTCACCCTTGCTGATGTCAATGTTTGTGTAACACTTAAGTGATTATAACACACGTTACTTTTCTTAATAAACTAAATAAGTTAACCAGTTACTGCATCCGCAAAATTTAATTTGGAAATTATTTTACAAAGAATTGATGTTCCACAATTAATCAATATCGGATTGAATTGAAGTGAATCGAAAGCGGGAAAAAAAATCGAAATCGAATCTTGTGAATTTAAATTGAAGCGATTACGGGAATTAGAATCGATAGATACCCAGCCCTACTTTAATGCATCTTTCTTTTCCCTTTTTTGTCATTTATTTTTACTTTGTTGTCTCTACATGCATGTTGCATGGCTCTTTATATGGAGAGGTTTGATCTGGTTTGAATTGTTAAATACCCACGTAGAAAAACATTTCATACAAAAGATTTATTAAATTGAGAACTATGGAAACTGAAATAAAGTACAACACCTACAAAAATAAACTATTGAATATTATACGAACAAGTAAGAAAGATTATTACAATGCATTACTAGAGCAGAATAAAAACAACACAAGAAATATGGAAGATACTAAATCATGTAATTAAAAATTAGCTTAAATTGATTATCCAAAATATTTAATAAAAGATAAAAAATATTGTTATTAAAAAAAATTCAGACATAGCGAATTAGTTAATGGTATTGTGTTAATGTTGGCAGTAATTTGGCAAAAGAAATCCTTGAGCCAAGAAACAAACAAATAAATAAGCACATAAAAAATAATTCATCCACTATGTGGCTTAATGCTGTTAATGATACACAAGTATTAAATGTTGTTAAAATATATATATTTTTAAATCCACTGACTGCTTCAACATTGAGATGACATTAATAAAAAGTATTACATAAAATGTTGTGCAACCTTTCACATGTATATGTAATTTGTCGTTTAAAGCCGGTATATTTCCACCAAAAATGAAAATAGCATATTCCTATTCATAAAAATGGAGAAAGATATATTCACTAATTATACACAAATATCACTGCTGCCACAGTTTTCAAAAATTCTAGAAAAAAAGATTTTCATATAGACTGGACAATTTTATTGAAAAACATAAGCTTTTAAGTGAAAATTAATATGGCTTTAGAGAAAAACGAACCACCTCAACGGCAGTCATGGAACTCGTAGAAGCAATATCTACTAACATAGATAATTTTAAAAAAATATGTTGGCATTTTTATAGATTAAAAAAAAAAGCATTTGATACTATAGATCATTTTATACTAATGAATAAATTAGAAAGATATGGCATAAGAGGTTTGGCATATAAATGGATAAAAAGTTATTTGGATAATAGATATCAGTACTTACAGTTTAACAATATACAATCAAAACACTTGAAGATTACTCATGGAGTCCCCTAAAAGTCTGTGCTAGGCCCCAAATTATTTATATTGTATATATAAGATATCTGTTGAGTTTCAAAAATGTCTTATTCGCCGATGACACAACTATCTACTGTTCAGGAGAGAACCTGAAGCATCTTCTGACTACTGTGGAGTATGAATTAAACACATTCAAAAATTGGTTTGATATGAACAAATGATCACTAACATTAAATAAAACAAAGTTGATAGTTTTTGGTACTAGAAAAAACACACAACAGGTCAAAATCATGGTAAATTCAATTGAAGTAGAAAGAGTATGAAAATAAATTTCTTGGGAGTAGTTATTGATGAAAAATTATGTTGGAAGTCTCACATAAATAATGTCAAAAGAAAAATGTCAAAAATCATAGGGATACTCTCTAAAACGCAGGATGTCCTGAATAAGAAATTATTATACACATGATATTGTTCATTATTATTACCATATCTGACCTATTGTGTGGAAATCTGGGGAAACGCATGTAAAACAAATACCAGTCTTGTTTTCAAACTGCAAAAAAGAGCCATAAGAATTATAAATCGATCAAAATATACAGAGCCAACTCATTCTCTATTTATTAAATCAAACACAATGAAAGTATATGACTTAATTTAAAATAGCACAAATAATGTATAAAGTACACAACAATCTACTCTGCCACAGTACTCAGAAGCTGTTTGAAATGAGAGAGAGTCCTTATAACATAAGAGGTACAAGTGTCTACAATTTTTTTTTTAAACAAGAACAAATATTAACTTAGTAAAGGTGTGTTTCTTAAAAAAGGTGTTAATTTGTGGAATGATTTTGGAACTGACCTGAAAAAATGTCAGTCACTTGCTGAATTAAAAAAATTGTTTAAAAGCAAAGTTAAAAAAAAAACTTAAATCAGACATGAGCTGTTAAAAATTTATTTATGCTGTAATTTCTTTAGATGTATCGGAATGAGTGTAATGAAAATTGTACATGTGAGTATGAGGATATGATTCATAAATGTATTATGGTATATGCCTATGAATTTGATGTAAATATGTTGCTGCAAACGTGTATATGTTAAAGCAAACTTGTATATATGACTAATTTTATACATTTTCTTTACCATTACATTACCATATCATTGTAAAACGGATAAGGGGTAGGACTAGATACGTTTTTAACTTCTTCCTACCTCTTTTGAACATATATTCTTTTCTTTCTTCCTATTCTTGTTTTTCTTTTTTTTACTTCAACTTATATTTTATACTTGTACTGTGTTTTGTATTTTCTTTATGTTTAGATATTCAACAAAACCATAAACCATGTTGCTTGTTCAATAAAAAAGGGGGGAGGATACCCCCATAAAATATCGTGACCCCTTCGTAGTACACTGTATGGAGAGCAATGTGTACATTCAGACGCAGCACGTGTTACGAGAAAATGAATATATACTAATCTATTCAGGGGTCAGAGGCCCAGCACTACACTAGCTGTCAAGCAAACTTGAAATGACTAAGCGTTTTAAGTAGCTGTGTGAATGAATAGAACTTGCTTTCATACCATATGCCATCCAGTTGTTTTCCTGTTAAAAAGAAAGAAAAGGGCGTTTGAAACTGAAGGCGGTGGCACAAAAACATTTAAAACAAGCGGCTCTAAAATATCAAAAGCAAAATTCTTTTTCTGCGTTTGTGTACAGTATATAAAAATCGCAAAATGTCCCTTATGTCACTTGCGATATAGGAGCATGCATGAAATTTAGCACATTATTATTGCACGCCATTAGAAGCTGATAACTACATTTAAAAATAAAAACAACAAAAAACACTGTTTGGTCGAAGCAGAATGCCGACCGAATGATGCTAGTGAGGCCGGGGGGAATATCTGATTAGGTGGTGTGTACTCACCCAGCATGATAGGACTGAGGTTGCGTGCCATTCCCCTTGATAGATCATAAATATATAACTGTACATTATATCTAATAGAATTATTTTCCATAGTGAAACCTGCTGGAAAATACTTTTAGTGCTGTCTACGGTTGAAACCTTTCGAGTCACCGCTGAATGGGAGGGCCTTTAAATATGATGTCATTATGTAAAGCAAGCACTTCCGACTTTGAAGCTTTCAAATTAAAACGCATCACAAGGAAAATGCACGAACACAAAGACAAGTTATCATATTTATTTTGAAAAGAAACACACAGTTTTAGTAATTGATGTTTACTGCGAAATGACGTGACAATTTAAGTGCAAACAGTTAATTCTCTGCATAAAATGGTTGCCATACTGAACTGCTATTATTAAAGTTCGAACATTAAATGTAATTTTCGTTTTACATTGAAAACACAACACGGGAAGAGGAACCCAAGATAAAGTCAAGTTATCATATTTATTTTGAAAAGAAACACACACTTTTAGTAATTTATGTTCACTGCGAAATGACGTGACAATTTAAGTGCAAACAGTAAATTTTCTGCGTAAAATGGTTGCCATACTGAACTGCTATTATTAAAGTTCGAACATTAAATGTAATTTTCGTTTTACATTGGAAACGCAATACGGGAAGAGGAACCCGGGAGGCACACGATTGTGGCAGTGTGTTGCGTCGTAGGTAACCACTGAATGGCGCTGTCGTATTTTTTGTGTTATATTTCAAAGCGAAAGGTGGCGGTAGTGTGCAAATGACAACACCTTTCCGCCTTTAAACTTGAAAAAAAGAAGAAGTGTAGCCAGCGAGCTCAGCCAACTCAGTCGTACCAAAATAGCTTGGCGACCGACGGCTGAGCAGCTGACATCACTCAGCAGAAATGGCTGCCACCGGAGTCCTTCCCTTTATACGAGGGGTAGACCTCAGTGGAAACGACTTTAAAGTAAGAATTCCAAACCTACTCATCTGTTTATTGTGGTTTTCTAACTGTTTACCAAGTTGGCGAATTACGCTCCGGTTGAAAGGAGCACCAAACGATTGAGGACCAAAACACTGGCTTAGTTAGCTTCACGCTGTTAGCTGGGCGTTAGCCAGTTGTCAGATATTTGACATGAGACAGGAGAGGCAGACGGCTCTCGAACCCTTTGTATCCTAAATGTATACAAAATGTGATTCTTATGTTAATAACCCTTTTTTTTTTTTTTTTAAATTGCGTTGTTAAGTTGTTTTTTGGCGTGTGCGATTGAATTCACTCCTAAAGTGAACAAAACATTCGGTAACAAATGGGGCAAACTTGGTTAACGGAATCAAGATCGACCACGAACAATAATACAATGGGTTATTTTGGAAAGGGTTGGAAAGGGTATTTATTGATCATGTCTAATTTGGCTGCATTAAGACGTATGTTATTTACGCACCTACTGGAATTAACACCATGTCACTAGTGATAACAGTATCACGTTCCATAACAATGTACAGTTCTGGGACAGTTTTTCAGATTCCCGGTGCATATAGCTGCGTTGTTACCGTAGATAGCCAAGGATGCCATATTCAGTTTCATTTTTCTGTTTTCTGTACTTTTCAGGGAGGATATTTCCCCGAGCATGTCAAATGCATGAGTAGCCTGCGATGGCTGAAATTAAACAGGACGGGACTGTGTTACCTCCCAGAGGAGCTCTCCTCTCTGCAGAAGCTGGTGAGAACTACTTTGCTGTTGTTTACTTAATTAGCATTGCACCTGTTTATTGCATAGGATGGATCATCTTAAAACAGCAAAAAAAAAAAAAGTCTGTGCAGTAAAATATATTAGAGAGATTGTATATGACGTACTCATTTTTAAATAATTTTATTCAAATCTGACATTAGCATAAAGGCAGCTATAATGTGTTCTCTTATTGCCTAACAGTGTTGCTCCAAATACACTTGTTTGGAAATGAATTCAGAGTTAATGAGAAAAGATTGCATCACTAGACCTGCGGAAAGTGGAAACTTCATCTTAATAACATCTACGTATTTCTGTTTAAATGCCCCATATCTCTGATAGGATTAGTGTGGCCACTAGTCCCAACGCGTTTGATTTGCCAATTTAAAGGTAAATGAGATTAGCTTGTTTTCACAGTGAGCTGTCACTGCTGAGCAACAGCTGTGGTCGCATCTTTTTTTCTTTGTCTGGCCCAGCGAATGGAGTACCTCATGTATCCCCTATGCTGAGGAACATTTTTTCTGTGCAGTAGTTTCATATTCTGCCATCATGGCTATTTTCATTTTGATCTTGAATCTTGCAGTTGGACCAAACAAGGTTTAAGAGGGGAGTGACTGGGGGGGAAAATGGAGACAAAAATAGGTAAAGACAGGACACTATCTGCAGGATAAGGAAGGAATATTAGTATCATAGCATATGGAGTGGCAGCATCTTATCTCCATCTCTGCTGAGGAGTTCAGCCACCATGTACAGATGTCATTCTGACATCCTTCTTGCATGTCTGCATGTGTGTGGTCTGCAACTGAAATATAGCAGAATCAATTTTAGGAATGCAATTAGTACAACAAATCAAATTATAAATAAAGTGTGTGTGTCGTAAATTACTGAATTGCTGACTTTTCTCTTCTTCGTCTTTATGCTTTCCTCAGGAGCATCTATCAGTGAGCCACAACAGCTTGACCACCTTACATGGGGAGCTCTCCAGTTTGCCAAACCTGAGGGTAATTATTATGTGCATAATGTGGAAGCTTTGCGATCCAATCAAATCTGTTTTGGGAGACAGGAAAACATTTTGTGTAATTGTAATATGTTCCAGAGTTACGATCACCACCATAAAATGTTAATTGTATACAGGCAATAATTAGCATTTTACCATCCAGAGTTGGAGTGGCGGAGGGTGACGTCATGCTCGTTCGTCCCCGCGGACATGTTTTGTTATGTTAGCGTGCATACGACATTCGACACAATTGGGATGGAAACTGAAGGGGGAATTTATTCGAGTGTGCAAGCACATACCATATTCGCACCATACACGAGCAAGACACAGAGGCTGCAGTTACGCTTTAGGCCAGAGGTGGCAGTTGTGAGTAAAAAAAAAAAAAATAGCATTACACAATGCAACTTGAACGAAATAGTTCACATGCTGGAAAAGTTTTCGTGCCTTGCTACTGCCACATTTTTTTATCTTGTGATTTGAAGTCGTATAAAGGGGGTTTGCTTTTTGTGCAGGCTGTGGTTGCCCGTGCCAACAACCTAAAAAATTCGGGAGTCCCAGATGACATCTTTCAGCTTGATGACCTCTCAGTGTTGGTATGCAATGTTCTTTTTTTTAATCTTAAACCTGCTGCTCAAACATGGAGCTTACCGGCGAGAAATAAAGGAGACCGTCTGGATATTGTACAGGCTGTGTTGGCATTAGTCATGTTTGGTGATGTTGCTTGGTGTGCCGCAGGCCCTAACCACACCCTCAACACAAACTCCAATCTGCAGTTGATATATGGTGATTTCAACACTGTTTCTAATAACTAGGACCTGAGCTACAACCAGCTAACGGAGGTCCCCAGGGACCTGGAGAACAGCAGAAACATGCTGGTCCTCAACCTGAGCCACAATGGCATCGACTCGATCCCCAACCAGCTGTTCATCAACTTGACAGACCTGCTGTATCTGGACCTGAGTGACAACAAGCTGGACAGCCTGCCACCTCAGATGAGACGCCTGGTTCATTTGCAGACTCTCATCCTCAACAACAACCCGCTGATGCATGCACAGTTGCGGTAAGAAGGCTCAACGTCTGTCTTTTTGTTCGTTTATTATAATAAAATGTGTGTATGATAGTTGGAGACCCTTTTTGTTTATGATGAATTTTACTCCGCTAATTATGTGAGCAGCCAGCTGCCTGCCATGGTGGCATTACAAACTCTCCACCTGAGGAACACCCAAAGAACACAGAGCAATATGCCCACAAGCCTGGAGGGTCTGATGAATTTAGCAGGTATGACACACACTTGTGTTATTTGTGACCCAGAAAAGTCTGACAGCTGGATTACTACGCCAACCGCGAGAGAGATCACAATTTGTTCCCTCTGTTCCTCCCTCCAGATGTTGACCTGTCTTGTAATGACCTGACTCGGGTGCCAGAGTGCCTCTATTCACTGGGCAGTTTGAAAAGACTCAACTTGAGTAGTAATCAGATATCGGAACTGTCGCTCTGCATCGACCAGTGGACCCAACTCGAAACACTGAACCTTAGCCGCAACATGCTCACCTCATTGCCTGTAAGGACATTTTTTTTGGGGGGGGGGGGGGGGTCCTCCACATGTCATGTAAATAATAATTCTATATCTTCATCTAGTCGGCCATCTGTAAACTTTCCAAATTGAAAAAGCTATACATGAACTCCAACAAACTGGACTTTGATGGCGTTCCACCTGGCATGGGGAAATTATCCAATCTCACAGAGTTCATGGCGGCTAACAACAACCTGGAACTCATCCCTGAGGGACTCTGCAGGTGAGTGCAAGAGATTATACATGACTGTACATACAATGCCTTGGGATATGATTACAATGCACACTTGACATTATCATCACTTGTCTACCTTTTTTTTTTTTTGTCATGAAGGTGTGGCAAGCTGAAGAAGCTCATACTGAATAAAAACCGCCTTGTGACACTGCCAGAGGCCGTCCATTTCTTGACTGACTTAGAGGTACAAGAACAAAATCCACTACAACAGTATTCAACAGTACCTTGAATTTTATGAGCAACCATTATGCGTTTGTTCATCTTAGATGCTGGATGTGCGTGAGAACCCCAACCTAGTAATGCCTCCGAAACCAGTCGATAGAGGAGCCGAGTGGTACAACATCGACTTCTCCCTGCAGAACCAGCTGCGGCTGGCTGGAGCCTCACCTGCCACTGTAGCCGCTGCTGGAGGAGGTGTGTGTGTGTGTAGACTAGACATACATGCTTTTTAGTTCTTTAGTTCCAGTGGCGCCCTTGTCCGCTACCTGGCCTTGAAAACTACGCTTCTATGAGACTTCTCTGAAAGCCTAAAAGCAGTGGAGGAATAAACAATATTTACCTGTTTGGAAATAAAGTGCACCCAATCACGCCGTCACGTGTTTATCACTTATGCATGCAGGAGCCAGCCCCAAAGATCCCCTGGCGAGGAAGATGAGGCTGAGGAGGAGGAAGGATTGTGCTCAGGATGATCAGGCCAAGCAGGTGCTGAAGGGCATGAGTGATGTTGCGCAAGAAAAGAAGAACCTGGAGGTGAGAAGAGCAGCTTCCAAATTGAAGCGAGAAGTGTTTTTCAGTGAGCAGAAGAAGATTGACGACCGTGTGAACATTTTGCAGGAAAATGGGGATTTAAAATACGCAGATTTGAAGGTCCGACGTTGGGATCAGGGTTTGGAGAAGCCTCAATTGGATTACTCTGAGTTCTTTATGGATGATGTGGGGCAGGTAATGTTCTCTCTCGAACCAACTCGGTTATTTTCCTGTGACACAAATGCAGCATCAGCATGTCGTGACCTCAATGCAGGTGCCAGGCGTGAGCGTGTGGCAGATTGAGAATTTTGTTCCCATGCAAGTGGACGAAACGTTCCACGGGAAGTTTTACGAGGCCGACTGCTACATTATCCTCAAGGTAACCAGGCAACCGGCCGTCACGTGCACAAATAAGTCAGTACGCGGCTCGGGCTTGACTTAAAGGACTCCCTCGCTCTCTTGGTTGCAGACATTTTTGGATGACAACGGAGCGTTGACCTGGAAGATCTTCTACTGGATTGGCCAGGAAGCCACGCTGGACAAGAAGGCCGGCTCCGCCATCCATGCCGTCAACCTCAGGAACTTCCTTGGAGCCGAGTGCAGGTCAATAAGGGAAGAGATGGGAGACGAGAGCGAAGAGTTTAGTGAAGTATGTCAAAGCAGCATGACGACATGTCGCCGGTCTAGAAAGCCTGTCGAACCTTGAACTGACACTTGTTTGTCTGGTGTTGAAGGTATTTAACAATGAGATCTCGTACATCGAGGGAGGCACTGCCAGCGGATTCTACACTGTGGAGGACTCGCATTATGCTGTCAGGTCGGCCCCACTCTTAATTGGCCATCGTGGATCGAGCCTTTTGCTGTGAAAACAAACATCTGTGCGTTTTCTCAGGCTGTACCGAGTTTATGGCAAGAAAAACATCCGACTGGAGTCTGTACCTGTCAAGTCTTGCTCTCTCGATCCACGGTGACTCTCTCACACGCCTTCTTTTTACTTTCCTCGCAAATTCACAACTTGCCCACTGCGGTGGGTGCATTTGTGTTGTGTGACCGGCACTGATTTCTTCTCTCTGTTGGGCAGTTATGTGTTCCTGTTGGATACTGGACTGGAAATCTTTATCTGGAGGGGAGCCAACGCTACGCTGAGTGGCACCACAAAGGCCAGGTCGGGGGATAATAATGGAGTCAGCACACGTTTTCCCCATTTGTGTTCTTGAAGTCCAGGAGTTAATAGCGCGTTCAGATCTGTCTTGAAGATTGATTGAGTCTTTAGTGCCACATTGACCAGCAGGCTCTTTGTTTTGTCCTTTCAGGTTATTTGCAGAGAAGATCAATAAGAACGAGCGTAAGGGGAAGGCAGAGATCACGACTCTTAGGCAGAACCAGGAGCCTCCAAATTTCTGGGAGTTACTGGGAGGTCAACCGGAGGAGATCAAGAAACACGTCCCAGATGACTTCACAGCCGTCAGACCCAAACTGTACAAGGTCAAGCAAACATTTAGACGAGTGTGTCAAATCGATCTACACAGTAAAAAGTGCTGACAACTGAGTGGATTGTTGATGTGTGGCCTTTCAGGTGGGTTTAGGTCTTGGCTATCTCGAGCTTCCTCAGATTAACTACAAGCTGTCTGTGGAGCACAAAGACCACAAGATCAAACTGGACACGCTGCCAGAGCTCAGACTGGTATGTTGATCCCGTTTTAGATTCGCCACAACTGGCTCACAACTAATCCGGACTCAAAACAAGTACATTTTCAAACTGTACACGGATCACATTTGCTTTCCCAGTCAAACTTTCCTTTCCATGTGACCTACTTCCATCAACACAACACTCATCAGCTCCTCTTTCCTTCGCCTCCCTCAGCTGCAGTCGCTGCTGGACACCAAGTGCGTGTACATCCTGGACTGCTGGTCCGACGTCTTCATCTGGATCGGGAGGAAGTCTCCCCGACTCGTCCGAGCCGCTGCCTTAAAACTGGGTCAGGAGATCTGCTCCATGCTGCACCGGCCAAAACACGCAAGCGTCACCCGAAACCTGGAAGGCACCGAGTGCCAGGTAACCACTCGGAATGCACAGTCGGGCAATGCCTGTGGTGACTCGTTCCTCGTCTTTGTCAGGTGTTCAAGTCCAAATTTAAGAACTGGGACGACGTGCTGAAGGTGGACTACACCAGAGCTGCGGAGACGGTGCAGAAGAACGACAACCTCCAGGTCAAGGTCGGTGATAAGACCTGATGAGGATCATTTGATGACTGCTTTGGTTGACGAGGTGTTGGCCTTCCTTGTCTGTCAGGTGAAGAAAGACACAGAGCAGAAAGACCAGATGAAAGCCGACCTCACTGCGCTTTTCCTGCCCAGGCAGCCGGCCATGCCGCTCACGGAGGTAACACGCGTGCGCTTGCTGTGCAGGCCACATACAGGCAGCCTTCACGACTGTGTGTTTTCCATGCTGCATGTAGGCGGAGCAGCTGATGGAGGAGTGGAACGAGGACCTGGACGGCATGGAAGGATTCGTGCTGGAGGGCAAAAAGTTTGCTCGGCTTCCCGAGGAGGAGTTTGGACACTTTTTCACTCAGGATTGCTACGTCTTCCTCTGCAGGTGGGCCCGTCTGTCCCTGACGGGTGTAACCATAGCGATGGCATGTGTATGTGATGTTAACGTCATATGAAAGCATTTTGGAAAAGCATCTATCCATGCATGGGCAGATACTGGGTGCCGGTGGAGTACGAAGACGAGGAGAAGAAAGAGGGCGAAGACAAGGAAAAAGAGGATGAGGACGACAAACAGCCGGAGGAAGACTTCCAGTGCGTGGTGTACTTCTGGCAGGGCCGACAAGCCTCCAACATGGGATGGCTCACCTTCACCTTCTCGCTGCAGAGGAAGTTTGAAAGTCTCTTCCCGGGAAAACTCAAGGTAACATGCAAATCACATCTTCAAAATTACCGAGCCAAGGAATCACCTGCTCCGCGTTGTCCTTCAGGTGGTGCGCATGACCCAGCAGCAGGAGAACCTCAAGTTCTTGTCCCATTTCAAGAGGAAGTTCATCATCCACAAAGGCAAAAGGAAACAGAAGACCGACTCTGCCCAGCCGTCTCTTTATCACATTCGCACCAACGGGAGTGCACTTTGCACCAGGTAAAATTCAGCCGCCTGCCCGTGTGGCATTCAAGGAACATCTGTGAATTACATTCTTCAGTTGAGTAGGCATACAGGCTGGTTACAACTGAACATGTGGCATCTCTCCGTCAGAACCATCCAAATCGGAACGGACTCCGGCAACCTCAACTCTGAGTTCTGCTTCATTCTCAAAGTGCGTTTTCAATAGTCTTCAAGCTAATTCCTCATTGAGCATCCGCTAACGAAGCATCCTGGTTTGTGTTCATGTGCGACGTTAGGTCCCCTTTGAGAGCACAGACAACCAGGGCATCGTTTACACTTGGGTGGGCCGAGCCGCCGACCCGGACGAGGCCAAGCTGGCCGAGGACATCATGAACAGCATGTTTGATGACACCTACAGCAAACAGGTACCACCGCAGGGGAAATGTCTCAGCTAAAATGGAAATTGGTTTAGTCTTAAAAGGCAAATGTGTGAAAGTGAATTTTTTAAGTCTTTAGTTATATATCACCATGGTGTCCGTGTGTTTAAAACAAGTGAATAAAGATAAAAATAGCCAAGTTATTTTTATTTTATTTTTTTATTACTATACATGCAAATGTTTTGGTAAAACTGTGCATTGTGTTCAAATTCAATGCCTCGTTTGTGCCATTGTAGGTCATCAATGAGGGGGAGGAACCGGAGAACTTCTTCTGGGTAGGCATCGGTGCTCAGAAGCAGTACGACGAGGACGCAGATTACATGAAATATGCTCGTCTCTTCAGGTGAGTGAAAGCCAGCAGCACACACGCAAGTCGCAACAGCACATACGTTAACGGCCAATCAAAACACTGGTTAAAATGTTAACTTTTTGGGAGTCGGCACACACTTGCCACAAAAAAAAATAAAAAAATAAAAAATTATATATAGGTCCGTCCGTCCGTCTTCTTCCGCTTATCCGGGGTCGGGTCGCGGGGGCAGCAGCTTTCGCAGGGAAGCCCAGACTTCCCTCTCCCCAGCCACTTCAGCCAGCTCATCCGACGGGACCCCAAGGCGTTCCCAGGACAGCCGAGAGACATAGTCTCTCCAGCGTGTCCTGGGTCGTCCCCGGGGCCTCCTGCCGGTAGGACATGCCCGGAACACCTCCCCAGGGAGGCGTCCAGGAGGCATCCGAACCAGATGCCCGAGCCACCTCAACTGGTTCCTCTCAACGTGGAGGAGCAGCGACTCGACGCTGAGTCCCTCTCGGATGAGCGAGCTTCTCACCCTATCTCTAAGGGAGAGCCCGGCTACCCTGCGGAGGAAACTCATTTCGGCCGCTTGTATCCGGGATCTTGTTCTTTCGGTCACGACCCACAGCTCGTGACCATAGGTGAGGGTAGGAACGTAAATCGAGAGCTTTGCCTTTCGGCTCAGCTCCTTCTTCACCACAACGGACCGATACAGCGTCCGCATCACTGCAGACGCTGCACCGATCCGCCTGTCGATCTCCCGCTCTAACCTACCCTCACTCGTGAACAAGACCCCAAGATACTTGAACTCCTCCACTTGGGGCAGGACCTCCTCCCCGACCCGGAGAGGGCACTCCACCCTTTTCCGACTGAGGACCATGGTCTCGGATTTGGAGGTGCTGATTCTCATCCCAACCGCTTCACACTCGGCTGCGAACCGCTCCAGTGAGAGCTGGAGGTCACGGCTTGATGAAGCCAACAGCACCACATCATCTGCAAAAAGCAGAGATGCAATGCTGAGATGCATATATAGGTAGCACTTCAAATCATTGTCCTCTCTTCCTTTCAGGTGTTCCAATGAGAGAGGTTATTTCTCAGTGTCAGAAAAGTGCTCCGACTTCTGCCAGGATGACTTGGCTGATGACGACATCATGTTGCTCGATAACGGCCAAGAGGTAGGGATTGGTTAAACACTGGCTTTGGCTTAAGTTGAACTTTGCTGTATCCTCTCCAGGTGTACATGTGGGTCGGTACTCAGACGAGTCAGGTGGAGATCAAACTGAGTCTCAAAGCCTGTCAGGTCAGTGAAGTCATGGGGGGGTCAGTTCTTTTGCTTGGTGTATTTTTTTATTTTTTTGCACACCTTAACCACTCACTTTTACAATGTTGCAGGTGTACATCCAGCACATGCGCTCCAAAGAAACGCAGCAGCCCAGAAAACTGCGACTAGTGCGCAAAGGAAATGAGCAGCACTGCTTCACACGCTGCTTCCACGCCTGGGGGGCTTTCAAAACTCCCCCAGCGTAGACTCTCGTACGCATCCAGCTGCCAACTTTCTCTATTGCAGGGCGTCCCAAACCTTTTTAAGCCCATCAAAATTACAAAGTTGAGGTCTCATTTTATTCCAAAATATCATGTATGGCTATAACAGACTTAGTCAGTCAATTAATGGTAACAAATTGTGTTCCTCTGTGATCGATTACGACTCTGCCTTTTATTGGGCCGGATAAAAAAATGTCTTTCTGCTCTATCGAACTGATTCCCATCTGGGAAACAACACAGCTTTACTAGGCCTTATCGTGCAAGCCGTATAAGTACTTTTTCCACATCCAAACTCGTGTACTGAATTGTTTTACTAGTGAGGACAAAGCGCATACTAGTACATGGACCTCAACGACATGGGACTAAATGTGTGAAATGCGTTCTATAAGGCTGCAGTTTTCTCCTGTTAAACAGATTATTTGCAGCAAATCTGAGAATGTTTGGCTGAGACACTCGTGCTGTAAATGCTTCGTACCATTTTTGCACAGCTCATCTGAAGCACATTTTTTTTTGAAGCAGATGTCCTTGCTCTTCGGTGGAATGTTTATTTTCTACATACTTGATATTACATCTATACACTGATTAATGGTGATGCTGCACCCCTCGTTGCTTTTAGCCGGCATGCCAGACACGAGTCGGAGGCTTTTGAGTGACCCAACGTGCAGTCATTAGAACCTCTTTGCAGTCACTCGGATTAGTTGCTTTTGTGGCGCTTTGCAAGCAAAGACCGCCTTGTAAGATTTTACGGGATTAAAATCTACTGTTTAGATGATATTTTAATGGGAGATCATACCACATCTCGAGATAAACAACTTTTTTTGAAGAAGAACAGAAGTCAGATGGATCATGTGGTTGTCCGAGCATGATATTTACAAATCTTTGTATTTCCTTTGGGGTGACTTGTGTGCCTGTTTAGTCCCACATGCACAGGTGGGAATGTGCACATGCTCCTGATGCCACCTGCAGATGCTTTATTTATTTTATATTATAAAGAAAAATAAAATCATCACAAATCTATAATCATTCTTGTTACTTTACTATTGTATGTTGCATTTAAGTAGAAGTCACATTTAATTCTTAAAGTCCCAAAAAAAATTGACGGTAGCAACAAGATCTCTTAATTTTGACAGATTGCAAACTAGTTTCCAAGGTAAATATTTTTGTCGCAAATAAACCAATGACAACAATGTCACTTGGAGTACATTTTATTAACATTCACAATCCATCAGCTGAAATGCTAATACTATTAAAATACCAATCACAAAACAGATGACCAAGGGGGGAAAAAAATAATTGAATTAAAAACTGTCAGCTGTGGCATGGAAGGGTTAATTGATTTGTCAGTCAAAAAAAAAAAAAAAAACCTAAAATGACAATTAAAAAAGGTAGTAGTGAGAGAATTTCTACTTTTTGAGCTAGATACGTTAGTAGTGAGGTCCCTTTTTAGGCTCGTCAGTCTTGTGATTAAAAGATGCTGGAAGCTTTTTCTTTTCATTGTTTTGGCTTGAACATGTGACTCATGTCATATGTTACCCTACATAAAGACACTATGTATACATAGATTTGTTTTTACACAGTAAAAGTTCAAGAAAAAAATACTGGTGATTCAAGCTCTGTTGCCAGCATACATTACCCACAATGCATCAAAATGCAAGCCAAATGGGCACATTCTTTACACTCGTACAACTAACGCACACTTTGCACTCAAGCCCACTTTTTCCTTACTTGCCACACTTCCCACAAGACTTCTGCGGGAGAAATGCAAGCTAATAAAGTGAAACAATAATGTTTTTCAGCCATGGTATTTGTGTACAGTGGCAGTACAAACACACTGCTCAAGTGTCAATGTGTTTAAAATGGTGTCCAAAAATCTCACAAGCACAGCGCCACCGTCAAACATCGCCGAAAGCCATCAGAAACAACAACCTTCTCAAACCAGCTGCACAAACTTCCATATAAGGCTTTCTTCCTGCCTGTACCATATTGTCAGTGTTGGCGTTGTGCAGGAACAAGCCTACAAATCTACACGCACGTCACGCCAACCTCTGGAATGAAAGCTAATAGTGAGCAATTAATGGTCCTATGTTAAGAGGAGGGGAGTGGGGGTGGGGGTGTAGTCCTCCCACTAAGTTTTCAGGCTCAGAGAAATCCTGACTGCAGATCGACATCGGGGGGCTTCACAGTGAACTTGAGACGGATTGATGAGATGTTTGTGGTCCAGCACTGAGATCAAGTCCATCCAGACACTTGAGCCCCTCCCTCCCTGTAAATGGGAGCAGTCAGTCATGTGGCCCAAAGCTATACTTTGTATAACGTGTGGCGACGTGTTGATTGTTGACTGGACGTCACCTGTTCAATTGATGAGGATGCCGGCAGAGCGTCCGTCCTCCTCTTGAATGTTCTTCAGGTTGTTCTCCTCCTCATCCACAGTGCTGCACAACCAACGACAAAATGTTTATTCCGAAGCGGCTTCTAGGGTGAACTAAAAAGGTGAGTCTGGTTTCCCATTGTACGCTTACGTGAGAAAGTCCCTGACGTCTTCCACGGTGAGTTCCCCAGTGGACTCCAGAGTGATGTCAGCACAGCTGAGAGGCGAGTCCAGGGGCGTGTCCGAGACAGGAGAGGACAGCGAGCTGGGTGGCTCCTCTGCTCGTCCTGCCGGGGAACAAATTCAAAAATAAGTCATATTTGGCATTTAATGAAGATTGTGTTGTGATGTTAAAACAGCAACAACAAAAAAAAAGGCACCGAATAACACCCAAAACTTTAATATTAGGAAAAAGTCGTTATTCAACAAGAATGGAGTTGTAATATAAGCAACATTTCAAGCAATTTCACAGTCATTTTTGTGTCAGTCCTAATATTCCTTGCAAGTGTGTTGATATTAAAGTAGCTGTATTCAATGAAATATTCCAGAAGTAAAAACAATGGCGCTTGTGTTGCCAGCGCGCATCCAAAATCTCCAATCGCTGAGTGGGCGAGACAATTGGGGCGTGCTAAATGGTCATCATGGGAACCAGAGGGGACCCCTAATTGGGCAGAGTTTAAGTCCCAAGCAGTAAGGAGAGAGAAACAAAATGGAGTGGAAACAAAAAAAAAAGAAAGAAAATGGAGTAGAAAGTGAGATACCTTCCGCCTGTGCCGTCTGGTTCTTGTGTGTTCCGTTGGCTTGTGGCAGTGCCGTCGTGCCACCGCTGAGGAAAAACACACACACACACACACAAAGTTTAGCTTGTGAGAGTGGCAGCAGTGAGTGTTTTGTTTTGTTTTGATTCTTCAGTTTCACTATTGCTCAACTCTGGACGGCACTTCTAAAATGGCGTCCGATGTGAGAGATCCTGGAATCTAACCGGTCTCTAACTACTGTAAATTCAAATAATTATTGTTCCAGCAGCGCAGAGAACATATGCCTGTGAAAGTTTATGACGAGCAAAAGCTACACTCATTTCCAGTAGCCTATCGATGGATTTTTGTATTGGGCCGCTGGCACCCAGCTAGGTCCAGGGCTCATGGGTTTTCCGTGTTTTTAAGTACTTTCAATGCACTCACATGACAAAGAAATAGACAAAACAACAGCATAAATTTTCAATGTATATTGAACTATCCCATATAAAATGGCAGTTTTAGTCAACTCAAAATCAGTCACATTCAAAAACATTGGACTGCCTTTGCTTTTAAAAACTATCACTGAGAATATCATCATATCTAACTAATGTGATTACTAAGTTAACACATAAATAATGTTGAAGAGTTCAAATTTCATGAACAAATAATTGTATCATGACCAAATGAAAAGTAACTCATATTAGAGCATACCACAAATGTCTTTGTTATAGCAGAAGATGTTACCTGTCGGAGTCATGTGCATACACAATGAACTACTAGAAAAAAGAAAAAAAAATATCTGATTTTTTTTTTTTTGGGGGGGGTGAGATAAAAAAAAAGCGGAATTCCGCGAATTAGCGGAAAAATCACATCCCTGACATTAGCGTTAAGCTAACAGTAAATCTGTGCGCGTTACCTGGCCAGTGAGAGTCGCTCCAGCGCAACCGAGCAGAGTGGTTCGGTGAATACCTTCGCCGACAAGGAGAACCTCTCATATTCCGAGGGCGAGATCAGGTAGAAGCCTGCACACGCACGCAAACAATCATCAGACAGTCACGCTTGGAATGTTGACAACTATGTCATCTGCGACTCACCTTGTCCATTTCTGGTAAAGACACATGATGCAATGCCACTGATGTCCTCTTTGCGGATGCAGTCATAGCGCACCTAAAAACACCACCACAGTTGGAAAGCTGTGCGTTGTTGTTTTTTTTGTTTTTTTTGAGTAAAACAAGCCTACCTGTGGTCTGAGGCCAGGTATGCTGAAGAGGTGCATGTCGCCCATATTGGTGAGACACACCAGCGTGTGCTCGCTGTAGTCCTCCTGAGCCGTGGAGCTGAAGACCACCAGGGCAACCTTCCTCACCCGGCAGCCCTCGTGAGCCGTCAACTTGAATTTGGTCTTGGCGCTCACCTTAGGCAGAGAGAACACCTGCAACAAGAGAGAGAGAGGAGAGACGGTGACAATTCCAATTTGCTGTTACTGTCTTGTTTAACTCATTCACTGCCATTGACGGCTATAGATGTCTAAAATGCACTTTATTTCTATAAGTAAAATAAAATAAATTCCCACTTCTGTTAACAAAAGTATGAATATCTAGAAAAAATATTTTGTTGTACATTTAGAACAGATATAAAGTTTGTGATTAATCATGAGTTAACTAGAGAAGTTAATCGCCGGACGCCCTTCATTTTTAATAAGCTGTCTTTTTTTAAAGAAAAGATTTAAAAAAAAAAGATATATATATATATATATATATATTTTCATTGGTTATATTCATTATTGAAAATTAAAAACATTACAAATAATTTTATTTAAAGAAAAGATGATTAAAAATTCAAATAATTTTTAAAAAGATTTTAAAAAAGTAAAATTAGTTTTTTAAGAAAAGATTTAACATAATCAAATACAATTAGAAATTAATAAAAATTTGAAAAAAATAATTTAAATATTTTGTTGAATAGAAAAGATTATATATATTTTTTAATAATAAAAAAATATATAGAAAAGATTATTAAAAATTAGGGGCGTCAGGCGATTAAAATTTGTAATCGTAAATAATTGCATGATTTCACTAGTTAACTCACGATTAATCACAAATTTTATATCTGTTCTAAATGTACAATAAAAAAAAAATGTAGGTTTTCATACCTAAACAAAACAACAAAAGTGTTAACAAAAGTGGAAAAAAATGTTACACTAATGGAACTGGTTCAAATGAATTTTGACCGTCAATGGCAGTGAATGAGTTAAACAGTGTATTGAGATGTTACCTTGAGTTGTTCCTCTGAGGCAATGAGCACAGAATGAGGATTGGACATATCGGGAGCGATGGCGAGGTCCTGTGAGGCCTCATAAGGCTCGGGTAGCGGTTTGGCGCGTCCATCCAGCACGCAGATGGACACCACGGGAGCTCTGTGCATCAGCTGGATCTCTTTGCCCAACACGGCCTCCACACAAGCGCCGCTCTCACCAGCGAGCCCCCGATCGGAACCCCGGCCCGAGGCCACGCCGGGTACCTCCAGAGCGTAAGCGTACACGCTGCCCGAGTTGGTGCCTGCCCACAGCGTGGGTCCGTGGTGTGTGCCTGGGACAACGTTTTAAAAATCAATTCATTACGAAGCTGCAACACTGGTTTCCATTTCCAGACCCGACCGGAAAACTTCACACACCGTCACGCAGAAATGTGTCGGCAAAGCACAGACATCGAACAACTCCCGACAAGGAGTCGTCCGCTGATCGAGGTTCGATCCTTCGCTGGATGGGAGCCATTTCTTCATGCTCAGCAAGGGCAGCGTTGGCCTCTTGGACCTTCACACACAAGTCGTGGAATCATTAATGAGGCCATCATGAGGCTCATGGCGCCAAGACTGACAAGCGCGACCTTGCTGGTGGGTGCGGCGATGGTGCGTTTCTTCCCGGACACTCGACTCTTGCGGATACGCCTGAAACTCTGTCGTAAGGACTTCTTCAAGGATTTGACTCGAGAGAGAGGACCTTCCATCGCCAGGGAGTCATTCGGGTGCAAGGTACATCTAAAAAAGGGAGATACAACAGGAGTCAGAAATTGAACAAAAACGGATCTTGTTTATACAGAATAGTCCAGGGGTCAGGAATCTTTACTGTTAACTCTTTGACTGCCAGACGTTTTCAGAAAAGGGATGCCGTGGGTGCCAGCCGATTTAAGCATTTTTGACTGATCTTTCAAGGTCCACAGAAAATTATGTGTTTAGACTATGGAAACACACATACTACCAAATGAAAGATTGGACTCATCTTTCATCAGAAAAAAAAGTTTGTTTCTACCTTATTTCGTTTTTCAGTAATCAACAGTAGAAAATGGTTAGTTTCACCTCTGTTTTGAAAAAAAAAAACGCATTTTAACGTCTTTGGCACTCCTCCATAGGATTTTACTAAACGTTATTTAACGTTTTTGGCAGTCAGAGTTAAAAGAGACTTTTTAGGGCAAAGAAGTAACAAAAAAAATATGTCCATAGCCACTGCACCATAACAGAAAAATATGAAGCATCAAGTTCTTTGAGATTCATTTTCTTCTACCTTTCGTCTTCCGCTATTGATTTTTTATACTTTGTTCATCATACACTTTTAGACTTTTCAACCTTTCTGTCAAATTTCTGACATTTTGGCAATTTTATGGATATCTTATGTTAATTTTCTGCCCCTTTTATGGCATTTTTTTTTTTTGGGGGGGGGGGGATCTGCCTTTTTTTTTGCTAACAATTTTCAGATTTTTTGGGGGGGCAATTTTGTGGACATTTTGGTAATTTCTTCTTTTGTTTTGGGACATTTTACACATGTTACATTTTAAACATTCTTTTTTTGCCTTTAAAAAAAAACTATTATCTGCCTATTTTGGGCAATTCTAAAGACGTGTTATGGTAATTTTCTGCCTTATTTTATTTTTGGACATTTTATGGTTACTTTTTGAACGTGTTCTTTTCTGTGTATTGAGTTTTCTGACATTTATGGAAATTTCATGACATTTTATGGTAAACGTCTGTTTTTCCTTTTTGAACATCTTATAGTCATTTAGGCAATTAATCTACCTTTCATCTCTCTTTTTCTGACAATTAAAATTTTGTTTTGAGTATTTAAATTATTCATTTTTTTCATCTAAACCACTACTTAATTTAAATCATATTTTATCTAAAAATCTAAAAATGAGGGCTGTCAGTTTAATGTGTTTAATAAATTAATTAATTATGCTGCAAATTATCACAATTAGCGCAAAAAGTCCCACAGCCAATTCATTTGGCTTTTCTACATAGAATAACCAAAGGGCAGCCGAGTGGCTGGATTAGTCTCACCATTTATTTGCAAATGAAGCAATAAATGTCACCAAGTGTTTTAGTTAGTTTTGGATTAACATCCAAACACAGGTGTGATCAGCTCTACCATTTGGCTTTTCTAATTTCAATACCAATAGGGCAGTTGACTGCCCTTTTTTGCCAACTCAACAATGACCTTATGGATGCTAATAATCACACCTGTGGATTCATTTAGTCAGGTCCCATGAATGTGAAGTGAAATCCGCGCAAGCATTTGAAATTTGGCCCGTCAAGTGACCCGTAGGCTGCAGTGCTACGTCACTTCCTACCTGCGCCACAAGTCAAAAGCAG